>NC_135702.1:2667806-3280767 GCF_964276395.1 Gasterosteus aculeatus | reverse complement strand
TTAGAAAATAGGTTAATCATGTGCTTCCGTGCAGTCTTTATACTGTTAGCTTAGCTTAGCATAAAGGCTGCAAGCGAGGGGAAACGGCTAGCCGCGGCTTGCTTCTCCCTCACGATTTACTCATTGGACATTTATTCAAAACGGTGCTTTCTATCTTCGCAGTGATCCAGGATCGCTGTTTCAATGCTACGCTGATGACACGCCGCCATTTAAGACTCGGATGTAAATCCGCCCTGATTCCAAACCGCTAAAGTGAGTCCCGTCCTCGGCATGACAACAATGCTAGGTGGATATTCTGTGGAAGTCTACGGTACGTTAGCTTTTAAAGAACACCATGCCGCGAAACAGAAATGACATCGGCATGCAACTAACACATGAGATCAGGTTAGTTCGGGTTTACGGAGACAACGAGGACTACCAGAGACGGACGGGTCAAACATCGAGTAAATCTGATCACCTCCATGAGATTCCGGACTTGGGAATTGAGTGTGATCTGCACCACAGAGACGACAAGACAAGTTTTGGGAGAGACACGACGAGGACACAAGCACAACACAAACACACACAGAGGACAAAATGACAACGGCGTGAGTGTGAGGATCCGCCGTTGTGTCACAGCGAGGATTACAAAATAATAAAAAGAACCTTGATTAACCGGTATCCCAAAGGGAAAAGGGGCGTTATCGGGGGAGTGTGTTACTGGGAGGACGTGACATGCGATGTGTCATGCCGCTACGATCGTGAGGTTATATACGGTCATGCTTACCAGCTTGAGCGATAGCTTCATGGGGGGGAGGGGGGGGGGGGAGAGAAATGGCGAGGAGCCGGGAGAGAGAAACAGACAACAGTCAACATCACAGGAGGAACCTCACGGCCATTTGTTTAACTTTGCTTTCCATGAGAATTGTCTGCTATGGTGATACTTTGTCAAACTTCACCATGTCAGAATAAGAGGGAATGGCGCTTTGTGTGACTTATGTCCTAGTTGTGTCCCCCCCGCACCCCCCAACCCCCCCCCGCTCTTTTCTAAAGTGATGAAGTTTAACATTTCTCCTAAAATGACTCAATGAAAAAGGAGCTATAAGTCGGCGGAAAAAAGGGCCGACCATTGCTCAAGCGTGAAGAAAACAATGGCAGGGAAACCAAATTGAAGGAAAGACAGATGAAGGTAAATGTAGAGAGAGACGTGGAGGGACGGGGACAGGGACGGATGGACGCTTCACTTCCTGACGTGTCTCTCTCTCTCTCTCTCTCTCTCTCTCTCTGCTGCCGGGGTGCAGCAGCGAGGAAGTGACAGCAGGGGGCGTCAAAAAAGCACGACCCCGCCAACCACGGCCTACACGTCTGACACGGAGGCAGATAACGAACACGGCAGAACGTCAAGAGACACGCACACGCGTGGGCGCATGAGCCCCGGCCGCGTGCACGCGCGAACAGAGCCGCTGACGGGGTTAAAAAGAAACAACGACAATCAACTGTCGCAAAAAAAAAAATGGTTCTAAGCGCAATCGGAAGCCCTCGCTGAGTCATCGGGTTAGGTTTTGAATACAAAGAGGTGGTGGTGGTGGTGGTGGAGGAGGTGGGGGGGGTCTGGGGGGGCTGGTAACAGCCGGAGCAGATGACTTGAAATCTTGTTAGAGGCTCAGGAGGAGCGGCCTGTTACCGTGCTCGCCATGGCGCCTTGCTATCCTCCATTTTTCGCCTCACAGACGCTGTCGTATTATTGTATTTCCTACGCGTGAAGGTGACAAACGCAAAGAGTATAAACTATCCTCCTGCCCCGAATGAAGACTTTACAACATAGAATGGGTCATAAATTACACCGTATTAGAATCGAGTATTGTTCTGTTGAATTGTGCATTTTTAATAAGACGTTATTTTTTCACTCACATATTTTTCGAAGGACATAAAATACAAGGATTCGAAGAAAAAAACTAAATGAGAGTCAACAACGGGGAGAATCAGGAGGCGCTCCGTGTGACGCATCATGTGACCACCTGAGCGCCTGTTGCATGGCACGCGTGTTTTACTCTCCACAGATAAACTGGCCCCTTGCAGCTCCTTCTTAAGTTGTGACACACAGAGACAAACAGGAATATCATGGTCCCCACAGACGGACAACATCGCCGCAGGATGGCACGCCGCCACACGGAAAAGCGCTGGAGGGGTGAATTCTGGGCACCGCGGAGGCAAAGTGTGACCAGCACCTCGGCTTCAGGTCGGTCCCTCCGCAACCCTCAGGTGCTCGTGACACTTTGTGAATTGACCCCCCTTTGCGGAGGCTCTGTGGGAGGGACAGCGAGCGGCGAGGGAACCCCCAAAGCGGAGAACATGTGATGTGCGATGAGGTCGTCATCTTCTCCGATTCAACACGGGCCAGAGTCACCCTGATGCACACGCACACGGACACACACACACACACACACACACACATCGCTGGTGCTCACCGACCCCAACCACACACTTACAACATATTGCCTGGCTTCGAACGCATATGTGGGTCGACCCAGAGTCCTCTTCATGAGCTCTTTGTGGCGAACGAGCGAGCGCGGGGATTGCTGCTGCGGGGGGGTCGGGTAGGGGGAGGTAGGGAGGAGGGGGGTTCGTCGGAGAGAACACAGCTTCGTTATAAGAGCTCACAAAGAAAAGTGACTTTTTAACACACGTATGTGCCAGAGAAGCAGCAGCGGCGCTTATTTGACGACTAAGGATTTAGCTTTTTTGGTCACCTGAGACAAATGCTGAGTTTGTTCCTAAAAGAAAAGCCATTGGAAAATTGTGCTCTATATCAGAACATGTATATACATGAAAAGCACACACAGGCTACTGCGATGAGACGTGTTGTGATGAGATGAGGCTTTGATTCTGTGGAACATTATGATGTTGAGCTCCAACCTCAATCTTTTGGATCTCTGCGTAGAAGCGAACACAATGCATCTGATTTACGTTTTTTTTTTTCAGCGCTCTCCTCGACGGCCGTTTCTGCACTTCCGCTTTCAGACAACGTGCACTTCCTGATAGGCCGAGAAAAAACACACACTTCCCTTTTTTTTTTCTTTCTTTTTTTTTGCCGACCTTCAATTGTTTCCTCTGCGATACACTTCACTACGCCGCATTGTTCTTTTTGCCTTTTCAGACGCCGAGTTGACGTGGAGTCCTACAACACAAAATAGATGTGGAATAGAATAGAATATAGAGTACCAAAAGTCTATTTGCGGGGCCCGGAAGGAACGCGCGAGTTGCCGCCCAGTTCCCGAGGTCGAGGGAGGTGCTGCAAGGGGGGTAAGTGGGTCACGGCGAGCCGCCACGATCCCGTAGCAACGCAGACTGGACTGAGACGGCCAGCGGCGCTGACACCCAGCGGGACCCGCCAGGTGCCCATGGCTGCCGATGGAGCCGCCCTTCCGGGGCTGAAGCCTCCTAAAGTTACTCCGCCGGGCGGGCCGGCTGACTCAGTGAGCCGCGCTGCCGCGCCCACGACCACGGCCGCTTTGGCCTTGTCTGTTCCTGTTTTTGTATCGTGTGCAAAAAGCAATGCGCCTGCAGGGAGGTGAGCGGGGAGCCACGGCTGTCTCCATGCTGATGCCAAGGCTGCTCAGGCATCTCGCTCGTTTCCGTCAAAGAACAGGGAGGAGGGGGGGGGGGGGGGTGTTGTCATTTTGTGCACAGAGTCAATATGAAGAGAGGGAGGAGATGGAGAGAACGCTGGTAACACGGGATGGTGGTTCTGCGCTACGGAAGCATGCAGGAGAAGCACGTGGACGCCGTGTGAGTGAAGCTGCTGCTGCTGCTGCTGCTGCTCATAGATGTTTCCACAACGTTGCCCCCCGCTGCTCACATACGTGCAGGTACATGAGCAGAGCGAGGTAACCTGCTCTATGATGACACCACGCAGGCGTTTGCATTGCTTCGCCCATACAGCGTTCAGTAGCAGGACACACACGCACGCGCACATGCAACAGGCAACACTTACCCCTCGCCTCAGGCTCCGGAGGCAGTGCATTTTGGGTTTGGAGGTCATGAAGTCGTTGAGGCGGTGGGAGAGGGGCTCCTTGTGCTGCTTGGGAGACTGGGGGTCGTTGGGAACAGCAGAGGGTGAGGGCGGGGATGAGGACGGGGGGGCAGGTGGGGGCTGGCGGGGGGATGTTAACAGGGACATAAGCTACCAGTGAGAGAGGGAGCAGTGACGGAGAGGAGGAGGAGGAAAAACATGGAGGAGGAAGAAGAAGAACGGGGGAAAGAATCCAACGGAAAACAAGACAGAGGAGGAAAAAAGGAGGAGGGAGCACAAAACGAAATAAATAAGCCTCCTACAGATATTAAAACATAAACACACAACAGAACCCAAACAGAAATTAAAAGACAACCAAAGGCGCGTCAGACCTAGTGAATAAATAGTTATGCAGAATGTAGAACGTATAAAACATAAACAGTACGTAACGAGAAAAAAAAACAGTTAAAAAGAAGAAAGGAACCAGAGTGAGTCGGAAGCGCAAAATGAGTCGAAGCAAGCGGCAGCAACACAGCAGCGGGTTCCAGTCAAAGCGCATGCAGGCCTCCAGTTCTCTGTCCGACCTCAACACATGCCAGCCAGGACGACACAGAGTCCCCCCCAGAGTCCCCCCCAGAATCCCCCCAGAATCCCCCCGGAATCCCCCCAAATCCCCCCAAATCCCCCCAAATCCCAGAGCGTATCAGCAGCTGCATTGGATGTCACCATTAGAGAAATGCAGCTGCTCATCTCCGCCCCCCGAAACATCTGACTGCGTAATTCATCAAGTGTCAGAATGCAGCAGAGGTGAGTCAGAAACCCCCCCCCCATCAGATCCCTAAACAAACCTGGTGTACTGAAAGACAATAATGGTGCTTTTGTGCTGAAACGTCCGTGAGGTGCTCCGTTTGCATACGTGTGTCTGTTGTGTGTTTTTGTGTGTGTGTGTGTGTGTGTGTGTGTGTAAAGAGGAAGTGCGTCTCTCTGTGGCGCTCTGTTCTCCCCAAAACAACGAGCGTCCCGAGCACGCCGAGCACAGAGGAGCACCATGCTCGCTACAGGGTGGGGTTTGTCATCTAGCGCCGCTTCCAGCCCCCCCCCCCATACACACACACACACAGTTACACATTCGTGCCGGGCTCTGATTCGGTACCGACGGGGGCCACCGGGCCCGTTTGCGGTTGCGAGATCAGCGTCGCTGTCGGGGAGCAGGAACCTGCTGAAGGAGGCTACTCGGGACGTAACCAGGGAAACGGTTATTTTTCAGGTGGAGTTAATATCTGCGGCTCGGGGGCTCGGGGTGGACCACAGGGTGCATTAGTCGTGTTACGGAAGTTACGTTTCAGTGAGGGCGGTTGCCGGGGGAGGGAGGGTCCGGGGAGGGAAACGGGTGGCAAATGATAACAACAGAAATACACAACACCACAAATGTGACACTGAACACGTATGTTGTCTCGAAATAAAAATCTAACACAATCTTTGCGCCCCTCCCGCCCCTCCCGCCCTGCACAAATGAGGAGCGTCTCAGAAGCCGGCAGGTGTGTGCGGCCCTGCTGTGTGCGTTCGTGTGTTACCTTGTTCTTGTTCTTGAAGGGCCACAGCTTGACCTTGCTCTTGCCCACCGGCTTGTCCTTGGCCTCCCTGGAGCTGGTCAGGCTGGTGTTGGACACCGTCCGCTTCATGGCCTGGCCGTAGTCCTCAAACTCAACGTCGCCCGGCGGCTCGAACCCGGACTTGAAGGACTCCACCACCTGCTTGGAGTCCTGGAGTGGGGTGGGGGGGGGGGGGGGCAATCAGTGAAGAGTCTTTCTCGTCTATATAGATATTAACGCGAGAATCGTTAAATGCAAAGCAGTGACTGAGAAAAGGAGGGGGGATGTCTGTTTGTGTAGATTGTTCCGCTAATCAGCAGGTCTGGAGATAAGAGGCGACACAGAAGGGGGGCTCCTGCCCCCCTCTGTTTACACTAGCCTGTTTTTAGCAGTTCATGCACACAGGGAGAGACTGTTGTTATCCAGTTTGTGGGCCGCAGGAGAAAGAGGACGAGCCACGACGAAAGACGGTCAAGGGGACACGATGAGGCCCGACAGGAAGAAGGGCATTAATCAAGTGCAGTGCTCATCGGGGGTGGGGGGGGGGGGTTTGGATCACGGGTCAAAGATCGTGCTCTTACGTACAGGAGAAAGAGAGACAAAGCGATATGCGTTATTTACAGTCCGGAGTCATCTCCGGACGCACACACACACACACACACGCTATTCTGGGGAGAGAGACTGTTTTTTGTCACAGGGCAGCCAGTTAACACGTGACATCTGGATAGATGAGGACGCAGCCGAACGCTGCCTTCCATATCCAAAAAAGAATGGGCCCCGGATCGCGGGCCAACATCTGCTCGGGAGCTCTGCAGCAGTGCATGAAGTAAAAAGTCTCTCGTGAGCCCGGCGGGAGAAGGTGTGCACTATGTGAGCCGCAGCGATTCAACCTCCTCCTCTTTCTGGACCGGCAACAGGTGTTGAAGAAAAAGCAGTGATTTCCATATTCACAGTACAGACGAAGCGGAGTGAAATCAAACTCCCTATAAACCATCGCTTTGAATTGTATGGGCCGCGGCCCCCACTGATGAAGGGTACTTTTATCTTCAGAAGGCCCCCCCAAGAGCGGCAACACTCGCCGCTTGAAAGACAGCTTAATGCGAGTTGTGACTGACGCATGGGTGAGTAATACGCCCCATATGGCGGTGTGCATGTGCATGTGCATGTGTGTGTGTGTGTGTGTGTGTGCACTCACAGTCTTGGAATCGATGGACTCGGCGGCCTTCGTCATGCCGTCTAAACATTTCCCCACGATGGGCAACACTTGCCGGTCCACTTCCGCAAACGTCTTCATGCACACTCCTATTCTGTCAATTCTTTTCTCCTCCATGTCTTGAAGTTTCTATGGAAAGAAATAAAATAAAAATAGGTAAGAAAATGCGGACGTATCCACACCTAAATACGAGGCTTCTGTTGTAGAAAAAGTGGAATGGATGGTGATGGTGAAGGGGGCCGGGCCATGAAAATAATACATTCATCTTCCATTCGCTTTACGTATTAACTAAAAACAGAAGGATTTCAAACTGCTAACACGGTGATTCAAAGCTCACAAGCTGTAGAGAGAAAATAACTCGTAATGGCGGCTGGTTCTCCTTAGTGTTTCAGTGGATGTATATTTAGCAGTGGACCCGGAGGGGAGTGTGGCTGCTGGGCTGCAAACAGCATTGAATTTCCCAGCTTGTTAATGATTGCACATGAATGCACCATTCTGCCTTCAATCCGTCCGCACTCTCGGCTGCATTTTAACACTCTTTGTGAAACGTCTTTGTCTGTATTCTATGGGTCCTATTTGTGTAGCGGCGAATTACTCGGGGGTCACGGTGCCGTCACATTTACCTGGAATATGTTGGGGATGATGGTGAAGTAGTGCTCACTCTGGTCCTGGTTGAACTTCTGCAGGTAGGAGGAGTAATCGCTCTTACTGTCTGCAGCCATCTGCTGCCTGGACTGAGCATGTTGTCGCGCCTGAAGGAGATAAACAACAACAAAACGAAGCAGAGCGCAGGTCAGAGAGAGCCGCTCCGCTCGGTGAACCTCGGGGTCCCCTGATTGCCCGCGGACGCACATGTATGGATCGCACACGCGCGCAGCCAGAGCGTTGAAACCCGACACGAGTCGACACATTTGTGCAGACCAGAGTTCATGCACGCACGGGTACGCACATAAACAGAAAGCGCGTGGACACACGGTCACGGGTGCACGATTCCCAGTTGGGCAGCAGCAACATCCGTTGGCATTAGCCCATACAGTATGTAGACCAAAACAAACATGTAGAAACAGGACGGGGGGGCGGGGGGGACGAGGGGGGGGGGGGGTTTGTCTCCCCCACCCGCGATAATGTTGATTATTTTAAGCTTGTTGGGTCTCAGGGAGGCAGTGAGAAACGCAGCAGGGGCGGCCTATTACAGGTCCAAGGCGAGCAGATGGAGATGAGATTATCTCAGCTAGGCCGAGTATTTTGTGTGCGTGTAGGTGTGTGTGTGTGCGTGTAGGTGTGTGTGTGTGTGTGTGTGTACTGTGGCCAAGTACTCGTATCTGTTTCCTCTTTTTCATCCGACCTGAGGCCGGTCAGCACATACACAGCGGTTTCATTGGGTCACCTATAACACAGAGTCCTCTTATGAACCCACTATTGCAGGAGTTCAACTGAATGCAGATGCGGGGGACGGGGGGACGGGGGGGGGGACGGGGGACATATAACGGTGCAGGGGCAGTAGAGGGAACAAAACCCTGATCTTTCGCAGTCTCGAGGGAAACATTCGGAGGACTTTGTCCGGCTTTCACCCCTGCGCCAATCTTTCCGCGCTCCTACGCCTACGGGTGAGGATTAATTAGACATATAAGAAGAAAGAAGGAGGACATGAGAGCGGAGACACTCGTCAGACACAAAGGGCACTTTATTTCCGGCGCAGGAGCTGTGACATTTGATGCCTCGGGTGGAAAAAGACGGTCACAGGCTTCAAGAAAAGGAGCGTGAAACGTAGAGAAAAGCTAAAGAGCACATGTGGAGGTCCGGCTGTTTAAAAATCTACATGCATTCAGGAGTGTGTGTCTGTGTGTGTGTGTGTGTGTGTGCTATGCTGCAGCTTGTGCATGCAAAGTGGCGCACGGCGCGTTGAGAAAAGATGAGGACAAACATCATCGCCGTGGCAACATGGCTGAAAATCGAAACTTGCAGCAACATCACATCCTGTGGCCATGCTCTGGAAAGTTTTTTTTTTTTTTTTTTTCCTGTTACTCACACCTCTGTATAGATATGAGAGCACCTCTGCAGTGTCTATATGAATGTTGAATGGTGTCTCTATGCAGATCGGGAGGAAAGTTACATCCAGCATGTTTGGTTTTGCTTACATCACACACATGTAAAGTGTTTCGGCAGAGGACAGCGAGACAAGCCGGTGTACAGGGGACAGATCACAGCCAGACAGGACAGGGCGTGTCGTTGTGGACCCGGCGAGGTCTGTGTGTGTGTGTGTGTGTGACGGGGGGGGGGGTCGGGACAGTGTGTGTTCCCACAGATATTACAGGCTGTCTGCACGCCGGACCTACCTTGTGGGAACTTCGCTTCAAGGCATGGCATAAAATAGATGTACAAAACACACACAAACAACAACAACAACAAAAAAGGATTGTTAGCCGTTTACAGCTAAACAAGAAGTTGCCATGGAGGCACTTACTGGACCACCGGGGGTGTCACCACTCGAAAGGGGAAGTTGGTAAGGGGGGGGGGGGTTAGCACATGCAATCACGCCTGAAATACTGGAACTGCATGGCATTACTAAGGTGGCGAGGAGGCCGCCGTGTTCTTCTGCTCAATGAGGCTCTGCCAGTGGGCGTCAGAGCCGCGCTTCCTTCTTTTAAAAAAAAAAAAACTGTCAACAGCCTTTGTGGACGTCTGGGCTGTCGATCCAAACCCCAAATTGAGGGAACAGTTTAGGAGGTTTGCTCTACAAACCGCAACAGCTCAGCTCACCAAACGAAGGCTGTTGTGCATTACAGCAGAAACAGATTGTGTTGCTACGGAGGAGCAGCGCAGGAGGCTCATTTCTCGGGTACTGACTTGAGGTGGCTTCTCAGCTTCAGCATGAACGTACACTCTGCAGAGGCCTTATCGAGATAACCAGAGGGATACGCCTCTGCAAAGGAAATAAAACGTCCTGACAACGGACAAATCAGTAGTGAAAGACTAAAGTGTTGATTCGGCACAGCCTTTCTTTCCTCACGCATCCGCTTATTTCCACACACTAAGGTCACTTAATGGGTCACTTAATAGAAATGACACCACACAACACTCCAATAAAATCAGACTGATGTTTCTATTATAGGATTTTCATTTGTGAACAATGTAAATGTGATGTAACTGTTTAGCGAGGTGGTAATAATGTTTGCCACGGCATCTTACAGAACGGACGGGTTTGAGGTTTGCGATTGAAATGAGAATACATTTGCGATGTCGTCGACGTCGCTGCTCACCTTCTCTTCATGTATCACAAAGGTTTTATAATGATTTCCTGCATTCCACACATTTGCTTTCATCTGTTTCACAGCAGCCTGTTCTTCCAGGAAACTTTACTTTGTTCTAGAATAAATCAAGAGGCTCAGAGAGTAAATGTGGAGAAGCGTCACATGCAGCGGCTTCGCTGTCAGAAAAGCTTTATCGCAGCGCCTTTGTTGTACAAGTTTGGAAATGAACTTCAGTAAAACTTCATAAATCATTTTAAAGTGAGAGCCAATTGTATTTCAAACTAAATTACTAGGTACTTTCTTGCTGAATGGTGAGACGGGAACGTGTGATGGTGAGAACGTGTCATGATGAAGTGGTTACGATCCAACACTAAATAAACCACAACATTTGACATTTAAACTAGTAATTATGATTCATTCTCAGGCAGATCAGTGTTTTCTTCCCGCTCTGAAGAAGCTGCTCTATGAAGCAGGAAAGAACAGAGACTGAAGGACAGTTGGATTTCCATCATTTGAATGGAATCTAAATACAGGCGGTCAGCAGGAATGTAAATAATAAACACAAAGAACCCTTCTGAGTCGACACAGACGGCGATGCTGACTACGTTACTGAGCCGTGTGTGACAAAATGAAATAACTGTAATCGCACACAACGCGGCGCTTGTTTGACAGGCGGTTTCTTGAGCCGCCGTGCCGGCTCTCGCCGGTCCAGTTCAGCGTCGGAGCTCTTTGGCCGTGCGACCGGGGGAAAAAAAAAGGCTCTTTATTCCAGCTCATATTTGCATAATAATCGGGTCTGAACTGTGTCGACTCGGGATGCCGAGCTGCGCCCGGAACAGCTGACGAGGCAGCGAGCGCACGCGCCGCTGACCCATGATGCCTTGCGGGCGAGAGAGTTTCTGAGGGCTCTTTTCAATTGGCTGCGGCGACGGGAAATGACGTCGGCTGAAAGGCCGAACTACACATTCACCAAAAAAAAAAAACACGGCGGAGCCAAACAGACAACCGTGTTGTTCGACACGCGCGCAAGCGTCGCCATGGACACAAGCGTTGCCTCTCTGTTGCTGAGGCCCAAACAGACCAGCAGAGTGCTCGCTGCCTCATAACGAGTCAGATCAATCTCGGCCGCCTCTGCGGCTCATTCGAGTGAGTGAGTGTGGGGGGGAGAAAGAGGGAGGGTGCGGAAAGGCCGGGCGCCCGCGGCGGGCAGTGGGACGGGCCCGATTGGCGGCTTGCGACGCCATGACACGTACCTTTTCCACGTCGGCCTTCGTCACGTTGATGTCGGCGTCCATCCGCTCAAAGTATTGCTGCGCTCGGTCGGCCTCCTTGCAGTCCCGCTCAAACTTCCTTTTACACTGAAAGCGGAAGCAACGGCAAATTCATCAGTCGTTTCCTGCCGTGTGTGTGTGAGGGCAGGAAACTCTCAAATAATTTGACCTTTTTTCTTTAATCAAATAAGCGGAGTAACCGACGTCACAACGAGCCACAGATGCGTCACGCAGACTTGGGAGGCGAGGCATTGTGGCGCGGCGGCCATCGACGCGGCGTCTGCAGCTCGCAGATTAAACAAATGTTCACTGTGGCCGTTTGTGTACGGAAAAACAAGCATTCATTCAAGCCGCCCTCGACCGACCCCCCCCCACCGCGGGCGAACAAACCGTGTTTGTTGGGCCGGCGTGCACTCTGACCTACGCCTATCTGCCTCGCGCACAAAGGGATCATTGAACGTGCAGTGAAGTCTGAGGAGGACGGGGCGGTTGTGCATTTCTGCCCCCCCCCACCGCCACCACCACCACTGTCAGATGGGCCGGGCACAGATAAGAGGGGGTGTTCTGTGCAAGCCCTCTTTTGGCCGCTTCACTTAAACAAAATGAAACAACAGACCCTCCTGGTTATGATCTCATCTCGGGTTCTAACAAAGATCGGAATCGCAGTGTTCTAAATCACTGTTAGTTCTGGCAACGGAAGGAACTCACAAGTGGAACTTTTGCATTTCTAGTTCTACTGCACCGAATGAGCCAAGCCAGGCTTCTAATCAGGACGTTGAGTTTACCTTCAAAAGGCCTGTCGTACAATGTGATGACACCATCTACCTGATATGTCTTATGATATATCGCGCCGCGAAAGTGATTTTATTTGAATTTATTTGTATTTCCTCTTTTGGACTTTACACCTCGACCGATGCAATAGTGCAATAGTAATAGTATTAGTTTAGTCCAATTTAAATCTGCCACTATGCAGAAATACCAGCTTCAAACAGTGTCTGCTGGTCTCACTTTGTTAGCACTTTGTTAGCATCAAAGCTAATGAATCCAGACATCTCTTATTAAACTCTCTTTTTCAAATAGCAATGAAAGGTAATGTTATCAAGCTTTTTGTTTTTAGAATGTACCAACTGAGGCCAATAATGGTTAATTTAATCAATAAAAAATGTATCCTCATTTCAAAATATATGTAGTTTATAACAATAGTTTTGCCTCACTTTCCCGTCGTGGTGGTGCACATAACTGGGGTCACTCACCGATTCCAGCTGTTTCCACGAGCTCTCGATGTGCTGCTGTGCCTTACGGCCATCGTGGAAGTGCTGTAAGAAGAGACGGCGAAATTATTATCGTCCTAAATCACCAGCTTAAGAGATTTGAGAGCAGGTGACCTTGACGACACGTCAGAAGCAGTTTCCACCACACCATTAAACATTATGAGCGTCACTGTCAGGGCAGGATTGATGTCAGCTGATGAAGTGGGGCAAATTCAAATGTATTCTATACAGTAGAGACATTACGAATCATCACCATACAATCCACACGCTCCGCTCTCACAGATCCACACAAGGATCCACTGAACGAGGCCTTGTACTAAGCAGAGATCCGATCGAGTAAAAAAGGTCAGACGCGCCGCAGCGTGAGGAACGATGACACCCGAGGGACCGGCAGCAGGCGCTCCCACGTGTCACGGGTCACGTGACGGCTTGTGAAGTTAAAAAATAACTGTCCTGTCCGTCTGCTTGGGCCCCAGGTCCACATGACCTCAGTGCAGAAACCTCATGTGACGTCAGCAATGTGGGCATCATTAAACTGAGGAACTCCTGTCTGCTTCTTTCTTTACTTTTAAAGGTTTGTTAATCGCCTGATCCACGAAACAAACGTCCCTGCTTGATACGAGCTACTTACGTATAAAAATCACACCACCTAATTGGGGCCTTATTTTTTCATTTGCTTATCAAACATGCAGATAATTCCTCCGCCGCCGCCGGGGGTCACGTTAACCCGGTACAACATACCAGACGCCCCGTGTGGCATTGAGAGCGGACCATCAACGCGGCGGCCCCTGGTTACGCTCAGGTTATCGGCTCGGTGGCCGAGCTGAGAGCAGGAAGCTTCGGCCGGCGTTTCAGCGCTCAGTGCTCCGTGCAGCACCTCAAACGCAAGAGATGTGAAATCAAGACTGACGGGTACGAAAGGTTCATCGCACCCGAACAGAGTAGTGAAAACGCGCCCTGGTTCACCTCAAAGAGTCGCACTTCTCCTACGCTCAAGATTAGAGGGAAGCTCAGCTGAATAAGGAAGTGCTCCAGTGTTTCAGAGGAAGTATTACAGCTCTCACAGAAACGGGGGACATTTGCGGAGCCTCGAGCCTTTTGTTGTTTTTTTTAAGACCCTGACCTTCAAATTCCCGTACGATAAAAAAAAAAAAAATTCCGAAAGAAGTCTCATGATAAGAGACAGCGAAGATACAATGAGGCCTTTTTCACAACACCGGGTGACATCATGGTTACCGTGGAGCATTTTTCAACCAAACATTTGTCTCCATAATAACATATTTGAGAAATATCCAGCGTCTCATAAACAAACCTCCCGTAGATAAACAAATGTAAACCAAGCAAAATACTTCTCCGCCCAAATCCTGTTGGAGGACGACGGCCTGCAGCCAAGAAGCACCAAGCATGAGCTCACTCCCCCTCAAAGCCCATAAAGGAGAGCGCATCATCGCTTGGGACTATCGGCCATCTGGCACGCAGGTATAAATGCTGCAGCCGGACTCAGGCAGATGTTCTGCAGCCCTCTCTGTGTTTATTCATAGACTGCAGAGGTACTCCCTCCCCCCCTCCCCACCCCCCCCCCCCCCCCCCCCCCCCGCCCGCTGCCGCTGTCTGGGACTTCTGGGACTTAAATGTAATGGGACTTAAATAAATACGGGAATCCGAGCCATAGTAGCAGAGCAGAGGGCATCCTGAGCAGAGCGTGAAGTCAGAGCATTCCAAATGGAATTGTATTGAATATTTTTCCAGGTGTGCATGATGGTGCCTTCAGTGGAGGAGGATGAGGACATGCTAGGATGAGGAGGTCTGTGACACGACGCAAAGGACCCCCGGCTTTGATTCTACTGGCGGCTCTGGCTGACGCGCTCCCCGCTTTAGTTCACAGGAACGTGCAGCCTGCAGCCCCGCGCAGCTGTGGACACGCGTGTGATCGTCAGGCACCAGGAACAGCCACGAGTCACAGGAGCTCTGCGCACCGGAGGGACGCTTACGTGCTCCCCGAGGAGCGCCACTTTTCTCCTCGGGTTGAGGGCACATCGGGAAGATCAGCGCTCCCTCTCAGCCCCCCTTTTGTCTGTCCACTCGGCACGAGGAGGCGCGTGAGGAGGTAAAGCAGTAAATACAGAATGGCGACGTTGTTGCCGTGACTGGGAGGTCCCTGGAGGTCATTATGGGTCTTTAAGGGTCTTTATCAATCCTCATGGGAGAGACCGCCGGAGCCGTGTGATCAGAGGCCTGCTGAGGACGACAGTTTGCTGACCGGACACTTTATCACAGTCCAGTTCCTTCACGTTAACCCGGCCCACTCGCCACGTACCGCCAGGAGAACAACATGGCATCTCGCTGAGGTCACGGCCCATTTGGAGATTTATTCCCGTGGCTTTATTCTGAGCTGTGAAACCAGGTTCCACTTTTGCAAAAACGAGTATATCTGCTCTCCTTAAAGAAAGCCCTGGTGCCCTCGCCCGCTGTGCCACCCCATGCTGAGCTTAGCAAGAGGTTCTCTCGTAACAACAAACCCACATGAGAAACTAGTGGGGTATTTATTTGCCGTTTACCTGTCTAATAAACTGTCTGCGAACCCAGCGGAGGCGGGAGCTGAGCCTCCTCTGATCCCGGCGTCTGGGTCGGCCTGCATAGCTTCGTCTGACATCGACGCCAGTCCCAAAAGAAGAAAAAAAAGCCCGGCGCCGTCCTCAGAAAGCCATGTGAATGAACCCAGTGGCTCATGAGCAACGGCTTCTTTACCTTTGTGACTCACTACGAAAGCCTGGATTTACTGAGCAGAGGCTGCTAGTGAGCAATGAAACCTGATATGAAAAGAAGATTTGGCCCCCGGGGACAGAGTTCTGAATGCGACTGAGAAACTATTTGCTCAATGACGCTTAGCTGAAACGATCTTCTGTTCAGAAGAGACAATCTTTTGGGTTCACGGTATTGAGGGAACCTCCCCCACCCTTTCCCAGCAATGGCTCTTTTTTTTTTCCCGTCACAAGAGGCAAACACATGACAAAGGAGGGGTCTCACCATGACCCTCTGCGTGGACACTAGAGAGACAGACACTATCCCAGGCCGAGCCAAACCAAACCAGGCCAGGCTAAAGCAAAGCCAAAGGAGCGGAACGGACCCCGGGGCGGCGGATGACTCCCCCTCTGAATCGTTAAAAAATCCCCTTTCCTCTCTGGAAATCCAAACTGGTCATGAGACACGGCGCTCCCTGTAATCAGGAGGCAGATCCAGCAACACGAGCATCACCAGTTGAGCACATGTACTCTTAATAAGGACCAATGTGCCTCTGAACGGCCCTCTGGTTTGGGTTTTCCACTCCAGTTCCCTCAGCTGGACTTCCGTGACTCAAGAGCCTGTGACAGATTTAGCGAGACTACTTCTTTTCCAGCTGGGTGGTTTCTTTTTTTACTCAGCCGCTCTACTGACTCCACGGCTTCAGCGGGCCGCCTCATTGTTATCTCCGAATCAGGCACAGCAGGCCCGCCACTTTGTGACGGCGAGGAGGAAAAGGGACTTTAGCATCTGAGAACAGTGTGTGTCAGGCGGTTTACAAAAGGGAGAAACGAGCCTGTAATGAGAGAGAGACTTTGTTCCATGAGAAGGACTCGCTCAGACACATTCTGCCCTTTGGGGTGTATCTATATTTACTCAGCGATGACCTCAGTCCGTAGAGAATAGAATATGCGGAGAGAATGGGCTACTTCATTTCTTAAAGGCCAGTGTGTGTTTTGTTTTTCCTTCACTGAATCCGTGTCCTTCTGTCTCAAGTAACTTCACTGGGAGACAAGATGATGCGGAACCAGCAAACAGTGAATTACGGAAATATTTCCCACCGATTTTCTCTCGGCCTTGAGGTCCTGCAGGAAGCGCGAAAGGTCGGTGATGATTTGAGACGTCAGGTTCTCCGCGATGACCTCGTGTTGACCCGCGTAGTCGTTCAACTCGTTGAGGGACGTCAGGAAGGCTCGACAGAAGGTGTACCTGCCGGGGCGACAGGAAGCGATATCAGAGTTGCAGAGGGCGGTCACAATAGTATTGTGACAGATTCTGATGCAAAGAGGAACAAAATATTTTAGTTAGTTTTTGGACTTTTTGAACAACAATTTTTGACCTAATATTTTTTTTCTTTTTTGAACACTCTTTTTAATTTAAAAATAAATTTTGACTCAATATTTCTTTCTTTTTTTTAAATATTTTTAAATGTAAAGGTCACGATGTCACATTTTAGGTTAATACCGAGCAGTTGGCTTAGCTTAGCTTAGCTTAGCTTTTTTCAAAACAACAATGTTCGACCTTATATTGTTTTTCTTTTTTTTGACTGCATTTTGAATTTTTAGAAATATTTTAATTAAAATATTTTTAAATGTCAAGGAACAGTGTCATATTTTTGGGGCATACCCAGCAGTTAGCTCACCTTAGCCTAACGACCAGAAACCGCGAGCCTGGCCATTTTCCTACAAAAGCCAACTGTACAACAAACATCCCGCCGCGGTTATACAGGTGCTCTTGTCACTTCTCAATCCGTCAGCGTTCCACAAATATTCTTTCAGTCTATTCCACGTGTGCAAGATCCTTTGACTTACTTGCTCTCATCCTCCTCCCGTGAGTTCTTCTTGGGTTGATACTTCTTTGATAAATTCCTGTGTGGACAAAGAGTTCAGACTCGTCAGACATTTCCTAGCGTATCTCTCCTAAGAGCCCAGTGTGCACCGTTATTATTACATTTCCCTGGCAAAGGATCCCCCAGTGCACCAGCAGAGTGCTTTCCGCTGCTTCCACTACATCCCCTTTCAGCTCGTCGGGGTCATGAATCATGCCCCCCAGGAGTATGTACTGTACGCACGCAGAGCCAGTCACCAGAAGCAAACATGCTTTACAACACACGGCCATTGTAGGCCCCGTTTTGAGTCAAGACGAGTGCAGCGTGAGGAGGAGGAATGAGATGCTGTGTAGAGATGGATGGGAATGCACGGCGTCTGTGCATTTATATTGATGGCATTGACTTATCCGGACTTATGGTTATAGCGTTCTTTCAATATCCTTCCCTACACCGTTGTGACGGGTTGACTGCTTACATCGTGTCACGTTCCTTTCGCTAACTGTTTGCATCATAACATGGGCTCTGCTCGGACGGATTTGGGTGCACATTGTGAGCTTATGCCTTCAGGATCCTTTGTCTAATTTAAGAGCACTGTTCTCCGTTTCAAAATGAACGAGCCAAGTATTGCACGAAAACAAAAATGCAGGCCGACACCTACAAGAAAAAAGCCATTCAAATCTTAAAAACACTGCAGAGGAAATTGAAATGTATTTCTGCAACTTTGTTGCATCTTATGTCTTTATCGGCACTTTTATCTGTGATAAAACAAAATGAGAATTTGGATCTTACTTATAACTTTTTATACAATCAAAGCTTTCAAATAAAATTTCAAAATATTTTTGGGCCTAACATTTTTGGGACTTTTTCTATCATCTTCATCATCACCTAATATTTGACTTTTTTCAAAACATTTTTCAATGTTTTTCATCATTTTTAGACTTTTTTTTTTTCTAAATATTTTTTGACCTAATATTTTGTTGCTTCTTTTTCCATGACGTTTTCAACCTAATATATTTAGATATTATTTAAAAGCACTTTTTGACCTGATCATTTACATTTTTTTTATCCAGAATATATTTTGAACCCTTCAAAAACAACAAAATGTTTAATATAAAAGTTCCATTTTAACCTCTGCATTTTAACCCATCCCGGGCAACAGGAGCTGTCTGTAAAGCGGCTGTGAGCATCTCGAGATTTACTGACTCACTCAAGGACTCCCGGCATGCGGACAGTCCGCGAATGAACCCCCCCCCCCCCCCCCCCCTCTCCTCCTGTGGTTAGAA
The DNA here is from genome assembly GCF_964276395.1 of Gasterosteus aculeatus. Lineage (NCBI taxonomy): Eukaryota > Metazoa > Chordata > Actinopteri > Perciformes > Gasterosteidae > Gasterosteus > Gasterosteus aculeatus. Next base: position 3,262,286 of record NC_135702.1, on the reverse strand, counting down.
ATACTTCCCTAAATACCCTCTGTGCCACAATGAATGCACGATTTACAATCTGAATTTCGGCGTGATGAATGAAGTTTTAAAGTGTTCCACATGTAATGAATAATACACGTGTAAAAAAAAGATATGTGAAATGTGTGTCTCGCCGTGCCCCCCCCTCGCCTCTCCTCCCTGGTGGCTTTGCACTGTTGCCAGGCAGATCTCTCTCCCTGTCCTTCTCACCCCATATCTAATTATAGGGCTTTTTCGCGTCATATATATAATCGCCCGCATTAACATATCTAACAAACCTGCCAAAATAATGGTAGCAGCTCCATTAGGTAAATGAATTAACGTTTGTGTAAGTGTGTGTGTGTGTGTGTGTGTGTGTGTGTGTGTGTGTGTGTGTGTGCTGCTTCATACACTGTAACCCCAATAAAGACAGACCCCACCCCCACCTTCCCCTCACCCAGTCTCTTTGGTGAGCGGGACTTTATTCCCACTGTGTTATGGATTATGACCCGACTGGAATGTGGGGGAGGGGGGCATTAATGCATTGCCCTGCAATGACTAGACTGGAGCATTGTGTTTACATCCATGCAGGGGAAGAGGATTATTCATGGATTAGTGCAGGAGTGGAACAGGGTGGCGTAGCAGCCATCGATGCCGTTCAATTGGGGAGGCATGAAGGCTCTGTCATGTAGTTCAGGGCGGGCTTACTGTGAGTGACAGGCTGTGGCCGGACACGGTGTCAAATTTAGGAACTTCAAAACGAGCTGGCCGGCGGCCACAATGAAAGCTTCATCGCCAACCAGTGGGTGACGTCTATGATTGTAACGTAAGAATAAATCTACTGAATGCATTCTTTAGTCATCATGTGAACTCACAAGATACGGCCATGGAGCCAGACAACGTAACGTGTTAAAAACACAGGAAAACCTTATCGTTCACGGTATCCTGTCAGTACATACTAATTTCCTCAGTTCAGAGAGACAGTGTGTGTGTGTGCGTGCGTGCGTAGATAACAGTCAGTTTGACAGCGGGCCCTCTGTGTAAGCACACTGACTGAAAACATCCGCACCATCTGTGGAGGCTGAAGTTCTGTAAAGCTGACCGTACTATGCGGACCACACCATTTCTTAAAAACGGCGCTTTGATTTGTTCTGGATCAAACTAAGGACGAATGATGGTGCGTAAGCAACACGGTAAAAGGGGCGTAAATGCACCTAAACACTAAATAATGTTCTTACTAAGATGCAAATGAGTCGAAAGTAAGGTGCATAAATATGAGACGGTCTCATGCTGCATGCTGTGCTGTGGTGTTTGTGGGGGAGGGGGTGATGGGTGGTGTGGGGGGGGGGGGTGAATGCATGTAAACACAGACGGCTAGTCCTATTATCTCAGGCGGACTTAATTCTGTAAAAGCGGGTCCTCTGTGGAGGATCTGTTGCTATGTGAATACTAGATTGGTATTGGCCTGTCGCTATGTAAGAGGGGGGAGGAGGGGGGTCAGTCCTTTAAAGCATTAGACATATCCGGCCCGCTTTAAAGATGAGGATTGCGGATTTGCCGTGGCGGTTGGGGGGGGTTGAGGGGAGGGGGGGCATCTCCTACTGTGTCGGGATCCATGATGAGTTAAGAGATGGATCCTCTCAGTGCAGGACTGCTCCTCAACGACTGCACCATCGTGTGTGTGTGTGTGTGTGTGTGTGTGTGTAGGACTGGGGGGGGGGGTGGAGGCGGGCCGACAAGTTGTGGTTGGAGGGGGAAAAAAAAAATCTGGGTCAGACCTGGGGTTGATAATGCTGATATCTACTCGTCTCTATGGAAACACAAGCTCCGCCCCCATCCCCCCCACAACCTGACTTCCTCTTGCGTGGAGCAGAAGCCAGCAACAGCAGACAGTGAGACATGCACGAGCGAGCGAGCGAGAGAGAGACAGAGAGAGAGAGACAGAGAGGCGGATAGGAAAAGATGGAGGAGGAAACAGAAATCCCCTGTTTCTACATCGACATATGTATGATTAAAGCAATTATGCTTATTCATATTTTGCTGCTAAAGTAGTTTGTCCCGTAGGATAAATATCCCTAGAGAGGGAGGTCAGAGGTCACTGTCAATCTCTTGTCTTGGATCATAAATCAGCTCGAGAACTCACCTAATTTGTTTTGCATAGCTGGTTTCAATCTCCGACCTCTCCTTGACAAATTTGGTGTACTTCTCCACGTATTCGATCCCCCACTGTGTGTGCTTCTCCAAGTTGTCAAACTGATCCTGCAAGAAGAAGAAAACAAACTTCAAATACCAGGTAGAATGCAACGTGAAAATATCGAGTTGGCAGAAAGAAGTAGGAGAATATAAATATTGTCTCTGCGCCTCGAGCAGAGCAATGAGGCACACATGTGTCGGTGTTTATTCCAAACCACAGATCAGCCAGAAGCGACAAAAACATTCCAGGAGCCACCTTTCCCGGCCTGCGACGGACGCACGTTCATTTTAAGTTGCAGACTTTTCAAATGCGCTTTAAGTGTGACGGAGCGCAGCTCGTAAACAGACACCACCACCAACCACCAAACACAGCTGCTGGGCCTGAACTCATCATTCACTATCTGCTGGTGACCGAAGAAAAATGAGCCTCCAGTCGGCCGAGGTCCCGTCTCCAAATCCATCAAACACAGAACATTTGCATCTGCAATGGACACACACACACACACACACACACACACACACACACACACAGACAGCCACACGCTCATCAACGCAGGGTGACGTTTTTAAAGATGAACACTTAACCAAACAACCTTGGTGTGACTCCAACAGTCCCCCATCCTCTCCTCCACCATGTCTGTAGTCGCCCCGAGTCCAGCTAACGGCTCCTGCACGGCGACGCGAAGTGTGCGACGGTCCCCTGTTCTCTGAGCCGACGGCACACGACGCGCTCAGAGCGTCTCTGCACTCAGAGCGTTTCCATCTTGAAGTTCGCAGGAAGCGGTTGTGGTGATGAGCTGCTCTCGAACTCGAAGGTTCGGGTTTCTCGGGGGGGGGGGGGGGGGCCGAGTTTGTTCCTGGAATCTGAGCGTTCGGGACGGCGTCCCGTCGCAGCCCGGCGGGCGGCGTGTGTCGCGGATCGTGACGAGATCAGCTCGAGGCGGCTTTCTGAAGCGAACTGAACGACTCCCCAGTTCAAGCACTCAAGGACAACAATGGAGAGAGCACTTTGCACGCAGGGGGCGGGTGGTGGTGGTGGTGGTGGGGGGGGGGAGGTTTCCAGTCTGCATTGTAAAGCAGTTTCAATGAGCAATCAATCTGCAATAAGCCACTCACAGAGAAGAATGGCGAGATAAAGCCAAACAATACGGCATTTGATTCCGAATCACCTTTCTGACGCCCGTTCTACTTTATTCATCTATTTCCACTCACGCGCCGACCCGCTGACGTCTCACACTCACTCAAGTCATCGGACAGCATTACTTCATCATCGCCAACCATCCCTGGTGGAGAGCAGCCGACAATCAGCTCCAGGTCACTGCAGCCACATCATGCACATAACAACCTCCCCCCTCCTCCTCCTCCTCCTCCCTTCTCTCCACACACACAACTGTGATTACCCTTTTTTGCAGGGGCAACATCCTCTCCAGCGAGTCCCTGTTTGTAATGCTTTGCCTTTTGGAATATCCTGGAAAAAAAGCCATTAAACCCGTGTTCTTCTTCTTCTTCTCCTCTTCCTCCTCCTCCTCCCCCTCCAGCTCAACAAAAGGCTGAGGTTAGGTCAGCGAAGGCGTCCACGGGACCATTCCCAAGGTATCCGAAGCGCAGATAAGCGTCCGGGTTTTGGAACAATGTCCGCTGACTCTCCCCCCGCCGACTCCCGACTCGGGCGGGATGACAAAGAGACGGCGCGGTTGTAGCGAGCGGTTTCCCGGTAAGAGTTCTGGTCAGGAGCGAGAAATCCCAGAGAGGAGGAGGAGGAGGAGGAGGAGGAGGAGGAGGAGGAGAGGCTGCCTCACACACTCTCTGCATTCAGGCGGAATGCTCCATCAGGCGTGAGGTGGAATGGGTGGGATGGCAGAGGAGGAGGGGGGGCCGAAAGGAGGAGTGATATCAGGGGAGGTGGGATTACATGCGAGGGGGATTCATTTTAGGTGCTGCTGTAATGTCATGAACTCCAACTGCTGCCGTATTTCACATGTAATACCAATTGTTTGAGAAAAAAAAATAAAAGCTTATCACCCCGCTCATGAATCTCTGCTGACATCAGACCGGAATCAGGATGGAGGTAAAAATGGAAAAAGATTCTCCAGCGGCGAGAGAAAGAGCCACTTAATAATAAATGAAGGATCTGAGTGGGGAAACGCGTGAACGACAACAAAACATTGTTGTCATTACCGTAGACTCTCCCTGCCTCTTTGGATCGACCTCTCGCCAAATAAGACTTTTAAACCTTTGAGCCATGCGATTATTACTATTATTATTGTGGGTGATTTATGAACAGAACCCACAACCCGTTTTTTTACGGCCCCTTTTATCTCAAGACAAATAACAACGGTGTTATTTTCCCTCTGGAACTGGAGAGCACCTCCCGGAAGAAAGACTCAGCACGAACACGTGTATTTAAAAACATAAATCCTCTTTCCCGTTGCTGTTAGTCACGTGTGCACAACATGCGAGCTGAACAGCTACTGGCTGAACAGTTACAGGAACAATATTTAAACCTGTGGAGGCCTCCTGCTTCAACTCTGACTGCCGTTCTGTCATCTGCGACCTCTGACACCTGACCTTGTTCCTACGGGAGGGAATACGTGTGGGGCAGAAGGAGAGGCGGGGGGGGGGGGGTCCTGGAGGAAACGAAACCCGCCCCACTCTGCTTGTTTTTCCGGGACACAATAGTACATGAAAGGGCGATAAATGGAACAGCCAAATATTGTTTTATCGCCCAGGAAACGGGGAGAGCGGTTCGAGCCAGAGAACAAAAGGAGACGCAAACTAAATATATGCGAGAAAAAACAAACACGGGGCTCGTTTGGGGATCAGCCTTCTGATCTCCAACCCGTCCCAACCGCCGACGGAGATTATTGCGCCCTTTTCTCAACCAGAGCACGTTAGCAACCGATTCAGATGAAACCTCTGGTTTTCAGCCTCGCTGATTAGATTCTGAACACACTGAATGACGACTATTTGACACACGATCCCCCCCCCTTTACAAGATAATGAGATCAAGATGGATCCATTGTTGTGGGTTGCAAAGGAAGAGAGCAGCCGAGTGGGTGGAACCTTTTTACAAGGTCGGCGATAACGGGATTGTCTTTCCCTCTGAAGAAACGCCGCCCCCAGGGGCCACTTCCTGCTTTATTACGCGTCGCCACCTCTGCAGGGGTCGGCGTGCTGCTCCCATGATCACAGTGAAGATCGAGTGTGTGTGTGTGTGTGTGTGTACTAAGAACATCTAAGAACCCCTCAGTCCCATGAAGAGCAAGCGCCGCTGTGCTTTTCGTCTATTGGAACCACGATGGGGAGGACGAATGAACGAGTTTACTTCAGGATCCCCGACTGCTGACAAGCTAAAGCGTTTAGCGTCTGAGGCTTCCTGCCAATTCTTTCTTTATTCCGCATTTCGGACAAACGGCCCGATTGTTCCTGCGAAGCCAACACGCTGCCTCTGCGAAGGAAGCAACGCCGCAGAGAAGCCGCCACGTTGACCCAAAAGCTCTGTGCTTCCTACCGACCGCAGCAGGTGGGCGGCCGGGCCGCGAGGACAAATTATTTGCGGGAGATGCCGAACCTTCTTTCAAACACACACGGCGCTTTGTGCAAGAAAGCAGTGTGTGGGGGGGGAAGGGGGGAGGGGGGGGGCAATGTGAGGAAAAAAAGGGCTCGTGACCGACGCTTCGAGTAATGGAGAGCTGTTTCTGGTCGGGGATGTCGAAGGTTCACCAGGGTGTGTCGGCCCTTTAAATGACCACTGAACACACCGATGCTCAGGATCAGTCATCGCCGGCCTGATGGGGAGCAAGGGGGGGGGGGGGGGGGGTATAAATCCCAAATTATTCGATGAGGGAACAAAACAAACACATGTGACCACGGGGGAAGTGGTCCTGTGGCCTGCTGAATACCAGCAGCTGTTTGGGGGGGGGGGGGTGGCGAGGGGGGGGTTGGGTGACCTTATGTGTAAGAGGGCTTGTTTGCATGCCGTGTGGATATTAATAGAAACGGACGCCTCCGCTGCGTGTTGGCGCACGCACACGTGTGTCATGCTTACATGTCCATAAAGCATTTCTTCCCCTGCGCCTGTTTGTGCACATAGCCCCCCCCCCCTCTCCTGTCTTCCACCCCGGCTGTTACTTAATCCCTCCACCAACGTCCATGTCTCCGGCGAGAAACAGTTCCGTGTACACGGGGGGCCGGTTTCTTCATTTTAATGAAAGAGGAAATTGCGTTTGTGACTGGAAGTGGAGGGGGGGGGGGGGCAGGGGGGGGGGTCTTCTCATTCATGGACAAAAATAGATAAACGTTTTACTACAGAATTTCAGAATTAGGTTCTGGCTTTTCTTCTAAAGTCCTACAAGCTGTCGCCCGGACGAAGCTCTTTTCTCAAAGAGAACCGGCTCACTTACGCCGCTCGTCGTCTTCATCTGCATCAGCAACTGCAGATACTCCTCGTACGCGCTCGCCGGCTCTTCCTTCGGCTCCTCCGTTTCCTCCGCTTTCGAGGAGCGGACGCTCTCCAGGAAAACAAAAAACTCGCTTTTTCGCCGCAGCATGGTCTAAGTCAAAGTCAGACGGGTTAAAACAAAAAAAAAGAGAGAGAAGACGGAGCTCCGGACGGAAGTTAATCCATCTCGGAGGAGCAAAAAGCACCAGAGAGGAACGCGGCTCGCTCACGTCGGGGTACTTAGAAGAAGATGCGGTACATGTCGAGCACGCTGGTGATCCAAGAGGAGATGCTCATCGGCGGGGTGACGGGAGGAGGGCAACAGGAATGTTGTACGCGGCGCACAAGTCGATGAAGTGACATTGTCATTAATCTGATTACTACACCTCCCTCCCAACCACCCGAACCAGCCAATGGGACGCGGCGCTCCCGTGGATTATTCCCGCTGAGCCAGCAAACACACGTTAGCCATTGTTCCCCCTGAGCTGTGTTTGTTCCTTTTTGGGGGGGGCGGTAAAGCTCTTTAAATCTTATACAACACATTCTCTGGAATTACGGAAAACGTCCGAAACTAGACACTTCCAAAGCGAGCGGCGTCGCATGGAGCAGAACATGACGGCTGCAGCAAAATGAGAAATGAATCCGTATCGGTACGACCTGGTGTGTGTACCCGCCAATACGATCTCATCGCTAATGCATTGGTATCCATGACAAGTAGCAAAGACGTTGCATCTACATCACGATCAGAGCAGGACGGCTGGAAAACATTTATCCAGAGCAGGCCTGTGCCATCGATTGCTATCGAACCAACGCGCGTTGTTTGTTTACACGCATGTTTGTTTGTTTACTCAACATTTTGGCCGTCACGAGAACAAGCACAGCTGGTCTTTCTGCCATGATGGTACACGTTGCGGAGAGGAGGGTGCAGGCGGACCTCCAAGTTGTGTTTAAAGCACAATAATTACAGAGAATATGATTACTGTACTTCCTTGCTTTAACATGTCAGCGGAGGAATAACCCGGTCTGACGTGTAGAAGTCTGCTGGCAGGCACGGCAGAACATACATCGTGTGGTTTGCACTCGGAACCCGACTCGCGTGACTCGCTCACGTGTTCCGCTCAGAAATAGATGTTCTTTTTTGGCTGTCAGCGTCGGGTTCATCGCACAGAAAAGATCCGTGGGGTTATTCCGGATTACTGCAGAATAAAACGTTTATAAAGGGACCCGCTATGTTCTGCGAGGCTTCACTGAAACCCGTTGTCTCGCGGTGGTTAAAACGCGATGCTATAAACAAACTACGGCCTCTCGCTGCCACACGTGCGCTGGAGGCCGGCTGCTGTTCAGTCGTCTCATTTAGCCCCCCCCCCCCCCCCGTCGGCAAGCGTCTTCTTAATTAAGAAAAGCACTCTGGTACTGACGTGCACTTTTATTATGTTCTCTCAGGCTTTGTGTCAACCGCAAACCTCATTTCAGCATCTGACCAAAAAGTGACTGAAAGAAACTTCAGACCAGGGGAAGCAGCGATGCAAAAACGCTCGTTCTTACTAGCGTGAGCTATTTGAGCTCCTTATATATCCTTTATTCTATGCAGGATGAAGGTCAACACTTAAACCTGTTTATTTATTCTTTTTTATTCTTTTTATTTTTGCACACAAATGCTGGAATATTCTGCAAGGCCTCAGTGAGCTGCTTTCACTGTCCCGCCAAAGTTTCCCGCAGATACCTACTCGACGTCTGATGAGCGCTCTGCGTGCGCGACAGCTGCACACGCGCGCTAACGCGCAGCGCGAGCCAGCTCCTCCTCGGGGAGACGTGGCGAGCGCCCTGCTGCTGAACGGACGCGACAACTCGCCGGACGGTGCGATGCCTGTCATTTCCAACGCCATGCACTGCCAAAAAGCATTTAGTGGCACATTCGACCTCTCTGTCCGGCCTCATTGACGTCGATAAATGTCCACAGCGTCCCGCTAAATGCCCGACGTTAAATAACGCCAAAATGAAAGAACGATAATTCCAATTCCAAGCACAATGGGAGAGAATTAACGTGCCACAATGACGTACTATTACTACCGCGAAGCGTCCTTCGGCTTCGACAAGGCCTCCGAATAATCACCAAAATGTGGGTTTAATTCACAGGAGAAGCGTGAGCTGGAAGAACTGAGCGTAACACACGATGGCGTCCATTAACATCAGCCACTTGAAAGGCCAAAGAGGAAAAAGTGAGCGGCTAATTCTAGGCGTGGAAGCTGTAATAATATCGATGACCGTGAGAAGACATTCTTAGGGAGAACACATGGCTGCTCTCCAACATTCAGCAAACCCGCCGCGCCCACCGCGCCTCACCGAACATCCCGATAACGAAAGAGCCCAGGCGGAGAGGTGGGATGTAACACAGCGAAGCGTCTTCACCACGTGTCCGAACACACACACACACGAGCTGTGCGGTCACATGCATGTGCTTTGGGGATAACGAACACAGGCCGCAGAAACACTCCAGAGGTGAACGTTTCGTATTAGTTGCTTTGTGCAGGTAGATGCGTGACAATTCGTCATACGTGACTTCCGGCGTGTTTTTTTTGCCCTCCAAGCCAAACACTTGCAGCGTGTTGCAGTGATTAGCGCAGCGCTGCAGGGCTCAGGTGGCGTCACGCCGCGGCGGCGGCGGCATAATGGCCACTGTTACAGCAGATTAGAGGCCGGCTTCAAAAACAACACCACAGGCCCTGACTGCAGATTAGAGCCCCCCCACCCCCCCCCGCCGGTGGGTGGCGGGAAGGACTGAGTCACCTGTTCACGGACGACGCGAGAAAACGAATCAGACCCCCATGCGGCGTTTTAGGGGCGCGGAAGGACGTGGGGAACGTCAAGGAAGGACATCTCAGCGTGCGTTACAGTGTGAGCGTGCAGAGGAAGCGGAGGAAATGCCCGTCACAGCTTCCTGGAGATGTCATCAGATATGCAAAGTACTTCACAGTCAGCGTGTACCTTCATTCGTCAGAATGCCTCCGTCCCACCACTGTGTTCCATTCTCTCCCCCTCCCCCCCCACGGTGCAGCCCAACACACTGACCGCTACACGGTGCGGATCCATTCATCACTGTTTTACTGTCACGGTGCTTCTTCAAAGAAAAGGGCTCAGGAGGCTCGGCCTGGTTTCACTGAGTCAGCAGGTGGGTGGCGGTGGGTAAAAGATTCAGTGTGGGGGGGGGGGGTGGATTGTCTGTAACACCTCCCCCCCTCGTTCCCCCCCACTGACTTCAGCACCGGGACAGAAGGAGACAAACTAGCTCGGGTTTCAGCCGTGGAAGTGCACTGGATGTCAAGGGAACGGCAGCGGGGGGGGGGGAGCCGGGGGGGACTGAGCCAAGATGAGATACAAAAGCAGCGAGCACTGAGGAAATCTCAGTCTTGCCCCAAGCTGTTACAAACTTATATTACACAACCCCCCCCCCCCCCCCCCCCCCCCCGCCCCAAAAAAAACAACACACGGTCATGAGGTCTGCGCCCCCGCCGGCAAAGTCTGGAGCACCTTTAACGACACGAGAGAGTGGCGCTGGGAAAGGCCTCTCCACACAATCCCACTTTCCCTTCTTTGGTTGCATGGGGGGGTAAAAGGGGGGGGGGGGGCAGCGGACAGAAGCGTGCCGACAATTACAAACACCTCTCGAGCCGTCTCCCACGGCAACGCGACAACACACACACTCACCGCTTCGCACAAAGCAACGCGCTATATTTGTAACAATGAAACGGGGGGGGGCGCCGGGGGCCGTTCGACTCACCCGGAGCTGCTGCTCTCTCAGCGGCGTTGACGCCCTGTCCATGTCCTTGCCTCGCCTGAGACACCCTGTTCGTCCCGCGGACAGAGACGACTTAGACGGCTCATGCGACGGCGAGAAAAGTCACAGTTCCCGAAGGAAGCGCGCCAGAGAAGTGAAACACTCCCGACGTGTCATAGTGAAAAGGTGCAGTAGTCGCTTCGCCAAAGGCCGGCGAGACCCAACGTTAGAGGGTACAGTACTGCTGATATCATGTGTGTGTGTGTGTGTGTGTGTGTGTGTGTGTGTGTGTGTGTGGTGTCCAGTCTGTTAGCTCTCGATGAAGAGCGATTATTTCAAGTGCGATGCCTCTATTGTTAGTTATGAAACTGTCGTTTATACATTTCATTTATTTTTCTCCAGCCCCGTGTTCCACTGAGACAAAGTCACACGCTGCACCACATCTTCGCACCTCCTTCCTCGGTTTGTGTTTGCACAAAGGCGGTTTCCAGGGTTCTTAAATGTGCACGTATGTGACGAAGATCTGTCTCTCTCTCTGTCTTCACCCTCTTCCGTTACATTTCATCACCCGACCCCGCGAGGTCTGGCACCCTCGTTATTCGCAAGAACTCGAGGAAGAAGGACTTCACGGCTGAAGTCTTCCTCAAGCAGCTCTTCGGCCCGTTGGCACGAATGTCTAAAGCGACCCGAGCCGTCCCCCCCAGCTGGAACGCAGTTTCAACGCCATGCGTCTCGGCCCGTGAGCCAGCGGCGGCCTGTTGGCGCTGACTCAACCAGCAGGTGGGTGAGCGGTTGAGAACCGCTTCCTTCTAGCCCCGCTCGCCTGTGACCTCACTTCCTGAAACACGGTTGAGTTTCCTGTTTACGGCGAGGATCAGCAGGAGGAGAGCGATGGATGTGCTGAGGCCTTCGTCCATCATGTTGCAACATCTCTAGCTGGACTAAAAAGTCCCAGCAATCAAATATATGAAATTAGTTTTTTTTAGCATATCTTTGTTTGTTTTTGCAATCAATTAAAACACACAAGATTTTCAAGATGTCATCTTGGACTGTGGATAATTTCAATGAACGTCTCTTACATCTTTTTTGACATTTCAGCGACCAAATCTATTCGGGGGGAGCCCATGATCAGCAGAGTAACTGATAAAGTTGTCGGTTGAAGCCCCACAAATAGCTCCAAGGTAACTTCTGGTTTGGCGCGTTGTGTGAATCCTTCCAGCAGGAGGACTGCCGGGTTCTGCCGGGTTCCGCCTGCTGCACAGAGTAAAACCAGGGGAACAAGTGTGTGGGTACGTTTCAGCCCACTACGGAGGGGGGGGGGGGGGTGGTCGAAAAAGCAAAGCATCTGGTTGTAATACATAATTCTCCGTTTAAAAAAAACCTGTTCAAATGTTTTCCAGACTTAAGGTGCACATGAAAGCAAGTCTGCACGCTGTGTTCGCTTTGCACGACTACCTGCACCGGCGCTGTTTCTCGGTCAAGCATCGCAGAAGTCAAGTTTAAAAAAAATACATCCCTGGGAGGGAGAAAGAATGTGGAGCACTTGGGGGGGGGGGGGGGGTTTCTCTGTGAACTTTGGACCAGGTAAATTACTGGAGAATTTAAGGGGGGGAGGGCCTGCCCCTCCTCCTTTTCTTAGAAAGGAGAGGACACCCATGACTTAACCATCTGCAGACCCTTCTGGTAGTGAGAAGAAGTAGAGAATGTAGCTCATAGCGTTGACGCAACACTGCAGTTTCATCAGAGGAACAAAGAGGAAGCGCTCCCCTCCGCGGCCCTGCGACATGGTGCTGAAGTTCCGGCCTCGGTTCAACTCGATAACCCGACTTCCCGCAGGTTTCACGCGTAAACTCCCCGTCGCGACTTGCAAGCACGTTTTGCACGCACACTTTGAGACGCGCCGTTCCTTCCGGTCTGTCAGCACACGGCGATGACAGCTCTGACTGCGGATCCCGTCCACAACAACACAAAGAGCCGATGGAATAACAGGAATTCCTCTCGCCGCAGCTGCTTATTATTGGGTTATAAAAACTGGTTCCACACGAGTCCTGTAATCTTCATTATTACCATGCACCCCCCCCCCCCCCACCCACGCGTGTATCTGTCTGAATAAGGGGATAAACCTCGGGGTGGATTTGGGGCTGCACCGGGACGTGAGAAGTTAAGCAATAGTACATTTCAGGAAAAGAGTGACATCGTTGTGCAGGAATTTATCGTAGGATGGTCAGTGGGAGGGTCTGCTTAGTCTCTGTTGTTGCTCACGGAGATGAACAGAATCTCACATTCGAGTAGAAGGGCAAGCAGGTCCTTATTATTATTATTATTATTATTATCTGAGACAACTCGTGCTCAGATAATAACCGACCTGACATTTCCTGCAGTTAGTTAATTAAGCCCAAATTGGATGTTGGGAATGAAACGTGAACGCGTTGCCTGCAAGATCACTGCCAGAAGCTCAACTGACATCATTATGAAATACAATAGAATAGCTGGTGCGATAACGAAGAAGAGACTTTTCTCTCGCGACATTATGATGCTGTGAAACGCACGTATCGTTCACGTGCACGCTCGCGCACCGAAACAACAAAACGAAGCGCCACGGCAAATAAGAACACACGCACACAGTCTGCACGGGACCCGCTATAATGCACGTGTGTGTGTTTGCGTGTGTGTGTGTGTGTGTGTGCGTGCGTCCAAAACGTGGTTTGAAACGTGCACTAAAACGGATGTTTCGCTAGCGCGTGTGAGCCCGCTCCCTTCGTGCCAGATGTAAACCACGCGCGGTGCTGCTGCGTAGCGGGCCGAACCGAACCGGACCGCACCGCACCGCACCACGCCGGACCGGACCGGGCCGGACCGGGGGCCCGGAGCCGCAGGCTGAACACCCAGCGAGCCGCGCGCACATTACACGTCCCGCCGGATGAGGACCGTTAGTTGCCGCAGAGGAGGAGGAGGAGGAGGAGAGACTCACCCACAGCTCCGACCCCCAGCTCATGGTTTCACCACGACGTCCTCGGAATAATCCACAGCTCCTTCTGAGGTGTTCTCCGCGCGCACAGCGGCAAACGTGACGTAGCGCCTTGTTTTCTTTTTTTTTTTCTTTTTCGAAATAGTCAAAAGTCAGCGGGCGGTCTCCTGTTTGAAGACAACGCGCTCCCGTGCTGGTGTTTTATTTCCTTTATAATATTTTTTTCATCACCTTCTCATCCTGCCTGATGCAAGATGGCCAAGAGCCGCACAAACAGCCTTCAGACGGGAGAGACTCGCGATATGCAGCGCGGGCACCCGCTCCGAGCCAATGACAGCTGCTCCTGCGCGCGCACACGCGAGGGGGAGGAAGGGGGAGGGAGGAGGAGGAGGGGGGGGGGGCACTGCAGGGGTGTCCAATAAAGCCCTTTACAAAAATCGGTGCTCACTTTCTATTCCTTGCGTGCTTGGATCCATATGAATGTCGGGGGGGGGGGGGGGGGGGGGGGGTGCTGGGGGGTCATAAAGGTCACCGCCCTGGCAGATGTTTCATTGACAAACCCCACGAGGCTTAAACACCGACTACCAACTTTCTCTCTCTGTCTTTGTGTCTACGGTGCTTCGGTTTACTTCATCTCCTGTTTTTACTCCATCTCCTGTCCTTACTCCATCCGGTTCTTACTCCATCCTGGGTTTGCTTCACCCACTTATTGCATCCAAACAGGATATTTTATCGTTATTTATTTTGAAGTGTGTGCCTGTTGCCTCGGTTTGTGTGCGTTGTTGCCGTTTATTATTGGATCATGTGGGTTTTATGTGGTCTCTCTGGAGAAAGAGATGATAGGGAAATTAAATTAGATGTTTTAATTGTCAATTTCATTTGTCTAACAGAGCACGCTTAAAAGCCACTATTCACATTAGGGCCATTTGGAAGAATTCGATGAAACCACTCGAACAAATGAAATGTGTAAATAACTAAATAATCATATTAAATAATAACATTTATCATTCAGTGGAATCAAAAACAACAAGCAAGTTAGAAAGAAAACACATCCACGCTTATCATTACCATGGTGATTGTGATTGATCATATGAATTAAATCCATTTCCGTATTAATCCAATGGCCATGTTGTTACTACGACGCTGCCATCTAGCGGTTAAATATCGTACCGCAGGGTCATGCTTTAATAATAAGTGAAAAGAAATATTTAGATTATAGATTATAAATCCAGAACAAACTAGTTTGTCATAACTGCGGTGTCGCATTAACTGACGCACGTTATATGAGTTACGCCTGTATTTTTCCCACATGATAGATTGATAAAGTCAGTTGGTAACCTATAAAATGTATGTGGCAGAAACCACTTTAGCATGTGGCATTATTCGGGATTATTTTAGGGCATCCAGTAGCCAAACATATCAATGAGAAGATATTACTTCATTGATTTATTCTGACGTTTTGGAAGTTCCGGTGCTTGTTTTCGAGCTAAATCACGGATTGTGCCTTTTTAACATTACGTAATTATGAAATGAGACTTAGTTCCGCCGGCAGGGGGGGCGCTAGAGCTGTCCCGGTCCGTGTCAGGCACCTCTGTGCGTCACAGAACACTGAAGAGTCTGACAAGCCTCTTGTGTTTCAGCAGGACGTCCAATCACAACAAACTGGACCTCATTTTGTCAGTGTCCGAAACATCCGTCAGGTTTTTACAGTCTCCAGATGGAGGAGTTTTGTTTTTCGAGAGGGCCTGAACGTGAGCCAGAGCTCTGGATCTGTGCAACATCTGGATCCTTTCTCTGATAGAGGCTCTGTTCCACCACCGTGTAGGCCGCAGGTTCCTCAACAAGCGTGCTCCTCTCGCCGTGGGGCTTCGGTGGGCGCGTTAACCGTCATCTTTCATTTCCTCAGGAAACTTTCACTCCACTTTGTTGCTGTTTTGATCTCAATAAGCAGAAGTGTGAGAAAGCGGGACGGACGCATTTGTGTGTGTATTGTCAGAAAAAAGGAAATGGCAGCAGCGACCAGATTTTCAAAAATATGTAAGCTGTATTTGTCAAAAGTCATTCAGTTAGTTAGTGGTTATTCTGTGAAATCCTCTAAAGTTCATATGAAAAGTAATGAATGTAGGCCGAGGACACAAATACATTCACGACTGCAAATATACTACAACCACACACGTCGTACTACTGAACACACACACACACTCACCCACATCTCTAACACTAACACAACACACTCATGCACAACTCAAACCGAGCACTCAGTGTCAGGTTTCCTTCTTTATTCGGTGCATGACATTTTGTCACAACATTTGAGTTACCGAGTAAACAGTACATGATACTTTATCGTGTCTCTAAAGCAAACAGTTGTATCGACATTTTCAGGCAGCGTGGAGCTTGAATATAAACGGGTTTTTTCAAATAAGGGAAAGGGGAAGTTTTTATTGCTTTCATTTTGACAAGTTACAGAATGAAACAAGTTCCTGTGGATATAAACTAAAAAAAACCTTGCTATGGATACTGTATGTTTAAATTGTCCATTCGTGTAACGTGTTTTTCAAAGTAGAATGGTGGTGCAGTTTTCCAAAAAAGACTGTTATATTGCATTGTTATTGTCACACCTTTTAATGATTGCAAATGGGCATTAATCAAGAACAACCTGCAATGCTTTTCTGTTCTTTTTACCGCTCAACAGAAAAGCGTTCTGTGTCTTCTACGGAGTTCAAATCACTGCCAATGACTAGGATGAGCGCACATATTAAATCAGGATTAATCAGTGATTGATCCTAATCTTCCAAATCAGGTCAAGTAGAGCCCCTTGGACAGGGCTGAAACTTCATAGTCAGGGCCGCTGGACAGTGTCAGATTATAGTTTAGGATCGGATTACCACTGCTAATCCCATTAGACATGTTGTGCTTTAACTGGCTGCCAAACTGCTCTAAGCACGTGGAGAGAGTGGATCTATGGCGGCCTGTTATAGCAGAGTGAAATGTGAAAGAAATTGAAATGAAATAAAAATCCTTCAAGAGCTGTGATTGTGGATAGAAGTTATTACCAATTTAATCTCATACTGGATATGAAATAAACATGTAAATTAGCTCGTGACATCAGAACCGTAATGGGCCAGCAACCGGAAATGGAGAAGAAGAAGAAGAAGAAAAAAAAATGACGATGACGAGTTGACTCCACCTCATGATGCCATTTAGCAACAGATGAGCAGCAGCAGAAGAAGAAGAAGAAAAATATCCCCGGCAGGCGCACGTTCTTTCTTTTTTTTGGCTTCCCGGGCAGCCGGAGACACGCGCGCGCACACCGCCGGCGGCGTCGCCCGCGCGCCCTAACGGCCTCCTCCTGACGGCGTAACGGGTCGGAAGGGTCGCGGTGCCTCCCTCGCTTGTCGCCCCGCAGCGCGGCCAGCGGTTTTCTCCTCTCTCCTTCCTCCACGTCGCGCGCGCGTGTGTGTGTGTGTGTGTTGCGGCTGGCAGAGAGACTTTCTCCCCCCCCCCCCGCGGCATCGCCATGGACGTGCTGTGGCTGATTCCGCTGCTGCTGGTTCCGCTGCTGATGTGGAGCAGCGGCACGTTCGTTTTTTATTTCAAAAAGTGCTTCTACGTGGGCTGGATGATGGTGCTGGCGCTGCTGGCCATCCCCCTGTGCATGCTGAAAAGCGGGGGCAGAGACGTGGAGAACATGAGGTGAGTTTTGTTGTGCATAATAAATGTCGCTGCTGCTGCTGCCGCCCTCCCCTCGTCCCCCCCTCGTCCCCCCCTCCCGGGTGCCGCCTGACAGCTAGCCGACGCTAGCATGCTAGCTGGCTGCTAGCCGCGGTTCCCGGGGAATCTTTCTTCTTTCTTTTAACGCGTGGCCTGTAACACGTACGGGCGGCGTGACGTCGGCGAGTTTCCCACCCTACCAACGTGTCTGACATTTAAACAAAGAATACAAACTAATAACGAGGAATAAACGTGATCCGGAGGGATGTCACACGTATGCTAACGTTAGCCCCCGTTGACACCCGGATGCCGTTAGCCGAGGTGAAGAATGCTAACATTCATCGTAGCTAGCATCGGGTAACGGTCGCGGCGCCCCCCCCCACCGTCCGCTAACTTGTGCTCATTAACGTTGGCCGAGTTGGACGTGGTGTCCGCGTTAAGTCGGTCCGCCCCCCCCGGGACGTCGCAACAAGGCTGCCGTTGTCCCTGCGGGGACCCGTCACGGCATTCATTACGGTGGCAGCGGTGTCACGTTGTGTGTTATTCAATTTTAAACAACTGAAAGTAACGCGTTCAATGAAGTCTGGCGTGGAATGTGTTTTTTTTTTTATCAGTTCCAACACGAGGAAGTCTAATCAGAAATATGATCGACGTTATAACCGCATCCGATCATGTTCTAAAAGTAAGGAAAGCACAAGTACCCTAAAAAGGACCGCACGTGACTAAATGTACTCCTTTACCTTTCAACATATAAACGTTACATATTCACAGACTCTACTGGTCACTGGTTATTACGGGATATTGACACGTTGACCGAACCACGTGTCACTTTAGACCCAACACGCGCACACTGATCAGGTCAACTGATACCTGTTAGGCCTCCAGAGTCAGTGTTCACTTTGTAGTTGGTGGGGGGGGGGTGTTCCTGTTGTTGTGGTTAAACATAGTCGGGCAGGATTGATTCCAGGACACCAATCACTGCGCTCAAGTGATTACCCCGAAGAGACGGCTGCCAAACGGCGAGATCCTCTGTGATTAGAGTTGGGTTACTGGATAGTCATCAGGCCCAGTGCACAACCCCGCAGCCTCGATCTGCTGACAGCGGAGATCGCTGATCCCATAATAACGGTTTCTCAGGCGCGTCAGCCCGCGGTGTCGTGTTGCACCTGTGTGCCATTCTGTGGGGCTCAAAGGTCCTCTGGACCTGTTGACTGTGACAAAGCGACTGTGAATCGGGGTCGGGAACCTGCGCGCGGACTGAACGCTGTGATCCATCGAGGGCGGGAATGTTGCCGTCCGACACAAAGGCCTGAATTCAGGGCGTTCGACGGTTTGCTTCACAGCTGACTCGGCCGACTTGGACGCGACACAGTGAACTATGACAGACCTCCGCATTGTGACAAGAATGCGCCCCTGCTCACGTTGCACATGCATTTCCCAGAACTCTGTGGTAGCCTTTCAGTTTGTTGCTCGTGGTCCTAAATGGCATCTCCCGGCAACAGAGGTTTACTTTTCTCTTCCCGCTCCCAAGGCTTAACGTCAGTGGGAGACTCAGACTCCCATTGTTCTCTCCTATTGTTTGACTAGGAAGTAATGTTCTCCCTCTGCTGAGTGACTGACTTTTTAAGTGCCACAGAGATTAAACCACACATTTCTCCCCTCCCTGCCTTTCTGAATGAATTAATCTTCCACTATGTCATCGTTACCATGTGACCTTGTAATCAATCGCTCTCTTGACCTTTAGCCCCCAGTAGCTGCAGTGGTACTTTGGCACGATACTAGTAAGGCTCAATTGTTTAACCTGAGTGCGACCAGATTGAGTTGAATTTATGCTTGAAACAAATTACCCTGAATGTCATTATGTGGTCCGTAGGGAAATGTACTTACTTAGACTGATAGGGAAATGAACCACAGGAAGCCTTTTGGATGCGCCATAAAAAGACTCTGCCATTTCCTTCCCCTTGAACAATCTAACCAATGCTGCAACACTGGCAGTCGTTGCGTAACCAGTGGCTTTTGCACTTGACTGAGTGTGTTGTCACTGGCGTGTCGAAAGATCACCTAAAGACTGTGTTCTGGTTCAAAGGTTAAACTCATTTTACCATAGATTGCAGAAGGAAACGAGCGCTCATGTCTGATTTTAAAATTGTGAGCGTTACCTTTTTGATATTTTCAGTAGAAATCCCTTTTTGATTTGATTTGATAAATAAAAGGTACGACCATTTCCGATGCTGGTTGTTCATTTCACAGCCCGTCTTACAAAAAGGAAAGTACCTCGAATCACAGAACATGGACGCACAGTATAGAAAGTTACGGAGACTCATCAGCTAAGATGTTGCTTCTGTGACTCTGGTCAACACATTATCATTCTATTCTATTTTCAGGGTTATTTATTGACCATGGCTTCCAGTCTGTGAGCTCACCTGTTTCACAACAGGCCCCCTGCCCCCCGTCTCACCCTGCCCCCCTGTTGCTTGTGAGGCGAGGAAAGGAAATCAATTCATTGATCGATCCACAGGCCTGCAAACGCCGCTGGTTTCTTTCCACGGAACGCAGTTGAAACTATTTTGGTTTGATAAATGTCTGCTGCCCGTCCGCTCCTCTCCCCCGGGGGGGGGGGGGGGGGGGGGGGGGGGGGGGCTGATGACGTTTGCCGGAAACTACTTTCTATATTTAATTTCCTCAACTCGAAAAACATGCGAATCAGACCCGTGTGATTGAATCTCGCCATCCACAGCTAGGAGCACTTCAGCTGCCTTTCCTTGGACATTGCTGTTTTTGTGGTATGCGCCTCAATCACAGGCCACATGGATTCCCTACAAGACGCTTTGATTTCAGAATTAAGACATTCTAGTTTAGTTTTAGTTCAGCTAGCGGAGCTGCAGGCTGTAGAGGAACTTCTTCTCGTAGCGCGCGCTCTCCTGACGTGCGTCCGCGGAACATCGTGGAATCAGTAATTAGCTGCTGCTCCAACAGAATAAGCATCGTTTTAATGAGATTTGGGGGGTGGGGGGGGGTCTGTCCTCCAGCTTTAACTCTGTGGTTAATTCCCTTCACGGCTCGCTGCTCATTTCAGCTTGTAGTCATTTCGACTTCCAGCGCTGTCCAGGCAACTTACAAATATCCAAACTGCAAACAATTATTGTCCCCCCCCCAAGGCCCTGGTGGACAACAGCACTTCCTCAGTGCGTCGTTTGCTGAAGGAGAATTATTCCTCAGATAATCCCATAAAGCGCAGTAGTTTCCCAGCAGTCTGGTAGGATCTCGGGGCCGATTAGGTCGAGGCTGAGAAGTGGAGCACTAGTGTGGCCCATCGGCGTTCAGACTTTATAAATAAGCTGCCAAACGGCGTGTTTGAGTTGGAAAGTGACTCGATTGGGGACACAACACGGTTTGAGAAGTCTTATTGGGGCCAAAGGGAAGCTCCTGGAAGTTGGTGCTGGATGAGAAAGGATCCCAATTGGTTGGAAGTGGAAGAATGAGCAGTTCGGGGCGTGAGTTTGTTTGGAATCACATCGAACTCCTTCTAGTCAGGGCAGAGGTCACCGAGTTCACAGCTCTTATTGCTGGTGGTTGGGTGACATCTGTTCCAAAAGATAAAAACATGGGAAAACAAAGTCTGTGTGAAGATGTGATTAAAAAAAAACAACAAAAAAAAACGTATGGTGTAAATATTGGACATGTGGCCAACTTTATATGAGATGGAAATAAAGTGGAGCTTGTGCACCAAAACTAAATGAATGCATCTTTGATATGGTACATTGTTGAGTTGTGTTCTCTGCAAAGAATTGGAATGTAACGTAATATTTTAGCTGGTGTCGATTAGATCTGATAGATCCTCACTGGGCAGCATCAGATATCAGGGGCAGGGGGGCGTCGTACCTTTTTCATTTTGTTTTTCTTTATTTTTATTAGTGTCAGCGGCAGATGGTTGGACATTCCTTCTCAAAGCTTATTGGAGCGTTCTCCTTCCTGCCGGCAATTGTTTAACCAACCAAGAAACAAACAAACAACGCAATCGACCCGGCTCAGCGTTGATCCACCAGATGTTGTGTTTTCTTTAAACTGTCGTGATTGTGTGATTTAGGTCAAATGTTCAACATTCCAACTTTCATCCTCACAATGTTCTGAACGATAACCAGCAGGCTTCATGAATTCCATCATTGCCTCCAACCTTTTGATGCAGGATTCTGGTTAATGACACGTAGCCCGCTGCTCTCGCGTGACTGAGAGTAACTTTTTATTAAGGACTGTAATCCCCCTCTTCCTCCTCTCAGGATCATCCGCGTCCTGGTTCGTCATGTGAAGTATTTCCTGGGCCTTCGCTTCGACGTGAGCGGCTGGGAGCATCTGCAGACTGAGGGGCCGTACGTCATCATCTCCAACCACCAGAGCTCCCTGGACGTGTTGGGTGAGTGCTGAGGAGCCGTAATCCACTGTTTCACTTATTTGAGATCGGTTTCAGCATAATTCAATCATTGGTGTCAAAGGGAGAGTCGCATGTTGAGGCAGTTTGGAAATGCAGCCAGTGATTTCTGGTTTTAAAATTCCGACAAAGTATTTGTTAACAGCGATAATGACGGCAGACGCTTGTGCAAACTGCAGCCTTTACTCCAGTTTCTGTTGTTCTGACCAGATTAAAGGGCTGGGCGCCATCACTGGAGATAACGATCAATAAAGGGATATCTTTCTTTCTCCCAGCATCAGATTAATGGCATATAAATATTTATACGCAGACTTTATACTGTACTTGATAACATCCAGGTTTGTACAGGGCCCTGGAGAGATGAACTGTTTGTTATTTTAACCTCCCCCCCCCCTCCCCTTGATGGTGGAGCTGGAATCCGCCTACGTGATTTTGAACAAAACAAAAACAATACAGATTTTCATTCTATTCACTGTGGGATCGCCCTTTTTTTTCTCAGGCCTGATGGAGATCTTACCAGACCGCTGCACCATGATCGCCAAGAAGGAGCTGGTCTACGCCGGCACGGTGGGTCTCATCTGCTGGCTGGGCGGCATCGTCTTCATCAACCGCAAGAAGACCAGCGACGCCAAGAGCGTCATGGCCGAGGCGGCACAAACCATGCTGGACCAGCAGGTGAGGCGGCGTCCGTGCTGATGGAAGGAGCCGTAATGTAACCCGTCACATTGGATGATTCAATCGCTGTTTGTCCCATGTCCTTCTGACCTCCACAGATTCGTCTGTGGGTTTTCCCAGAGGGAACCCGAAACCAGAAAGAAGACCTGCTGCCCTTCAAGAAAGGGGCTTTCCACCTGGCGGTGCAGGCACAGGTGAGCCCTTTACCTCTGACCTCGCTAAAACCCACCTGTGTACCGAGGTGGAGCAGCTCTCCGTCACCACCGCCTACGTACGCAAGGCGAGTCAGACTTCCTCGTCCCGTTCACTCATTCGTCCACGCCAGCAGGAAGGGTTCGTGTGCCACCTAAAGGAGGAGTAGTGATGGCAGCATGCTGCCAATTGCAGCCACACGGGGGCGCCAGCCGCCTAATGCGGCACAAGGCAACGTGACGATAGAATCATGTTTACTGTGGAGCGGAGCAAGGAATGCGTTGTAATGCTCCAGAATAGTTTTGGGCCGTCTGGGCATTTTCATCGTGATATTTCAGTCTCGCCTTTGTGGCTAAGCAATGTAACCCCCGCCCCACCCCCCCCACCGCCCCCTCCCCCTCAAGTCCACATGCCAAAGGGTTTTAAATGATTTTAGCGAACACAGAGCGGCTCCAGAGTAATTGGCAGCGTTTACGTCTCTCTCTCTCCTGGTAAATGCAGGTGGGAGGTCTCTTTTCTTGAGTTGACGTTTTTTTGTAGCACACACACACACACACACTCTCTCTTTGGGCCGTCAGGTGGAATGAATTAAAAAAAACATTGTTGAATGCAATCTGGCCAGGAACCGCGACTTGTTTGGCCCCAGGCAGCGATGTTGTGGTGTGTTTGTAACGTGTGAGCGCATTCCTCTTTTTTTTGTTACGTGCTGCTGAAGATTGATATCGGTTTATTACAAAACCCATTTTCTATAAGGCTCCACAGGGTCTTAAATGTAAGTGAGAGGCGCTGACGACGTCTAACAGTGTTCCATCTTGTCTTTCAGGTGCCCATCATACCCGTCGTTTTTTCCTCCTACCGCAACTTCTACCTACGGAAGGAAAAGCGGTTCAACTCGGGTAACTCGACTGTCCTTTCGTTCTTCTTCTTTTTTTCACTTTAAGCAGAAAAAAACAAAAAGCTACTTGTTCCCTTGGAGGTCTGACGGAGGTTTTGTGCCGTCCACAGGGACCGTCCGGTTGAGGATCCTCCCAAAGATCGAGACGAAGGGAATGACGTCCGACGACATTTCATCCCTCTGCGACAAATCCTTCGACCTGATGCAAGCCGCCTTCCTGAGCGTCTCCGACTTCAAACGCACGAGCAACGGGCCGTCGAGGCGCTGAACATTCGCCGCGCTCCCGCCTCCTTTTTCCTCCCACGTCCCCGTCTGAGACTTGTCTGCCCCGCCCCCAGTCCCCCTCCCCGCTCCTCCCCCTCTGCTTTCCCCCAGGTTACCCCATTGCCTGGCCTTGTCATGAAATCTCTTGTCTAGTGGACGCCTGGTCGGGTCGGCCTCTGGCGCGACCAGTCAGCGCAGTCTGTCCCGACCCTCACTGTGCCTGCAGCAGCAGCAGCACCTGCACCACCACCTCCTCCACCTCCACCAGCAGCAGCGCTGCTCTGCAGGCCGTGAGCGGAATGACGGACGGCCGTATAGATGCGTGCTGTTCTTCATGCATGACGGAGGGCTCTGGCCACCACCAGTTTTTGCTTTGCTTCCTGCCTTTTTAATTCTTTTTTTTTTTTTTATTATAATCATTTCTTTTCTCCACCTTCCACCTCCTTGGCTTTTCTTTGTGTCACCTTTTCATCTCCTGCTGCTGTTATTTGAGCCCCGGACAAACAAAAAAACATGCACAAAAAAACATGCGCAAATGCATTCAAAGTGCTCCACCTCTTTCCTTTCTTCCTTCCTTCCTTTCCTTTTTGTGTGCTGTCTCTCTCCCTTTTTCTCCATTCCAGTCTCTTGCCTAAAGATGAAAGTGGTAGAGGTGAGGGGTCGACCGCGGGCTTCTAGGGTCCCGTCGCTATGAATTCTAGTGTGTGTCCATGTTGGCTCTTCAAGCCGGTGACCAATCGCTCCAAGACCCACTTCATGATGTCAGCAAGCGGGGAATTCCAGTTTACAAGAAGCCGTGTGTAACAATAGCGCCCATCTGTACTGAATTACTGGGTTTCCGAGGACTGATGTTTTTTCTCAATGTTGTGCATTGTGGGTGTATCGTATGCATTCAGTCGGTTCCTCTCCAAAAGGTTCCAAAGATCCAGCGTGCAGCACGGAAGAGCCTCTTCTCGCCGTGTGTTTGCTTTATATTTATTACATCAGATAAACTTGTTTTTGCTATTTGTTTTGTTTTCCGGTGGCTTCACAGGTGAACCGATTTGTAAGGTGTGTCAAAAAGTGATTTCATGCTGTGCGATGTCCAACTGTTTCAAGCATTACTGTTCCAAAGTGCGAGCGACCTGCTGTGCCATGACCAGTGAAGGCTCCCTCGCTGTGACCTGTGCCCCGTCAACAAGGGCCCTCTCATAGTGGGGGGGGGGGGGGGGGATCAGATTAACTGAAAAGGTTCACTAATTACTAGCAAACCTGTAATATGTTTTAGTCCACACAGTGTTTATTTTTCCATTAGCAACATGAAAGTGAATAACTGGGATCAAGCTACGGCGAAACCTCACGGAAGAATAAGCGTTGTGGACATTTTGCCTTAAGTTTGTTGTTTTCTGCTTCGTTAAATGTACAAAGACTCCTGACCGCGTAGAACCGGCTGAACTGTTTCAGTTTACATCCAGGTCTTCAACTTCACGTTGCTCGCTGCCTTTATACGGTTTGCCAAATCCTTAATTTCGCCGCTTTTGCTCCTCAAACAGTGTTTCGGCATTCAGAACATTTGTGTGCAACTAATTACGTTTTCTCCTTTTAGTAAATGAACGCGGGATGTTGCGTCTTCACGGAAATGTATTCAGACTATGAAATGCTACATTGACACAAGCACACAAGCGGAGAGTCTCGTATAGAACACAGATACTAGTATTAAAACTAAACTCTGTTTAGTTCTTTTCTTAGTTTGATTATATTTATTTTTTATCTGTGAGAGGAAGCTTTGCAGTCAATGGTTTAAATGTTATAAAGTACTTTACCAAATTTATTTCTTCTCAGATATTAGTTCTACAACAGAAAGTTTGCTCCCGAGGTGTTTTACCCGTTTCATTTCAATCCCTTTGTCATTTTGTAATACAAATGTGTGATTTCTAAGCTTTACGTCATGAGCTTTGACCGGTGGAGAACAAGCTCGACCGTGCTGGTTGATTTTTGGGCAATTGTTTACGAACTACGATAACTGTCAAATGAAATCTTCTTGACCCTAATAAAGCACTTTTCATGCTGAGTTTGGGAGGGAAAAAAAAAAAAGAACAAGGACGTTCAAGTTTTCTCAGATTTTCACCAAAGCCATTAAAAGTGTAATTGGTGGGAGCTTTACATGGATACGAGAGACCGAGCGCACATCCTGCAGAGCCGTGTGTGTGTGTGTGTGGTCCTTTACTGAATGTGTGCGTCATGACGTACGCACACATGGTAGAGACGGCCGTTCTAGTATTTGGTTAATATTGAAGATGTAGTGTTATTGATTTCACCTTTTCTGGGTAAATGTGAATGCCTTGCAAAAGAATAAATAAAAAAACGATTATTTTCTTTCTTAAGGGGCCGTGCACTGAAATTCCTGTTTATCCTCTGATATCAGTCACTGGTGGAAGGTCACTAAGTGACAGGTACACAAGTATTTTTCATTTTCTGCTGCTTTGATATTAACAAGGAAAAGGTGTCTTGTGGGAATCATGTAAACAATAAGAAGGTTCAGGTTATTTACATAGTTTGGTTCTTAATTAGAAGTAATTTTCCTCTCTAGTCCTTGTGGTGAAAATGACACCAGACTTCATTATAGGACATTATGATTATCATACACATTGTTTTATTAAGGTATATCTGTATTATGAGCATCCTGCTGATAAAATGCACATACTAAAATATGCACAATGTAGTGTTGATCCTATATACTGTGTTATACTTTATATATGTGTATACTGCATGCTGTACATGAGTGAGACAAACGGGAGATGTCCTGTGTCTCAGCTTCATGGAGACGTTGTCTCATCTCACATCAGTCGTGTTTACACAAGTCTGCACTTGCCACGATCATTCAGTAATTCTTTCATATTAAGAAGCACACAAGGGGGTTTTGATTAAGACTTTTTATTAAAAAATGTTACAAAACTAGGTAAAAATGTCAATTGGAGCACAGATGAAAAAAAAAAACGAGACGTAATCATAATTTAAATAGATAAATACAGATGTGCACGTCGACCCCCGGGACAGTTAGGGCTTCACACGGGAGGACACAGCTGCACGGACGCGAAAAACAAACACACAGAAACAAAGTGTCCAGTTTGACCTTTGACCCTCACTGGGTGTGATTCAGATGTTACAGGGACGACGCGATGCTGAAACTGTCGCTGCCACCGGCGCCGTTACACTAATTGAGATATTTGACGGTGATTCAACGAGAGAAAATGAAACGAGGCCGTTTGGAAACGGTGAAAATCACAAATGACGATCTGTGCGATGATTGCGTCGGCTTCTTAAAAAGGGTCAGCCATCTTGGTGCAACGCGTACAATCTCTAGCAGGTTCGTGTCTTTATTATTATTATTATTATTATTATGCAGGTTTCGGTGGTTTGGCGGCTAATTCTCCTGACAAGAACCTGTGGGAGAGAAGAGTGTAAAGTTACAACCATGTAGAGGCCACATGCCAGGATGTTAAAACAGTTGTAAAAGTCGTGAAGGTTGGTTGGATAAACATCTACATGCTACTTAATAGTCGTTTTTGTCACTTTTAAGCAATGAAAGGTGTATCGATCAAAGTAATCATTTCACGTTTGCCTTGATTGTATCACCAAACTAACTTAGCTGAAAAAATGTTAACGTCACGTTAGTCACACGATTTTATGTTATTGGATTTTAATTAATAGCTTATATCTGCATTACAGACAGTTGTTGCAGTCGGCCTGTCACACAGTCTCTGATCTCTCTTCTTTTGCAAAAGTTCGAGAAAAAGTCTTCCACCGCTGGAAGGCCCCTCACATGTGCCGATGCGCTCCTCCAGGAAGCCGATCTGCTCGCTGAGGGAGTCGATGCGGTCCAGCTGCTGGAAGGAGTGGGACAGCAGGGTGGTTTTCTCCGACCAGCCCTCGTCCAGCGACAGGGGGAAGAAGCTGCTGACGGGGGCCAACACCAGCTGCAGCTTCTGCACAGAGGGGCACACAGACGGGGGGGGGGGCATTAAAACCCAAACATTGATAACCTGTGGCACCTGAAGCATAATTACACTTCTCCGACAAGTCATCTTTTTTGAAGATTTGATAAGGACCAGGTTCGAGGTTTTAGAGCACGTGGCTTTGAGTTCTCTGTGCGTGAGTTTTTCTCGCGTACCTTTTCCAGGAGCTCGACTCTGTTCCTCAGGCTCTGTACCTCCTCCGTCACATTCTCCACCTGGCCGAACCCTCCACCTGTACAGAAGCACACAAGCACAGAGGAGCACATCAGAGGACGTGTGTTGAAACGGGGAGGAGGGGGAGGGCATGGATCAGAGGGATCTAGACTTTATAACACATTTGATTCCCTCGAGCGCCCTGCCCTCGTCTGTCCGTCCCCTCCGATGTCCAAGGGGAGCAGACAGGACCCAGATGCTAAATCGGGAGACCTCGTGCTAGATGTGCTCAATCTCTCCCAGATGTGGTCCATTACAGAGACAAGAAGGAGTTCAGAAACAGGGTGAGGAGGAGGAGGGGGAGGAGGGGGAGGAGACCCCCAGCAGACAGAGTTGATGGAGCTGGAATGAGAATAAATTTTTTTGGCCAAGAGCGCACAAACGCTGTCCAACACTCCTCCACAGCAGCTCGGCACAGTCGGAGCGACGATCCGAGAGCCGAGCGGCAAAACTGAGCATGAAACTCCCACGAAAACCCATCCGAGCGGAGAGAGCTGTCATCTTTTTGGCTTTTCACCCCCCCCCACTCAAATTTCTCTCTGCGTTTGTCCTTTTTGCTGACTCAGGCATGGGAGTAAAACGATCTCATTTCCGCTCACAGACACCCTGATAAATAACGTTTCGGGGCCAATTTTACGTTACGTTACATTCGGCGAGCATCAGCGGAAAAGAGTGTGCGGTTTCATGTTTCATAAATTCTAAAAAAGAAAACACAACGCAACATAGAAGAGCAATCCAAAAGGAATGTCTAGGGGTCAGCGACTGCACATGTAGACATGGAATGAGGGGGGGGGGGGTTATTTTGTTGCTAGGATACGAAAACCTACTATTTCACGGCGAGAGACGACGTTGCAACATCTTCAAGAGCAACTAATGGAGTGTGCAGGTTAAAAATATGTCCCATCGGGGGGCAGATGTTTTCTTTTCTCAGAAGGACCCCCGGGAGTCATTTACAGAGACCAAAGTGGTCCCGGCGAGAGACACAGGACATCTGTCTGGAGTCGGCGCCAGTCGCAGTGCATTATTACTCACGGTACGAGTTGAGAGTGGCATAGCGCGTACCAAAAGTAATAATGGGCCGCGAGGCTGGCTGTGTTTCTTTGCCCCTCTGCGCTCCGGGGGACGCTGCTGCTGCTGCTGCTGCTGCTGCTGGCGGGAAGACACAACGTGACGCCGGGTGGACGCTCCTGTGATTTACCTGCGTCCGCGTGACCCCCCACCGTAGCCTGGCTGGTCTGAGCGGGAGGAGGAGGAGGAGGAGGAGGAGGAGGAGGAGGAGGAGCAGTCGGGGGAGGAGGAAGGCTTTGACAGGAACGTCCATCTCCAGCAAGTCCGAAGCCGTCTCTGCACGCACACCGATAGCTGCCAGCTGTGTTCAGGCACATCTGGGCGCACGGCCGCTGCTCACCACACTCGTCCACGTCTGAGGAGCACAAAGGAAAAGGCTCCTGTGTTTGTGCACCGCGTCCCGCTGTGGTTTTGCAGGTCAACATGTGTGTGTGTGTGTGTGTGTCTACCTGTTTGGCATTGGTGCCCCTTCCAGCCCAGCGGACACGTACACTGGTTGGGTCTCAAGCAGGTACCTCCATTCACACAGGGTTGTCCACACACAGCTGTCGGAGGACGTTGAGAGGAAGGATTCAGCATTTGGGGAAATATGTGCATTTGCTGCCTTGCTAATGGTCGAGTTCAGATAATCGAAAGCTCTCATGTCTGTGTGCTAAGTAGCTTTTGTTTAAGCGGGACAAAAAAACACAATATAAAATAAACCATTTCTGCTTTTATGGGGAGTTAAGTGCTGCACTGTTTCTTGGCCCCGGCAGCCGTGACTTTCCACTGGTCTCAGCCCAGAAAATACACAACTTGTTTTTACACATCAGTTTATAAAACTGCAAAACTTCAGTCGTCATGCTAAGCTAAGCTAACCGTCTCCGCTCGGCAACAAGGTGAATGCACACGCCAACACATCTGCGATGGATCCCTGCAGGTTACCTTGGTTGCAGTTGTGGGAGTGAAACCTCCGCCAGCCGGGGCAGCACTCGGAGGGGAGGTGCGAGGTGGGTGCCGCTCTGCTCACCTGGCGGTACGCCACCGAGTACACGGTCCTGAGGAGACAAAACGCAGACGCCCACGGTTTTCTGGATGTTCATCATGCTGTCATCGCCGCCGCCCCCACACACACACACACACACACACACACGTCTGTGTGGTCGATGTGTTCTGTCGGACTGAACGAACTGCGGTTGAGGAAATGGGAAATTGGTGGGAAGCTGAAAAACCAGTGACCGCTGACAAGAGCGTCAGATTTTTTTTTTTTTTAAGCGAGATGTTCTGAGACTCTGGTTTGGTTTGCAAGGAGAAATACAAGCTGATAAAACTCGAGGCTGGCGCTCAAAAACAAAGTGAGAGCGACGATGGAGGATCACCGGAGGCCTGCGAATTCTCCGAGGCCGCCACCGCAGAATCGGCAAAGAATCCCCAAAAAACTGAAACGCGGTGGTGGGGAAAGAGTTAAAAATGAAAAATGTTTAAGGGGGACTCAAAGGCACCGGAGCCGGAGAGAGGGGTTGAGAACGCGCAAGTGTGGAGGGGAGATGTGGTCCAAGATAAACACGGCCACGGTCTCTGTGGGCCGGCAGCTCACTTCCCGTAGTTACACAAAGCACTCGATATTTAGATTCCGCCCAAATATGTGGCATCGTGACCCACGTGTGTTTGCGTGTGTGGGAGAAGACCTCCGTTTGTTGCATGAGTGCACGTCTCAACCGTTTCCCCTTCGTAACCCCACCAATTAAATAAAGCCTGTGTCTTGTAACGGCTTAATTGCGCCGCTGTCTCCCTCCACGCGTGCACGCCGGACCGCGCAGCCCGCCCGCTGTTCCCCCCAACCCCCCGACGGGAATCGATTCGCTTCTCGTTTGCCTCACTTGTACGTGCTGCAGAGGCGATGCCCCTGGCAAAGGGTGATGTAGGGCTTGTGCACCGGCCTGACGTATGACTCCGTTGCCGTGGCGACGCTGTGACGGAGGTCTCGGCCGCACACCCTCCTCCTGCGGAAAGGGAGAGAAAAGGTTGATCGAAACGTTAACGCTTGAAACAGCGACTTGGGGCCCGCGCGGTGGCGTCTGAGATGAGCTGGATTCGGGGCCAAGAGGCGGCGTTTAGGGTCCGAGCGAAAAGCTCCTCGTGAGGAGCCTTGAAGCTGTCACCCGTCGCCAGGAGTGACGTGTGTCCTAATTGCTCCTGACTGACCCATGAAATCCCTCCCGAATGTGTCACAGTTTAGAGCTGATCCTTGACCCCTGTGGCTCCACTTGACCTCTCGTTTGGCGCTTCGGTTTATTTCGGTCTCTGTGAAAATCAACTGAAAATAACAAGATGAGCCCGCAGACTCCCCCCCCATAATGCCGCGCGCCTAATAGTCTGTGACCTCAGCGTGCAGCTTTGGCCCTCTCGAGATGTTTAAACGTCATTCAACCAAATCTGTACACATTCGCAGTGAGTGAAAGTGGCCTTGAACAAACAGGTCTGAAGGGCGGCTGAAGCGAGAGATCTGTAGCCGCTCTGATCAAACGACGGGGCGCGACAAACACAGGAAGCGAGCCGTTACCCGTGGCGACCGAGGAACTGCGGCGTGCCCATCACGTGGAGGACGAGGGAGGAGAGAAGCAGCGCTCGGTACATCGTCTTCCTCTTTTCCCACGTTCCCTCGCTCGCTCTCTCAGACTCTTCTTCTCCGCTGCGGTCTGAGGGAAGAGGAGGGGAGGGGTGATGAGGGAAGGGGGCGTAGCCAAGGTCTCCCCCACGCTGTGTGTGTGTGTGTGTGTGTGTGTGTGTGTGTGTACCTCTTCCTCCAGGTCTACTCCAGCTACCTGCACGGAGAAGAAAGAAAATGACGTATTTAAGATTTGTTAACCAAACAAATAAAGTATCTCACGTTCTTCTGCTCGTTCTATCGAAACATTCAAAAAGTTTCACATGATCAGATGTTTGTTTTTTAACATTCCTCACTATGCGTCCATAGTGGGTCATAAAACAAGAGTTTTGGGGGGTGAAGGGGGACTTTTAGTAAACAATTCTCATGACCAAAAGTTGCTACTGATGCATTGTTGTAGAAGCCCAAAGGGTCGGCTTGCTCTCATCTACGCGCGGGTTGAACTCTCTCTGACCTTCACCGTGGACTCTTTGTTCCATACTGCACCGGATTAGAAGAAGGCCAAAGATGTTGTAGAGAGAGCGCCGGTCCGCACGGACCTGCTCCCGCTGCAAAACGCTATCCTGCAGCCACCTTCTTATCGGACCAGACACTAAACCCATGGGAATTCTCCACCCGGGGCCTTTAAAGTCAGCGGGTTTAACGGGAAAGTCCTGGGTTGCAGCGCCGGGGATGCTAAGCCCTGGTTGACAGCCTGGATGTCTCTCTGATCCCCCCCTCCCCCCCGCTGGCTTTGTGCCCAGACGCAGGGCCTGCTGATCTAAAGCCTGGGTGTTCATTCACAAATCAAAAGGTAGGTGTGACCCTGGACGCAGCAGGGGGGAGATGAAGGTGTGCAGATGTTTGACAAAAAAACAAAACATAACATTGGCGGTGAGGAAGGTGCTCCGGGGCAAAAGACGTTACTACTTTTTTACTACTTTTTGATTATGAGGCTGTCAAATATTAAAAACACACTCTGCATGGGAGACATGAAGTAAATTGCCAACACGTCTATAGAAGGAAAGTTCCAACCACTCTGCAAACACTGGAGCCGGACATCAATCAAGTCATCCTAAATAGTTCTTGTATTGGTTTTGCCAAACGTCTGCACTTTAAATGAAATACCATCCATAGAAAAAAATGGATGCTAGTGATCTAAGTGAAGGGACCACGTGGTTGCATCTGCATCCTGTTCTTCTCATCAATTGTCATCGATCGTTTCCCGCTGACACATCGGGAGCGATTTGAGCGGACGCGGTTCTCGCCTTCGCCGCCAGAGGGCGCTGATCCACAGATCCGCGTCCCTCCAATATTCACACAGCTACACGCACGCAGAACTCTACACGCTCACGTATTAATACGGATGACTCCACGTATTTAGGAGTTAAACCAAATACCCTGCACGGGAAAACGACACACGCACACACACGCAAAGACAATCCCATCACAAGCCGATATATCAAGGCGCGCATGCATGGGTATAAAATGAATAATCACAAACCGTGTAATAAATAATCAGCTGTTCCTAAAATTAGAACACAAACGCAGTCCCGCGCCGCAGGGAGCGAAGACAAAGTTATTCCCCTTATATTCCGCTGGTGAGGTCTTTAAATAAAGTCCAGTGATGGAACTCCGCTACTAGTCAGGTTTCTCCTGCAGCCCGGACTGTCAGGGAGCATGCGGGGAGGAGGTGGGGGGGGTTGATGGGAGAACCTCCTCCCACTCCTCCAGCTCGGTGTCCGGGTGCTCGGCTTGTCTGCATTACGGGGACCCGCGCGTGACGTCACCATACGGACTGGACGGTTTCCCCATTCATAAGCCTGCTGGAACTCTACCGAAGCCGTTGACGCGGCGGGCGGAGAGACCACGCGGACAGAATCAAAGGGCGGCTTCCCCATTCGTCAAGTCCCGTCTTGAAACAACACTCAGGTACACGTGAGGCACATTGGCCATGCGTTTTGGGGACACTATTTCCGGCCCATAATTCATCATAATTCAAGTCATATATCTGAAATATGCTTTAGAGATTTAATTGTACATTTATTTCTTTAATTAAATTCTGCAATAGACTTCCAATTGTGTATCTATAGGTAAATAGTTCTACATTTGACCGGCCTATAAACATGAACGACGCTATTAAGCCAAAAAGAAACTGTAACCTTTAAATTCAGTAGCAAGCAGCCATTCAGTAGGTCTTATTTCTGCTCAGTTACTAGTTTAATTTTGTTTTTGTACGTTGTAGAGTACACAATGTTGAACATTGCAGCTAATGAGTGAAAACATCAACAGAAATAAACATTTTGAAGGAAGAATCCCTCCAAAAAAAAACGAGACAGCTGCAAACCTGAACAAGGTCCTTCGAAAACGCGTTTTTAAATCAGTCTTACCGCCGCAGTAGGGGGTCGTCGGGTGCGTGTGCGCGCGCAGGCGGAGCTGCGGCCACGGGCACGAGCCGCGGCACCGGTGGCTTGGAGGACTCTTCCATGCTGCCGCTTCTTCTTTTAAAACTCGGCTCGCCGCTTTTTCAACTGGAAACCAAAAACCCTCTCGGTGGATCGGAGGTGCTCCCTGCGAGTCGCGCATGAAATGTCCTTCGGGCGTCTTTTCGGTTGCTTTTTATGCAGAGCTTCCTGTGGCACGCAGGAATTGGATGGACAATCCCAAACAGGACTTCCTGTGAGTGTTTGCCGCTGATAAAACCCCTCTCCTGCACAAACACTCCCCATCCTGCTCAAATCGCTTGGCGAATCTGATTTTGAAGCAGTGTTCTGTCCCCATTGTGGCGCAGACCTCTTCAAGTGGGCCTCCAGACCCCCACCCCAACATCCCAACTGCACGACCCCTTCTGCTGCTTCTGCAGCCCACAGAGAGACCCAGAAATCAAAGGGATGGAGTGGAGGGCCGTTTTTGCGGTTCCTCAACCTCACACACAGATAATTCCAAATACTTTCGTGGGAGATCAAATCTGTCAAATTGCAGCCCGTTGATGCTTGTTGCACGATAAGCAGGATACGTTTCTCTTTCCTCCTTCTGCTCATTAGGACTGACCGCAGATCAGTGGGGGAATGGTGAACCTGTAACAGTCGTTTGACACTTTCATGCACGCTGTAAAGCCCGTTTGGCGGGTTGCAAAACACATATTAAAGATTGTGTTCCCCCTGATATAAAAAAAAAACACAATGATCCAGCTTTTTAAAATGAAGACTGACTCAACTGAAATTCATGGGCCCTATAAGGACATTGCAGAATTAGAACATTTATGTGATTTTCTATAATCCCCCAAATAATTCACATTGTGTTCCTCAGACGCTCACTGGGGCTGGATTAGCCTTGCAGGATTAAATGAAGTGCAAAGGCTCGGTTCTACAAACCGGTCTGTGTTCGTTTGAGGGCCTTCGCTGACTGAACGTGCGATGTCACCCTCCCCGCGTACAAAGACGGACCCTCTGGGCGACAACTACGAGGCTATACGTGCTCAGGCACCACGGGAACACTTCGCTGAGGGGAGCACCAACACACACCGCGAGGCCGACTGCTTTACAATATAGGATGTCGATGTCGAGGCGCTGCTGTGTGTGTGTGTGTGTGTGTGAGGGAGGCTATATCTCTTAAGGAACCCTTTTCATTCTTTGAAATCAAGACTTGGCCGACCTGAGCACGTTTTCTGTGTTCCAGATTTGTCCCAGAAAAGAAGATGCGGGAGGTGGGACCCGACTGAAGCGAGGCAGCACTTCCTCTCCGAGAGGAAACAGGAAAAGGCTGGGGGAGCGAGATTCGGGAGGCTGCACCCTTGGAACAATAAAAATCTCACTTTGACAGGAAAACGGATCTGCGTCAGAGAGGGCCTGACGGAGTTCGCCGGAGGGCAGCGGCGGTGACCCTGGATGGGGCAACACAACGAGGGCAGCTGTGCCCAGCAACGACTCTCAAACAAACTGCATGTGAACACACAGATTCACTGTAACCAGTGTGCAGATATGTGTGGTAGGCATGCATCTGTAGCAGCGTGCAGATGTTTTCTAATGTCTCCGCGGACAATAGCCCCGTTGTGTTTGTGCGTGAATCTGTGCGCGTGATGCTTTGATTGGTCGCTTCAGATTCATGGTCCGTCATCAAAAGATAGCGGAGAGGAACAAATAATATCACAAGGTTTATTGAGGTGTTGAGTCGCCACCGGCCTTCCGATCACCTTCAGTGGTTCTAGTGAATAGTGATCAGTGGTCAGGGTTCTTCTCGAGGTGGAACTCCGATTGATGCACAGACTGCTGACGAAAATGTTCTCTGACCGGTTGCTTTCTTTCCCTTCTTGTTTTTCTATACTTTCAGAGCAGAGGTGTTGCATCGCGGTGCAGCATCATCGAGGTAAGCAATAGGATGATCGAGGTAAGCAATAGGATGATCGAGGTAAACAATAGGATGATCGAGGTAAACAATAGGATGATCGAGGTAAACAATAGGATGATCGAGGTAAGCAATAGGATGATCGAGGTAAACAATAGGATGATCGAGGTAAGCAATAGGATCGGTCATTTCTTCAGTCATTAGCTCACTGCAGAGGTTCTTATTAACACCGCCTTTGACTTACCGCTCAACTATTGTCATGGAAACACCCGCCCAGGGGTTTGAAACTTGCTCAATAACGGTTTGTCTTCTTTTGAAAAATGGGGGGAAAATATGCACAGTAGCCGTAGCATCATTATAGTTTATATTTCCCTCAGTTTAGTTTTAAACGTGCTTTTCTTTCCGATCTCAATGTTGTGCGATTGTGTTTGCGGTGGGTACGACAACATGCGTACAGCCTCACCCCCCACCGGATGTCCTGCACAGCGCCACTGCCGCCCCATCGTTTATGCACCGGGTTTATGGCCTGTGCTGAATCACAGGTGAGAGACGGGACGGAGACGGAGGGTGCAGGCGTGCGTCTCGCCTCCAAGCGGTTTCCAAGCACGGCGGGCCAAACAGGACGTCCTGTTGTCCAAGGCCCGCCACCAATCCCGTCGCACCCGGCGGCGCCCGGCGGGGGCCGAGGCACGCAGGCGCTCATCCCCAGGCCTCCTGGATTTGAAAATACTTTCTTCTGATGCTTTTGGCTCTTCCTGTGCTCCGCTTCGACAGCCAGAGGGGGTTTCAAAATACATATTTAAAAAATGACGCCGTGGAATTCCAAAACCACGAAATACCCTTGACTAATCATTTGACGTGCCAGCGTGCGGTGCGACGCTCCTCTGGGCGGCCTCTCCTCCGTACGGCGTTTCCGTGGCGCTCCTTGTCAGTCTGTCATGGACACTGTGGAGAGATTAGGGAGTTTATACACATTCCACTCAAGTCTGCGCCTCCCCAAAACACACGTGCCGGTCCGACGGGGCTCATTTCGACGCTGCCTCTCGGAGGCCCGGCGTTTGGAACGAGCGGCCGTGACGGCTGCGCCGCAGCAACGTCTCGCCGCGTTGAACGTGGACGCTCAAGACGTTGACTGCAGCCACTTCAACCGCGATTGAACGTTGTTTCCCCTCCACGCAATAAACGCAAACATCCAGCGCCTCGACGCCGAGGCGACGCAGCACAGGACGCTGTTACGCGAAGAGTAGTGTGATAGTGTTTGGCTC
Organism: Gasterosteus aculeatus; assembly: GCF_964276395.1. Classification (NCBI taxonomy): domain Eukaryota; kingdom Metazoa; phylum Chordata; class Actinopteri; order Perciformes; family Gasterosteidae; genus Gasterosteus; species Gasterosteus aculeatus. The sequence continues at coordinate 3,225,247 of NC_135702.1, read as the reverse complement.
GGACGTCCACCGTGGTATTTATAACTTTTTGGCATTCTATTTGAATGATGCATCGTTGGATATGATCGGTGGATTAGAATCCAAGAATAAGACCGACGGGGGAAGTGATACTGGCATGAGAGCGTCATTCATTTCAAAAGCGGTTAAAGAGACATGAAACAAACGTGAGTTTCGTCTAATGAAATACATTTGATATGAATGTACTCCAAAGAAATGGCAGGAAAAAGGAAAAACTAGGGCATCATCAGCACACGTCGTCTTGGAACCATTGAAGTTCAGTCCACTTTTTTTTGCTTCCCTTTGCTGCTCGTGGATCCCCACGTGACCCTCTTAACCACTCGCTCTTCCCCGTCCATGTGTCTCTCCTCACCCGAGAGTCTGCTCTGAATAAAAGGCCCGACGTGAGAGTCCAGCAGGTCGATTTGATGGATTGTCGATGCATCCGATCCGGCGCGGCTCTGGTGACTGATGCTGAAGGCAAGACGGCGCATCAAAAGGGGCTGAGTGACATCAGGGTGGAGCGGGGAGCGGGGAGGCTTCTTTTCAGCCGGGTCAGCCATCTGTTCCAGAGCTGCCCTCTGGGAGGGTACCGGTGCATTAGCACCAAGACCCCCACCCCAACACATCCACGGCGTCCTCTCTCCAATCCCTGCTAATCAATAAAACCTCTCTGCACATAAACACAAACATGCTTTATTCATTTTCTCAACGATCAATAAAACAATTGTATTTGATGCGAATAATATATATATATAAATATAATGTCTAACCCGATTTCCCTGAAGCCCAATGGAAAATAACTTGTTTTGCCCAACCAAGGTACATCATTCCTTAGGAATCAGGAATCAGGAGCATTTATCGGCAAAGTATGTTAGACACACAAGGAATTAGACACGGCGGTTGCTGCATAGGAGAGACTTCGTCCACATGGCAACGTGATTGCATTTATGTGGAAGTCATTTGGAAAAGAGGGCAGCGGACGGCTCGTCTTTGCTGCTTCTTCTCGTGTTTGTGTGGTTTGAGAGGACGTGGAGGGAAGTTATGAGTGGACTGCTGTCAGAGCAGCACGACTCCCCCTGGGACGAAGAGAGGTTCTGCTCTCTCTCTGTCAGGTTAGAACGAGATCCTCATTTAATGTGATGAATCCATTTTCAGTTGTTTTTGCTTCTCGTGCGTTGCTGTTTGCATGCTCACACTGAGCGGAATCATCAGCGGACCACAACGAGGGAATAACAGCCCGCCGCTGTTACTTTCTCCTCGTCTTAATGACGGGTTCATTAAAACGGTATCAAGCTCACTAACCGAGCACACATGGCAACGAAGCAGTTACGGCCTGTTAGACAGAGACCCGGCGGGAGATTTATGCCGAAACCAAAGCTGAACCCCGGGAACCCCGAGCAGCGGCCTCAGCGCTTAAGCTACTCGATCTCCTCCTGTCCGTCTCCGGTTCTGCCGGGGATCCAAAGCTTCGTTACTGGAGCATGTGAATACTCACTGAAGCCACGCAGAGCAAATCAAGGGGAATCCAAAGTGACAGCCGGTGCAGCCGTGGGACAGTTGACCGATGCCAGAGCATTGAAACCCCGCCGCGACCTCTCGACCTTCGATGAGCACGGCGGCAAAATGTTTCAGGAAAAAAAAAGGAGGCCGACAAACGGGCCTCTCGCCGATGGGGGTTTACAGCTACTGCGCGCCGCTGCACGCAGGCTTTATGAGGCGGGGCGCTCTCGTAACCGCGTCGGGAGACATTAGCCGTGGGGCCCTAATGTGCCCACAAAGTGCGAGTGGCGTCGCCCCATCGACAGACTGCCCACAGGTCAACGGCGCCGATGGAGGCGAGCGTGTAGGTAATGGGAGGGTGATAAAACAAGGGGAAGAGAGGCAAAACAATTGTTAGTTTCAACGTGGGGGGGTTTTATCACCAAGTTGGTTCGTTCATTTATTCTTTAGTGTCATGTCGCGTTAGAGGATCTGCTTCCAGAGAGAAGGGAAAAGGTCCAAAGACGTTCACGTCCAGTCACGTTTAAAGGTGCAGAACAACCGATTTTTGCAGAGTTGTTCTTTCTCTGAATTGGTTTCTTAAAAGTTTCCATTTTAATCTCAACGAATATCTTATGGTCGTTCCCCTGAAATTGACAACTTAATCTCGAAGAAGAGTTCCGTCCCTGGAAAATATCCTCCTCCCCCATTTTTAGTTTGGACTCATAATGGCCCAAAACACTGTTGCAGCTGCACATCTTGAGGGTGTTAAAATCTTTTCTAAATTGTTCACATAAAAAAAATCTGAGATGGCAAGATCATTCATCAACCGGTGTTGAGGGGGGGGGGGGGGCTGCAAGTAAGTATACATTGCTTTGTACCAACGGGGCAACCAGCACTCACAGGGTGGGAATTCACGCGCACATTTCTGAGAGGCGGTCCGACTGGATTTGGAAAAAGTTTGCTTTTTTTCCACTTCAAATCCCTCTGCTGCTGACTGCAGTTTCCTAGAGAGTCATTAGTGGCACTGAGGTTTCTTCTGGAGAAAAATGGTGGATTTCCGGATGTCTGTGTGTGTGGGGAACTGGGCATCGTTGTCCCCGGAGAGCACCCACTTACCAGTCAGGGTCTGTGGACGCAATGTTGCTGCATGACTGACATCCTGTCTTCAGCAGCAGGACGCGGTGGGACGGCCCGGCAGTTTGGGGCAGTGGATGCACACCCAACATCTATGTGACCCGTGCATGTTGCATGTGGCTTTGATGGTGGTTTATTTCACTGGACGGACACACCGCGCGCCCACACGAATACACACACGCAGTCCATTTGTTTGATTTCCCTTTAAGGGCCAGTGTTTATGTCAGCGTGCTGGGACGCACAAGGACGGGCCTGCCACAGGATGTGAGGAGGGTGTGGTGCTTTTCTCATTCTCCCACAGACCCATTTTGGGACATAGCCCATGGATAGTTGGTAATATACCAGTTGCAACAGGCCCCCCCACCCCTGTGTGACTGCAGAAAACACATGAAAGGCCAATGAGATCTTCTCGTGATGCTCTCGCCACCAACTCGTCCATTGACAACCACCCGGGGGTCCGTCCCCACCTCGGCGCTCCCCCGCGCAGAGGTTAATGAACTTGTTTTGAAATTCCTTCACCTCTTTGACAGGAACTACATTCCGAGCCTTGAAAATAGCGGCCCGAGACAAAGAGAGGAAGTGATGTGAGAGCACTTCCTAGCGACTCCCCTCTGAATTTATCTCAATCCTGCAGACCCGCTCGCCCCCCCTCGGCTCCCCGCTCGCCGCCCCCCCCACCCACCCCCACACACTGACCGACGCTTACAAAAGCAGATTTGCCGCTCCGACCTTTTATCCACGCACATCGGTTGGGTTAAGCCCGCTGTTTAACATCAAGAGAGCGTCGTCGTCCACTTGTTGCCCCTCTTTGATCGCCGCTGCGTCGAGCCCTTTCGCTCGGCCTGGTTGTGATTATCCGCCCAGTTTGGCCCGAACTTAAGTTTCTCCTCCGTCCCTTGACGTAAACGTAGATGTATCGGTGTTGAGAAGTGGAGGATACATCTGTAACATGTGTCGGGGTGTACTTTGCGCTTGATTCAATGCAAACCTGCTGTGACCTACGACCTGCGATTCGTACGGCGTTCTGCCCGCGGGGACTGGGTTGGGTGAGGGCAAAATGTCTTCAGCAGAGACGGAGACGTTTTTTGTCTCACTTCGGGGTTCGCCGGTTTGCAGAAGTCTGTAAACGTTCACCGTGCAGACGACTGCTTTTATCAAAATATGCGAACATAAGCTGTTCCCACAATGCAAAATACACGTTCTTCTTCCCTTGCTATGATCCGTGTTCTGCAGCTTGAATGACTTGATGGTTCTTCAACACAGGTTACAAAAGCATTCAGCTTTAATCTGACTTTTAATGTTGATGCAATGGTTCTTTAGGCAACATTAGACGGGGGAACGAGGGGTGGGAGACAGGAAGCGCCGTTTAGCTACTGGCTCAATCTCCAGAAGCAGAACTTCCGGTTGACGGGTGCTTCCCTTCGCTCCTGCTACAATAATATGTGAGCCGATAGATGAGGAGATGGACAGGAGGGAAGGGTGGACTCGGACCCCCACCCCCTCCGGTGCAGCAGCAGTAGAATTAGAAATCTATGATGTAGGAAAGGCCGTTGAGGAGACGGGGGGCATAACATTGCCTGCAGCTCTTCCACTAACAGTGAAAAGGTGTTTTTTCTGCAGTGGGGGAACGTTTCCACGCAGGATACATACAACACTACGTCTGCAACTCACCACATGAGGTACGCGGACGGGCTGGTCGGCCCAACCGCCAGCTTATTTTTTGAATGTAACTCAAGAAAAACAAACTCAATTGTTCCTCCGCCGCACTGTCTGGATTTGGTTGCATTCAAGGACACAAAAGGGGGTCCGATGCCTGCGTTTCCCCGCTCCGCGGATGCAGATATTGGTGTTTTTCTAGTCCCGCCTCTCCCCTCTTAGTCGCCGTCTTGGGTCTCCGTCAACGGCGCCACCTGCACCGTTTCCCAGCATGTAACGTATACACTGAAAAAAAAAAAAAACCCAAAGAAGGGGTGACGAAGAGCTGACACGGAGAACCCCGCGTCTGCACGCCCATTAATCTGACTTCAGCTTTCTGCTCTCGGAAACAACAGTTTGGCGCTCTGTGACCGGCGGGGAGATTTAAAGGCCGCTCGTGTGTGAGACGATGACCTCCACGGCCACACAAACCCGCCGCCCACTCCCCGCCAAAAGGGGCGCAGCGAGCCCCCCCCCCCTCACTCCCCTTTTAACAAGTCTCCCCAGGCCCATCCGTCTTCCCGGAGAGCCTGTCAGTCTGTGCTCAGGGATTTATCGGCCTGACGAATGAAGCGGCTCACATGAAAAGGCGCCATCAGAGGCTACCGGGCGCGGAGGGCGCCTGACATGGTTTTGGACGCAGTTGATTGCTAACGGCCTTTAACTAAATACCATGGCTCATTGGCTCGAGAGCTGCGCCTAAAGGCAACTTTATTAGAAATAACTTTTGGTCGTATTGATGCTCAGAGAGATAAAATATGAAAAAATGAGGATGTTCTGCGATCGTCGAGTCGAGGAGACTCGAACTCTGTCCTTCACTCTGATTGTTGACAACATGTTATTAAAGGTTCTAACTTTAGCCTCAAATAACTTTAATATATTATTGGACTAATATGTTCATTACTTTAATGTTGCAGCCGGCTGCAGGGTAATCATCTATGTCAATAACAAGTACATTAAATATTATTCTGAAATGGAATCATTTTACTTTCTGCATTTTATAGGGAACATAAAATGCTTATTTTCTGGTTCATGTGTTTTGCGTTTCTACTGGAACGTGTTAAAATGTTTTAATGTTACAGCGGCTGTTTCTTTAAGCCTGAGAAAAGCCCAGGCTGCTCTGATTGGCTCGCCAGCTAAATATCCTGAACGTTTGCAAAATGAGTTCCTTGTGGGTGGAGACGCATATTATTCTAATGAAACCTGCATGTGACATAGGAAGGGCAGCCAGATCTCACCGGCCCTTTGAAGCTTTTCTGATCCAAGCAGACCACAAAAAACGCCTGTCAAATTTCACATAGTTGAGGGTTGTGCAAAGAAACCGTTTTAAAATGTCCAAAGGGTGCTTTTCAATTGTAAATCATTTCTTTAAATTGACTTATTTCCATTTTTACTAAAGTAAATTATCCGACTACGTCTTGGCACAGAGTACATCAGAGGATTCGTTAATACTGATTCCTCGGACAGAAATGTGATGATTGCAGATTTTCTCATTTTGTTGGTGCTCGCGGGGCCTCGGTGTGGGTGGCGCTCGATCTTAGCTTTGATGGGGGGAGGGGGGGTGGTGAGTTTAAACAGGAGCACAAACATCCAGACTCCTGCTGGTACAGATGCTGTTTGACCACTAGCGGCTCTTATCATCGCCCGTCTGAGCCGCTCTCAATCGGCAGTCTGAGTTCTTCTCTCTGTAACGGCATTTATTATCTCTGTGTGTGTGTGTGTGTGTGTGTGTGTGTGTGTGTCTGTGTGTGTGTGTGTGTGAGAATAGGGGGGTCAAAGAGCAAAGGAGGGAGAGAAATGAAAAGGATTCCCAGAGTTGCGAGGTTATGAAGGCCGCGGGTGGCTTAGGCGACCTCTCGCTCTCCATCTTTGTCAGGAGGACTGAAGGCAATTAACTGTTATCTCGCAGCTGAGACGTCGATCGAGTCCCTCGGTCTCACCTCATAGTCTCTGGTGTGTGTGTCTGTGTGTGTGTGTGTGTGCTGAGAGTCACCACTTGTCAGTCTGAGGCAGCTTGTCCACCTGAGCAGACGGCACAAAAACCCTCCTCCGTGCATGGTGTAACATACTATAATATAATAAGTATGCACCATTCAGGGGTCAATGTTGTATTTCTCCCCCAAGTTCATTTGTTTAAAAGCGACAGCACATTCCAAGACAGATAAATAATAACAGTATAACATGTAATTACTAAAGGATTAGGTTTCTTTTTACACATATAAGAAGTTTGGACTTATACGGATGGCCTTCATTGCTTTGAACATAAATCGGGTCTTGATATGACATATTGTAGTAAAGTTGTATTTAGGTATAAAGCAGTGGTAATTAATCGTAATTGCAATGATCTCATTATTATTTCACCTTTTGCAAACGTCGGTCTCATCAGACTATTTAAGTAACGTTCACCACGCAAGTTATTTCAATGCCGAGCTTCATCTATTGATAGGAAAGCTTTAACCTGCACTAGCTGACTCTCTTGGCCACTTTGGGCCTGAGGGGTTACATTAAGGAATCCCCGAATCTGACTGAATCCCTCAGTCGGGACCAAAACCTCGTCCCCAGAGTCCCTCCGGGTGATGAAGGACAGCCGGTGGAGCAGGTGTGTGTAAAACCAGCCCTGTGTTTGTTGTTTCCCTCCCGCCCCACCTGCTGTTGCTTCCTCCTCTCCTTTATTTCAGTTCCCCTGCAGATCCTCCCTGACGTCTCTGTCTGCAGCAGGTTGTTCCCGAGCCCCCCCCTTCCTCCCCTCACAGCGGGGGTCCACACATGGCAGATGGATACTTCTCCCCTGCATACGATCCAGGTGGAGGTTCTGGCTTCGTTCCCGTAGAGGTTCCTGGAGACATCGCGGTCACTCACGCGTACCGATTGCCGGCTTTCATTGAATTCCGGCTGGTTTCTGTTCATTTGTGTGGCTACTTTTTAAACGGAGGTTCCGTCTCTCGCTCGAGTCGCATCCAGTGCACCTGTTTGAGGAATCCTTGACCCCAATTCGGTGTGTTTATTTAGCTTTTAGACCAGAAGGACACTCTCTCACACACAGACACACACAGACACACACAAGCAAACAAGACTGAAAGGGCCAGTTACCTTCATGGTCCCCAGCGGTGTGTTTGGCGGTCGCTGTCCTTTCACTGCTCCCTTTGTTGAGAAAAAAAATAAAACAGCAGTCGCCTTGAAACCAGCTGTGCAGTTTTAGGTTTGTAGAATTTGCTCAAGTGCCGGCGCCTCACACACCAGAGTCATTAAGCGTAAATTAAACACATTAATACTCTCATGCATTTCCTTGCAGTCATAAACTCGCTATTAATCAAGTTCTGTGTTTTCTTTTCTTTTTACTTTGTGGTCACGGCTCGTGGATTCTGAGTCGAATTTCTCAAGTTTTTAGGCCTTTTAAAACAATAAATAAAGATAATTCAACTTCCACTGGCTTCTTTTGAAGAGATTTGTCTCTGAACCAGGAGGCGGAAGAAGGGTTCATTTCCTCCCACAAACAGATTATGTCCGAAAGGAGTGTTTATACTGAGAAAACAGGAGGTTTATTCACAATAAAAGTTAAAACATCTTGCACTAAAGTGTGTGGGCAACCTGGAGGGCTACACGGTCGTCTATGTGGGGGAGTGTGTTTTAATAAGGCCCCATTAATGCTTTTTGGCTTCGGCCCAGTTTGAACCTCGTAGCTCCCCCTGTAAGGTTTTCACAACTGTCAGCCAAGCACGTCGGCCTTTTTTCACCAGCTCCATCGCTCCCCGCGGGTTCCGTAGCTCAACCTGGTACTTCTAATGCAATCAGCGCCGCTGAATGTGTTTGCCAACACGACAGGTCCACACCGCGCAGTATGTTGGTTGGTTTCGAGGTAAATATGCTGAAATGACAATTATATTATTCGTTTAGGCAATAATTGTCTCTGTATGTTCTCACGATGGTGTCAAAGGTCACGCCTGCATAAAAGATTTTGGACAAAATAAATGTGAATTTAAGGAGCTCCCCCCCCCTTCTTGGTTCCCCACCTGAGAAAGGAAAGGCTGCGGTGGATGTTGAAGTCACTTCCTGCTCGGGGTCTGAATATAGTCCTGATGGGGTCCAGAGGGGATGTTTACACAGCGGCCCGCGGGGGCTCCTGACACAATAGGAGACGGCATGTTTGTCGGATGACGGCAGGCATCGCATTGTGGTCCACAATGCATTCTCCCTGTCTGTGCCTTCAAGTCGAGCTCCGCTCAGCCCGTATCGTCCTGTTGCATGCTGGGAGATCCAGCGTTCCCTGTTCAGTGGAGCGCCTCGGGCCCGGAGGAACGGGACGGCGCCTTGGCGTCGGTGTTTGAATCCCTGTGCACAACGCAGCGCGTCCCTTCCGCTCTGAGCCACGTCGGGGTCTGTTTGTTGGACCCCTTTGCATTTTTGGGGTGATTTGTGTCACATTTTAGATGAGTTAGTGGGTCTTAGGGGCCAGTTGTAACCAAAACAAGCCCCCTCAGTGACCACCATCCATTTCAGACGACAGACAGTCCTGCATGCAGCAGCACTTTAATGACGATAATAAATAATCAACTTTATTTATGTAGCACCTTTAAAAGCACCGTCACAGCGTAACACAACAAAAGAAATCAATTTAACTAAAAGCCCCAAAAACATACAAAAGAAATATAGGGCAAAACAAACCATAACCATAAAACAAGTAAAATCACAGAAAAATATAAGTAATTTAAAATTTGATACACAGTTTGGAGCGCTGACATCTCCCACATTCTCTGCCTCCCGCAATCCAAAGGCTCTCCTGTATGTGTGATGCAGATGTTGCCACATGTAATCCTTGCTTTGGGTTTGCCTCAGTAAGAAGGAAACATTCTCAAAACACTGTCATTCTTGAACTAATAGGCACGTTTGAAAAGTGATGTTTCAGAGACACAGTGACATCTACTGGATTTAGTATAACATACCTAAACCAAATATAACATACCTAAACCAAGTATAACATACCTAAACCAAATATAACATACCTAAACCAAGTTTAACATACCTAAACCAAGTATAACATACCTAAACCAAGTATGACAGACCTAAACCATGTATGACAGACCTAAACCAAGTATAACATACCTAAACCAAGTATGACGTACCTAAACCAAGTATAACATACCTAAACCAAGTATAACATACCTAAACCAAGTATGACGTACCTAAACCAAATATAACATACCTAAACCAAGTTTAACATACCTAAACCAAGTATAACATACCTAAACCAAGTATGACAGACCTAAACCATGTATGACAGACCTAAACCAAGTATAACATACCTAAACCAAGTATGACGTACCTAAACCAAGTATAACATACCTAAACCAAGTATAACATACCTAAACCAAGTATAACATACCTAAACCAAGTATAACATACCTAAACCAAGTATGACAGACCTAAACCATGTATGACAGACCTAAACCAAGTATAACATACCTAAACCATGTATGACAGACCTAAACCATGTATGACAGACCTAAACCAAATATAACATACCTAAACCAAGTTTAACATACCTAAACCACCATGTATAACATACCTAAACCATGTATAACATGCCTAAACCATGTATAACATACCTAAACCAAACCGTCTCCATGGGTCTATACGAGAGACTCTGGTGTAAACTCAGGAACAATGATCTCTTATTGGTCCATAGTTACACATACCTAAAAAAAATTATAAATCGACATACCTAAACGAAGTATAACATACCTTAACCAAGTATAACATACCTAAATTAAGCGTAACATGCCTAAACCAATCATAACATACCTAAACCAATCATAACATACCTAAATTAAGCGTAACATGCCTAAACCAATCATAACATACCTAAATTAAGCGTAACATGCCTAAACCAATCATAACATACCTAAACCAATCATAACATACCTAAATTAAGCGTAACATGCCTAAACCAATCATAACATACCTAAACCAATCATAACATACCTAAATTAAGCGTAACGTGCCTAAACCAATCATAACATACCTAAACCAATCATAACATACCTAAATTAAGCGTAACATGCCTAAACCAATCATAACATACCTAAATTAAGCGTAACATGCCTAAACCAATCATAACATACCTAAACCAATCATAACATACCTAAATTAAGCGTAACATGCCTAAACCAATCATAACATACCTAAACCAATCATAACATACCTAAATTAAGCGTAACATGCCTAAACCAATCATAACATACCTAAACCAATCATAACATACCTAAATTAAGCGTAACGTGCCTAAACCAATCATAACATACCTAAATTAAGCGTAACGTGCCTAAACCAATCATAACATACCTAAACCAAGCGTAACAAACCTAAAGTGAGAAAGTTTAATCGGGATTAGTTGAATCCAACACATCTTTCAATCAGAGACTTTCAGGAGATTTTGCGCAACGGTACAAACTGACAAGTAGATTTTACAGTATACATTGAATTTAGTGTATGAAACTAAGTGTATGATCCTTATCATGATTTGTGGTTGAATGTTATTGTTAGGGACTTGCTAACAATAAAGCCATAGTATTTTATCAATTGGGAGCTCTAAAAGGTTAAATGGTACAAGTTAATTGGGTGAACTGAAAACGCATGTTAGCTTAACACACCTAAAACTAACATATCAACTTACTATTTTGAGTCATGACTATAACTTCAATGCTGATGCAAGTAGTTTTTATTTGAAAAGCAAACAACTGCTGCAATAGCACATTTCCTTTGGACATTATACAAATATGAAAGTCACTAAATCAGCAGAACTCTTTTATTCAGTCATCACAGGTTTATATTCACTAAATGTGGGCAAACCGGTAGCTTTACCTCCTGGTCTCTGTATCTCTACCGAGACATTAATTCATTACATTAATGAACATTTATCTGAAAAGTAACTGTCCAAAATATAAAAACAAAATCATTTATTTTTAAATACTTTCATTTATAAAATAGGGTTAGTATGAAATGGATTATAAATACTTCACCACGGTATTCAGCACAGAAGTAAAAGTGACTTACTTTCCACCGCTGATGAATTTATTCAACTATTAATATAAAAAGGAAATACATAAACAGCTGCGCTCCCAGCCAGGAGTTCTTCCTCCAACATGCATGTCAATAACAGGGAGAACACATGGGAATTGTTGCACTTAAAAGCATCACATGACAATGTGCCACATAATCTGATCCCTTTTAGATGGAAAAGTAACACTGAGGTGCTGACGGGAACATTTGTTTTCAGACCACAGTACTTTAAGTCCTAAAAAATGCTTTCTACGTGACCACTGAACAATGATTCAACATTTATTGTGGCCCAAGTACCGTATCTACTTTGTGTTCATTGTGATTTGCATAACCTCAGTGGTTGTATTTACTGTAAATCAGTTATTTGTGTGTTGTAATCCCCCCGGGGACCTTTCCAAAGCAGAGACCCTCCGCTTGGCTTTAGGTGGTGCAACAGTTCAAATGCAAACTAATTAACTGCACCGCGCACTTCTCTCTTCTTATTTTCTACCACATGACACTCATCACTATCCAGCCTCCCTTACAAATGGTCTCTCTCAGATCCTCAGATCCCCTCGTTGTAGATTCACAGGAATGCTCTTTGGCCCTGGTGGGGTTCTTGAAGTTGCCTGCGTGGACGGGTGGGGTTTAAGGCCGGGGTTAGTTGGGGTGAACAGAAGGGGGAGTTGGGGGTCAGTGTGCAGTGGTAGTGCTCTCTGTTCATAATAAGATTAGAGGTTGACCTGCCCACCCCCCCCCCCCCCCCCCCCCCCCCTATCCCTCCTCCCAAAGCTCAGACTCCTCCACAAGTCCCATTCTTCATCCAGTGAATGAACCAACTCTGGGGAAACCAGCGGGGAATAAAAGGCCTCCACTCGGGCTCGATACCAGTTTCCCGTCCGGTGACAGAAGAGTTAAACAACTGAACACAAACAAACTATTGAGCCCCGTCGGAGTCATCAAATCGCTTTCCAACATCCACAGCGAATAGACATTTTTACTCCGCAGGCGACGTTAGTGGAAGGGGGGGGGGGGGGGGGGGGGGGGGGGGTGGCACATACTTGTAAAAACTAATGACATTACAATCTGCATCACCTGTACTTTGTTTTTTTTGTGCTAATACATTAATATGCTCACCATAAATACAGCGTCACACTCTTAAATCTGCCTTTTGCAAATACTTGACCTACGCTTTTTACTGACTTGTCATATGGGTGAATTTGGGTTTATGGCCTTCTTCGGGGAGCATTGTGGGGAAAGCTTTGGTAGCCTCAAGGGCCATTTCCCTTCCCAGGGAACACCGTCTGACCCCGTCCACACCGGGAAGGACACGCCGCCACAATGACAGGCTGGATGACAGGAAGGAAAAACACCAGAAGCAGCAGAAAACGAAGGTCCTTTGTTCGGCTTGTGCCTCGTGAGAGTTTGTGTCGGCATCCTGATCACGAGACAGCGGCATTTAGACTGGGAGTCTGAGCGCTCTGGTGGGAGTGGGAGATGTAAACTAAAGCATCTACAGCCTGATTTGAATGTATCGCTGCTGTTTACTTGACCTGCCGTGTTTGTCTTAAACTTTTGGGATGTCTTTAAAAAAGGCATTGCAGCCCATCGTTTGTCATTGTCAAATGTTAAAGTGAAACTCCAAGCCAAAATCAAAATACACATTTTCCTCAAGTTCGATCGCTTTGGGTTTGCCTAGTTTTGGAGATGTCTGCTAAAAGGACTAAATGGCACGCGGCTTGTGATGCTCAAAGTGCAAAAGGAATAGATGCCTCTCAGATGTCTCTTCATAGACATTTTGACTATGGATCCTTTGATTGCTTACCTTCAAACCTGATCCTGGTTACATCATGTGGGCCGAAAACCCCGCAGAGCCGAGGGCGAGTTGCTGGAGGAAACATTTAGTACCTATAAACTATATGCACTCTTATAGACAAGCTTGATCTGGGGAGTTAAAACAAGATTACGGAATAAAAAGGCTCCCAGAGGGGATGAGCTCATGGCAAAAGGTAGGAATGAGCTGTTATTGCCAAAATAATGTCTGCCATTTCAAATACATCAAATCAAATCAGGATTGTGGTATTTATAACCCGATATCGCCTGTAGAATCCATGAGTTTTAAAGTCTGCAGCAGCGGTTCTGGACACAAAAACTCAAAATATAAACTGGGTCAGGAGTCACTGTGCCCAGTAGAAATGGCCAAGCTACAACGTATTATTCCCTCTTTGCTCTGACTGGATGTAAAACCTCCAGTTCAGTGACAAAGGGTGGCATGTTTCGTTTCTCTGGAGCTCTCTTAGCTTTGAATGAAACCGTCCTCATGCTCTTCTTTACTGTGCTGTAAAGTTAATTGAGCTGACGAGAGGATCATCAACGTGGACCCAAACTCAACCTCATGAACCCACTCAGTGTCACCCGGCTTCATATTTGGCTCTTCTTCTGATCCGAAGGTGTACGTTGCTTTCAGAATGTTAACAAACCGCCATCGCAGCAGGCAACTGCCCTCTACTGGCAAGTGTGAATCTAACAATACTTTATCACGATTTGGGTTTTTTACAGAAGGGGAAAAATAAGATACCATGAAGAAGTAATACGTTGTATCTTCCCCCAGTGATTTGTGCTCTACATTTGGATGAAACGGTATCTGGGTTACTCACGCCTACTGCCGGCCTGTGGATGTTGAAGACATTGTTAAATTGACCTGCTAAAGTTCTGTGGGCAAACAGGTTTGAGAGCATCTATTTATGCTCCTCCACCACTTGTTTAAAGTGATACCTGATCAGCACCCAGTTTAAGGCTTTTATTGTGCCCCTGAACTGGGACTTTTTGGGGCCCCCCTGCTGGAGGCTCGTGGCAGTTAATCCAGCCTTGAATTCAAAGTAACCCAATTTCAACATAACCTCCCAATATTGCATAGACACCTGGTTGAACATCAAACAAACAAATCACTATTTACACCGTAGCTTATCAGACCAGTAAACCTTCCCCATTTTTTAAATTATTTCCTAAACAGTCCTCTTAAAGATACAGATCCGCATGAAATGGCAGAAAACCAGCTACAGTGAAATGTGGGATTCTGTACGATTCCTTTATTCCGAGGCGAACGTCGACTTTGAACTCTGACGTCACCTCAGCGCCGTGTGTACATGGCAACCGCAGCGCCTCCACCGCCGGCAGTCGGTACTGCGCTGACCCGGCCCGCTTTGGCAAACCGCTTCACCCGCCAGCGGACACGCCGTCGTCGCAGTTTTTTTTCTCGCCTTAATGAAGCGGCGATTCCGTTGAAATGAGTCCGAGGAAGAGACACGTCCTGCTGCTGTGGATGCTGGTCTGCTCCTGCGCGACGGAGGCCATCGAGCCCATTAGCACCAGCATAGCGGTCGGCATGGCTGCGGCTCTCACCGGGTTTTTAGCCAGCTACCAGAACATTTTCTACTATTTCCACGAGTGCTGTCGACCCGAGTGGATTGCTTTTAACAGGACAGGTAACGCAGCGGCACCCACAACACATTTTACACTTTATTTTACTCTAGCCGCACAGTTTGCTAGCTGTTGTTTGCTTAAACGAACGTTAGCTGCTTTAACTAACGTTTACCGCTCGCGTCGGCGAGCAGTTGAACGTTCGGTAGCCGAACACAAGTAACCACATGCATTGTGCGAACTCGTACACGGCCAGTTGTAATACTTTTACGTTGTCAATGTAGTATCCATTTAAATGTCCAACATTTAACACGACGTCCGGGAACGGAGCGCGCAGTGTTTGTCGCGCGTTCGTGACGTATACGGAAGTATACGTTGTGAAAGAAGCTAACGGTTAGCTGGTTTAGCGTGGATCGTACCGCGGTGGTAATGTGGTCGTCTTTATCAAACCACAACCACTAGCCCACTTCCACGATGAACGCGGCCCGGTTACACTTGTTGCTGCACGTGTTCCTGTCCGCCGGGGTTCTGGTTCACGCGTTTGAGCCCTTCACGACGACATTGGTTCTCGGGGTCGGTGCGGCTCTGGGGCGAACGATCTACAATTATTTACACGAAAGTTGCGATGCGAAATGGATCGTCTTCAATGCAACAGGTGAGAATGTGCAGCTCGAAGGCTTTTTTTCTCTCTCTGTGGAGTTTTGTTTCGAACGCGAGAAGGTAAAGAGACGCACACCTTGCGACGTCCATTGTTTACGTTCAAAGTTCTCCGGACGGAGTGAACGCGTCACTCGGGCGTTTTTCTCCGTTAAAACGGAAATGGGAGAGTAACATGTTTAATAACGTCTCCTTTTGGACAACATATGACGTCTTGTGGAATTTCCGTTCGAGCAACAGCCGCGTCGTTTCATGCAGACGCAGGCTTTTATTGCTCAGGTAGGCCGACGCTTCCGTCTAAAACGACCGTTTACTGTGCGGAACTTATAGCTGGACTCAATTAAAAAATGTGCCTCTGTGTGACTTATGCATGAGAAAAAAGACCATTAAATAGAACCAACAAAATGAGCTCACTGGTTCTTAAATGCCTGTACAATTAAATAAAATACCCACTTGCATGTCTCCAACAGTTGAAGGTGTTTGCATTTTTCAGTTCGCAGTTGCCTAATAATAATAATTCTAAATTATTATTGTGGCTTTGGTTTAAGCTGTCACTGATTAACCAAATGGACCATGAGATGAAGCAGGTTACCACTTCAGCTGGTTTCCTGGTGGCGATGCTGAGAAAGGTGTTTGCAGCCATGAAGCATGTTGACTTGTTGCTGTGTCCTCTCTAGGCCTCCAGCTCGACCTGCAAACCAAACTGTTCGGACAGCACATCGCGTCACGCATCATCCTGAAAGCTGTGACCGGATTCATGAGCAACGACAATCCCAAGAAGCCCCTGGTGCTCTCTCTGCACGGATGGACCGGAACCGGCAAGAACTTTGTTAGTCAGCTGATTGCTGACAACATTTACAAAGAGGGAATGGACAGCAGCTTTGTTCATGTTTTTACATCTGAACTCCACTTCCCACATTCAAGTCATCTGGATACCTACAAGGTACGATGATGAATCCAGTTACTTGTTACAGTTACTGCCCTTCTTGTGTTTGTCCTTTTCATATGGACATGCTGTTTGTCCTCAGTCTCAGCTACAGCAGTGGATCAAAGGCAACGTCACCAACTGTGGACGCTCCATGTTCATCTTTGATGAGATGGACAAGATGCAACCTGGCTTGATTGACAGCATAAAACCGTACCTTGACTACTACGAAAAGCTGGATGGAGTTTCTTATCGGAAAGCCATCTTCATCTTCCTCAGGTGAGAATCTGAATGTATTCCAGACAAACATTTTAATTTATACCTTAGAACATGTTGGGGATTGATTTTCATATAATTTCCGGTTGTTGGTGTGGCGTGAGATTTTTTTCTGTGTCTTAAGTGTGCCTTGACGCAAAAAAGGTTGAAAAACACTGCCTTAGAAGACATTAAAAAAGTTAATTTGGTTAAACAGCAAAATGTATATGCATAAAGATGCTAAATAAATGATATTAAATGAACAGGTGTGGTCTTATGTTCACTTATTAGCAGTATGTAACATTTGAGTTGCATGGTTACAGTTTAGTGTTTTAGGCCTTAATGCATTTCTATTATTAAAATTTCAACAGAGCAGTGACAAATGAATATTTCCGTGTAAAACTTTCTATGTTTCTTTACTCTGTGACAACAAAGAACTACAATCATTTGCTGCTGCAATCAAAAGCAAGTTCTAATATGTTCTAATCTCCTTCTTAGCAACGCCGGAGGGGAGGGCATCATACAGGCCGCGTTAGACTTCTGGACAGCAGGACGAGATCGAGAAGAGCTGGAGCTAAAAGATCTGGAAACGGTGCTCTCTGTATCAGTGTTCAACAACAAGAAAAGTAAGTCCAAGATGAACAAATGTTTCTTTCTTTGTTGGATTCTTTGGTGTCTTCTATCAGAAACTAGATTTGATTAAAAAAAAAACTTGGCTTGTCAACAGACTTTTTGAAATGTATCAATCGTGATTTAAAAGTTTGTCATTTAAAGATGAGTAATAAGCAGTCACTTTAGAGAGTGTGTATTTTAAATACAAAACTATACACATTTGCTCGTCTCCAAGGCAGAATTCCAACGGTGGAACATGTTGAACTACCGACTCTTCCTGCTGTCCTCGTGTAGTTTGACTGCTGTGTTTTTAGTTCCCAACAATCTCGCCGTTTGCCACGTTTGCCACACCCCTTCTGTTTGACACGTGGAGGAATTCTATATTCCTACACACCGGAAGTAAATAAAGTTGTGTTTAAATATCGCATTAATCTCGGCTACATTAATCGCATAGATTGCCGCGTTCATTTTGGCAGCCCTAAAAGAAGCACATGTCCGACCAAAGTGTCTGTTCATCTCTTCCAACAGGTGGTTTGTGGCATACGAGTTTGATCGACAAGAACCTGGTGGACTTCTTCGTCCCCTTCCTGCCTCTGGAGTACCGGCACGTCGTCGAGTGCGCCATGGCCGAGATGAAAGCCAGAGGAGTTCCACCCAACCACAACGTGGCAGACCAGGTGGCCAAAGATGTGGTGTATTTCCCCAAAACCGAGAGAGTGTTCTCTGTCAAAGGCTGCAAGACGATATCCAGCAAGTTGGACTACTACACATAACGGCGTCATCCGATGGACGCCGCGTTCGATCAGATTGTGCACTTAAAAAAAAAAAAGAAGAATAAAAAGAAAATTGGGAAAGAACGCTCTCGGCCAAGTGACTGAAGAGAGGAAGTCAGCCTGACTGAACTCTGAGGAGGATCCACTGGTGCTTTCCCTGTTTGACCTTGTGAACGAATGGAGGATTTCATCGGGCCTTCTCCGATTCTACAAATGGTTAACACTGAACGCAGGAGAGCAGCGCCGGCTGAATTAAATAATTATAAGACTGGAATGTTTTCCTTTGTAGGTGTTGAAGAGGTGCTGTCGCTGCTTATTGCGGCGCCACAGTTTGAGTCTCATGGGCGTTTTAGCTTTCCCGAGCTTCTTAATTACGGCATGTTGCTGTTGTGCATTTTCTTTTTTTTAATGTTCAGCTCCATCTATAGGGATTACTGGAAACACCTGCCTTAATTCTTTTTTAATTTCACAATTTGCATTTTTTGTTTAGATCTATAGAGTTGTAGACATGCGTCCACTTTACATGTAAAATGCACATGTAACCATCAACGTTGGCCTTCATGTCACCATTCAACAGAACATGTTTTATAAGTATCATATTGAAATAAACATCAGCAGGATATGTTTTCTACGCCGCGCTCGCACACACTTTTAATATCTAATTTGATTCTTGTGATGCATTACAAATAGATTCTTGCATACATGAGTAATGTACACTGAAATTGATATTTATGTCCACAGTGGAATATTTCCAAATGTAATTTTTCCTTATGGATATGCTTTTATTTACACCAGTGACTAGTTAAACACTATACGTTCTGGATGATCAGTTTTGTATGAAACACAAAATTCAAATGGTATATTTGAATGGAATTCACGTACTTTGAAAGTTTAGCATGATGTTTTTTTCTTTTCAAACCGCTTATATCTTATTTTTAAAGTGGACGAGGTCGTCCAGGGGGTGTAAGCAATTGTTGGGTTGGTATTTTAAAAGCTGACAGTTTTTAAAACCACAAACAAGTTGTTACTCTGTAAACCTGCAGGTGGAGGAGCTCTAATGTGAAGGGATATTGTTATTATGGAGGGAAAGCCCAGTGAGAGTCTCTGCTGTGTGTATATACACACACACACACAAAAATCACAAATAAAACAAGAACATCTCCAGCTGTCACTGTTTCTGATGCAGGTTTCACATCAGGCTGAAGAGTCCAAACCTAAAGACAATCTAGCAACACCCTGACGAGCTACTTACTGAGAAAGGTG
The DNA here is from genome assembly GCF_964276395.1 of Gasterosteus aculeatus. Taxonomy (NCBI): domain Eukaryota; kingdom Metazoa; phylum Chordata; class Actinopteri; order Perciformes; family Gasterosteidae; genus Gasterosteus; species Gasterosteus aculeatus. The sequence continues at coordinate 3,205,996 of NC_135702.1, read as the reverse complement.
AACCCGATGAAGCCTTATTTCCTAAACGGCACCCGTAGAAGCCAAATGTTCACAAGAAAAATGTCTTTACCGTATTCTGTACACTGGGTGGCGCTGTTTTTGGGTCCTGTGCGCATCTATGTGATTGATAGAATAAGAATTGACATCAGGTGTTGGACCCGGAGAGCGAAAGAGGTTTGACCGCTGTCGCGGCAAGAGAGAGTTGGTTCCACTGGGAACAAAACCGCGTATGTAACAAGTAAAACTAAGATCAACAACACCCGGGACGTGTCGGTGGATTATTTCTTGAATATTATTTCTGATTGAGGCTGGAAGAACAGCGCGTCACACAGACCAATCCGGGGGAATCAGCACCTCAGTGGTCCAGGTAAAAGGACCGGGCTCCTTTAAAAGCATGCAGTGCCTGTGGCAGAAGACCAGCTGCAGTGACATTTGGGATTTTGTATAATTATAAAATGCTAAAATAGCAATAGTGGACATTCGTTTATTCCCAGGATAACGTCACCTCTGGACTCTGACGTCACCTCAGCCGCCTCCGCCAGCAGGCCGCGCTGTGTTGGCTCAGCCCGCTTTGGCAAACCGTTCAACACGCTTACGGTCACACTGCTGACGTCTTTTTGTGTGACTTAAGTTTGATGAAGCGGTGATTCCACTGAAATGAGTCCGAGGAAGAGACTCCAGCCATCGGACATCCCACGACGTGTGACCTCTGCGGTTGTATGGGTAACCACTGCACCACATTTCAACACACTGATCCATGAACCAGCAGGCGGCGTGTGCAGCCGAACAGAACCGTCTGTGAACTGAACCGAACTAGCCGCGCTGTGAGCCCACACACACACACCCAAGCACGCAGACGCTAACAGCACCTACTGAACTGTACAGCAACGGAGCTGACACCAACACGCACGCACACACACACACACACACACGCACACGCACCCATACACACCGGAGTGACCCGGTTAGCTCATGCGGACTGGCACAGCAGACGCTGAGTAACTGTTTATTTTGCCATCTAAAGTAAGTTTATTGGAATGTGAATGTGAAATGCCTTTTAGAAGTAAGCTATATTCTCTGTTAAGTTTCCTGTTCTGGTTAAAGGGAGCCATTTTTAGTTGTCACAAGGGTGAACGTTGCTTCCCCAGGTTCCATGAGAACTTAGAACAATAGACGGGTCAAGTTAAGCACCCAATGTTTGATGATGAGGTGAAACCGAGGTATTGAGTAGCCATTCGTGAGGTTTCTAGGTGACTATTAATGAAACCATTCCATATAACTGTCTCGTATTTGAATATGTTCTCCTTGTGCTCTGTGTTTATCCTTGAGTAAACAATAGAGGGAATAACAGCTGTACGTGTTTATTTAACTTAGTCTAGTATATTTGGCTGCGTATCCGGGGTAGGGGCGCCTCACCTGTTTAGCTAGACCTAGGTAGAGTGAGAAGGGGGGGTTACCTCACCCCACACATACTTCAGACAACCACCTACTGAAGCCCACTTTGCTCCGTCTAAGAAGCTACCGTCCAGTCTAGCTGCTAAATAGTAAACAACCTGTTCACTCACCTGAGCATCGAGGCCACAGGCGTTGAGTGTGGGGGACCCAGATCCTGTCCCACTCAGTCCTCCCCAGAGTAAGTGTTTTATAACCCCTATAAGGCGGCGGTAATAATCCCGACCGTTACACGAACCTTTGGACAATTTTCTAAATTTGTAAAATAAAAATATTACATTTTTTGTAGTCACAGGTCCTATACGCACATACTTCAGTCATTTTCCTGATTCTTTGATTTAATAGCTTTTATTCCGGTTACATTATATACGTTATTATATTACGTTGAATACCATATATGTGCAATAACATTCAAGTGTCTGGTACATTGACAACATGTCGTTATTCTGAGGTTGCCTGGCAACGCTGAAGCAATAGAGAGGAACATATAAGGAGGCGGACAGTGCAGCTACATTCCGTCCTGTAACCGGTTGATGCAGTTCTGGAAAAGTAACCTGACACTTTTCGATCGAGGCGTCACTCAGTGTCGTTTCATCAAACCACTCCAGGAATTATCCTATTTCCACAATGAACGCGGCACGTTTACATTTGTTGCTGCATGTTTTTCTGTTAACCGGCCTGCTGGTTCACGCGAATTATCCTTCAACGTTTGTCAAGAGCAGTGCGACTATGGGGGAAAATATCTACAATTATTTCACACGTGGAAGTTGCGTCTGCTTCAATCCTATAGGTGAGAATGTGCAGCTCGCAGGATGTTTGAGGTCTCCTTCCATTCCGTCCATTGGTGGAGTTTATTTTAATACTGTTTTTACTTTTATTTTTAGTTATTCGTGTGGTTTTGTTTAAGCTGTCGCATGATAACTAAATAGACCGTGAGGTTTCCTGGTGGAGATGCTGAGAAAGGTGTTTGCAGCTATGAATCACTTTGGTTGCTGTGCTCTCTCTAGAGGAGCTGCGAACGATCTACAATAATTTCATGCAGGAACGTTGCGATCCGAAAAACATCGTCCTCAATGAAACAGGTGAGAATGTGCAGCTCGAAGGCTGTTTGAGGTCTCCTTTCATTCCGCCCATTGGTGGAGTTAATTTACTTTGTTTTTACTTCATTTTCAGTTACTGTGCAGAACTTTTATCTGGACACGAATCTCTTAATTCCAAAAATATGCCTCCATAGAAACCGGACATTTAAATAACATAAAATACCCACTTGTGCATTTCCCCCGACAGTTGAAGTGTTTGCATTTGTCTCATTTCCAGTTATTTGGTTTGATTTGATATAATAGTATCTATTATTATTGTGGCTTTGGTTTAAGCTGTCACTGATTAACCAAATGGACCATGAGATGAAGCAAGTTACCACTTCAGCTGCACAGTTTCCTGGTGGCGATGCTGAGAAAGGTGTTTGCAGCCATGAAGCATGTTGACTTGTTGCTGTGTCCTCTCTAGGCCTCCAGCTCGACCTGCAAACCAAACTGTTCGGACAGCACATCGCGTCACGCATCATCCTGAAATCTGTGAAAGGATTCATGAGCAACGACAACCCCAAGAAGCCCCTGGTGCTCTCTCTGCACGGACCGACCGGCACCGGGAAGAACTTTGTTAGTCAGCTGATTGCTGACAACATTTACAAAGAGGGAATGGACAGCAGCTTTGTTCATTATTTTACATCTACATTCCACTTCCCACATTCAAGTTATCCGAATACCTACAAGGTACGATGATGAATCCAGTTACTTGTTACAGTTACTGCCCTTCTTGTGTTTGTCCTTTTCATATGGACATGCTGTTTGTCCTCAGTCTCAGCTACAGCAGTGGATCAAAGGCAACGTCACCAACTGTGGACGCTCCATGTTCATCTTTGATGAGATGGACAAGATGCAATCTGGCTTGATTGACAGCATAAAACCGTACCTTGACTACTAAGGAAAGCTGGATGGAGTTTCTTATCGGAAAGCCATCTTCATCTTCCTCAGGTGAGAATCTGAAAGTATTCCAGACAAACATTTTAATTCATACCAAAGAAGATATCAATAGCAGGAACAAAAGTGTACCACTCTCTGTTTATAGATTAATTATAACAGCAAGTACTACAACAACACGAGAAGTGTTGGTAGAAAACTGGTGGTCTTAAGTAGTGTTTTCTTCAGTTTCTCGGTTAAACAGTAAAATGTATTTGCATAAAGGTGCTAAAATGAAAGATATTAAATGATTGACAACGTGTGTGGTATTATGTTCACTTATTAAGGAGATATTTTGTTGATAACCTCCCAGTTTGTGAATAAGGAAAACAGCTGTTGTGTTCAATGTAGAAACATGTTGCCCGTATGTAACATTTGAGTTGTGTGGTTACTGTTTTTAGACCTTAAAGCATTTCTATTATCTAAAAACTCGACAGAGACATAAATAAATATTTTTGTGTAAAAACTTTCAATGTTTCTGAGATTTACTCTGTGACAACAGAGTGCTGCTGCAATCAGAAGCAAGTTCTAATATGTTCTAATCTTCTTAGCAATGACGGAGGGGAGACGATCGTACAGACCGCGTTAGATTTCTGGAAAGCAGGACGAGATCGAGAAGAGCTGGAGCTAAAAGATCTGGAAACAGTGCTCTCTGTATCAGTGTTCAACAACAAGAACAGTAAGTCTAAGATAAACAGATGTTTCTTTCTTTGCTGGATTCTTTGGGGTCTTCGGTCAGAAAGTAGATTTGATAAAAAGGCACATTGACTCCTGTCCGACCAAAGTGTCTGTTCATCTCTTCCTACAGATGGTTTGTGGCATTCAGATTTGATCAAAGAGAAACTGGTGAACTTTTTCGTCCCCTTCCTGCCTCTGGAGTACCGGCACGTCGTCCAGTGCGTCATGGCCGAGATGAAAGCCAGAGGAGTTCCACCCGACCACAACGTGGCAGAACAGATGGCCAAAGATGTGGTGTATTTACCCAAAAATGAGGGAGTGTTCTCTTCCACAGGATGCAAGACGATACCCAGCCAGGTGGACTACTACACATAGCGTCGGCATCCGATGGACGCTGCCTTTAATCACATGGTGCACTTAAAAAAAAAAAGATCATATGATACTAAATATCATTTACTTTTGATTTAAAATTTTGCTTAACTTTGGACATTAGCCTGTTTTGGGGCCCGCACATAGTAAAATGCTCATTTTATGCAACCAAGAAGTCTTTCTAGAAAATACTTGCTGTCAGGATAAAGGGGAACACGGGAGTGTGGTCTGGTGTGTAAATATCAGTATCCATGATACTGGTTAAGAATTAATGAAGACGGCAGAAAATTGAATCATGACATGACGGACAATCACAGGGGAAGACAGGACAAGGCAGGAAGTGACATGACCCAGGGAGAACAGAGGCAAGGAACTACAAAATAAAACCAGACATTAATCCAAACCGTGACAGTAAATATCAGTATCCATGATACTGGTTAAGAATAAATAAAGACGGCAGAAAATTGAAAACTTTCAGATTTGCTTAGAAATAAAAAGAAGCACTTTTAGGGTATCCATGCATATAAAACATTCAGATATCAGGCCAACATATATAGTTCATAGCCCAGTCTGTGGACAGTGTTTGTGGAAAGTCTCCCTTTGATAGAGTGAAGCAGAACCGGTCTAGAGAGGCTTTAGTACTGGGCCTCACGGGACAGAATCAGGAGCGCATATTTGCATTTTCATGGTTGGCCGATTGGAAATTCCAACTCCTGGTTTTAACAGTTCGAGCCTTTTACACAAGAGTAGCCTAACATGGAGAAGAGCACCAGCTCCCTTAGGCACTCAAAAGCTAAAGCGAGCGATGATGCTCAACGCTGACATCCCCCCTGACTCCCCTAACCTGATCCCAACATGGAGAAAGATGTGAGCTTATTTTCATTGAAAACGGCAAAGTTATATGGTTTACTTATGTGGTTCTGATCAGGGTGGAATGGCCTCCTTGTTTCCCGTCTCGGTGTCTTTGTGAGCTTCCAGCTTCGATGATGGTTCCACAAATTCACCCTGTGCCCAATTTTGGGGCAGATTTTACAAATGATATTTGAACCCTTATTACTTGTTAAAGAATATATTTTTACTTTTAAGTCGGCCTTGTAGGCAAGACTCTAATGATTCCCTGGTGTGAACCATTATTATATTTGTTTGGGATGAGAGTCTCTTATTAGACGGTAAGTGGCAGAATTGTCGGGTTGGACCTTGGTTCTGCGTCCAAAAGGGGGACGCTTGATTTAAGCTTTTTTTTTTTAAAAGAACGTATATTTTGTTCTAAAAGAGGGGGAAGGTGTAGGGAAATGTTTTCTAAAATCAGAATGGCTTTAAAACAACAAAATAAAAGTTGTTATTATCTGTATAACTGCTCGTAGTTCCCTGCAGGTGGACGAGCTTTAGGTGGAATGTGAAAGAACAAGTTATTGTGGATGGAAAACAAATAAAAAATTCACCTTTCTTGCTGTCACTGTTTCTGATGCCTTTGAGACAAAGTTCATGGACAATCTAAAGAAACAGCTGCACATTGATGAGATACAAGGATACAAGACGATATCCAACAAGTTAGACTACTACACATAACGGCCGATGGACGCTGCGTTCGATCAGATTGTCCACTTTAAAAAAAGGAGAAAACGCTCTCAGCCAAGTGACTAAAAAGAGGAAGTCAGCCTGGCTGAACGCTGAGGAGGATTCTCTGGTGGTTTCTCCGTTCCACCTCGGGGCCAAGTGGAGATTTCATCGGGACCTTCTTGATTCTGTCTTAACTACGGCATGTTTTGCATTTTCAACTCCATCTATAGCGATTACTGGAAACACCTGCCTTAATCATTTTTTTAATTTGACAAGTTTACTATTATTATTTTATTATAGCTTTATTATTATATCTTTAATGTGAAAGAACATTGTTATTGTGTATGGAACGCCTAGTGAGAGTCTGCTGTACACACACACACACCAGACAAAAGTCACAAATAAAACAAGAACTTTTCCAGCTGTCACTGTTTCTGATGCAGGTTTCACATCAGGCTGAAGAGTCGACAACTAGAGACAATCTAGAGAAACAGCTACACTCTGATGAGCTGGTTACTAACGAAGGTGCACCCCGAGATTCAAGTTCCATCTTATTTTACCCGAAGAAGCCCTGGTGCTCTTTCTGCACGGATGGACCGCCACCGGGAAGAACTTTGTTACCATCCTCACATCTGAACTTGACTTCCCACCAGTCGGTTTGTTGCTTTTCAATGTCATGATGAACGCAGATTTATAAGATTGAATGGTTTTGGTTTATGGCCACATACTTAAAAAACAAATGACATTACAATCTGCATCACCTGTACTTCTCTATTGGGCTAATACACCATTATCATGCTCACCATAGCCGACACATGCTTAACATTACAACGTTATAATGAGGCACTCTTTAATAACTAAATAATAACATGTTTTCCAAATCAGTTCCATCTTTTAAATCTGTCAAAAATAAAACTACTTTGATGTGTCAGAATGGATAATTCAGATATGTTGCCTTCTTCAGCGAGCATCAGTGGGGAAAGCTTTGGTAGCATCTGGGCATCTTCCCTTCTCTGAGGAGCCGCCCTGAGGAACTCGAGGGCAGATCCTGGAACACAAGGAAAACCATCTAACCCCGTCCACGCTGCACTTAATACATTATCAGGGTTTTTTTTTTACAGAAGAGGAAAAATAAGATCCTCCCATGAAGTACAAATAATACATCTCCATGTGATTTGTGCACTACATTTTAATTAACAGGTATCCGGGTTACTTAAGACGTCTGCAGGCCTTGTGGTTGTTGACGACATCGTCCGATTGACCTGCTAGAAATTTCATGGGCAAATGTTTAAGAGCATCTATTTATGCTGCTACACCACTTGTTTACATGCCGCCTGATTGGCACCCACGTTAAGGCCTTCGTTGTGCCTTTATTTACTAAATTACAACCTTTAAAGAAACAGATCCCTGCTGTTCTGCATGAAATGTCTTATGCGGCAGAAAACCAGTTACAGTGAAATTGGGATTTTGTATGATGACAAAATGTGAATTCAAAAGAATTATATTTGGACATTTATTCACAGGATAACGTCACCTCTGGACTCTGACGTCACCTCAGCGCCGTGTGTGCATGGCAACCACAGCGCCTCCACCGCCGGCAGTCTGTGCTGTGTTCACTCAGCCGGCTTTGGGAAGCAGTTCATCACGTTTATGGTCACACTGCTGTCGTCTTTTTGTGTAACTTTTGATGAAGCGGTGATGGAAATGAGTCAGATTAAATAGGTTTTATTCCAGTTAAATGATTAATACCGTAGATGTCAGCACATTAGTGCAATAACATTCGAGTGTCTGCTGATTGACAACAGTCGCTATTCAAAGGTTGCCTGGCAACACTGAAACAATAGACAGGAACATATGAGGAGGCGGACACCTGCAGCTACATTCCGGCCTGTAACCGGTTTATGCAGTTCTGAAAAAGGAACCTGCCACTCTTCAATCGAGGCGTCACTTGGTTTTTGTTTGTTTCATCAAACCAAAAACACTCCAGGAATTATGTTATTTGCACGATGAACGCGGCACGTTTACATTTGTTGCTGCATGTTTTTCTGTCAGCCGGCGTGCTGGTTCACACGTTTGATCCGTTTTCGTATTTTTACAATTATTTCAGACATGAAGGTTGCGATCCGGATTGGATCGTCTTCAATGCAACAGGTGAGAATGCAGCTCGGAGGTTGTTTTAGGTCTCCTTCCATTGAGTTAATTTACTTACTTCGCTTTTACTTTATTTTAAGTTACTGTGCAGAACTTTTAGCCGGACACGAATCTCTCAATTATCACTCACAAATGCCTCTATGTGACTTATTTATGAGAAAATGACCATTTGTCACGGTGTGGTTCACTTCATGTTGTATTTTGTAGTTTTCTGCCACTCGTGTCCCCGGGTAACTTCACTTCCTGCCTTGTCCCGTCATCCCCTGTGATCGTCTAATAGTTTCCACCTGTGTCCAATCACCTGCACCTCCCTAGTGTATTTAAGCCGTGTGTGTCTGTTGTCACTGGTCGCGTCATTGTCTTTGGCCACGCATGTCCTTGTCTTTCGTCGCGGAGTTTCATAGTTTCCTGTCTCCCGTTTTTCCCCTGGTTCCTGTGTGTTTTTGCCCCTTGGCCTTTTGCTTTAACCTTTTTGACAATTAAAGTCCCTTTTGTTTTGAACTCTGCGTCTGAGTCCTACCTCCCGTAATCCCTGACACTGAGAAAGGTGTTTGCAGCCATGAAGCATGTTGACTTGTTGCTGTGTCCTCTCTAGGCCTCCAGCTCGACCTGCAAACCAAACTGTTCGGACAGCAAATCGCGTCACGCGTCATCCTGAAATCTGTGAAAGGATTCATGAGCAACGACAACCCCAAGAAGCCCCTGGTGCTCTCTCTGCACGGACCGAGCGGCACCGGGAAGAACTTAGTTAGTGAGCTGATTGCTGACAACATTTACAAAGAGGGAATGGACAGCAGCTTTGTTCATGTTTTTACATCGGAACTCCACTTCCCACATTCAAGTCATCTGGATACCTACAAGGTACGATGATGAATCCAGTTACTTGTTACAGTTACTGCCCTTCTTGTGTTTGTCCTTTTCATATGGACATGCTGTTTGTCCTCAGTCTCAGCTACAGCAGTGGATCAAAGGCAACGTCACCAACTGTGGACGCTCCATGTTCATCTTTGATGAGATGGACAAGATGCAACCTGGCTTGATTGACAGCATAAAACCGTACCTTGACTACTACGGAAAGCTGGATGGAGTTTCTTATCGGAAAGCCATCTTCATCTTCCTCAGGTGAGAATCTGAAAGTATTCCAGACAAACATTTTAATTCATACCAAAGAAGATATCAATAGCAGGAACAAAAGTGTACCACTCTCTGTTTATAGATTCATTATAACAGCAAGTACTACAACAACACGAGAAGTGTTGGTAGAAAACTGGAGGTCTTAAGTAGAGTTTTCTTCAGTTTCTCGGTTAAACAGTAAAATGTATTTGCATAAAGGTGCTAAAATGAATGATATTAAATGATTGACAATAGATTTGGTATTATGTTCACTTATTAAGGAGACATTTTGTTGAGATCTTTGCAGTTGTTGTGAATAAGGAAAAACATCTGTTGTGCATGTGTACATTTGAGTTGCATGGTTACAGTTAATGCATTTCTATTATCGAAAAACTCGACAGAGCAGTGACATGAGTATATATTTTGTGTTAAACTAAACTTAACAGTAACTCAAATCTTCTTCCTAGCAACGCTGGAAGGAAAGAAATTACACAAACCGCGTTAGATTTCTGGACAGCAGGACGAGATCGAGAAGAGCTGGAGCTAAAAGATCTGGAAACAGTGCTCTCTGTATCAGTGTTCAACAACAAGAACAGTAAGTCAAAGATGAACAAATGTTTCTCTGGTGTCTCCCGTCAGAAACTATATTTGATTAGAAAAAGCACATTGACTCCTGTCCGACCAAAGTGTCTGTTCATCTCTTCCTACAGGTGGTTTGTGGCATACGAGTTTGATCGATAAGAACCTGGTGGACTTCTTCGTCCCCTTCCTGCCTCTGGAGTACCGGCACGTCGTCCAGTGCGTCATGGCCGAGATGAAAGCCAGAGGAGTTCCACCCGACCAGAAAGTGGCAGAACAGATGGCCAAAGATGTATCCTATTTACCCAAAACCGAGAGAGTGTTCTCTGTCAAAGGCTGCAAGACGATATCCAGCAAGTTGGACTACTACACATAACGTTGTCATCCGATGGACGCCGCGTTCGATCAGATTGTCGACTTTAAAAAACAAAAATCAAATGATTACGTACATCTGAATGGTGGTATCCATTTACTTTGATTTCAAATGTAGCTTTACGTTGGCCCTTTGCTCCAAAAAAGGCATGCATGCACATTCTAAAATGATAATTTTATGCCACCCCACAGTCTGTGGAAAATGCTTGCTGTCAGCAAAACGGGGAACACGTGTGAGTTTGGTCTCATGTGTAAATATCAGTATCCAAGAATAAATGAAAAAAAGCACTTCCAGGGTATCCATCCCTATAAAACATGGAGATAAAAAAACATATAGGCTATGGCCCAGTGTGGGGACAGTCTTTGTGCAAAACACTGGGAAAAAAAATGCATTTTTTAATAGAAAACGTCAAAGGTTTATGGTATACTTATTTGGCCGTAATCAGGGTGGAATTGGCTCCTTGTTTCCTGTCTTGGTTTCTTTGCACCGTGTGGACAATTTGGGGGCAAATTTTACATATGATATTTTCTAATTCTTTTACTTCTTGTTTGAGTTCCGTTTGGAGCATTTTCAAATGTGTAATAAGCATTATTACATTTGTTCGGGATGAGGATCTCTTATTAGACATGCAGTATGTGGCAGAATTGTTGGGTTGGACCTTGGTTCTGGGTCCAAGACGGTGACGCTTAATTAAAGCTTTTTTTTTTAAAGCATGTGGGAGTTGTTGGGAAATATTTTCTCAAATCTGGCAGGATTTAAAACCACAAAATAAAGTTGTTATTATCTGTACAACCGCTTGTAGTTCCCTGCAGGTGGACGAGCTTTAGGTGGAATGTGAAAGAACAAGTTATTGTGGATGGAAAACAAATAAAAAATTGACCTTTCTTGCCGTCACTGTTTCTGATGCCTTTGAGCCAAAGTTGATGGACAATCTAAAGAAACAGCTGCACATTGATGAGATACTTACTGAGAAAAATGGACCCCGACATTCAGGTTCCATCTTATTAACCCCATGAAGCCCCTAATGCTTGCAGAGGAAAAGTCATCACTGAACCACTGTCATATGTCTCCTGTCCTGCTGAGGGACATATTATAACGTATTATCCTGCGACATGACTGAACTCATGCCCGGGAGAAGGGCTGAAGGAGCTGAGGACACAAGCTGATATAGTGGTGATGGACGGACCCCAGAGGAGCAAAAGCCACCCGAGAAGAAGCAGAATAAAGAGACTAGACACAATTAAGAAGATCCAAATGCAATACCAAAAGCACCCAAAGAGTAAGACCCAAATGTATCATATTGAAAGTTTTAGCAAAACTTTTCCATATCCGTTAACGGACATGAAGTAACATTTTTGGTAGACTCGGGAGCTACTACATCTCTTTTGACCACATTGCTCCAAAACTCAGCGGTAGAAGCTGTTTAACTGTTGGCGACAGACATTTAGAGACAGTCATTCAGCCCCTATTGGGTGTGAATTGGATGGTCAGGTGACTAAACATTAATTTGTTGTCTCAAAGAACTGCCCGGTCAATTCAGAGAGCTGATGTGCCGTTTTGCCATAATTCTTCACTCCAGGTCGGAGTTTGAAGGTTTTGAGATGAAGCGATTCATCCATTCACAATGCAGATGGTTAAATATCAGAACTGCTGTATATCTATGTATGGAAGCTATTGTATAACTCACTCACACTTCCCTCAGAAGAGTTATGGTCATTTGCACACACACACACACACACACACACACACACACACACACAGAGCACACAAGCATAAAATTGCATAACACCACAATTCATTTAAATTCTTTTGTGTAGCCCAAAATCGCAAATTACAAATATGCTTCAGAGGGCTTCACAGTCTGGACACATGAGACACCCTCTGTCCCAGGACCCTCACATCGACACAGGAAAAACTCCCCCAAAAATAAAAAACCCTTTGATTTTCACGGTAGAGATATTTCCTTTTTAGCATAAGAGATGTCAGCGATCCTAAACACACGTACATCAGCAATTGTTAAGAAATCAGCTTCAATAGACTTCAAATCCTGGGATGTAAGCTTTTAGATCCTACAAATATGCTTTTACTTAAAAATGCTCTAAGTAAAAATATTTAATTTTATTTAGAAGAGTATTTTTTATTACAGCTCAAATATTGAGAAATTATATTTTTGAACATGTAAATATGGGACTTTTACTTTGGAGAAATTCCAAACATTTTACAGTAAAACTATTTCATTTTTTTGTACAATAGTAGTCAGAGAGGTCCACACGTGTAGATTAGTCTTTGTCTGGAATTATTGATTCCATTTTATTCTGATTGCAGGTTTAATACCGTAAATGTCCGCATAAAGGTGCACTAAAATTCGAGTGCCTTCTGAGTTGATCACAGTCCTCATATGATGGGAACATGTCTGTGGGAGCTATTAGTTATTTATTATTAAATATAGTTTGGTTAGGTATTACTAATAACTAGGTAATACCGTGGCCACCTGGAGGTTACTTAAGGGCGAAAACCAGGTAGGACCAGCATGCACCTGTTTGTTTACCAGTGAGACGCAGCACTGCATGGGAACGCAGCCAAGCCAATTGTGTTTGTTGCCTTCTTTGGAAATAAAATGTGAACAAAAGCAACCGATGGCCTGGACAATACGCTCTCAAACAAAAACGGACAGTAGGTGCAGCCAGTGGCCCTTTGGTTTAAAGATCTGTAGGACAAATGGCCACTAACTACAACGTCGTTATCCAGAGGTTGCCTGGCAACGCTGACGCGCTAGAGAGGAGAGGCTACATTCTATTCCGCGACCGGTTTATGCAGTTCTGAAGAAGGAACTTTCCCTGTCGAGGCGTCCCTCGTTTTGTTGTGGTCGTTTAATCAAACCAAGAGCACTGCAGGAATGATCTCATTTCCACGATGAACGCGGCACGTTTACATTTGTTGCTGCATGTTTTTCTGTCAGCCGGCGTGCTGGTTCGCGCCTTTGATCCGTTCACAGTGACGTCATCGCTTTTCGGGATCAGCGCGGCTCTGGGAAGAACCATCTACGATTATTTCAGACATAAAGGTTGCGATCCGGAATCGATCGTCTTCAATGCAACAGGTGAGAATGTGCAGCTCGGAGGTTGTTTCGCAGAGAGTTTTTGTTGATATAGTGAGAGAAGGTAAAGAGACGCACACCTGCAACGTCCATTGTTTACCTTCATAGAGAATCCAGGCGCAGTGAAGGTGTCATGAAATCGGAATGGTGGAGTAACATGTTTGGAGGTCTTCTTCCATTGGTGGAGTTAATTTACTTACTTCGTTATTACTTTATTTAAAGTCGCTGTGCAGAACTTTAAGCTGGACATGAAACTCTTAATTCCCAAAACATGCCTCTCTGTGACTTACTTTAGCCAAAAATTAAATTAGCTGACACTGAAAATTTAACTCTTTAAGTAAGTAAATAAAATATCCACTTCTTGTGCATTTCCCTGACAGTTGAAGTGTTTGCATTTGTCTAATTTCCAGATATTATCATTCGCCTGCAAATCACTTTGATATAAATTGAATTGGATTTGATATAATGCTATTAATTATTATAGTGGCTTTGGTTTAAGCTGTCACTTATTAACCAAATGGACCATGAGATGAAGCAAGTTACCACTTCAGCTGCACAGTTTCCTGGTGGCGATGCTGAGAAAGGTGTTTGCAGCCATGAAGCATGTTGACTTGTTGCTGTGTCCTCTCTAGGCCTCCAGCTCGACCTGCAAACCAAACTGTTCGGACAGCACATCGCGTCACGCATCATCCTGAAAGCTGTGACCGGATTCATGAGCAACGACAACCCCAAGAAGCCCCTGGTGCTCTCTCTGCACGGACCGAGCGGCACCGGGAAGAACTTTGTTAGTCAGCTGATTGCTGACAACATTTACAAAGAGGGAATGGACAGCAGCTTTGTTCATGTTTTTACATCGGAACTCCACTTCCCACATTCAAGTCATCTGGATACCTACAAGGTACGATGATGAATCCAGTTACTTGTTACAGTTACTGCCCTTCTTGTGTTTGTCCTTTTCATATGGACATGCTGTTTGTCCTCAGTCTCAGCTACAGCAGTGGATCAAAGGCAACGTCACCAACTGTGGACGCTCCATGTTCATCTTTGATGAGATGGACAAGATGCAACCTGGCTTGATTGACAGCATAAAACCGTACCTTGACTACCACGAAAATCTGGATGGAGTTTCTTATCGGAAAGCCATCTTCATCTTCCTCAGGTGAGAGTCTGAAAGTATTCCAGATTCCAGTATTCTGTGTGGAGTCTGCATGTTGTCTGTGTGAGTTCTCCCTCAGTCCAAAGACATGCTCTGGGGATCAGGTTGATTGGTGACTCTAAAGTGCCAGTTGTGCGTTCAGTGTGGAAACGTGTTGCACCAGTATGTAAGATTTTAGTTGCATGGTTACAGTTTGGTGTTTAAGGGATTTGTATTTATACCGTAGAACAGTAATCCCCAACCACCGATACCGGTCCATGGGCCATTAGGTACCGGACCGCTTGGAAAGAATAAATACGTTTTTTTTCTGACTTTTCTCTCAGAAAAAATGTTTTATTTTGAAAAATGATCGGGTTCTCTCTCTTGACACATTTCAAGACACTTTAGCCCACAAGCTCCTGAAAATGAGCAAAAAACAAACATGTTCGGAGAGTTTCATTTGGAAAGGGGAAGAGGCCCCCGAGGAGACAGAAGAAGAGCTTAAAAAAAGGAAAGCTTCATTTAACAGGAAGCGTCAGGAGTAGTACTTAAGATAAGGGTTCATCAAGTCAGGTGATCCTCATGTGCCAAGTTCCCTCCGCGTTTCACGTTTGTACGTTTTCATACCGATCGTATTTCGTTGTTTATTAATTACAGCTTGAAGTCTGCAAAATCTTGTCTAGCATTAAACTGGCCCGTGACCGCTGCTGCAGAAGATATAAAACTGGAGGTCTTACACAGTTTTCCTCAGTAAAATATACAAGCATAAACATGCTAAAAAGAATGATTTACAACATGTGTGGTATTATGTTCACTTATTGAGGAGACATTTTGTCAATGTCTTCCCAGTTGTGGAACGTGAAACGTGTAAAACTTTATTTCTGAGATTCTCTCTACAATCGTTTGCTGCTGCAATCAAAAGCAAGTTCTAATATGTTCTAATCTTCTTAGCAACGCCGGAAGGGAGGGCATCATACAGACCGCGTTAGATTTCTGGAAAGCAGGACAAGATCGAGAAGAGCTGGAGCTAAAAGATCTGGAAACGGTGCTCTCTGCATCAGTGTTCAACAACAAGAACAGTAAGTCTAAGATAAACAAATGTTTCTTTCTTCTGGATTCTTTGGTGTCTTTGACTCCTCTCCGACCAAAGTGGCTGTTAATCTCTTCCTACAGGTTACTTTTCAAGTTTGATTGACAAGAACCCCGTGGACTTTTTCATCCCCTTCCTGCCTCTGGAGTACCGGCACGTCATTGAGTGCGCCTTGGCCGAGATGAAAGCCAGAGGAGTTCCACCCGACCGGAACGTGGCAGAACAGGTGGCCAGAGACGTAGTCTATGACCTAAAAACTGAGAGCGTGTTCTCTGTCAAAGGATGCAAGACGATATCCAGCAAGGTGGACTACTACACGTAACATCGGCATCCGATGGACGTTCGATCACATTGTGCACTTAAAAAAAACGAGAAATTGAAATGATACCAAATATCTGTATATTTTAAAATGATAAAATTTGTACGTTGGACCCTATCCTGTTTTGCAGATCAGATTATATCCACTTTGTCAAAAAACAGGTTCTTATATTTGGCTTTTTGTATGAACATGCTTGTGTTTTTCCCCCAATCTCAACTAGAGCAGAGAATCAAAGGCAATAGCCCCAAAGTCGAAAAGTATGAAAGTATGTTGCTAAAAGTTTGTCAAGTAGAAAACAAACCTGTGTAATAACTTAATAGCTTGCCAAACACTTCTGAGCAAAGTGGAACTCTCAGCCCGACGGCAAAAGAGAAGGAGAGCTACAGTCATTACAGTGAGCTAAATGCTGTATGCAGACACGGCCTTCCGCTGTGTTTGTTTGAAATGAATTATGTAGTTAGTTTTCAACACAAAGTTTGAAGCATCACAATATCTGTATTTTTTAATTGGGATTTATTTTTTGTACAAGATGTACCTCTGCTTTGATATGGCTCTGATGTTAACAACTTTACCACAATTAATCTAATTCATTCTTATTATTAAGATAGGATTGTTTTAATTGATTGTTGGCCTCCTGGTTTGACATGTTAAATGTATAATTCCTCTTGTACATTTACTCACCCAGTTATTGGACGAATTGGTTATGTCATAGGTAATGTCAGATAAAAGTAAAAACCATCTTTCCCCCTCAGGATATCAGCAAGGGTCTGTGCTACAGCTCCTAATGGAAAAGCACTGGCTTCACCCCTTGACTTATAACAGAGTACATTACAGCTAAAAGAAAACGACACAAGTAACCTGGTGTCAACAAGTTTATTTATATCATAATTAAACATTGTAATCACCCCGTTTTCTTCTTCCGTTACAAAACTCGTCTTGTGCCGCATCAGCGATCTTCCTGCCGGCCTCGTGATTCGAAGCCGGTTGCTCGCGGCCTCTCGGTCGTATTCAACACTCGGGAGTTACCGAGCACAGTCTGTGTGAAGGGTCCGAGTCTTACACCAGCAGGACAGCGTTAATGCAGCCATCATTCTCTGGGTTATTTGTCACCTGGGCATATTTACCTGGGAAGTCAAATAAAGGTTTCAGTTACCACATCGTCCCGTCGGCGTAGTGCGTGTAAATCCGTATGACCAATGAATACACACAGAGGAGCACTCACCCCAGATAACCTTTCCTCCTTGTGTAACCAAGCCCAACTCGCTGACGTTGACCTCTATGACCGTTCCCTTTGTGATGACGCCCAGAGAGGTGTAGAGGGGGGAGGACGGGTTCTTCTTCACCCCGAGGATGGGAAGGCAGAACGTGGCCTTCAGCTCAGGATGCGTGACGTGAGCTTTCTTAAAACGCAAACCCTGGAAGCGGAATACAGAGCGGGAGGTCGCTTGTGAGTTAGGCACTGATCTCAAAACGGAAATTGAACATTAGGGCTCAACTTGTGGGAAAAATCTGTATTGCATTGAGAAGTGTAGAATGTTTTAAACGTAGCAATCAATATAATTAAAAGGTGTGCTGCAGTCTTACCATGGGTCTGATGAAACGCTCATATTTGGGAGGTTTACGGGTGAAGCCGTCGCCGACGAAGGTCACTTTGGTGACCATCCTCTTCCAGGCTTTCTTTTGTCTCTTTCCGGTTTTGATGACTTTGAGCACTTCCATCTCTCCTTGTGCTCGCACTTTTGGCAGAGGAACCTCCCATTTGCCCTTCAGGAACCAGAACAAAGTGGTGATTAGAAATCGGGCGTGTTATTTTGTCACACAGATATAACAAATTTAAAATATGTTAACTAAAAAAGCCTGAAATGGTCACAGTGCAACTACACAACCATCTTCAAGAGACCTGCTGATGAGGATATTTTATCTGGTACTTACAGCTTTCTCTTTCCTCTTCTGTTTGATCATGTTGGATAGCACCTTAGCGCGGGACTGTCCCTCTCTGTCTAACAGGTAGGCCGGCACCGCTCCCTCTGGGGTCTTATCGTCGCTCTTCTGCTTTGTCTTCCTCTGTTCGTGCATTTTGATGCTGCAAAGACACACGGGAGAATTATTTAGCTGTTAAATTGGAGCGTTTTGGTTTCCTGGGAAAGGGCCAGATTCCCTGTATGTACTCACGTCTTCTTCATCTGGATCTTCTCTGAATGTCTCTGTTTGTGGTACAGTTTGGCCTTCAACCCAATCAGCTTCCTGGCTTTGTGGGACCGCGCATGGACCTCACGACTCTCCTTCTTCCTCTTCCTTTCATGGTGGTCCAGGCGGTAGCCATGCCGCTTGCGGTGCAACTCAATGTGCTCGTTCTGGGGCTACAAAAAGAAAAACAAACATCAAATCCAACTCCCTTATGAACAGTAATGAACGCAAAGATGCAGAGCAGAAATCTACAGTTTCTAGCGAAGTGAAAAAACTACACAAGAAAGAATTTCTCATTGTAATGTCTGATATTGGATTGCTCGTACAAGCAGGAGTCCTATAGTGGGAAACAAATGCTTCATTATTTTAATAAACCTTCCATAAATATCACCTACGTTTAGTTCCAGCTAAATTTTTCATTTTTTTGCTTTAATTGAATTGGATTGTAAATAGAATACATTTGGCTTGGGATTGTTGGTTGGTTTTAGGAAACCGTGGGGAAAATGTGTGATGTTTGGCTATTGACATGATGATACACACAACCAATTAGCGAACCATGCGATTGGTCAACAAGTACGTTAAGCTAACATTCATACTCATACAACTATCATGTTTGCAGAACATATCATGTCTTGTTACGTAGAGGAAAACATGTTTTAATATTAACACCATATACAGCGAAACACGGCAGACCGTCACGCTGCCACATGTTAACTACAGCTAATGCTAGCACAGCATGCTAACGTGTTCAAAAGCCTGGTTAAAGTTATACAAAGCAATAAAAAACAATTGACTTCTTACCATTTTGTTTTTAAGTAGTTACGTGTTGCGGTGAACACGTCGCAGGTGGTAACAGTTGGTAAAGACCCAGAATATTCTGTGTTTCTGCTTGGGGCTAGGGTCGTTTCGATGTTGTTTTCCCCGCAGCCGATGTTTAGAGGAAGTACGTCATTCTGACGCGACGGGTTGACGGTTGGTATAATTTAAAAAGCTTTGACTTCAACTCATATTGAACCCCGTTAAATAAAAGCGACGTTCTTTAAGAAATATATATACATTTAATTAATAATTTATGCATGCCTTTATATACTTATATTAAGCATGTTTACAATGTTTGGTTTTAACGGAACCGACCGACACGCAGTCTTGTTTCTGGGGATGTATTTCGAAGCCGTACATTATGAAGGCATGACGTTTAGCGTCAATCATTAAATAGCGTTGTTTGTTATTTTGTTATAGAACACTTTAAAGCTTTAGTGTGTTACATTTTAAATTAATCTGCTCGTTATAGCCAAAGTATGCCTTCCTTCTCTTGTTATTGTGTGACGTTGTCCTCTTTTACTGCTAACGTTAATTATGTTGCTCCACAACGACTCGTCCGAAGCTCAGACTAATTCCGGAGAAAATACATTGAACATAAGCAGTCATTAAAGATGGGTGTCAGAGGCTGTCGGGCATTCAGCGGGATGGTTTGGGTAAGATGCACTCTGCCTGGCTAAGTAATGCCCTTTTATTTGTTTCCTTAATATCACGTTGACTTCGGGGTGGTTTTCATCTACAGGGAAGGTCTTTATTAACAGCCGGGCTCCGGTGCTGCAGAAGTCCGGTGAGCTGTCACGTGTATCGGCGCTACAGCTTTCTGCCAGGTACGTTGTTTTCATAAATACATCCGTTCTAATCAGCTGTGGAAAAAGAGCGCAGCGTCAGTGATTCAGCCAGATCATCATCATTATTGTGCTTCACGTTTACTGTTACAGATGATGTCAAATCACTGAAGGCTGTGGTCAGTCCTGATATATCCAAGTAAGCTGAGTTGAATGTAATTGAAATGTACAGTTAGTTCTTTGAAAGGCGGTTTAGATGCAGTTCTGTGTTAACTCGTTTTCCGCAGAATCCGAAACATTGGTATCATGGCCCACATTGATGCAGGAAAGACAACAACCACAGAGAGGATGCTTTATTACTCTGGCTACACGCGAGCACTAGGAGGTAAGAAGAATGGATTAAAAACAAGATGAGGACACAGCAGATGTTCTCTGTTTTGGTCTCTTTAACTTACTTCTTCTCCTTTTGTTGCTTACAGATGTGGACGATGGGGATACGGTCACAGATTTTATGGCTCAAGAGAGGGAGCGCGGCATCACCATTCAGTCTGCGGCCGTCACCTTTGATTGGAAAACTCATAGAATAAATCTCATAGACACCCCAGGTACAAATAACGTCCCTGTGAGAATATCCCCACCTAATGGACATGAGAAGCAGCAGCCGCTCAAGTGGGACTGTGTGTGTGTGTGTGTGTGTGTGTGCGTGTGTTTACAGGACATGTTGACTTCACTCTGGAGGTGGAGCGAGCGCTTCGTGTTCTCGACGGGGCTGTCGCAGTGTTTGACGCTTCCGCCGGTGTTGAGGTGAGATCACCGCTTCCCTCCTTTTCCTCTCTTGTCATTGGTCGCACTTTGAACACGCTCCCTTCTGTTGCTTTGACGACACCGACAGGCTCAGACTCTGACTGTGTGGAGACAAGCAGAGAAGCACCATGTTCCCTGTGTTTGCTTTCTGAATAAAATGGATAAGCCTGCAGCAAAGTGAGTGACCAAACAGTTCATCCATTCATTTTGTACTTATTTCTCAAAAAGTACCTTTAATTATTCTAGAAACTTTTCTTTTTTTTTCAGCCTTAGTTTTTCCATTGAGAGCATAAAACACAAATTAAAAGCCAACCCAGTCCTCCTCCAGGTGAGCAAAATGCCATTAAAGTACTTTTTTAAATGAAATGATAAGATTGTTATGCAAAACGTGTTATAAGCAAAGTTGGTACTCCGATATTTTACTTTAGTAAATGTGTAAATCCCACAGAGTAGAAATTCTCTCTAACAAGTAAAAAGTCAAGCATTAAAAAAAAAAAAGTATTCGCATTAAGAATGTCCATTAAGAACCTAAAGTATATGATGATTAAGGAAAATATCCCATTTCAGAATCATATACATACATACATTTATTGAGACGTGTGGCTTTATCACTTGATCCCGTTGTTAAAGCTAATTATGATTGTTCTATATACTGCTGTGTAGCTTTACCTGCAATATAATATTAGATTATTTTAGTATTTATATAAAAAAAATCTAGCTGAACCAATAAAGAATGCTTAAAAAGTAATTGCAATTTTGTCCCCATGTAATGGAGATGTCCTTTGTGTTTCGTAGGTTCCGGTCGGCAGTGGCAGAAACTTCTCCGGTGTGGTCGACCTGTTAACCAACCAGAAGCTGACGTGGAAGCAAACATCTACGAGAGATGACGGACAAGTCTTTGAAAGCAAACCGCTCGATCGGTTGGACGACCCAGAACTCCTGCACGAGGTCAATGAGGCCCGAACAGCTTTAATTGAGCAGGTATGTCATGGTATTTACAACAGTATTAAGCGCTCTAAATGTCTAAATGTTCAGGATTCCTTGCTGCAGTCAATTCTGTTTCCGGTCACAGGTTGCTGATCTTGACGATGAATTTGCCGACCTGTTGCTGACAGATTTTAGTGACAATTTTGATGCCGTTTCCTCATCCAAAGTAAGTGTATCGAACCAGAGCATAACCCCGTACAGTGACACCGTTACCCTGTTCAGCAGCGAGCCGTGCCAATGTGCCCCCAGCTACAGGAAGCCGTACGGCGGGTGACTCTGGCCCGCAAAGGCGTCCCGGTGCTCTGCGGAAGCTCTTTGAGGAACAAAGGCGTTCAGCCCCTTTTAGACGCCATCACCGCCTACCTGCCCGCCCCCGATGAGCGGCACCACGACCTGGTGTGAGTGGACAACCGACTCAGACGTCAGCTGATGATTTCAGCATGATTGGCGTCAACTTTCTGCATTCTAATACTGTTTTTATTGACATTCATTTTTGTACGTTAACTATTGTAAAGGTCCACAGCTGTGAGACTCTTTTGTGACTTTGTTTCCAGGGGACACTAATAAGTGATGCACACAATGGGGCACGCTTGTTTCCATTGTTTTGGAAAATGAACAATAATGTATTTTTTTTGGTTAACATCCTGAGGCTCGCTTCAGATTCCTGAACCTCCCTCAATGGATGGAAGATGGATACACAAATAAACAAAGACTGAACATGCTTTGCTTTTATGAAACCTGTTGACCATAAACTGTGTTCATCACCCTACAGGCGGTGGTACAAGGACGACTTATGTGCTCTGGCCTTCAAGGTTCTCCACGACAAGCAGCGAGGCCCTCTGGTGTTCCTCAGGATTTACTCCGGGACTCTGAAGCCCCAAAGCGCGGTCCACAACATTAACAGGAACAGCACGTACGTAGCTTTGATCACCAGACGTAACAACGTGGGCCAAAATCTTTGCGGTGTGTTCAAACCTTTTTGCATCGTGTAGTGAGAGGATGAGCAGGCTGCTGGTGCCGTTTGCTGATCAGCATGTGGAAATCCCTTCCCTGACAGCAGGAAACATCGCCCTGACCGTGGGACTGAAGCAGGTAGAGCAGCATAGAAACACGAGATTCGCCCTTTTGAATGTTTTCCCATCGAAAAGCTTACTCATGTTTTCCACATTAGACCGTCACGGGGGACACTATCGTCGCCTCCAAGGCCTCGGCAGCAGCCGCAGCCCGACGAGCCCACAACGCCGGCGGGGCCGGGAAGAGGCCAGGGGAGCATGCCAGCGTGGTGCTGTCAGGGGTGGAGGTCCCCGATCCCGTCTTCTTCTGCACCATCGAGCCGCCCACCATGGCCAAACAGGCGGGTCAGTGATAGCGACCTGTAGCTCCGCTCCACGCGCTCCAGCAAGTGCTCGCTGACGCATTTCATTGTTCCTCCTCCCCGAAAAGACCTTGAGAATGCGCTGGGTTGCCTCCAGAGAGAAGACCCCAGTCTCAAAGTCAGGGTGGACCCCGACTCGGGCCAGGTAAGGGCGGGGGGGTCCGTTCAGCGGGAGCCGCTTCAACTGATGTCCAGAGTCCACTGATGTTCTCCGTCCTCAGACCATCCTGTGCGGGATGGGAGAGCTGCACATCGAGATCGTGCACGATCGAATCAGGAGAGAGTACGGCATTGAGACGCAACTCGGGCCCCTCCAGGTGGCCTACAGGGAGTCCGTCCTCCACGGGGCCTCGGCTGCAGGTACCCGCTGGGGAGGGGGCGCAAGCATTGCTCTCGCTTTGGTTCCTGTGTGAATTTTCCTTTGACAACTGTGCCGCAGACACGCTGGACCGCACCGTCGGCGAGAGGCGGCATGTGGTGAGCGTGGAGCTGGCCGTCGCACCTCGCGACCTCGCCGCCCCGGGTGGCTCGTGTGAAGTGGCTTTCACAGAGGAGTTGGGGGGGCAGCTATCGACGGAAATTAAGGCAGCGGTGGAGAACGGAGTGAACGGCGCATATCTTCAAGGTATCGTTTCCTCCTGCAAACCTTTTTGTATTAGTATCATCATCAAACAGGGCCCGCTGCTAATCACTTTCAACGCTCGCGTCCCCTTCAGGTCCATTGCTGGGTTATCCTTTACAGGGTGTAGCTACGTTGATCCAACGGGTCACCATGGAACCAGGAACATCTCCTGCCATGGTCTCGGCTTGCGTGTCCCGCTGCATGCTGAAGGTAAACCTTTCTTTAGGCTTCCTGTATTTAGGCCTGAACAATACAAGATGATCGATGGATAATGAGACCGTAGTGTTTCTTTGGCCGTAGGCCCTGAGGCTGGCGGGAGGTCGGGTCCTGGAGCCCGTCATGTCCCTGGAGGTGACTGTCGGGGAGGAACGCCTCGGCACTGTGTTGGGCGACTTGGCCCAAAGACGAGGGACCGTCCGAGACATCCAGAGTCGCCACGACGACAAGGTGCTGCTGGCTACTGTGCCCCTGGCTGAGATGATGGTGAGATGCAGGTCACCCGTTGGTCGGTGGTTTTCGGGCTAATTGGCCACCCTGGTTTACCGTTCCTACCATTTTCGGTCTACAGGGATATTCCACCATCCTGCGAACAATCACATCAGGCAATGCCACCTTCTCCCTGGAACTCGACACCTATGAGGCCATGAACCAGCAGGACCAGAGCAACCTCCTTAAAAGAGTCGCTGGTCTGCTGTGATCCCGGATTCTCAGTCACGTGACCAATAGCCTGGATAGCACCAGAACTTCATCAGGACTTTGTTAAAACCAGACAAAATAAAATGCTGTTCATAGAGCAAATATCCAGTGTACAATGTTTCAAGCTTCATTAACCAGAAGACTTGTAATTAACTAGTTATCTTTGTATACAAACAAGCCTTTCATGGCATGTGATAAGACTACTATGGTGCGGATTCTGAAATGATGTGTCCAATCGCATCCGTACAGGGTCATTTCTGATGAGGAATGTGAGGTCTTATTAAATGTTCTTTTCTGATAAGACAATTTTATTTGGACATTTTGTTAAAATGACTGCCGAAAAATACACTTGTTTCTCTCACACACACGCTTTGACAAAACAAATGTGAAAGACTTTTTACAAAATACTAAAAGTACACATTGCCTAATTTATATTTAATGCCTCATGATTCTGACTTTTTGAAGTTACTTGCAGACGTACTAGACACCCACATGTCTGAATATTTACTTGATATTTACTCACCCGTTGACCAAATGGGAAAAAGTTAAAAAAAAACAACATCAAAACAATGTTTGATCATTTTATTCAAAGATTCATAAAAAACAAAGCTTGCATTCATTAATTCAAAAGGTTTATGAAATTAGATGTGTAGAGTTTTGTAGCGCATTTAAAAATGCCGTTGTCTCTTGAATAGCATGAGTACAGAGACATTGGCATTTTGATCTCAGTTTATCACACAAACAGTTGATTGTACATGAATTTAATTCCCCTTCTGTTCCATTGGCCCCTCAGTTCTTCAGACACCTTTGTACTCCCGGGGACAGTAGCTAGAAAACAGTGGCTCAGCTGGGATCCCGCGCCTTGGGTGGGAAAAGAGCATAAATACGTTAATGTCACATCTTTTGTCCCTCGTGCAAAGGAGACGCCCTTAAGCTGCATTAACATTCGGAACCAGCTGAATACGGGTGTGGAAACGAAAAGTGCAAAGACTCTACTTACTCCACCATGCGACAGCGATGCACAGAGAGCCGACTGAAGGCGTCGTTGATGTCCGTCACGTCCACGGCGCTCCACAGCCGCTCGCCCACAGCGCTCGCACGCGGCCTGGAGGACAAAGCGATTGGAAAAAAAAAAAAAAATTAATAAATATATATATATATATATATATATAGGCCTGAAGTCATTTTGTGTGTCATGATCCATTAATTTCTGAAAATGTTTCACTAGGAAACCACATACCAGAGTCTGGGTGTCAGGTTGGTGGCGTCCACGTACTCCCCCCACAGGCAGGCTTCTCCACCAATCACAAGCTTCTTCTGTGCCTCAGTTCCTGTTGTGAAATGTGACACTCGATGAGATCAAGAAACGGCACCGCGCCACAACATTTAGTTCAGAAAATTTCATTTAATCGGGGATTTTCTGAAAGCAAAATTCTCCCACGTGTTCATTCAACAGGCTTAGACGCATCAGCACAGCAGTGACCGGCAACGACATGACACGTCACGCATGTTTCTGGAGTCAAACGTAGCGGATAAAAATCAGACCAACAACGAACAGGCAGGAGATGGGAGAGAGGGGAAGGGGGGGTCTCGCCAATTAAAATTGAATAATGCAGACGAACCCTTGAAATCCTGTGGGTCGGCCTTGTAATGGCCCTGCCAGTCCTGGCCGTAGGAGATACGGTTCAGGTACCAGGGAGTGGACAGCAGGGTCTGGAACCCCGATGATGTAACATTTGCCATCTCACTCTGGTATTGCTCCTGGTTTCCTTTCCAAACGTGGATAATCGTGTCTGCTTTCAGCTACACAGCACACAGAACACACACCAGCAAGATGGAGGGGAAAAATGGGTTTGAGGGACGAAGACGAAAATGCCCGAGCCTTTTATCGCCATTTGTGTTTTGGGATTCTACTTAAAACGTAATCTTTGTGACTGGAAATCAAACCGCTTTAGTCCTCGTTTACGGAAGCCCAAACTATTCTTTTCTCCCCAGGACGCAGAGGATAAAGTGTTAAAGTGTACCTGCTTTTATTTACTTCTACCCTCATTTAGTTCATCCAACCATTGTTTCAGATTCCCCAGGATTGTTCCTCCACCATGTGAACTACATCGCCTCGCGAATTAAACCATCAACCACCATCTTTCTCCTCGTCACAACTGTGCAGTTTAAGAGTAAGCCTGTTGAACAAAATCCACAATTCTTTTTTTTTTTTTTGCCCAAATCAGCCACGTCCAAATAAGAATTCGCCACCACCAAATTAAAATTGCTTTTTTTTTTAATGGAAAGAAAACTGACCCTTGAAGTTGAGCGGCTCAACCTTGTAGTACTTCTGCCAGTCCTGTGCGTAGCTAATGTAATCTAGGTACCACGGGGCGGAGAGGATGGTGGTGTACCCCGCTGCCGTGACCTTCCCCATCTCCTCGTTCGCCCCGCCGCCGATCCACACATGCACTACCGTGTCCGGCTTTAACTGAAAATAGTTACACACCAAGCTACTGGATTCAGGATAGATAGTGGATGGCTGCATGCTAAATATGAAGCTAGTTAGCTTTAGGCAGACAAAAAAAGAAAAGCTCAACAAGAACACAAATGACGTCTAAATGGTGATCAAGTATTCATCAGTCTAATTAAACTTGGTCTAGTCACTGATTGCAATTTCCAGATAAAAATAAAAAAATAAGATTTCTGTAGGGAAAAATTTAACTGTGATCCCAAATATTAGCAAAGAACCTGATAATGATCCTATATGGTTTATGGAAAGCCATTATAGTCAACACGCCTACTTATCATATAAAACTAGGCATTCATTTTGTTGAGCTACTCAAATTGTACTTGTTAGTATATAAAAGTTCATCATTATCTCCAACATCTAAATAGCAGTTACCTTAACACCGTTGTCAAAGACCTCCTGCCAGATCATGTAGCCCTTCTGCGTAGTGGCAACGATATCCAACAGTCTGAGATCACAAATGCACACAATAAATCATCACCACAGGTTTCTGCCTTTTGAATAAGAGATAGAACTTTGTGAATGAGACACTAATTACAACTAAAAGACAAGTACGAAATGAGCAACACACTTTTGGATGTAGAATGACTCCAGTTTGCTGAAGTCCTGTCCGAAGCCCTGCTGCTCCATGAACTTCTGGATGTCCGGGTTCGACTTCCTGCAGGGAGAGAAAAATAAAAAAAAAATCAGCCAAATACGATCTGCCGTCTAATCATTGACGCTGCGGAGAAGTTCCTCAACTTGTTGAGCGCCGACTTACCAGCAGTTGAAGTCGACCTCGTCGCCCCCCAGGTGGACGTAGGCGTCGGGGAACACGCCGCTGATCTCCTTGAAGAACTTGCTCATGAAGTCGTACGTGGTGTTCAGGATGGGGTTCACTGGGCCGAAGGAGCCGGAGGGTTTGTCTCCAGAGTAACACGGCGTGAGCAGGTCTTTCTGGCCTGAGGAGAAAGCGATACGTGCAGGTAGTCCTCAAAAACAAAGATGGCGGCGATGTCTCTCCATCAACACGATTTGAAACTCACCTTTACCCCAAGACTGGGTGTGTCCCGGCGTGTCAAACTCCGGGACCACGCGAATGCCCCGCAGGCGGCCGAACTCGATCACCATCTTCACGTCAGCGGGCGTATACACGTGCGTGTACGGGTGGTAAGCGCCCTGCCAACGTGTTTAATCAATTGTGGAGAGAAAATAAATAAATAAATACGGTTTGTATTAAAATGTCTCGTGGTTTTTGCGGAGAATGAATCACCAACGAGTCGTCCTTCTGACCTGCTGGCTGATGTGCGGGAACGTCCGGCTCATGTAGGGGAAGGATTGATCATCCACGATGTGCCAGTGGAAAACATTAAATTTGTTCATTGCCATTGCTTCCTTCATTAGAACAAAATAAGTTACAACAAAATAAGTATTTAAGCAGAGAATAAATGAATAAAATAAAATAAAATGGGAAAGCAAAATAAAACACATCTCATTGACGTACCAGATTAGCCAAGATGACTTTGATGGGCAGAAAATGCCGAGAGGTGTCCAGCAGGATGCCTCTATGCGCAAATCTGGGGAAGTCGCTGATTGTTGTTGAATTGATGCTTTTCTGTAATTAACAAAAGTATGAAAATCAGCCTCAAGTTCATCATTGATGGAAAAGTGAAGAATTTAAAGTTGTTTCACTAACGGCTCCATATTCATCTTCATACACCAACTGGCTGAAAGTCTCCAGACCTGAAAGACACCAAAAACAGATAATCATATAGAGAGCTACAGTTGAGCAAATTAATAAACCAGCTTTGCATTTTGGGGAAAATACTTAATTGAGTGTGTGACAAAAAGATCAAAAACACTAAAGTCTGTTAAAACAAAATATTGAACTAGGCCTTCAAGCTTTTCTGATTAATTGAAAGAGGAAATCATTCAATGCAGCTTTAATGCAGAGTTTGTGATCAGTCCTACCGCGCAGGGCTCCCCAGACCTTTGGTGCTTTCAGGACAGCATACGGCTGATCCACAGTCAGCTCATCTGCAGACACAGCGGTTGTGCATTTCATTGTTACACAGTGTAGTCAAAGCTCGGCAGGGGGTCATTAGGACACTTAAGGCAAGGTCTTAAGTACTCAGGTGGGTGAAGGGGGGCTTTAAACATTAGGTCTACACGGACTGTTAATCCCAGTACCAGGTAATCTCTAACCACCGGTAAATCAGAGGTCCACAGCCTCCCTGGTTGTAAGGTACACATCATTTAAATGAGGCGGTTACAAGTAAAATGTTGCATTCACTTACGTAGCAACTGGTATAAGTGCATAATATTTTTGTGTCAATAACTTTCACTGTAACAGAAACTAAAATGTAGAACACAAATGACCCCCCCCCCCCCTAGAAAGGAAGAACAACAACTGTACTTTGTCACGTTGCAACACCATCAATGAGGAAGCGGCGGAACTCACATGACTCGTCCGACGTGACAGCGGGGAAGCGCTCACATTCCGAGTCAGCTGATACGATCAACACCTGCAGCTCCGTCAGCACCGAGGGCCCCGCTCGCCTGCCTTCAGCCCCATGCTGCACTCTGGAGCCCCCAAATATGTACTCGTAATACCTGCGGAGTGAGACGGGGAAAGGGGCGCGGCGGTTACAGGTGCCCCTGAACGCACCGCGGCGCTTTTATAGTAAACGGGAAGCTTTCCTCACCTCCTGTACGCGTTCTGCAGGAGGCTGCAGCTCGCCCCCGAGCTCGAGCCTTTGGCGTCGGTTATTCGGAAAGTGACGCCGGTTAATTTGAACGAAACGTCGGAGATTTTCACCTTCTGCGGCAGGGGCCACAGGGAGCCGTACTTCGAAGCCGCAAAGACGCGCTCCGTCTCGGCCGACTCCTCGTAGTCGTCCCGGGGGCCGGGCTGCAGCCCCCGCGAGAAGCCGAGGGTCAGCAGCAGAAGCGCGAGCTGCAGAGGGGCGGTCATGCTGGCGGGCCGCACGGAAGTGTCACGAGACCCAACGGGCAACAGTGTAGCTTTATGTGCGGGGAACTGGGCGGGGCTTCGGTGTTGTGCGGAAGTGCAGATTTAAGATTTAAAGGGGAAGCACAACCCCGACCGCCTTGTAGACATTTTCATTAGAAAATAACGAGGACGCTTATCGACATTTTCATTAGAAAATAACGGGGACGCGAAAAAAAGATGTATCTCTTAATTTGTGCAACTAGTAGCTGGAAACCTTTCCTTTTAAATTCTAAACATTATTTCTCATGTTGACCTAATATGTTTTCTACTTTGTTTTCAACTTTAGTTTTCGACCTCTTTTTCTTCTTGATTTTTTCCCCCTATATTTCGAGCAAACATATTTAGGTTTGTTTTCAAATTACGTTTTGATTAAATTTTTCTTTTTAGCTTTTTTCCATGACATTTTTTTTCAAAAATATCTTCAACGTATTTCTTTTTCAAAACATTTATTAACAATGTTTTTTTTCCTTTCTTTGCATGGCATGTTTTAACAAAATATTTATAAAACCAAAATATTCAACAAAAAGTTTTTTAATCACGTTTTTGACCTAACGTTTTTCAATACATTCTTTTTTGTTTTGTTTTCCAGGATATTTAGTACATATTTAGACTTTTAAAAAATACTTTTGGACCCAATATTTTTGTAACAAGTATTCACATCATTTATTTGAATATTTTTTCAAAACAGTTTTTGAACTTCTTTTCCATAACATTTTCTCACCTAATATTTCAAAACCTTTTTGGACCTAACATACTTATGTTAGTTTTTTTTGTTCTTTTTTCATAGTTTTTTTTAATATTATTTTTTTTACCTTTCCTATTGCTGTTCATTCTCAGATAATCTACTTTACTCCCAGGAATATTTCGACCACTAGGTGTCCCTCTTGTCATATTTATTAAAATAAAGATGTTTATCTGCACACCACTATATCATTAATGTATTAACAGTCTGTATCTATGAGACAATTGAACACGCTGTTGATTTTTTTTCAACAGGAATCACTTTCTGGCCATTTTATTTTTTGATAGTGTAGAGTACAACCGCTACAATAGCAACGTAAATTGATTAATAAATGAAAAAGGACAATATTGAAAATACATCAACAAGGATATCTCTTATTTAATTTCTAAGCTTGTCTATTAGAGGTCTAAAAGTGATATAGACCACAGTTATAACTTACCCCAAACATTAATAACTCTGTTGTGTAGCACAACATACATTTAATTGTAACTGGATCAATCTTGGCAAAAAGAATCAACTTACATTTTATAAGCCCAGTTTTTTGGCAGTGGGAGGGGTTTTCATAAGGTCAGAAAAATATATTAAAGCAAAGATTGATTAGGCAGATGTTATTTTTACACAAACCGCAGGGGGGCCTGTGTGAGCTCAACAACCACGAGGAAGTAAAATCAATGTTAACCAAAAGACAAGGTTAATAATTAAATGAATTATTCCCCAGTCCCAGCTTTCAGTCTTTGGCACTTGTTGCAGGAACATTTCGTCCACTAGATGTCTCTCAGGTCACGTACGGATGTGAAACACAACATGCCATAATAACCTTTTCTCCATAATACACTTCGGAACACTGTGCTGTAATTTGCTGGATATGAAGATACAGTAACAGGCTAATTATTGTCGTCATAAAAACATTCAATGGTAAAAGAAATGTGTCACAGGACACAAACACAAACACATAAAAAACAAACACAACACGAACATTACAGCCTCATTTGTTCACCGTCAAGTTTAGTCACAGCCAAGTCTGGTCAACAAGGCCTCCAGAAGTGACTCAGACAAGATGACCGGGGATAAAATTAGACTTCCGGTTCCCAACTAAAACCAAACCCAAAGTCTTTATAATCCTATGGGATTTATGTCGCATCCATTGCATTCAGTGAAGAGTTTTCTGTGACTCAGTCCAGCTTTATGGTCTTTTCTACATGGCATTGTTATTAACTGTATAATTGGAGCTCATTTATTTAAAATCCTGACACAAACAATGCATTTAATCTGCTTCATTTTAAGAGTGTTTACATTCAACTCCTGTACACTGTAAAAAGAAATTGAGGCTTTTGTTCATTCAACTAATTTCGAACAAAAAATTCAGGGTTACTTGAAATATTAAGTTCAGCGGTGCTCAACTTTTAGTTGTAATAGTGTACTAATACCCAAACATCATTTGGTAAAAACAACAAAGCTGTTTTACATCCTGTGTCCTTTAACTCTTCCTCTCCAAAGGGAGAAAATCTCTCCTCCCCCAAAAACTTGCAGAGGGAACAAAATGGAAGAGGGGGCCTCACAGTACTTCTCTCATTGTTAAAACACTGTCCCATGTAGTAATGTATTACTCACAGGGGCCTATATCTGGGAAGAATTCACCTTTTTATATTGTTATATTGGTACTTTTACAAACAAAGTACCACACTTCCCCCAGGTACATGTATGTTAAAAAGAAAATACTAACAAAAATACCTCAGCGTCTTAATCTGGCAGTGATGTATTTGTAGTATTTGCGTGGGAGGAAACTCCAGCCTCGGGAGACAAACTGTTCTTCCACATCTTTCCGCATATTCCCCCCCCCCCTCTCTCTCTCTCTCTCTCTCTCTCTCTCTCTCTCTCTCTCTCTCTCAGAATTCATTTCCTGCGCGCGGACGGCCCTCCCCCCTCTCAGCGTAAACACACCCATCGATCCGAGAGAGAGAGAGAGAGAGAGAGAGGGAGGGAGGGAGGGAGAGAGAGAGATGTGGGAGCGCAGGAGGCGAACCGTCACACAGGAGCAGAGCCGGAGCGCACGACCAACGCCTCCAAACGACCCATCCTGCGCGTCAAAGCCCGTTTACTCCACCATTAATGTGCGTAATCCCCAAATTCCAGACAACGCAGATTAGTGTGTAATCTGAGGGGTGGAAAAAACAACAACAACAACCCGGCTTCGTCCCCCCCCCACAACCGATTATCCAGCGCAATTTCGGAAATAACCAAAGGAGAGTTGTTACACTCCCCGAGCGCAGAGGCATCGTGGCGGTTTCAGAAGGGGCATGTTCGAGCGACACCGCGGACACCACCGAACTCCTGCTTTCACCCAAAGAGGTACGTTCCGCGGCGACGTCACACCACCTGTGCGCGCGTATCGGTGGATACGCGGCATCAGTAACGGCGTCACATTCCGGTCACCCGGTGGTGCAAAACTCCGGCGTTGTGGCGCAGAAAGCGCAACAGAAAAACCGGAGCACGCGGATAAGAAAAAAAAAAAAAAAAAAGACATTTGTTGAAACCCCCTCGATTATTTCTCTACAGTTTGATTGCTGCGCCCGCGCGTGTCTCTACTCTCCCCCCGGCTCCTTTGTGCTCTCCTCGCCATCGCATCGCTGCGTGCAGATATACGCGCGTTCGGGAGGTTTGGGCATGTTGTGGTTTTTTTTTAGAGGCGACATCATGTGCGACTCGCTTTGTTTTCAAACACGGTGTCACCCTCATCTGAGACGCCTCGGGACCCCCCGGGGAGGAGGGGGGCTGAGACCAACATCGATGCACATCAATTGCTGCCGTTCGCCTCCTCTTGTTCTGCGTCTCGTGTCCACAGGCAGATGTACAGGAGTGGCCCACATAAGCCCGGTGTTTACTTTAGGAGTCTCCCCCCACCGATACCCCTTCCTGTGTCCACGGTTGACTGTGGACACCTGGCAATGATTGTGGACAGACTGCAGCCAGCCAGGCCTCAGCTATGGTGTCCAGAGGCGGCGTGGCTTTTCTCTCCCCCCCGCTCCTCCCTGTGTGCTCTGCATGCGCTTTGCTGGTATGCGCCCGTGGATGTGTTTTCTGTGAGGGGGGACTATTCTCCCACAGCCATCCTGCCATGTTTCCTTCCTCTCAGGGCACGTCGGCGTTGAAAGCACTGACTAAGCACACGTTGCAACACCACAAGGATTAATCAGCGATACTAATGATGACAGATGATTCAGTAGCAGTTCAATGTGATTAACAATCGATAGTGATTGGTTTTCATTATTAAGCTGTTCATTTGTTGTCAGAAATGTAATGTAAAAACATTTTTAAAAAAATCCCAGAGCCCGGATGACGTCTTCAGGCTTCTTCAAACCAACACTGCAGTTTTTCATGTGATGAAATAAAGAAAAACAGGCAAACCCTCATATTTGGGAAGCTGACGTGCATGTGTAGCATTTTTTAAGTGACTGAAAAAGTTGTTCAACTAATTGATGAATGTTCCTGCTGCAGTGGCTTCATGCTGATGTACGAGGCTTCTACTTGTGTTTCCCTATTTGTATTTCATGGTGCGTGAGATATGAATGCAAACAACCTCCACGATGCGTAACAAACAGTCTCACTGTAACACCTGACCGTAACCGGGGGAAGTCAACGGGGTAAAAAATGGATTTGTTTACTGTCATTTGAAGCAAATATAAAACTGACGGTGAGGGATAACAAGTAATCATCCAAAACTATGACGACTATTCAAAGTGCTCCTCAATGATTAACAGCACGCGGACAACGATTAACAGCTATCTTAAATTATTCCGTGATCGTTTTTGCATTTAATCACAATGTTCGGTCTATCCAAACTGAAATCGCATGTTTTCACCACCTGTCAAGTGAAAAAGATATTCAGTGCATAGACGGCAAAGAGGCTGGTTCCAGTGAATGTTGAATAACACACAAAACAATTCAGCAATCATACGGCTCTCGATCAACCACGTTTTCGAACACAAGACATTAATATCAGCCAGTCGGTCGTCAGGAATCGTGTTACTTTGGGGATTATTTTGCCCGCCTTGGGTTGACAATGAGCAACCAGATTAAGGTTATATGGGATGAAGTAATCTGCTTTCCCAATAAGCCGTGTTTACAAGTGTTATTGTCCTTAGGGATGTGTGGTAGTTTGAAGAAAACCCGTTTACATTACGGGCAAATGGTCTAAATGGATGTTTACCATCATGGCGAAAAAGGTTCATGTGAGAAGATAGTGAGAGAACTTTGTTTACGCCTTTAGAGATGCAGAAATGTTCACAAATTAGGTTTGATCTTTTTCACATTTTCACTATTTTCCAGTGTTTTTCTGCCGGTCAGCCGTTGAGGGTTATTTACAAGCTAATTAGTAGCATCTGAAGAATCTCTCGCATGTTGAGCCTGATTTATCAGCTCCACATATTCGAAATGACACAACCTCCAATTATAAAAGACGAGCGGCGCTACCAGGACTGTGTGTGTGTGTAGGAGGTGTGCAGGTGACAGACTCGGGATAAGCGAGGATATTCTCATTATAGCCGACCCAGAGGCCACAAGATGACGGGTTGCCGGTTTTGTCAGTCCTGGAATGCAATAAATCCTTTCCAACCACGGTAGCGGCTGCTTTGGTACTAAATCAAGTTGTAATAAATGGTGATGACAACGTCAGCGTGCTAACGTGTATGACGACGACAATGCTGACAGTATTTTTGAGATGAACAGCTGTTAATTGCAAGATTTTAACCAACTTCTACAAAATCAAAATGCGTCGTTGGAATGCAGTGCAGGTAGTTTAAATAGCTCATCGCCCAACACGGGTCGTGTTTCCTCCATCGACATCTGCACCTCGCCACTGACCCGCGCGTCCGGTAAGCAGCTGGTTTTTGGAGTTAGCTTCCTTGGAATTTAGACCCACCCCTGGAATGTTTTACATGTAGCATGTACACGTGTCAGCGACGGCGCTCAGCGGAAAGCCCCGTCGGACTCATTCATACATGCGGCCGTCAAACCTGATGAGGTTGTTTGAGCACGTGATGCAACTCAAGCTAAAGAGAAACCGTGCTCTCATCTCCACAGGTGGGTCGCAGGGGAATCGTCCACCTGGGAAGTAATTAGGATACTCGTCCATAATTGGTCTGGAGATTTATCGTTCCTTAAACCACTGGTGTGTCTGAGGTCTGACAGCTGTGGATTTACAAGGTCAGACGGAAACCTCTGGGAGGAGGAACTTGACTAGTGTGGAAATTGGGTGGAGTGAACGTGGGATGCGAGCGAGGACGGGGGCACGGACAGCGATGGCGGGAGCTGGGACCTTTTGGAGGGGAGTAGATTCCGCGCCTCTATTCTGAGGTTTAAAAGAGCATCGCCGTCTCCTTTCTTCCTCTTTATAAAAAAATCTCTGCAAAGGGACTATTACTCGTAAATCGTGGTCTCTCTAAAACGGGAGGGATTAGTGACGCTTTAGGGCTGGAATCAGAAAATCCTTGAGGTCTCTGCGAGAAGGCAACTGTTATCTTCTTGACCTTCAGAACCCCCACGCATGTGCTGTTGTGAAACTTGTAATGACGGTATCTCTTGCTAAATGCCCTTTTATCTCTTAGGAAAGATTGCAAATCTCCTCAAAAATGCACGTCATCCATCCTATTATGAACATTAGGACTGAAGCATTTGAGATTTTACCATGAATATCACCTTGTGCCTCTAAAGTATTCAGCTGAGAACGCATTTTATCTACAAACCTGTATAACCAGAAACACTTTATCTTATCAGTGGCACAAAATTTAGTGAATGATAGGTGTTACATTGATGCAACACTTGAATGATCTAACGTTTATTACCCCTTATTGTCTTCTTGACAGCAACCGACTCCCATATAATTGCTGAAAGCTCGTCTCCCCATTTCGGGGAAACTCATTATTATGAAGGTGAACTCGAAGTATCTGTGTTGTTGTTTTAACAGAGGACGTCTGTCCTGTTGTGCTGATGGAACGTTATTGGACTTCTTTAGAGGGGGAATGAGGCTGTTTGTCTGACTGTATTTACTGGGACTCATATCGAGAGGCCCTCTTGAGATGACTCACCATTATAATGGAAGAAGGACTGAAATACACCTTAATGCACCTTAAATACGAAAAACGCATTAAAGAGAGATTTGTCTTGTCCTTTCTCTTTCTCAGGATTCAATGAAAATGTCCGTGTGCGTGCATGAGAACAGAAAATCCCGAGCCAGCACAGGCTCCATGAACATCTACCTGTTCCACAAGTCCTCCTATGCGGACAGCGTCCTCATGCACCTCAACTCGCTGCGGCAGCAGCGGCTCTTCACGGACGTCCTGCTCCACGCGGGGAGCCGCTCCTTCCCGTGCCACCGCGCCGTGCTGGCCGCCTGCAGCCGCTACTTCGAGGCCATGTTCAGCGGCGGGCTGAGGGAGAGCACGGCCAGCGAGGTCGACTTCCGCGAGTCCATCCACCCGGAGGTTTTAGAGCTCCTGCTCGACTACGCGTACTCATCGCGCGTGGTCATCAACGAGGAGAACGCCGAGTCCCTGTTGGAGGCCGGCGACATGCTTGAGTTTCAGGACATCCGGGACGCCTGCGCCGAATTCCTCGAGCGAAACCTCCATCCGTCCAATTGCCTCGGCATGCTCTTGCTGTCCGATGCCCACCAGTGCACCAAGCTGTCCGAGCTCTCCTGGGGCATGTGCCTCAGCAATTTTCCCGCCATTTGCAAGACAGAAGACTTCCTCCAGCTGCCCACAGATATGGCGGTGCAGCTGTTGTCACACGAGGAGCTGGAGACGGAAGACGAGAGACTGGTTTATGAAGCTGCCCTTAACTGGATCAACTACGACCTGGAGAAGAGGCACTGCCACCTTCCAGAGCTCCTGAGGACTGTCCGTCTGGCCTTGCTGCCCGCCATCTTCCTCATGGAGAACGTCTCGACAGAAGAGCTGATCAATTCC
Organism: Gasterosteus aculeatus; assembly: GCF_964276395.1. NCBI lineage: Eukaryota > Metazoa > Chordata > Actinopteri > Perciformes > Gasterosteidae > Gasterosteus > Gasterosteus aculeatus. Next base: position 3,168,576 of record NC_135702.1, on the reverse strand, counting down.
CAGCCCAAGAGCAAGGAGCTGGTGGACGAGGCCATCCGATGCAAGCTGAAGATCCTGCAGAACGACGGCGTCGTCAACAGCCCGTGTGCCCGGCCCAGAAAGACCAGCCACGCCCTGTTTCTTCTGGGAGGTCAGACGTTCATGTGTGACAAGTTGTACCTCGTGGACCAGAAAGCCAAGGAGATCATCCCCAAGGCTGACATCCCCAGCCCCAGGAAGGAGTTCAGCGCCTGCGCCATCGGCTGCAAGGTGTACATCACTGGTGGGAGAGGCTCAGAGAACGGCGTGTCCAAAGACGTGTGGGTTTACGACACCGTGCACGAGGAGTGGTCGAAGGCGGCGCCGATGCTCATCGCCCGCTTCGGCCACGGCTCGGCAGAGCTGAAACACTGCCTCTACGTGGTCGGCGGTCACACGGCGGCGACCGGCTGCCTCCCGGCGTCCCCGTCCGTGTCCCTCAAACAGGTGGAGCAGTTTGACCCGGTGGCCAACAAGTGGACCATGGTGGCTCCGCTGAGGGAGGGCGTGAGCAACGCGGCGGTGGTCAGCGTCAAGCTCAAGCTCTTCGCCTTTGGCGGAACCAGCGTCACCCACGACAAGCTGCCCAAGGTGCAGTGCTACGACCCGCAGGAGAACCGGTGGTCCGTGCCCGCGTCCTGCCCGCAGCCGTGGCGCTACACAGCCGCCGCCGTGCTGGGGAACCAGATCTTCGTCATGGGCGGCGACACGGAGTTCTCGGCGTGCTCGGCTTACAAGTTCAGCAGCGAGAGCTACCAGTGGACTAAAGTGGGGGACGTGACGGCCAAGCGGATGAGCTGCCAGGCCGTGGCGTCGGGGAACAAACTGTACGTGGTGGGCGGGTACTTCGGCACGCAGCGGTGTAAAACGCTGGACTGCTACGACCCCACGCTGGATTCCTGGAACAGCATCACCACCGTGCCGTACTCGCTCATTCCCACCGCTTTCGTCAGCACCTGGAAACATCTGCCCGCATGAGCCCCAGGCCGCGTGCCTGCATTCTTTCCACGAGGTAAGTTTGGCTGCTCATTATCCGACCCGAAGATACAGCACATAGAACATTACACCAAACATTTGGCGGTTGAGTTACAATGCGCTAAATTCAGGCCTGTTATCTAAAAATCTAAAACATTGATATTTAATTGAATTTTACTATATTTAATGTATAGTTTTTGGTATTTATTTGTTTGTGAATTAATCAGAATTAAGACAGAATGTTAGTATTTTGACTGTACACACAGAAACACACACACACTCACATCTATAAATATAGATAAATTGGCAGATATTCTATTTACCACTTCACATCCATACGATTTTGGCTGTGATGTTTCCAATCTGTCGAAGGTAAATAGGTCAAATTTATACAAAAATGGAACCAAGAAAAGTAATGAAACTGAAACTTAACTCATTCTGACAATCTGAGATTGATCAGACTCTGATATGCGCTTGTGATCCCCTCCAAGCTGTGACATTCCCTGAACTCTTCTCAGAAGGCGAGCGGTGTGGGTGGGTGGGGGGGCACTAGAGGAGGGTGGGTGTGGGGGGATGATAGCGGCCTGTGTGCATTAGTTAAGTGAGTTATGTGGCTGTGGGGACGGGCCGAAGGACAGAGAGGGTAATTGAAAGAGAATAGGATACTTTTATTGCTCCTGTGGGGGAAATCCCTCTAATAGGAAAAAGAGGCTCTGCCAATTAGACAAGCCACACATCAGCGGGCTGCAACGCCCCGGCGGGGCTAATCCACCCTCGGCCGCCTTCCCTTGACGAGGTTACGGCGTCGGAAAGCCATTCATCACAAGTGGAGGTGACAGAGAGAGAAACGGCGCGACGCAGAGGGTCGTGTGTTTTGGGGAGCAGCGTCCACGCTCCGTGCGTTGACCCCGCGTGACCTTCCTTGCCCCGGTCCAGGCCCTGCCCTCCGTGCCCTGGCGTTAAGCGGGTCAGTTACGCGCGTACAGCAGCGGCAGCCGGCTCGGCGGATCGCTCTCCGTGCCATAGCCCCCCCCCCCCCCCCCCCCCCCCCCTCCCCCGATCACGTCACATCGGACCATCGCTGCGCCCGACGTCCCCACGCAGCCCGTCTTTTTCACCAGGCTGAGCTTATTGAAAAGGAGGCCGGGGGGCCTCTCTTCGGAGAAAAGCCGAGGAGAGAAGCGTGCGACTCTGTCGCTGTCCGGCGCGGCAGCGTTTCCCATTTGACAACGCCAGGAAGCGGCTCAGAGCGGCTCTCCGCTGCCGCAATAACGCGACGTTCTTCCTCGCCGCGGGGATGAAATATTCGCTGAGACTTATTATTCCCTTTCTTCTCTGTGACTCGTCCCTGAGAAGTAGAGACTAGTTGGAGCTGTCGCTAAGCCGATGCAACACAGCGCTCGGTGAGGGATATAATCCCGCCACTAATTTGATACGCCGTTTGTTTTTGGTGCGCCGGCCTGTCATGGCAACTGGCAGTCTACTCGCTGGGCGCAGTGAAGAGACGAAATGTGCAGGAGCGGAAAAGGAGGCCGACTGTTTAGGAATGAAAGGGGAAAGGAAGTATGCGAGACCTCACAGAAGGAGATTGTAGCGGAGAGAAAGAAGAAGTTCCCTCTCCAGGTTTTTTTTTCCCAGGGGAGCAATAGAGCGATTTTGGTTTTCTTCGCTCGGAGAACGTTCAATCGGGAGAAAATCCAACAACGCAGATTCTTTCCCCGCCTCGCTTTACGCGGCGGCCCAATTTCAGGAGCATCTCGAGAAGTAACCGAAAAGAACATATTCATTTAATATGTTCACATTACAACAACAAAATTGCAGAACAAATGTAGCATCACAACACCGCTCCACACACTTTGGTGGTCTGACCAGCTTCCCGTGGCACTTCCAGGAAATGGAAATCATTTGGCATTTCGGTAAACGCACTTTTTTTGGGTTTTGTTGCTGGGACGATGATCGATACGGAGCTCGTCACGTTTACGTCCTCTGGCAACAACGGCGAGGGAAGGACTCACGCCGGCCGAGATGTGTTATTACATTCCCATCAGCATCACAGAGGGCGGCCAACTCCGGAGCCACCTGCGCCGTGCAGATAAGGCCTGCGTGTTTCGTAAAACGCTTTGAACGGTCGAAAAAAAAACACACCCAGGTGTGAAAAGCCTAGTTGGATGAGGGCGAGATGAGGAGATGATAAAAGGGCTGCAGTGAGTGGGCGGAGTCGAGCAATCGGCAGGAGATACAGAGCGGAAGAAAGCAGGAACTAAAATGTTGAGAAAGTTGCAAAGTGCACAAGGAGGCTTCCTTTGAGTCATTAATAATCCATATTTATCCTGTTGAGTGTTTTCTCTGCTCGTTTTAACCGGCTCTTCTTCATCTCCTCTCCTTCAGATTCCACTTTTTTTTTTGTCTTTATCTACTGGACTCCAACTGTGAAGAAGCACCCGTTATCTTCCTCTAAAAAGACACGCTGAGCCGTATCCGCCGGACAGCCGCGGCGTCCATCTCGACGTGGCAGAGGCTGGAGCAAAAGACGGTGGACGCTTTACTTGAACGCCGTCGCCTCATTTTCACGAGAAGGAGGCGGAGGCTCGCCGATCACAGATCGCGGGCAAAAACGAGCCAAGCAAACGCCGAAACCGTGTGCACATCTGGCATCAGGCTTCCACGCTGCAATATGAGGACTGCAAACATATCACGCGACCTGCATTTTCCCCAATTAGTGACAAAAGGCTCGTGAGGCTTCCTATTGATGTTTTTCTCTATGATAAAAAAAAAAAAAGTCAACAAAAAATACTCTTTTCATTAAGGCTGCAATGTATAGCATGATGGATGTTCTGTTAAGATCCAAGGAGGGAGAATGCAATGAACGGTGCACTAAAGAAAACAGGACTCAGTTTGACTGAATGTAGCTGATTTACAAAAAACACAATGAAGGAGCAAATCTCCACCTTCTCTTCTCTAATAAGCTTTTTTTTTGTTTGACCCCTTGTGACTCTTTACTTCGCCGACCCTGAAAACAGCAAACCTACGAGCGTTCCTCCTATGAATTTCGGGCTTTGGCAGTTTTCTGTCACTGCGAGTTCGACGCGTTGACGACCAACACCAGCTGAAGGGTCGAGGAAGGCCGCGCTGCCCGCAGGGTCGCGACCTTACGCGTTTTGCTGTTTTTCCCAGCCACGCATTAGCGGCCCTTTTCCAGTTAACCAACCCCGCTGCTGCGCTTCAGACACAACGCCGTCACATTTTTCGGCTGCGGAAGCCGGGCCGGCTGCGCTCGCCGCGGTCCCGGTGAAAGCAGTTGCTCGCTCGCTGAGTCATAGCTGAACCCTCGCTGGAGCACGTCCACCCGTAATGGCCATGAACTCTTCTCTGTGGTCACGGAAATCTTGTCACCTTAATCTAAACTGAGAACACATCAGTTTCTCTTTAAAACTTGCTGCAATGTAGTCTTAATTTATATGACAATGCTTGCTCTGTTATGTTAATATCTTTAATCCTATTTATTTCTACTCTGCCTGCGTTTTCATGTGACTGTATGTTGGGGTTATGTCATGCATGGCCAAGTGTTTTTATCTCGGTTGGGCTGCATTTTGCACAATTCCGTCTTTCCCAGGAGGACTTTTAACTTCTTTTACAAGAGTATGTATGGGGGGAGGAAGAGTCCTGACGGTGGGGAGCAGTTGAGGCCGCAGGGGTTCGCTGCCCCGAGGAGGGAGGCCGAAGGGGGTGAAAGAAATTTACATTTTTCATTTTTAAAGACACTCTTTGAGCTCTAACGTGGGTCCAAACCCGTCTTGAATCCCCGACAGAACCAACAAAACACAAGATTATGAACCCTAAGAGCTGCTGGTAGGACATGGTAGGAATGGGACAGTCTTTGCAGCTGTCCGTGAGACAGCTGGAGGAGTGTCTCATGTACAAACTTGTTGACCCAGAGTCCTCTCCACCCTTTGGTTGAGAAAGAGTTGAATCCAGTAAGCTGTGCATTGATAAGGGCAGACACCGCAGTGCTTTTCATCATAGTGTCAATGATGCACAAAAAAAAAAGAAAGAAAATAAAACATTGCAAGTTCCCAAAAACCAAAAAGAAAGATTGTCTTAAACACTTGTACATGAACTATTTGGTGAGTCTTAAGTCCAGTGTTTTTGTCTCTGTGTCTGTCTCTGTGACCTGACGTTTTACAATTGAATTATAATGAAACCACTTGAATTTCAATGTAAGGGGTAACGTGTATATATTTCTTTTTTTTTCGAATGTCCTTTCGTGCGTATTCATCAAACAAATACGATCTGTTATGGCACGTTGATGAGCTGCTCTGTAAATTGCCGCTAAGCCACCCCAAAATGTCATCCTTTCATTGGCCGTCTCGGGGGCCTCTGTGGAGACCCTCGGGGCTCCGTAATGGTTGACCTGCTCCGGCCACTGAAAACAGACCCTTTGGCCCCATCAATCAGATCGGAGCATTTATTTCCCACGGAACGCCGGTCTCCCTGGCAACAGCGAGGAATGAATGCCCCTTCAATTTGCACCTAATTGCCGGGTGGCATTTCCCGCTCCTCCTTTTGCTCTTCGCTTATCCTCTGTTTTCTCTGGAAGTCCATCTGGCTCTAATAGGAGCAAAGTATCTTGCCCGGGCATAATGATGTAAACGAGACAGATGCCTGTCAACGCGCGCCGGGTTTCATTTTTCTTTTGTCATGTAAGAATTTAATTTCTATTTTTTATGACATTATTTTGTACATTCTTTTCACAATGTGAAATTCATGGCTAATAAACATAAGAGTTTTTTCCTCTTGACTGTAAAGTGTCGCGTCTCTGTCTTCGGCGCGGAGAACGCTTTGTCTTTACGACATGTTTCCCATATCCAGGCAGCCAAAGTGTCCCGAGGTATTAGAGGCAGTACATCATGCGCACGGCTTTTGTTCTGTGGAGGAGGGACTGAAATCATCTTATCTATCTGCCTCCGGCTTCTGAGCTTTCCCTGCTAAAGAAAAACAGGCAAAAAAAAAAAAAACGCAGCCAGATACTTTCCCTTTCTCTGCGGAGTCACCTTGGCAACGGAAACCTTTATCTGCAAACTGTGGGGGCTGGAGGAGAACACGAAATCTCTCAAAAAGCACCGCTCTCCTCTCCTTCCTCCCCTCTCGCTTCCTCTCAACAGTTCCGATGGGTTAAAAAAAAACTGTCTCGCATCTCAGTCGTGAGTGACTGCAGCTACTTGCTGCATTCCTCCAACGGCGATGGTCAGGCCTGTTCAGTGTCTGCGCCCCTTCGCTCTGACGAGACCGCTGACCGGGGTCACTTGAGGCCGAGAAACACCAGCTTCACTGGATCCAGACCCTCACAAACAGAATGCACCCGAACACTGACGACGGGTGTGGTGTGGGGGGGGGGGAGGAGCTCGAGAGATAAACAAATATCTTGACGGCTGTCACAATATTTGCTGAGCCGTTAAATATGGCGTCTGCGTTATTTCAAGATAACTTTGTCGCAGGGGGAGTTTTCTGCAGCCCCTGTTTTTTTTTCCGGCCGACAACCGGGGGTTGACTTACGATGTGAAATGTGGGAGCGCTGTGTGCGGGAGGCCCCTCGGTGACCCCGTGTGATCCAACAGCCCCCCCGCCATCAATCTAGACAGGAAGTTGAATTTCCTGTCCGCCAGGAAGAGGGTCTTATCCGCCCACATCCTGCACAGAACACACAGCTCTGAGTCCTTTGGGCACCGCTGGCTCGGCTGGACGGACTGAGGTCCGGCGTTCTGTGCGCGCGGCGGAGCGCGATGAAAAACAATGTGCCCACATGTCGCCGTCGCCTGGCAACACAGGCTTTTAGCCGCCAATCAGTCATGCGAACGCACACACACACACAGGCAGACAGAGCCGCTACATGTGAAATAAGCGGCGTCCATACGATACAGCGCCAGGATCGGTGTGGCTAATAATTAAAGGAAAGATGATTCAAGCGGTCAGTGCATGATGCGTCAGGGATGCTAAGACGAATATGACATTTTATAACCAAACATTCTAAAGGTTCTTTTATTTTTCTGTCAACAAATTAAAAATTGCATAGTACAAAAGAACCCCTGATGAAATGACCAATTCATCTTTTCCTTTCACTTTAAACCACAATTTCTCAACGCTGAAGAAGAAAAATATAGAATATTCCCAGAATGTTTCTTTTTTTAAATGATCAGGTATGCACATGACGACCTTTATTAAATCTTTGTTGCGCAAAAGTATTGCATGGTCTGTAAATAGTTTGTCATTAGATTGCACACACACACACACACAATTACACAATACGGGCAGAAGAGACCATAACCTCGAGGATTTCTGAAGATTTCATCAGCTGGGTGGAGGTGCAGGTGAAGCCGGGTGAGCCTTTAAGCTATTCCCCTGGCCATGAAATAAGGAAATCAAAAAGTGGTACCATGCAGGGTGGAGCTGGTTCAAACCTTTCCACACACACACACACACACACACACACACACACAAATGAAAGGGCCGTCCAGCGGGCAGCGATGACCTCTGAGTGACATCAGCATTCAGACGCAGGCCGATGTGTCACAGGCCGCTGTGTGGCTGTCAGCTGCGCTGAAATGAAATTTAAAGCAAAGATCTTCTCCTTGTGGAAAAGTTCACTTTAAATTTAATCCGCTTTTTGATGCTACCTCTGCCCATCTCTATTTCTGCTCAGAGTTATTTTAAACGTGTTACCTGCTTTGAAATGCCAATGCTTTAAAGACCTTTCAAAAGCCCCACAGCCGGCTTATCTGGACCACGAGGCCGACTCGTGGAGGTAGTAACACACCGAGGAAAAAAATAGCGTCCGCCGGACAGCCAGAGAAAGAGCCGCGCCGATACCGAGGGATTTATAAACCCTCCCTTCATCGGAGCTCCCATTCACCCGCTGGGGGGGATTCTAAACCGTTGTTTGTTTCCAGTTGCTCAATATTCCGTTCTATCTCTTAGTATTCTTAACTGTTTTATTAAAAAAAAATCCATTAGTCCTCTGCTTATCCTCCGCACCGCGCCCCCCCCCCACCGCCGTTATCGTGAGAAGGCTGAATGAAAGTGGATGAGAGGTAATTAAGTCTAAGGAGGTCCGCTCGAACGCACAAAGGCTCCTCTCTTCTTCTCCTCATTCTCTGCCCCCCCCCCCGCCTTTGTCTCTCACTCGTGTCATTACTGCGGCCTCCTCCCCGGATGATCCCGCTGACCCGCGTGCTTAAACTCTGCGGCTATCCGAGGAAAGATCCCCTGCCGATCGTTGTTGCTCTGCAGCCGCCAGCTAATTTACGGCTTGAACACCACCTGAAGTGATTTTCCATCCGATGAGGACATTTGGAAAAGCCGCTAATTGAACACAAGGGAGCAACAAATACGTGACCGACCTTGACCACGTTCCTCTCGAGCACTCGGAGAAGATCTCCACGGGCTTTTTTACAGGAAACAAACTTAAACTTAAACGAAAAGGTGGATATTTTGTGTAATATGCTTATTTGCTTTCTAGCTACACGAGAACATTATATACAGCACTCTCTCGCTTTGAAGCTAGCAGCTTAGCTTAGCATAAATGCTAGCTTCGGTCACAAGACAGATGCTCCGCTGAACAGCTGCGGTTTGTGTAGCTTCATACTTCAGTATAAACTGTTCCATGAAGTACAAACGTCTGAGCTCTTTCGCTACTTGTTATCGTACTTTGTGCTTAGGAGGTCAATTGTTTACCATCTTAGTTTGGACAAAGACAAAGTGCCGACGACCAGGAGGCTGAAGTGTTGTGTTAAACAAATCGCTCCGTACCTGCACGCTTCAACCCTCCTGGAAACAAAACTCTCATTTTTTCTGACTGCTGCAGATTTATGAGTCAGTGAATAAAAACAGCACTTCACCCTGTGGATATCCTGCAGCTTTATCGGCCTTTATGTTGATAAGACGTGTTTGGGGGTCATTAGAACATACTTATTAACCGCTAAGGGGATGCTTTTAGGGCCACTTAGCTTACCTCAGCAATCTCGGGCTTATCTCATTGCTGCAAACCGCAGGAAGATGAAACGCCGCGCGGCTTCACGAGGTAGAAGTAATAACAGTTTGGGGGTGAGTCACTGCAGGCGGTGTGCTCATAACATTGGTTACGTTCCCTTTGAAATGAGCTTGTTGGGTCTTTTAATCAGCGTGGCTCAAAGGCATTTGCCCTGCAATTTCTGCCGTCATGTGGCTTTTCACTCGGGTGTGGTTTGAGGTTGGGGTGAGGAGAGAGAGAGAGAGAGGGAGGAGGGCGCCGTAGTTTAGGTGGGACGGGAGGGTGAGCTCGCTCCGCTTTAAAGAAGCGCAACGCGACTGAAGTCTGTCGCACGGCGAACGGTATTTTACTCCCGACGCGAACGGGAAGCCAAAACAATCAATTATCTTCCGCCTTCTAATTACCGAAAGGAGTTGACGGGATGCGAGTGTGCGTTGACATCTCCTTCCTCTCCTGGTCAGCCGGTCTTTTCTCTGCTTTAAAATACCCCTCGAAATGAACAGCGATGGAAAAGGGAATTCTGAGCACAAATACAAGAATCTAAAATACTATCATCAAGTATGTTTATGGTTAGGTGCTTTAGTCCGGATGTTGCCAAACAAGGGGTCAGGCCCCTGCAAAGGGTCACGAGAGAAATGTGGGGGGTCGTGAGATGATTAATGGGGATAGAAAAACAAAAAAAACAAAGTTCAGCTGCACAGATTTCAATGCATTTTTCAATCTGTCCGTAATTTTTGTTTTCTTTTATCAATATTGGCTCATTTTAGCTGCTAACGATGTGCCGCTATCCGGTATGTGACGAAACCCACAAGCCAAGAAGGTTGAGAAACCATTTATTTTATTATTTCATTGTGTTTTGTGGTTGTAAAATATGACTAAGTAACTGAAAAAAGTAGCATAGAACTGCATTACTCAAGTCCAATAACTCAAAATTGCACTCAAATACAGCGCTGATCCCGACTCTTAATAACCCATCGTACCCATCGCCGTGATCCTCTGAAACTAGCAGTCAGATAAACGTCCGCCCCGCTTTCCTTATGACAGGCGTGTCTGTACAAACATTCATCTACAAACCAAAGCACCTCGGGGCATGCATGGAAAGCATGTGCTTTACATTACATGCTTACCGAGGTATGCCCACTATGTGGCCGATGTGAGGTAGCCTAGCCGCGGCTAATGAACGAGCTCCCAGGCATTTTTACGAGCGCTTGGAAGTCAAACTGCGGTTTGAAGTCGCATTTCTCGCTCCCTTTCATCAATGAGGAGAGCCTCCCTGAGCAAACGCCTGGCTCGAAGATGTAGCAGAGGTGAAGCTGGGACAGCAGTAAGTGGGGAAGGAGGGGGAGGAGTGGGGGTCAGGAGGCCCACTGGGTTTGTAATTAGCAAAATAATGCAGGATGTCTGGCAGCTGGTTAGGATTTTGACTGTTTTATCCTTTGCCCACCTTCCCCCGTGGCAGGTTGTTATCTGTGCCGTACAGACATTTCATTGGCTTCCACCGACCCCCCCCACCCTCCGTGGGGGCTCTGAAGCCACACGGCAGGGGACCCCTAAACTTTTAGCATTAGCATTCACACAAAGGGATTCCTCGCCCGGCTCGGGCATGTGGTCCTCATTGGAGTCCCAGCAAAGCGTGAGCGAGGATGAACAGGCCGCCTCGCTCTCCTGCTCCCGACGCGCTGCGACACACACGGCGGCGAGACGCCGCTTTTCGTCAGCGGACCACACGCACGCGCCGAACCAGCGTGGGCGCGCCGAAACCGCACACACGTGCGCTTGAACGCGCTTCCAAGCGGCCGCAGACGCACTCAGTTAGCCGCAGTCGCTCAGACAGCCGGTCCTCAAAGTGCTGCAAGACCCGAAGGAAGGCGTGATGAGGAGAGCTTCATCACGCTGATTTGCTGATGGAACCTTGGTTCTCCTTACAGATGTTTTTGCTTCATTTGGGCGCAGTAGAGGAGATGGAGCCATTTGGGGGTTCACAGTAGTGCTCTGAAAAGAGGATTTTCTCTTTTCTTTTCTCATTTTTCAAGCCGCTTTCATGCGATATGTTGGAAGAAAATGACTGGTTAAGCACCGTAAACTACCCTTTGCAAACGACCTGCCTCTGGAAAGACTACCACAACAATGCAAGAAGAGAACAAACTGAGCCACACTAAGGACAACAATGTGAAATGCAGTTTAGACTCCATTTCGGATCCTTGTTTGGCACAGGGTTTGGATTACTGCCGTGTGTGTGTGTGTGTGTTGGGAATCAAAGTTGCTCAATATCGTGAAAGGCAGAACAAAGGAAGTGCTGCGCCATAAGGTAGTTAAATAACAGCTGGGGAGCAGAGCGGATCCATAAACAAGCCCTGTAGGTTTAGCCACAGTCCCCTTTTTTTTATTGGGACAGTAATTATAATTGGCCTATGGCAGCTACTTTTCAATCCTCAGACCTTGTCATCCTAATCTCCGCTAATCCCCCTTTGTGTTTGCAGAAATTAGTTTGTGAAGTGGGCTCAACATCTAGGTCAAGCCCTCGGGGCACTTTGGAAAGAGGCTGATGGGGTGTGTGCATGTGTGTGCATGTGTGTGCATGTGTGTGTTTGAGCCCCCCCACACATTGGATGGAAGGTTGCAGGAAGCACGGCGTGCAGCGGTGGGCACCGAGTTGGGCAAACACCTATTATCGCCGTTTTAATTGGAGATTAGCGGGGGGGCTTTAGCTGCAGAGCCTGCAGGGACTCGGACGGCTGCCGGCACCGCGCTACCGCGGCCGCCGCCGTGTGCGACCGATATAAGGCCGCAAATCTTTTAATGCACAAGGTGGAGGAATAAAAGTCAAGGAGAGAGTCTTTTGCGCGGTAGAATGCTCTAGAAGGCTCTTCGTCCGTCCGCATCCCAACATTTTGAGGATAAACTGAAATGACAGACAATTTGGTGCAAAATGAGTTTGCCCTTTGACAAAGTCACAGGCAATATTCTTTGGGTGGATTCCCGAGGCGGTGACGAAAATGGGTCAGACCATGAGGCGAAGAAATGAGACTGTTTCTCAAAAATGTCCAGCAGAGAGACGCCAGAGCGTTTGTGACGACGACGAGGAGAAGGGAAGAGAAATGCATCGAGCTTTTGCATCGCGCTCAGGCTTCTGACAGACGGCCAATGAGAATAAAGGAATAGTTCAGCAAATTTGACACTATGCATTTATTAAATACAAGTAACACACGGTTTCGATCATAGCAGTGATGGTTTGCAGATTATGCCATTGGAGCGAGATCAGCTGTTTCCATTAATTCATGAATCAATCCCTTGCGTATTATGCGTATGTAGTATTAATGGACTAGGCCTTCTCAGGAATTGCATGCATGTGAAGTCACGCTCAATGGTGGCGCCTATACGAGCTAAAGGACACACGCGCTGAATCAGCAGCCCCTGCGCAGGTGCTAATTGATAAGAGTTTTTATTATTTCCGTTATCCCACGAGCCCACCGCCTGCCGGCGTTACCTCGTGGCTGCTGTCACACGGTTCCAAGGTGAAGAGTGGACTTTGTTTAATCTGCCGTGTTTAAATTGCCGGAAAGTGCACTGCCCATAAAATGCAGGGATGTAACCTTGGCCAGAGTGTGTTGGAGTGCGATAACAGACATGCGCCTCAGTGCTAATGGCTAATGCGCCTGAGAACTGAGGGGGATTTAGCATGATATACACTAGCTTAACAGGGTTAATGTGCTTGAAAGAATGTCGTTTTATCTTGCTTATTTTGCTCTTTTCCCACAACTGTGTCTTCGCCACAGAGCCCTCCCCTCCACCCCCCCATGCTTCTCATTTCTCACTGTCCTCCACACTTTTTTCCTCAAATCCATTACTTTCCGGATCTGAAGAAATTCCTGGAAGTTAATCAGCGCTTAAACTCTAGCGACTCACCTCAAAACCATCCACATTCATAATGCAGAGGGAGTGATGTTTGTTTTTTTATTGAGGGTTGGACTGTCCCTTTAAATGACATGGATTCCCTGTGATAATAATGCACATTGCCGTCACAGCCCCACGTGTAAATCGCAGAGGGAATGTGAGTATTTTATTGCCACCATGAATAATATAACGCCTTAGCCTGCAGTTCTCACACCAAAAGCTGCATTAATCCACAGCATCCCACAGCAAACCGGGGAGGCAGCAGCATCTTTAAAGCACGAGAGTTCTCCTTTGTAGTTCTGAAATGCGTCGGCTCATTTGCGAATAATCTCGCCGACAGTTTGTGGTGTGTTTTTTGACATTTACATACAAATGCAACAGCTCGCCTCACGCCGTCCGGCCTGAGCGCAACGAGCAGCGTCCGTCTTTACTGCGTCCATATTTATTCATTTCCCAAAGCACATTGACCCACTTTTCAACTTTCAACTCCTCTTGACATTTGTGTGAATCCTCCATCTATCAGATGCGACCCCCCCCCCCCCCCCCCCCCGCTCCTCCCACATGACTAATCAGCTGGAACAGCTTTTCTTTCCTAAACCGACGTCTCCCACAGACTGCGAACCCTTGACTTCACCTCGCAAACATCTGGAATCGACCCACCCGAACGTCCAACGTGCGAGAAGAACAAAACATTTCATCCTCCAAACGTTACCACGTTTGCTGCAGTCAGGAGGGAACATTGGAGCAGTTCTGCTGCATCCGTTTATTTATTTCCTTTGTGTTTACATTATTTTTGTCTTTCCGATCCCAGGAGCCACAGTCTGACTCAAGTCAAGGAGTTCTGTCCGACCCTCGAGCGCGTTGAGACGGATACCTTTAGGTTAGTCAGCTGCTTGTGTAAACCTCGAGTGATGATTTTGAATTGTTTGCGCGTGTTGCAAACTGTATTTTTTTAGAAGGAATTTACATGCCCAAGGTTTTGAATTAATCCATAAAATAAAATAATAGTTTTAGTTATTTCCCGAGCAATTGCACATTTTCCACAATGCTTCTTTCATTACGTTGGACTCTTTTCCTCCGGTCTTCCCCCCTTGGTTGGCTCTAAGTAATGCTGACCTGCTGACAGGGTCTCCTCTCTGGCTCTGGTCCAGTTCACATGAGCCCGCTCCGGCCCCCCTCGCCTGGCATGGCGTCGGCCCATTTGAGATGCAGCGGGTTCACTACCTCTGACATCACTCAAGGTCACCTTTCGATGCTGATATTTGTGTTTCCCGAGGCGGCTTGTGCGCTGTGTTTACTCTCGCTCTGTTCCTGACCGTGAAGAGGATCTGACTTGTCTTCGGTGGCATCACACGTCCTGCAGCTGAAGCCTGAGGCCTGACGTTTCTGTGGGTTTTATCTCTCCAGGTTGGAAAGCCAGTTTGATACGATGCGGGGGGGGGGGTGTTGTGAGCATCTGTTATCCCATAATGCCCCTGGGGCTCTCGGCCACTCTCTGTGAAATGACACTGGAATGTTAATTGACCTAGAAATCACTAGGTGTTTTTTCTTTTCGGCTCCCGAGACTTTGAGTGATATAAAGACAAACGACCGGAAGGCTCGGCGCCCACACGTTTGACTGCTAGCAGCTTTTATAAGCATGAATAATGTCTCCTTCCTGCCGTAGCTTATCAGTGGCACTAAAACACACACCAACTCCTAATTGAGAACACGCAGCTCTATAAACGAATCACAAATACAAACTTTCTCTGAAACAATTGGGTTTTAGAAGCCCAGTAATTCTATAAAACAGCAGGAAACCATATCTTTGTGTTCCTCAAACGTGAGTAAATTTGTTGTGAAGTATTTACAACAGCAAAGTAATACACATGAGTTGCTGTATTTACAATGGGGTCATTTGTGCAGTTTCTATATATTAGTATTTTAAAGTCAATCAGCTCAAAGTCTTTTTCCACAAGACGACCATCTTGTTCTTTCACTCTTTCAGTCCTCTTCTTGTGAATCCGTCTCTATGTCAAAGAGTTGTTGATTCAATTGGGAGGGGGGGGGGGTTCTGCTGTTTGTTCCTCGCATTGATTGATTGATGATTGATGAGGCGTCGCTGGTACGGGCTGTATTCACAGGTTCTAGGACCAACGGCCTCCTCCATGGCAAACTCCACGGTTTGGATGATGCACCCATCACAGGAATGTTGGTACATGAAACTAAAACGCGAACTGACCCACATACCCGCGGCCGTCCACGTGTTAAGCAATGCACTTACATCTGCGCACACCTGCCAATGTGCTTCAGACTATATTCTCGCCCGGGGGGGGAAACCCGGCATGTCGCTGATGAAGCTGCTGCTGAGCGGATCGCAGCGGACCCACAGCTCACAGTCGAGCCCCGCTGGTTGTAGCAGAACCGTTGGCTCCCCTTCCCTCCCACACACGCCGCGAGCTCCATTTCAACACCAAAATCCTAACAAGCCTATTGCGATTCAGGAGAAGGCGTTTAATTTGCCCCGTGGCTAACGTTTTTTTTTTTTCCCAGGATGTGCACACTGTAATGAGATTTCCACTGCATTTCCCCGGGCTGTTAAACCGTTCTCGCCGCATTTGAATAGAAAGAGAGAGAGAGAAAGAGAGAGAGAAACTGCTGCAATTCCCCAGAAATAAAAGTTCACGGCGAATAACAATATGCACTGTTGGCTGTCTGTTGGTTTTGCATCATTCCACCGTGCCTGGGTCTGCAGCCCTTCTCCGTCTCATAAGGCCTTGTTTACTCATTACTGCTGCTCCTCTGCTGGGGAGGAATAATGGGACGAAATGAGTCATGCAGCAGCAGCACTGTGGGCAGGGCAGCTTATTGTCACTTGTTGTTTACCGGACTCTTTTGTTCCAGAAAACTGTTACGACTTCCCGCTCGCAGTTAAAAGGGACATATAAAATAAAGGGAATGAATCAGTCATCAGTCACGAACGAACAAGCCGACGATGTGCGATTCCGAATGGCAGAGTGGAGACCGGCTTCACGCTGAAAGCAGTCGCAAGGCAAACATGCAGGTGTCGACAAATCCTTTATCTTGATTTGCCGTCAGCTGTTTTACATTTTCATTTTTTGCACGGATTGAGTCATTTAAAGCAGATTATGAATATATGTGCACATCGTATAGCAGTGAACAATGCTCTGTACTGATGTTTGCTCCAGTTGATTAAAAAGATGATTAGATTAGATAACAAGATGGTCAACGAAAAAAAAAACAAGACAACGTCGGTGCTTAAGTGGGATTACTGTTGCCAAGTGACATCATTGGAAAAACAATGTCTCCTGCATGCATGCCCAGATGTTCAAGACCATAAAGCACCGAGGCAGAAAGCAGATAATTGTGAGGGGGCGGCGTGCGGGAACAAGCGTGTAACAGCTGATATGCTGATGAATTAGTACGTCAGCTAATAACCGTGGAGTCGCATGTGAAGCGACCTCCCTTAATAAAGCTGAGGTTACAGCCCGACGTCCCCCTCCTGCAACCCCCCGTCCAGGGCCCCATCCCACCAAATCACTCACACATGTTTTGGGGAAGGGCCCAAAATGAGCCCTACCTCTCCCCCGGTTAATCTCCCACAGAACACACAGCGCGTCGCTTAACACACACTCTGGAGGAAACCGATCCGCCTCCCCCCGACCGCACGGCTCATTCATGAAAATTTGCATGTGAGAAAATGCACCGTAATTGTGCAGAGTCATAGATGTGTTGATTGTGTGTGTTTGTTGCTGTGCAAGCTGTTGAAAGCTAAAGTAAGAAGAGAAGAACGAGCTAAAAAAAAGGCGGATCCTATTTTCGTGAACCTTCTGGCAACTTCCGCCTCCTAATTGGAAAAGGTTGAGTGTTTTGTTCGCCGCGCTTTGTCCCTGCCGGCGTCCCCCACTGGGACAGACTGTCCTCTACTTGTTAGCTCCCTACCAGGCGCCCGTTGGGGGACCAGCGGAATCAACACAGGGGGTCGGTACAATCCAATGGATTTTTCCAATTTCGGCTACAAACACACAAATACAAACAATGACATCTTAAACCAGAATAAAAACAGAAGTGATCTTGGGGCAACACCTTCCCTGCTGGTTAACCAACACGCATGAATCCACCCGATCAACTTATACGGCTTATAAGACATTGAAAATGAGTGGAGGTAATGAATTGATTTCATGCAAAGACTCATTTTGGAGCCTTTATGATGGTCCAAAACATGGTAGATAAAGTGGCAGCGGGGTCACGTGACTCGTAATACCAACTCACCTACATCAGTTGAAATACGGCCTTTCTGGCGCGATCAGTTTTTATTTTAATCTGGATTAGTGTGTTCATTTATAATCTCTATTAAGAACAACGTTGTAATTGCTGAGAGAAGCTACGGCCGAAACTATTTCACGCGCGAGTTGTGTAGTTGAGTCGCCAGTGACTCATGCGTCCCACTAGCAGCCGCGATGGACTCTCACGTGGGTGCAGAGTGAGACTGCTGCTCCCACATCACCTAACCTGCCCATCCGCTGCCCTGTGGCGCGTTCAGTGGTTTTAAAGAGCGCGGCTTCAATTATTCACCGCAGAGTTCTGTTGTGCAGGAGGAGGCGTTGTGGGCGTCAATATTTGATGAAGCTGACGGATGACCCCTGATGTTTGTGTGTCAGTGTTATTGATCAAACTAATGTGGGGGGAAGGAGAAGGGGGGGGGGGGGCAGAGACTCATTTGGGGCATTTCGGGTCAGACCAGTTCTGCTTCCAAAAGCAACAACTAACACATGAGATAAAATAAAAAAGCATTTTTAAATTGAGGATAAAGGCTCATTTGGGTCCGTTTAGTTTACTTCTGCACTCTTGTCCTCACATAATTTGTTAGAAATGTAGGGAAATCCTTTACATGATGATAACTGAGTAGTAACCGCATCTGTGTGCAAAGGAAAAAAGTACTTTCTTAAATTTGGCAAAGCTTTTATGAAATAATCATTTTTGTGGCACCATTAAAGTTCCAAGTATCAGCCGGTGTGCATCACCTCGCAGACTTTTTCACACGTTAGCCTCGCGATCCGCTCGTGTTGTAACACTGTCGAGTATCAATACATTCCAGAAAATGGTCACGTACTTCTCCAAATAAGATACGAGGAAGCAGGAAGTAAATGCACTCACAAGTGTGTGGCTCACTAACAATGCCAACAAAGACTTCAGCTTCCTGCTCTTCCTGCTGTGATGATTCCCTGCAGAACAGAAAAGCCCCCCAGTTGGAGGCCAGAATCCTCCATCCTGAAAGATGAAAAAGAATCAGCGACCCACCCACCATTGTCCGATTTACCTGTAAGCGCTTAAAGGCTCAGTTTTGGTTTCCGACATACTTGAAATAGAAAACAGCTTGCTGAGACGGTAGTGCTGCCTTAGCAAATGTAATCCGTCGTTGCAAATGAGAGCGTAAGTCTTCCAAACACAACATGGTGATGCCGCCGTCACTGCAGGTGCAGTCAGCGCTCCCAGATTTAAAGATTATAAATGATGATACCTCCTCCCGGGCATGAGCGTCACACCGCCACCAGAGTTAATAATGTATGACGGTGGAAAAATTTTCTTAAATTGATGACTTTCAGCTTTTTCCATCTTTTCTGTGATTTCTTTTCTCAGTAGGTACATCCGACAGCAGGAGCATCTGTATGTGGAGAACACATCTGTGGGTTTAATTTAGGGAATAGGAAAGTCATTTATCATTATATACAAAGGCCTGCAGGAACTTTGTTCTTCTTACACTTTGTGTCAGCTCTGTATTGTTGTGTTCTCCTCAGGATTAGAGAGTTAAAACCTCAGAGGAAATCCTCTTTTGTAACGACCATTCAACAAAACAAAAAGAGCTACTTAAGTTGAACTATTTATGTTAAGACAAACAAAGCAGCACTTATAAGATTGAAAGTTTCACAATTTACATTCTCATTGCTGACAACCTGCCGACAAAGGGAAATACAAAGGTAGCTGTGATGTATCACAGCAAAAGCATAAAGCAAAATAGAATTCTGACTATTTGCATTTAATGAGTTGGATTTATTGAACTGATGAACAAATAGAGAGCTCAACGAGTCTCGTCGGTCCATTAACTTTTAATTTGTGTTTGTTCTCATTTCGTGAAGCCCGTCTGAGATGACACATTCTAATTAAGCGCTGCCGATTAATCAGCAGACTCCAAACTCTCCCAGGACAAACAACGGGATTCCTTCCTGTATTTTAAGTCAAACAGCTTGAAACCATCTGTATTGCGAGCTGTGCTCCGTTAGAGATCAAAACCATTGTGTCAGTGACTCTACACGTATTGATGCATGAGCAAACGCACACAGTGTCTGAAGGTTAACGCCAACCGTGAAGGTCCAGCGGTGTAACATCTGGCCAGCATGTAAAAAAGGAGCGTAAAGCTCCGGCAGAATGTCAAACACATCTACGTGTTGCGCTGCAGACATCTCCTGGGACTCTGCACAATCCAGTAGGTCCTTTCTTTAAAAAGAACAAAAACTCTTGTTCTTCGAGAGGCCATGTTGATAATGCGGCGTCGCTCCAGTTAGCAGTTAGCTACCATCTAAATGAACAATTACGTATCGACCACGGCCACTTCCCTATGGCTTCTTCATTATAATTAAACACAGTGGAAGCAAACTAAATGAGTAATAAATAGATTAAGTGTGTTCATCTATGTGATACAGTTCTTTTAATGAAAGATGACATTCAACTGACATGCAGCTCGATCTTAACTCCGGAGTTTTTGTTGCTAAATAATTCATGCTGGCACGCAAGAGATAAAAAGATTAGAACTGTTTCCAGAATCTGAATACAACAAGTGCGTGTAGATGAAGTCACTATTTGCATGCGACATCGTGGAGCGGCAATGTGTGACTTTTGTTTGTGTAAGGCAAGAAAATAGTCCAAAGCAGAGGAAAAGGCCAGATGTTTCTTACTGTTCCATCATTCATTCTGATTCCGAGGCCATATGGACAGCAAACCCGTGGCCTTCCCCTCTTTAGGCTTCCATGCCGCAACACGCTCACCGAGTTTGGAAGCTAATCCGCGTGCGTGCGGATCCATTTGTTCGGTGATCAGGTTGTGTCGCAGGGGCCCGGGTGATTTAGTGGGCCTCCGCGCCGCCCGGGGCTTTAGGTTATTTGATCGGAGGGGCCCGAGGGCCGACCGGTGACGCTTCATACGTCAACCGCATCCGCCTGACCGAAAATCCCCTCTGTTGAGTCTCTTCTCCAGACAAAGCCTCAAGAACGGTCAACATTATATTACGCCACGAAACGCTCTCCAGAGCGCGAGCCGGCGCCGGAAGCCTTTGTTTGTCGTTGTTTGTTGCAACTCCACTTGGAATAATGCTGTAATCACACGCACATGATTGGACCTATTCACGTCCAATGCGATACTGCAATGCACTGCAAGTCTATTGTGGGATAATGTGAGATGTGAGCTGCCTGTTCACAGTAGTTCTGCAGTGGTGCAGGTCTCACAAACCACATTAGCAGTCAGAGCCAGAGAAGAGCTGTAAGCTCATGTAGAAGGTGTTATGTCTCAGTGTTAACACATGCCAAGATCCAGAATGGAGAGAAGACAGAGGGAGAACACGTGATTTTCGCACCGCGGGGATGCATTGCCGCCCGGGTGTGCGCATGAATTAAACACAAACCCAGTGCACCGACTTGTCTGGGGGAAGAACATCCTCAAACAAAAAACAGCTCTACGTTATGCATTCGGACTAAATAGGGGGAAATCAAATACCCGGGTGGGCGGAGCAGAGGCGGAGGACTGGTATCGACATTTTGTTGTTGCACATATGTAAAAAAAAAATAAAGATTTCATATGATAGCATGTGCACCTCTTTCAGGCTCTGGTGTAAAACTTGAAACACGCAGGTTTTTCACACATGAAGCAGATCTGCTCCATCAAAATTGATCGCTGACACCTCTGGACCTTCATCAAGGGTACTTTAAATCATTTTAAACACAACAACAACAACAACAACACCAGGTTCCACAGGGGCCAAAATGTTGGCGTAATGAATGAATCGCGATTGTTAGCGAGAGCAGCGTGCCACATCTCATTCCCTCAGGGCGAAGGTATCCACCCAAAAAAACCTCCCCTCCCCCCGGCCTCCCAATAAAAGCCGTCCCCCAAACTACTGCCGGAGGGCGAATGCGTCAAAGTAAATTGTCCACCCTCGGTTGGTTTTTGGAATGCCAAAATCTAAAGTCGATGTCCCGGCTCCACGCGAGCAGCAAACCCCTAAAATCCTGTTAATGGAACGGTTGCTAATCAACCCCCCCGAGCCACTATCAGGATTTGGATTTCTCCACAGAGAAATACTTGGCATTTAAAGACATTGGAGGGGTCTGTGTTATTCTTTTTGCCTTTGATTTAAAATTCCAAAGCTGATTTTTTTACCCTCTCATTCTGAACAAAAGGGTAAAATAAAAGTAGTGTCCCTCGTGTGGAGACCGTCCTCGCTTCCATTTAGCCCAGAGACCCCAGGACATCGACATTTCCACCCTTTTGGCTGATAAGGGACTATATGTTTGTGCATTCTTACCACCATGTCAATGCCCCCTCTGTTCAGCCCTGTGAGGGGACAGAAATGGACGAATGGATCACATGGGCTGAATCTTTGTGGACAGAGAGTGACAGAGAGGGAGAGGGGGAGAGAGCGGGGGAGAAAGAGAGGAAGTCAACAAGGCGATAGAGGAGGGATGGTGTGAAAATGCGATGCGCGGCGACGGAAGTGAAGCGGCGTGACGGGCGTCGCCCGGTGGAATTCTCCACCCGGCCGAGAATCACGCCGTAAAAATCGTTGTACACATCCCTGCCTTCATTGAGCCGCACGCTGCACACCGTCCTCTTCCTCACTCACCTCCCCTTCATGCCCCCCCCCCCCCCCCCCCCCCTATTTCTCACGCAGGGAATTCATTATAAGTTGACCGCGTGACTTAAACCGCTTAATGGATGCAGAAGATAATGGACATCGCTCTGGTCCGTACATGTGTGCCCACGTTGTTGACTCTCCTGTGGAGCACTGATTGTGTTTGTCTGACTTTTGCATTAACATACATCAACACACACACACACACACACACACACACACACACCTGCCTGTACTAGAAATGTGGAGAGATAAGAACTTCTTCCTGCTCGCCCACAAACACTCGAGTCCTTATCAGCAGGCTGCCAGGCAACAGCTGGTGTTAACCTTTCCCGCCGAATGCATCACACTCTCCCCGATGAGGTTTTTCCGCTGTGGAAACGCCGACATTTTGGTTGCACGTTGCAAGCTTTTGTTTGCCGTGCACCTCCAGGTCAGAATGGAGCGTCGGCCGCGGCGGGAAACCTCGCCCTCGTCCTCGTGCACTGCTTGGCGTTAAAGGCGCGTTAGAAACCCGATTGGCCCCTGGAATGTGAAACGAGGCCGTGTGAAAATGGTTGCGGCTGAATGCTTTGCTGCAGGTACGCAGGGATCGTCGGATCAGGATTTCTTTCATAATTTCCCTCTCACGAGGAAAGGAGCGAAGTGGAGCGGCGAGGCGACAACCAGATAGCCGGTGCACATACCTGTCACTAAAAAAAGCTCGAGAGGATTATCTCCTCACTTGAACTGTATCCTGATGCTTTGAGATAAGGTGCGAGACAGTCGTCGGATGAAGGGTATCGTTGGATGAAATCAAGGTGATGGTGAAGGCATTTTACACGCCTCTGAGCACTGCAATCTGATTTGCACAGTAACCGCTATTCAGTTCTCAGAAACGAAGGGTACAGAAAGTGGAAAGTAGAACTTTCTCATTTCACTTTCACAAATGCGAGAATGAAAATGGTTCGGAGACAACGTGGTCGTAAAATAAAACATTGACATTTAGTCATTAGTGTGCGTGCGAATTCGGCAAATGAACTTTGTGCGTCGGGCGGGGGGGGACGCAGGCGGAGGACAAGCACCGTGAGAACAAAGAGCCATCTGGAAGGTGAGATCACTCCTTGAAGACCGGGCGGCGCCGGCCTACGAGGATTTAACCCGGACTGACACCGTAACAGTCATCTCGTCTCACTCCGGTAAATCATAATTCACACACGCACGCGTCCAAGCGGTGGGCCGATCCTACTTGAATTGAGCGGGAGGCGGGGGGGGCACTTATCCTCTGAAAACTCCACACGCCGGTTAAACCCTCCACTCCCTGTCGTGCTTTTTCAGAGTAACACAGAGGAGGCCAGGCGGCGGCGTTTTCACAGGCGGGGGGGGGGGCCCGCCCGGTCCGACCTCGGCTGGCGTGAGACACTTGGCTCAATCCAACGCGGCGATGCAACGCGGCCCCCGCTTGGACTGCAGCGCTGGGTGGTTCGCCGGGGACGACGGAGGCCAAAACGGCCGCGGTCACTGACTCTTATTGGAGCGGACGGGGGGCGGGAAAACCTCACCGGGAGACGGATTGAGTCAGTGTTTCTCGTCTGTGCTCCGCTGTCGTGCCGTTGCATCTGGGAACAAATGTGCTCAGGGTTACGGGAGTTAATTACAACGTCTTTGGATCGGATTTCACGGAGCGTTTTTAGACAGTTGCATTAAACTTGGTAATAATACATTGGTCAGAGAGGACGAGGCCTTGTGTGCAGGAGGGGATGTAACTACAGTGTCATAAAGAGGCGTAGCTACGACACACATTATTTATTAAATGATTTATCAACATTCATCCTTAGCGGCTATCGGCACTATTTGAGGCATGATATCATATCATGATATTGTCATAAAGTGAATTGGCGGCGACGTGGTTTGTTTTAAAATAGCAAATAAGTGTTTTTTGCAGCTCGGCTCGGCGGCGTGCAGGTTAAGCAAGTAGGTCACGCTGACCTCACACGTGACAAATCCTGCAGAGGACAGAGTTGATCCTTATCGGTTCCCTCGATGCCGCTGGGCTCATTTTCCATTCGAGACGACAGGACAGCGTCTGCCTTCTGTGTCCTCCGGCCACACAAAGGCTTTCTGAGGAGACGGTGACACTTTCATCATGGCCGTTGACGCAAGTGGTTATTTTTTTGGGGGGGGGGGTTAATTCCTCAGCGGTGTCCCTACAATGTGTCCTTAGTGTGTGTGTGTGTGTGTGTGTGTGTGTGTGTGTGTGTGCGCTGCAGAGGTAACTACCGCGGTGATGAAGAAAGCCGCGTGATAAAAATCAATGTCACATCGATAGACAGCGTCGCCTGTGTTTGTGCTTCATCATCTCGCCCGTGAAGACGTGTGGTGATTTATGGAGCCGGTGATGGAGCCTGATGTCTCTGCTGTAGAAGGCTGGACTCATATCATTTAGTGACCCATAAAGCATTGCAGCTTGATATTCATAGAAACACCACCCGAAATACTCCGTTCCATAGATGGGAAGTCAGTTTGAATGAAAACTGTACGGTTTATGATAAGGTCAGAAAACAGAGGCTCTGGTTGTGTAAGAAGATAAGATATGAAAGGTTATTGAAAATGTAAATGCTAAAAGCTGCCTCATCTGTACTGGGGAATCTTTAAAGGTTGTTGTGTGTCTTCAAAGACACCGGCTAAACCCTGTAGCTGTTTAATCTGATTCAAACCAATAAGCCGCAACATAATCCTCTCAATTTGGTTTTCAGAGGACGGCGTTGGGTGAATACTAAAACTAGCTGGAAGGAGACACGACGAAGTTCTCTGAAGCATTCAGACACAAAAATACAACCGCACGTGAACAACGTGCCCCGGTATGATGACGGTGATGAAACGTTTCCGAAACAACAACAACAATTACATTTACTTTATTTGTTTCGTCATAACGTAATAATCCACATGACTCAAGTGATTCAAGACACCCAGATGTGCCAGTGAGTGATGCTTTGGTTAAATTGAGGATCCACCAGGATCATCATGTCGGGTTTGAAAAAAAAACTCCTTGGTTAAGGGTGGAAAACATTCTGGACGGGAGAGTAAGACGCCGATCAATCGTGTGAAAGTCAGACTCTTTGTACATCGTTTGGTCATTTGAATGGCTTGAAAAAACAAATGCACACGCTGCCATAAAATAGGGCGTGGATTTATTGATATCTAAAAATCCTTTAAATCCGCCGTGGTACTCGTTTAATGTATTCCTCACGCTCACGGCACACCTCTTTTTCTCCATCTGTCTTCGCGTGGACGTGTAAGCGAAGGCATCAGTGATGAATGGAGGCTTCCCGCATTCGTCTCTGTCAAGTTTATTCCCTCCTTCATTTCCTGCCTCCGTCTCCCCCTGTCCTCTTTCTAGCCGTAACCCTCTCAGAGTTTGTATTAGTGAAAGAAGCGACACGAGGTATTAGTGCGCTTTACCTGCGCAGATGACGTCACATCGCAGGTAAATAAGCAGCTGAAGGAGAGTAAGTGACCTTACAGGTTACTCAGGGCAGAGTTCTCTTCTCTCTCCATCCAGCACCTGTTTTTGTCCACCGCTGCAATCAGAGAACATGCTAAACTCTCCCACTGTTAGCACACGTTAGCACACGTTAGCCCACTGTTAGCCCACATTGGCCCACGTTAGCCCACTGTGTCTTAAGCAAAACTAACAAATCATTTATTCTCAGTTTATATATTTTTGCATGCAGACTTGATTTTGTTTGCGATCCAAGAAATTTGCTCTCCGAAACATTTCCCCTTTTGTTTGCATAATAAAGACGCAAACATACCTTCATAGTGCTGCCGGGAGCTCAGATGCCGAACGGCACGCAGGAATTTAACCAGCTTTTAATGTCTGCACATGTCTGCGTTGGTGACTAACGAGCTGTGCTCGGAATGCAGGTTTCGTTTGTGTTCTTGTTTAGAGCCCTTTCTTCCCTGGTCCACCTGACTCACAGCCTGAGCGATTCAAGAAATACATCCCACCATTCAGGGGAAAAAAACACCCTGCTGGCTGTTTTCCATCACTTGTGCCAAGAATAATATTTTACACTCAGCGGTAAATATTCCTACTGACTGAAGTGAACATGCTCCACTCGGTTTAACCGACTCACACCATATAAATTGATGTAAGAACACTCGTTAGGGTTAGGAGATCTATCCGTGCAGGGATGTACGTTTGGGATCATTTCTGTAGCTGTCAAGCTGTTATTTATCTAAAGAGATGAACAACTTTAAAGTGTAAATATTGTGTCGGGTCAACTGACCGTTGCAGTCGTAGCGTCATCTCATGCTGCGCATCTACTGCACGAATACGATGAATCGATGCACGCCGCTGCAGGAAACACACACACACACACACTGCGAGTGTGTGACCCCGCTCACGCCGCGTCCCGAGAGCCGGGAGAGGTGATGCTTCTGCGAGGCTGCAACTGATGAAATAAACATGAAGACGTCCCACGGGACATTCGAGGCGGTCTGAGGCCACAGCATCTGTTCCTCAGGCAAGCACACACACACACACACACACACACACACAGAAATACATAACAACACACACAGCAACCTCTGCGTCTCCAATACTTGACAGGGACGCACAACTATCGCCTTTCTGTTGTTACACACCGGCATACAGTCTCCGACCGGTTCCAACAAAGGTGTGCCGACGGGAGGTATTCTGCAGATGTTCAAATATTTACCCACACATGTTTACACATATACAGCCCGTACCGGTGACCTCATTGCACAGGGCAGGAAATAACACAACGACTCACTCAATTAAGGAGGCCGAGGCCGAAACTCAATCTGGAGCACGGCAGCTATAAAAGAGAAAAAAAAAAAAACAGTTTGTTTTTCTCCTCTGAACTTTATTGCCTTGAAGTTGCGTGACCGCGCCGACCAGTCGAGTTGTAGTTCATATCCACATACGGCCAAGACGCCACCTCTTTGGAGAAAATTACAATCCGTTGCGGAGGCATCGGGTTCACGAGAAAGTCACATGTTTTATTCTGAAGTCAATGACTTGACCGTGACCGTAGCTTTTCAATAAGGCCGGACTTTTCTGCCATCGTACACGACTGTGCTGAGCCTCGGCTGGATCGGGTTCCCCCGGCACAAGGCTTCAAGTTCAAACCATCTAATGGGACAGACCAGCGTTAAGACGGCGTTCGATGGAGGGGGGGCCGCCTCCCTCACACTCTCTCTCGGCGGGAGAAACACGCACACGTGGCACGAACGAGAGCGTCGGGAAACGAGGCGCGGCGAACTCCATGCTGTCAATCCGTGGGTTTGCTTTGTCGGCGGCGGCGCGGCGGGCGGATTAGGCTCTGTTTGAACACAACTTGCCCTCGGGGGGAACCGCAATGAAGTGGATTAAGTTAATGGGGATCTGTCCATCACCACGTCTCATCGTCACGGCCGCCTGTAATTATACCGACGGAGTTTAGGGGGGGGGGTCCTACACAGCGAGAGGCACCGCGAGACGACGCTCTCGCCAAATCCATTCGCCGCAAAGATATTCCCCCGTGTTTTGGTGGCCGAGGAACCGCGCCGATGATTTACTCCGTCCTTGTTGGGGTTTTACGAGCGCTCCGCGTAAACATCTGTCTCAGAAAAAAAAAACTCAAGAAAATCCACAGTCGTGTTGTTTGCACGACGTCTGGCAGGAGAAACGGGGACTCGGCGGCGGTGGCGGCGGCGGCCCGAATGGAGGCGGACACGTTTGCCCACGCGGTCACCGCCCTCCGGCCCGGGCTGTCGGCATCAATCAGTGTACGTAATATTTTAACAGGCTCGGGTAACGTACGGCCACTAATCTAGAGGCCGCTGGCGGGCGGCCAGGTGAGTTTCCAAAGTCGGCCCCCTTTTCTTATCCTGCCCCCCTTCGTCTCTCGTCTCAGCCTTATCGCAACTATCAATCCCACACTAGTACTTCACTCGGTCGGTCTCATTGTGAGAGCCACCTGTCCAGAAGTGTGTGTGTGTGTGTGTGTGTGAGGGAGGGGGGGGCTGTCACAATTGATTTACTTCTTTTACTCTTTGCTGGCTGCTCATTTCCATCTGAGGTGATTTATTTGCTCCAGCGTTTCCACGGAGCCCGTCGGGATCACGTTCGGCCGTTGACCCCTAAAACCCGAGACCTCGGAACAGTTGATCGCGACGGCGTGTCCGTGGTTCCATCAGGAGCGTCGTGACGGCTCAGGGTTCGGACAGCTGACGTAACTCCACAGTGTTTCTTGTCACAAAGAGTCCGACAGCTGTGAGAGAAACACGATGCCTGCGGTCATTAAACATACATCCGAGACTGCCGCCCCCTCCCCCCCCCCCCGAATATCGGATTGCTTTTACCTTAGTCTGCAGACGGAAATTCCTGTTCATCTTATTTCTCTGTACACCTCTACGTCTAAATACCCCCCCCCCGTTTACAAAGAACCTTCCCAAACTTTTCAAGAGGAAAGAAAAGCTGTGTGTTTTACGCTTTGACCACCAAGGATAATTCTTTTGGTGCGATTTCAAAGGGTTTTCGTGAGACCAAACGTGTTCGAGGTTCCTCGGGCCCCAGAGGAACATTTCATTCTCCCACTGAAGTGAAAATCGCCAGAACCGGAGTCACATTTTCCGAGAGTTTAGTCTTCATTATTCCTTATTTCTCTACGCGATGCAGAAATAATTAGTGAAAAGGCTGCGGATGAATCCTGCAAAACAACACGGTGGAGGAGAGCTCGCACGTGGACCGCACTCAAAGCTTTTTCCGGGGGCGAAAAAAGCATCCAAGAGGCAGTAACACTGTGTTTGGTGTTGGTGGAACTTGTTTTATTAGCCTGACCTTCATCAAAAACGTCTATCGAATGTCATCGAATCTACATCTCGGCCTGTTTTGATTGCACCTCCATCTCTGACATTTGCTCTTCGAATGTCATCCACTGACAACCTCCAGGGGAGATTCCTTTGCATTATTGGAAGGTTTACTGCACTGAAACAAACCACCACCTTTATTTCCCTTTGTAACACAACTTGATCATCATCTTAAACTTAAACTTGTTGTGTTTGCACATCATCCACTTTCTGCTTTTATTTCTGCGCGTGTGACTTGAATCTAATAAATCCGACCGCTGCTGTCTGAACGCACTCCGTGACCCCCCCCCACCCCCCTCATCCTCAGCCGGGCACCCGGTAGGTGGAACAAAGAGAGTTATTGTTTTACGAGGGGCTTTGGATGTGTAATTACCCCAATCTGCTCTGCAGGGAGCTCCATAAACACACAACTACATACCTCCCTGCACCTGAGATTTACACTGACCAGGGGAACAGAGACATTCTTTACACCAGGAAGTAAATAAGAGTGACAGCAAAGTCTGAGCAAACAGTCTTTTCTTTTTACGCTTCAGCGGGGTAATAAAAATGAGGGAAAATCAGCTCTGAGCCGACAAAACCAGAATAGTTTTTTTGCAGTTACATGCACATTATGTGCTTCATTAAGCGTTGACGTTAAAGAAGATCTGTTTCTTAAAAGGAAAGCATGATCATTCCCTCGATTGTTTGCCAGCTGGCTGCAGGATCGTCGCCGCGGATTCTCCCGATGGCGTCGAGATCACGCTTTGCGTCAGGTAAACCAATCAGCGTCCAGGGAGGAGCTGCTGGCCGCTAGGGGCGGGGCTAAAGTGTACGCCGCAGGGGCATCGGTTCCATCAAAGCTACGAAACGAACCGTTTTAAATGAGGCCGCCCGGATCCTGGCGCTCGCCTTGACATTTGCATGTTGAGCATTTGCAGTAAAACGGTCGACCTTTTCCTCTTGAACCTCAGCGTGATTCTTTACATTCCAAACTCACATGGGAGAGGAAGGGCCGTCGCGGTTTCCTTTTTTTAAACTGGTTCAGACATGAAGGTTTTAGTGCTCAAACGAAAGGAATAAGTCCGTTTGTGAAGGTGGTGAAACCAGCATTCGCATAACGACGGCTCCTCTAAGCGAGACATTTTAGAAACCTGGATCAACCCGTTGCTGCTGGCCCCAAATAAATCACCCGTCAAACAGAAAGGACAAAACAAAAAGCACATTATCACACAGGTGTGCGCACACATGACACATTTTCATTTAGGAAACATTCAAAGGCAGCGAAATTGAGGAGACAAGCTCCCACACGCGTGAAAGACACGACACCTCCGGGGGCAGGATTTGCATTTCCAGAGAGATCAAGGTTTAAAAGCGCCGTCTGCCATGCAAGCGTTGTCCGGGCTCTGAGTGCTCATCCTTCTCCAGTCAATGTTTTCACACCCCGCTGTATATTTGGGTGTGTGCAATATAAATTATGCGATGTGTTCTTTTACTGGTTTGAAAACCAGAGCTTAAGGTTTTTGAGCTTATGCTGTTCAAGGGGCCGACAGCACCAACAAAAAAAAAAAACGTACATTTATTTGATCATTTGCCAACTCAGTATTCAGGAAAAGTATTACTGTGCATCCACATATTTCAGATTAATGTCTGCAGGCATGCTGGCAGCTTTGAGAAGCTTTATATTGGCACAGTGGTGCTTTGAGCTATAAAATGCCCATAATAGCAATAATATGCTGACATCTTGCAGGTACGTTTACCAGGTCCAAGGTAACAGGCTAACATTGCCTAATTAATGCTAAACACAAAATATGGGGATTGTTTTTTAGGTGTTTGGTCAAAAAGGAAGATTTTCAAGGGGGGATTAGCATGCGTGTGAGTAGATTCAGATACACCAGGAAAGGGTTTTTTAATGTACAATCACCTCGATATATAAAACATTTTTGTCAAAGATGGTGAAAAAATGTATAATATGGAAAGCAGCACCAAAGCAGTTCTACAAACGCCTGCAGCTCTTTGTGGTGGAGGTAACATTGGTGTGAAGACAGACAGACGGGTCTCAGGCAGGAATACTCACCAGGGGAGAAATTAAAGCATAAACTGGAGCAGGTGGAATCAAACCAAACATTTGCATTAAGACATTTCCCTGTGCACGTTTCCGTGACACGTTTTAATGAGACATTCACAGATTGAAATGAAAAGATGAAAGATATACTCATGCATGAAAGGAAATATGTTTGGCAATGCATGTTTAAATTGGATTAGCTGGCGCGTCGTCCCGCAGCAGCGAGACTTACCGGGCGTAGGGACGAACGTCCCTTGCGTTTCCTCCGATGATTACTTTGAGGACGTCGTATACAAAGGTGTGTATTCATCACACGCTTCCCTGTAGATTAATTGATCAGCTGCCATAATTGTAAAAACACATGGAGTGTGACAGGATTCATTCGCAACCTGTCGAGCTTATTACGCCTGATTGATATTTCTATTTGCCTTCATCCTTCTGCGCGTTAATCCTGAAGGACGAATCGCATCGCTGCCCTTTGACCTCTGACGTCCGTCACACCGCGAGCCGCCCCGAGCAGCTGAGATCCTCCCAAAGACGAGCCGGCAGGATCCGCCCCATCCTTCATGCACCCCCCCCCACAGCATTTGCATTCCTTGACTGGACTCGACATGGTGTCACGCTTCCAAGCGCAAGTTCAACCACGTCCAAGGTGCTTATTTTCACCCACGATGTAATTTTCCTTCATAGGAAAATATACGCGCAGGGCAGCATTCCGACGCATGAGGTTAGAACGTGACACCCGCTCAAATACTGTGTGTGCACCTGCATCTTAAAAAAATAGTCTTTTCGTTTGGTTTTTAGAAGCACATTCTTGTTTATCCTAAAAGCGGAGGAATCACGACCCTCGTCCGAGGTTGTGGGAATGTGCCGAGATGTTTACCGCTCGGCGAAAACCTCACTTCACTTGAGCGGCGCGGCGAGTTCATAACCTGCCGGCGGTGCCGGCGGGAAGCAGAGACGCCGGGAAGCATAAACAAAGGAGAGGTGCCAATGCACGACAGATAAACAGACGGGTCCTCGGGGAGGAAGAGAGCGAGCGGGCCCGAGTGGGTCGGAGGGGGGGGGGGAAGCGCGGTGATCTGAGGAGAGGTGGCGCCGCACAAGGCTCCACTGTTGGAGGCCGGGTGGAGGGAAAGGAGCAGCTGTCTGGCCCCCGCCCCTCCTCCAGCTGTCAGGGCCTGGAGAAATGGCCGATTCACACACAGGACATTGGGACAGTGTTCAAGGGGGCTGACGGGACATCGAAACTCGCTCCACATACACAGGAAGAGGCGTGTTCCCGACCACATGCCCCTGAATACTTGGTTGTAAGTATAAGTACTTACAACCAAGTATTCGGTAGTATAAGCACTCCTTTTGTTAAAATGAAAAAGGCCCATTCTGTTATAGTAAAACCAAGGGTCAAATGCTAACTACTCAATCCTAGCAGAAACTCCTCAGAGCTCCTTTCTTGGTCGCTGACAGCAGTCAAAGTTCACACTCAGACTCCTGTTAGTCTTGATGCACGGCGGTGATGTGAATGGCGATGGAGAGCAGAGGGCATGTTTGTCCACTGAGGAATTGCAGCTCAGTCTCGTCAAGCTCGAGCGTCGCTGTGCAGACATCCGATCCGACGATGACGACCAGAAGCACGAGATGCACATAAAGCGTTCAAAAGAAGGAGGGTAGGGACGAGCCGCACCCCCCCGGTGCACTGGGATGTGGTGAAGAACCAAAGACTCTGTGGCCAGATTTCAACACCAGGAGGCCTCGGGCCTGCAGGGGGCTGAAATCAGAGAGCGTTTTACGCGTCACCTCCGACGGGCTGTCGATTCTACTCCCAGCCGGCGCAGCCCATAAAGGTACAGGAAGGAACAGAAGACTACACTGATGTGAGCAGTCAACGTGTTCCTTCCATCTATCACCACTTGCCTCCATGCTGCACTAAATAAATACTGCAGTTTTTTTTTTTTTACAGGGCAGGAACTGCACCAGGCAGGAGGCATCTCTGCTGCAGCAGATACGGCTCTCGTAAGTGTCACCTTGTTTTTTTGTTGTACATTTGGCCCTCCCTCCTCGACGGTTCCTCTGAGTCCAGAGCTCAGGCAGAAACAACCACTCACTTCTGTAATACTGCAGGTCATCAAGTGAATATACATCGGTGAGCTCCTTTCTTTCTGTCGGCGCTCCTTCACCAAACACCACCACCTGATTGAGCGATGACGTGTAACTCAGTGCCTCAGGTGCCTCATATGATCATGACAGAAGTATACGCAGTTTGCATTACGACCAAAGAACTCAAACAGATGTTTTGCGAAATGCAAGACGAGGCAAGCTTCGCGGAGCTCATCGGTTGAGCGCGGGGGGGGGGGGGGGGGGACATTCCCCCGGTCGCGTGGTTACATTCTGAGGTTCGGCATCGACACGGATGTAGTCAAGATGTGGTAAACAAACCACATCTTTTCCTGATAACACATGAAAGAGAAAGGGGCCCCGGCTGTGTGTGGGTGGGCAGACAGTATGAGCTCATACCTCTCTGCACTGCATTTGCCTCCTTATCTTAAATCAGCACATGAGAGGATTCCCGGGCGAGCGGTCGGCCCTTTGAAATCCTCCCCCGCGTGTTTGTTTATGTCAAGCGCTCGCGTCTTTTCGGGGATTACATCTTTTGGCTGAATTCCCCTCCTCGTCCGCCTCAAGGGAACTCAACAACGACACCCCTCCACCTCCTGACACACACACACACACACACTTCTGCCCTGTGGCGAGGATCAGCAAAGGTTATTTCATGCAAAACACTGCTGAAACAGCAGGCGACTTCATGAGAGTCGAGATCGTTTGTTTTGTGATTATTGTCTAAGATTAACACGCGTACACTTGAATCAAACTACCTTGCTCTCCTCCTTTGGGCCTGGCGGTCAGGCTAATTGGGTCTTTGGAGAATAGTGCTGTCGGAGCCGCCACGAGAGAGGAACCCGGAGACGCCGTTTTCGGGCCTTGATTGACGTGCGCGAGACGATCCCCGTCCGTGTTGCACTAAATGAGCCCCTGCAGCTTTTCACAATGCACACACGACTGCTGATTCATTGCATATTTAACAAAGAGAAAACGAGAAGGAGAGCTTACTTATGGGCGAGCAACCTTCTGTGAGTAGAATGTGGAAAAATCATTGCAGTATTTTTGTCAATATTTTTCATTTGTTTTCACGTGTTGTTTCATGTCGAACTTAAGTCACAAACTTTAGTATTGGACAAGTGCAAATGTCGACATGGTTCCATAAAGGAGTCGTGGGGCTGCTAAAGTCAGTACAATTGATCCTTTGAGACTCGTGAATATTCAAACCAAACCGTGTTGCAGTCGATTCAACAGTTGATATTTCACTTAGAACCTCAAATATCAACCTCATGGTGGCCAAAGGAAAAGTCAGAGGACCACCAAGTCGTTTCCTCACATTGTAAAGAATGTGAGTGAAGAAATGTGACAATCAGTGCATTCAACTGCTTGTTTATTACAGTCTTTCAGCGTGGACCCCATTAGACAATAACACAGTAACACAATAACACAGTAGTGTGTCCGAGTCCTGTCCTGTTCCTGCACAAACATCCCTCGAAACCTCCATCCTGGGAAAAAGGAAAAGAGATGTCCCCCTTCCTGGAGCTAAAAATAACCCAGTGAGCATAATCCATACAGCAAATATGTTTCCTCCCGTGTATTTGGCAAAGCAAACTGAGGTATGAGCACGTGTTGGAAGAGACGGGCGTCCTAAAGGCTTGGACTGAAACAAATATTGCATGAATATCGCAGCTCGGTATCGCCAGTGAGTAATGACTCTTGGATATGATTTTCAGAAAAGTCTACTCAGGTCAGACAAGCTGCCCTGGTGGATTCGTTTAAACAGGCCGCGGAACCCGGGCTGAAGGACGGAAACTCAAACGAAGAAAAGCAGTAGTGCACAGACGCAGGTACACAGACAATTACACCGTGAAAGGCTGCAAAAAGAAATGAATTTCACGCGCACAGCGAGCCGAACCACGGAGCCTTTATGCTGCTGTTTGCTGACTGATCTGTGAAATTAACAACATTCAGGAACAACCCTGATCACTGGAAGAAAATCCGTCCCCTGCCTGTCGT
The DNA here is from genome assembly GCF_964276395.1 of Gasterosteus aculeatus. NCBI lineage: Eukaryota > Metazoa > Chordata > Actinopteri > Perciformes > Gasterosteidae > Gasterosteus > Gasterosteus aculeatus. The sequence continues at coordinate 3,133,752 of NC_135702.1, read as the reverse complement.
TACTGTGGCCATGAATATGCACGATGAATTCATCACAGGCGATCTTAGAAGACACAAAGATAGCCGACCCCTTCAAGGTGATGCGATTCATATATTTATATCACCGAGTGAACATACACACTATCAGATGAGCAACTGTCTGCTGTGACAGAAACAGGTGGCGGTCCTGGGCCAATAAACTAACCCTCTTGCTTTATTACTCGTTGTCATACCAGTTTCTGTCTCCACAGACAACGTCCAATGTAACTGTGGGTACCAAGAGCTCCCAAAGCCCACCTTGTCCCTCCAGGCGACGGGGGCTGAGACGGGACGTGTGAAATCCCAACTATACTGTAAAATAACGTATCTGTTTGCATTGTCTTGTGCCGCGGATAACAACCCCGTCTGGGGCTGACGAATGCTTTGTGTCGATTGACAGAACTAACTTTTCTGCTGACTCCTGAGTGAGCGTCTTCAGGCGTTTTCATTTGCTTTTTATCGCTCTGCAGGTCTGAGAAGGAGCGTCTGCAGCGCGTCAGATAGCGTGACGATAACACTACCGTGTTGCGTGATCACACCAAGCGCATTGCAGCAGGTTCACATGCACACAATGAAAAGAGCCAAAGAGCCAATAAATATTTTTGTACCTCGTATCTGCCATCGTGTAGTTATTTCGGCATTCGTCTGTTTCTTGCAATTGTATCACGCATCGATGCACCGGGATGACTGAGGCCTATTTCCCGTCCATGAGCTACTTTTAGTAAACCGCCGGCTGATAGAAATGAATTCGTTATCATTCTTCTGATCCAACTATTCACCAACTTTTTGTGGACCAAAAGAAAAAAATCCCGTTCATTTCCAATTTGAAGACACATTCCTACTCGGGACATTTCATTTCGCAAAGGTTTTCAGTGCGCACGCATAACTTGTTTTCCTCCAAAGCAATCAAAAATAAATATTTCATTTCTTTCTTCTGTTGACATTAAGTGTGAGCTGCAGTGCTTCCAGCATAATTCCCTGCCCCTTTTTTCCCTCCCTTTCTTTAATTCAGGGAGAATTAGATGTTGAGGCTTCTGTAATGGCCCCCCGGAGGCATGAAATTATGAGAGTCAGAGAGAGCAAGGTAATTACCGTCAAGACTTTGGGCCTCAACCAAAAGCACATTACCCACTTCAAACGCTGAGAGAGAAATGCACAAACAGGAGGAAGATAACTGCTTTGCAGCATAACTGAACCCTGCGACCAGCCCGCCTCCATCACGCAGGGAGGCCTTGTGTTTATGGAAAACATTGAGAATGATTTCATTTTTTTGTTGAAAGACACATCTTCATGTGTGGCTTGGATTTACGGTCTCAATGTTGTAAATGATGAAAAGCCCAATATGTTACAGCAGAGTAGCAGTTTGATAATATGTTATTGCGTAAGAGGCCTCGGTGTCCAGCCGGGTCTGTTCATTAATAGCGTCCACCGCCTTTTTCAAGATAAAAAGATGTGTAAGCATCTTGTGCAAATCTTTTCTCTGTGTCCATTTCCCACCAGCAAAGTTGCTTCATGTGGCCGGCCAGCTTGCACGTGTTGTGGCACCTGAAAGCAAACACGTTGGCCTCTTTTTCATTTGCAAACCCAATTTTTTGTCTCGCTTTCTGAAAACACAGCAAATTAGCCGTAATTTGCAGCATACTTTTAGCATCCAAAAATGGGAAAACCACTAATGGCGTACTCCATCTGCTCCATCTGGGTGACTGTTTAATGCTGCGTGTGTTTTATTAGTTTTTTCTTAAACTATCTCATTGCCTCATTTGTACAGTTCAGAGTCTGCATTGATCCAGCGATGCAACCATTATGCTCTGTGCAATCAATAGCTCTCAGAAAGGCATTAAGGGGACGCAGCGTGCACGGAGGTGATCTCAGCGAGCTCTCTGCAAAAAAAAATCCTTCATGAACAATACAAACATGCACACTGATGATTGCGTGAAGACGACTGCATGCTGACCCCCAAAGGTGAACGTTAAAACAGTTTTGATACTTTCAGTAAAACTGCTTTTACTAAAATGAAATGGTGCCTTGAGAGCAGAAGCGCTTTCCTCTGCCTCCCCAATAACTGCACGTCTCCGCGTGCACCCAGAAGCTCATTACCGCCCCGAGCAGCTTCTCGATTTGAATACATGTAAATATGGAAAACGGTCAAAAAAGAGCGGAGCTATTCAGCAAATTGTGAGGAATAATCTGCATCTCAAGCACCAAACAGACCCTACAAATGATGGATAGTGTCTTAAACTCGCATAAATGGCCGCCGCGTGCTGTTAATTATGAATAACGAACCGGTGGTGCCCCCGAGCGGCTCCTGTTTCCCACTAAATGGTGTTTTGTGAGACACGGCAAAACCGTCTTTTATTACAGCTGAGAGCGGGATCTTCCCTCCGTCTTATCTGGTCTCTCAGGGGCCGTTCTGCTCCGAAGATTTCATTTTCACTTCCATGAGATTGGACCTCCGCCCACTTGTACTCGCAGAGTCTTGACCTGCGGTCTTAGGTGGAGCATCCAGCAACAGCACAAACAGGAAGCGACTCCATTTCAACTCAGGCGCCACTTGTTGGGATATTGAGCTGCTTATAATATGCTTTACCTTATTGAAGAGACGTTGTCAGAGTTATACATTATTTGATGTTTATTATATAATGAGACAAAGTCAAAAAAAATAATTTCCTACCGATAATTTGATTGAAATCAGGTTTTCACAATAAATCTATTAATACAATCATGGACTGTAAGACGTTGTCATCATGACATCACTCGTTGGTTTGCGTTTCGCCGTTTTAACGTCTCGAGTTCGACATTGAGGCTGTACAACCGAACGCCGAAGACCTTCCCATTTATTGATCACCACGGACGTACAGTGGAAATCTCCTCAGCAGGTGTTTGCGAAGTGGTTCTTATTCGCCCGATGCACTCGTCTTAAATGACCATCACGTTCGACGCCAAATAAATAGTCTGAGCCGAACGCAGCACATAAACACTTTGAAACTCCTCGCAAATCCTGAAAGTAATTGGCTCTTTGTTTTAATAAAAGCACGTTATTAAACGTAAAAGGAAAAGACTTTCCATTTCACTCGGTAACGCTGGGAGGACAATGTTTGTGCGCCGATCTTCAGATGCGCTTCCTGTTTCTCTTTGACAAACGACTTCAGTTCTTCCTCAGCGGTGAATCCAGATGTGGGGACGCGTTGCTATGAGAAAACACACAGGAGAAGGACATGTGTGCGGTGAGAGAAGTCATTTGTCCTCCGTCCCGTCACAGTTATAGAAACGTGAAAGTAGCAAACGATTCGTTAAAGGGAAGATTGAGGACTGAGACGCAACGATTTTCTGGGTGATCATTGCAAAACACCAGAGGAGGCTGAGCTCAAGAGCTCAAAGAACTGGACGTTACTGATGTTTAAGTACAAACACTTGTATGTCTGGACAGAATTAGTGCGTTTAGGTTTCCTGTTTAGGTTTTCCTGTGGGACGTTCGTGATGCTTTTAAATCACGTCGAGGAAAAAATGGACTCAAATTTCCCCAAAAAGTGACCTCACATCAACAAACAGCTGCCGGAAGTGACCTGCGCGGCTCGGGAGGTCAGAGGGGGATCCTCGGGTTTTTTGTTGTCTTTTCCACTTCTGAGTTCCCACCCAGCGAAGCGCTTCGTATCACTTCTATTTGTTTGCCAGGAAGGATTCTTATGAACCAGGAAACAACATAATTAAAGCTTTGTGTTTTTGCGCGGGATTAACTCGCTCGGTGGACGTTGTTTTTCACACCGTTCAGCCGCCTTTAACCCACATCCACAGTAATGCACGTGCACGCCACGGCGCTCGGGACTTCTTGTTGTTGCAACAGTGCAACATCCTCAGTAAAATATGAACAGAATCTCTATTTCTGCCAAAAACAGCATGGAGGGCAGAGGGCTTGAATCCGACAGAGAGAATTATGACAGACTGGGATCACACATTTTAATACAGACATTACATAGAGGCCTCTTTCTTTTTCAGTTTTCGCATCGAGGAGCATTGAATAATCATTTGATTGAGGGCCGTTAAACGCTTCCTGCTAACCGCGGCTAACAGTAACTCAAGCGCACCCTCGATCGATAAACGCATCTCGGCCTGACAGCGCGCGCGTGAGGGTGTGATGGAAAATGAGCTTTTTAACGTCGCTGCCACGCGGGGGGGGGATTTGTTTGACGGTGTCTGCGAAGATTGCCAATTATAAGTCAGTGTTTCTGAGAAAGCGACCGTCCCCCCCCCCCCCCTTGGGGGTCAATTTAAAAAAAAGATCCCTTCTCAGGAACGGAAGACGAAAGGTCAAAATGAAAAAGAAAGAACATCAGGCTGTGAACACGCAGCCTCCAGACGTAGGCCTACCAACTGTGACGCTGCAGAGATGTAAATACGTGGAGAACGCGCACACACACGTCGCCTGACTGGCGGCTTTCAGTTGGTTCCTGATTACCGGCACCCTCTAATTTACTATCTCATCCACCTCGCAGCTAATCCTCCCTCCCCGAGCAGAAGACAGATCGAGACTCTCGCTCTGCACACGGAGTCGTAAAACGTCGCCTGGCCATTTGCAATTCAAACACAATGATGCCCCCCCCTCCATTTTATTTCTAAATCGATATTTCCTTTCAGCGGCGTTTTTTGCTGACAAGTCAGCGGGCTGATACGAGCTGAATGAGATGGTGGGCCACAGCATCATATGACACATTCATATGTAAAGGTGGTTAACGTAAGTTAAGTGTAGCTTCTCGTGGAGACACATGTTTGTTCCCATGGCAACGGCAGCTTAAACAGCAGCCGTTGCTGGTGGGCAGATGACGGAGAGAGTTTACATCACTCGGACACAGAAACTCCCATGTTTATATCAGGAAAACGTCCCGTAACACGTCTTAAGTACTGACAGAGACGCCTTTGTGGACCACAGCAACAGGCGCGTCACGCAGAGCGCCATTAAATGGTTCGTGAAAATACTTTTTATGGTTCCCACGCCTGAGTAGTTGGGGCTGAGCGTATTGTGTCCTGGAAAAGAACACACACACACACAGAGAGGGGGAGGGGGGGTTTCCAGAAGTTCATTTTGTATAAATATCCGAAACCCAAACCAAAAGTGACGCCTCTCCTCAAATTCGAGGCGACATTTAGACTTTTATAAAAAATGCCTGGCCGTGTGAGTGACGGAGGACAGACAAAAAGAAGAGGTGTCCAAACTGGAACGTCAGCTGTTGGTTTGTGGACGGCGGTTTTGAGGCCTTGAGTTCGGCATTTACGTTTACTGGGGTAACAAAACCCCCAAAAAATGCATAAGCACCTCATTCGTATATAAATTCAAACTTCTCCTCGAATGATTTCTAATGGCTCTTCTGCATCGGCTTCACTCGTCAGGCCCAAACTGTGAGTGTGTCTGTGTGCGTTGGCATGTTTGTACACATGTTCTTACAAGTGTCTGTGAGTGAATCTCCTTTTATTTGAGCACCCTGGGCTCTACGTGTGTGTGTGTGTGTGTGTGTGTGTGTTCTGTCCTGGGAAGAGAGACAACAGGAGTGTCGTTGTTTTGTGCGTCCTGGCCAGTGTTTGTTGGGTTGCGCGGAGGTGTCGAAACCGCCCGGGTCAAACCGGCGGCACAAAAAGCCGCGGCAATCAGACACCTCTGAGGAATTCCCGGGGTGGATTACGAGGAAGGAGGAAGGAAGAGGAGATCGTCTTCGTGAAGGTGTCCCTGGGTGCGCCGAAGGAGCAGCGTGTTTACCTCCCTTTGAGCCGCAGAGTGAGTCCGTGGGCGTTTGCGCCTGTGGGGTCATTATCGTCTTCCTCCCACTCGTTTCAAGATGAAGTGAAGGAATTTAGAAGCAGGGTGTGTTGTTCACCCCCGGCTGCGTGAAAGCAGCACAAAGTGATTCCAGCGACGGCCGCGAGACCTCGTCCTCGACGGAGCGTTTGAAATGTCAACATTTCTTCGTGGACACTCATGAAATACAATGTAAACATTTAGGACTAAACGTGCTGGGACGTGAAACACGTTTGGTAAAACACTTTATCTGATTAAGTGCACTTTTTAGTGGTGCAATCAAACGCAGCGGATTTGACATGAGTCCCTAATATACACATAATCCGTCTCCCCGGGGGGTCCATCACGGTACCAAAGCCCAAAACGCTCTCACCGGGACTTGAAAGGAACATTTTCTGCAGATAGTTACAGCAGGTAACCAACTACACCACCAGCAGATGATTAGCTTAGCCGGACAAGAAGTCAGGTGGATGTTAACGCTGCAGGAAGTCACATGCGGCCAGCGACGTTTTCACTGTGTGAATCAAACAAATGACAAAACGACAACACCCTTCTTCGCTTTCCCCATTTTACGCTAAAGTGTTTCTGAGATTTGCAGCGAACAAGCAGGATAAGAAAGCCAGCGCGCACGTGGCTGTTTGTGTGTGCACAGTAGTGAGCGATTGATCGCGATTGATCAGGTGGCATCCTGCCTTAATGCCGTAATGGCGTAACACTGATTGAAGTTCACCAAATTGACCACTTGCGGGCAAAATAGCCACAGGCCTCTTTTGTGTGAGATCAATGGTGGATTAGTGTGTGCGATTAAAAGAGTGAACAAGGGAAGGATTTTCACAACCAGCTGTAAAGAGGTTAAAGAGCGTCGTTAAAGTGCACACAGAATGCTCCAAAACGTTGTGTCTTTACTGTAGAAAGCTGCAGTGAAACTAACTCCCTCTCTCATTTTTCCTCATTTGTTGTTGTTTCATCTTCCAATCACATAACTGATTGATATAAACCGCCCGTGTGCTGCGCTAATGAGCGTCATTTAAGTGCTACAGAGGACGGTGATGGACGGCGGTGTTTGGAGGCCCACGTTGCGGTGGAGGTGTATTAATCATTAAAGGGTGGAGGGTGTGCGTAACACCCGCTGGTCCTCGCGGCGAAGCGGTTGCTCAGAGGGCAAGGTCACGGCGGGCCGTTATGGTCGCGGCGAGCCAGTTTACGGGCACACTCGGGGGGGGGGGGGGCGACGTGCACGCGCGAAGACGTAGACGACGCTGTTACACGGAAACGTGTCATATGCAGTCCAATGAATCTGGTTAACGTTCTATTCGCACGCTCGTGGCCAGGAACTTCATTCCAGGAAGTGGGCTGTTTTTTTGGCCTCTCTTTGCACACAAATAGACATGCGGCTAAAACAACAAAACTGATTTTAAAACGTGTAGAAATACAGTAACGGACACGACATCATCCAGTACGTCTGCAGGTCAACTTGCTTCTGTAAATTGTAGACAATAATACTGCAGAGCGATGGTGCAGAGCGCAAATGTGCAGCGATAAATATTGATTGATTCACAGATTGCTTTGTATGCTGGAGGTGTATAATATGCATGGATTCATGTACAGTATATACACACACCTAACACAGAAGACATGCAATGTATTTAAGAAAAACGCATATTTGGCGCATACATGTCCCACTTTGATCTGGAAAGCAGGCGGGAACGAGCCGCGAAACAATCCCTGCAGCCTCCAGCCGCAGCGTTTTAAATGTGAACAAACACAAACTCGATTTCCACTTGACATCTTCAGTGCTAAATGTCAACACTCCCCTGCTGCAAAAGCTCACTCGTCTCCGCTCACGCACTCCCTACGCAAACAACGCAAACCGCGGCGAGCGGGTGGTGTTTGCGCCCCGCGGGTCGGGTTCTGGTGGCTCCTGCAGCCTCAGACGTACGCAGGAAGGACAGCGAGCGCTCTGCAGCTGCTAGCTCGGCTTTCCTGCTCTAAATAGAACGCACGGAACGTTTATCTTCAACAACATTTTAACACTGTACGTCGAGTCTAGGATGAGATCAGATGAGATAAGCCTGTTCACGGGATTACAGCAGCAAGGGGTAAAGTGCACACACAGACAAATAAAGATAAAAAAAACAAGATCAAAAACTATTACAAATATGCAGTAATACAAAATAACAATAATCCACATCAACACGATGAAATGAAAGGTTTTTTACTCTTTGTGCTAAGCTAAGCTAACCGTTTGCAGACTGAAACGGGGATTACAGAGGAGGCTTTCACAGATGGCACGTAAACACACGCACAGACAAAGCGCCACAGAGACAAAGAAGCGTCGCTCCTAATGAGACGATGGTGGAGTCTTGAAGCTACGCGTGAAGACGCGCTCGTCTTAATGCACAGCGGCACAAGGAGCCTCAGGAAAGTCTATTATTATTATTATTATTTGGATTTCTAATAAAGCTTCATGCCGAGCAAAAGTTGTGTTTGTTAGAAAATGTATTTACTTCGACAACCGTCAAACCAAAACACCTGTCATTTCTACTCGCACACAAAGGACAGAACCGATTTATAGTTCAGCGAGTACGTGAAGGCAATAAACACCTTTGCTAGGGCTTAATTCAATTATTATTAGATTCAAGGGTTAGGTGAGATTAGCGTTGCAGAGGAAGATCAGGCGAATAATGTTGTCCGCTGTAAAACACTGTGCTGCATAATGAAAGCGATGAAGCGGCCTCTGTGTTCATGTGTGTGCGGCTGGTTGTTCTGACCTTTTAGCGTGTAGCCTACGGCCTACTTGCCCTTTTCCAAAGCAGGAGCGGTTGCAGGAACCCATTGGAATATAGCAGCAAAGTGTAAAAGGTATTATTAGGTCCTAATTTTAGTTCATGGGGATCCGTACAATTTGAGACTATTTGCTGGAAAGCGGTGTGAGGGTAAAACGGCCGCTTCACGCCGCTATAAAGATGACGAATGGGAGACAATTTTCACAGTGAGATATGAACGTCACTCAAACATCGTTCAAAGCAAATGAAAAAACCTTCTTCACATCGCTCAACAACTTCACTGCATCAGTCATCAGATAAACAACCGAAACGAGGCTGAAAACATCTTGTACATCTGGTAAAAAAAACCACTTTCATTTCATGCTAAGAGATGTTTTCTACCACATTTTCCATCTGCAGCCTCAGCAGGTCAAAAATAAATGACCATGTCTACTACAGCTGGACGTGCAACGTAGTGATGCCCGTGCAGTTACGTGCACACACACTAAAACACACTTCATAGGAATAAAGATGAAACAGAATAAACGTAGTGAACTGAGTACACGGGATCTAAAGTAAGAGCCACTTGGTGGGTTCAACGCTCAACGTGCCTCCTTCATGGACACCTATTAAACTGCACCGAGCTCATTCATCCCGCGTGAGACTTTTCTGCACCAAATCTCACCTGAACCAGAAAAAGAGAATAATAATCAGATTATCTTTAACAGCAGGGAGACCTACGAGGTCCATCTGCCCTTTAATGTACTCTGTGTACCAAGGCAGCCGCCCTGCAGGCATCCGAGGGACTCTCCATCCATCAGGCCCAATGCCCCCCCCCCCCCCCCCTCCCCAAGCCCCGCCCACACACCCACACACACACACACTCCGTACCCCCGTCTGCCTCCTGACATGAATTACATTTCCGGCTAAACAAAGAGTTGGGGATAGAAACGGCATGTGAGTGCATAGCAACAGGGGGGAGAAAGGAGCCTGATGAATAGCTGTTGCACGTACAGCCACTTTTGGTTGACCCGGGGGGGTCGGAGGGTGGGAGGAGAGGGGGGGGAGACCCTGATTAACAGTGACTGCATTGGGCACTGTAACACCGGGGCCTGTCTTCCTCGTGTTAGATCGAAGGAAACGGATATAGAGGGGCTGATTGAAGTGGCAGGAAAGACACTTAGGACTGGATTGGATGTGCATGTCGTGTTTAACGCTTTGCATCTTTGTCCACGTCAAGAAATGAAAACTAAAACTGATGTATACTGATCAACGTGGCAACAAATAATCTTTCCAAACAAGATTCTGCTTTCACATGAAGCGTCTGAGGGCGACGGTTTAGGCGTCTCCATCTCTAATCACGTCAGACGAGGGATTAAATGGCCCTGTGATGTGAAAAAGAAGGGGACACACACAAGGCACTAAATCCAAGCCAACATACTGAACGCCACCTTGGGTTTGGTGACATGAGCTGTCACAAGCGATACATATTTATAATGAAATATTGTGTGAGATTCGAGGTCCCTTAACGCCACGGACCTGCAGCGGCGGCCCAGTGGAACGCTTTCCCCCGCGCATGCATTTATTCATCTCGCCTGTCACCGAAGAGTAGTGAACCAACGCGGACTCCGAAGCAACGGACGAAAGAAAGGACAGCGATAAACCGATGAATGGAGCGAGCAGCGGCGGACTCCCTCGCCGCCCGCTGAGAAAAGGTCGTCCTCCTCCTCCGTGCGCTTCTCTCGCTTCTCTCGCCTTTTGAATGACAATCCATTACACTCCTCTCGGTCTTCTTATTGTAACCGGCTGGAACTTTGACCCCCCCCTGGATTTCACGTGTTCCCCTGACGCCGCAGGCCGGCGGCGCAGCTTCTGACAAGTCAAAGTGTGAAGAAGAACAAAAATCGGCTCAGGGTTTGATTCTTTGCCGGCGTCGACTGCTGGCGGACTCGAGTCAGTCGTGCCCTGGTGACATCACGAGCAAGGCCCATAATCAAAAAATCGATGGTCCCAGTAAGAAGCGCGTCCGTCTCGGTACTGGAGTCATTCGCCAGAGAATAAACTCTAAACGCATAAACCGCCTCACTGCGCCGTTATTGCTGAAATCCTGATAAATGAGGTCACAGGTCAGATGAGTTTTAGAGAGCAAAAACACATTGCATCATCAATGAAAGGGCTTATGTTTCATATTAAACACATTTTCCATGTACATGTGTTTGCCTGGCCTCTGGCGTACACGCTGCACACGACAGCAGTCACGCCAAAGTTATGGAATTGCAAACCGAGTTCTTAATTAAGACTCAAAGGAAGAAAACCGGATTGTTTGAAGCCTTTCTTCACGCCGTTAATGCAGCGGTTTGGAGAATTTACACATGTTATTCCAGCCGAGCTTAATTCGGGCAGTTCCGTAGCACTTATTTTGAAATATGTTCCCCCGCGTGAACCGCACGCAAGCCGTTTTATTAGCGAAACCGGTGACAACCGCGATAAATAAAAGAAACCGCGCCTGGAACAACCTTCGGAGGCGGACGAGAGGATCGTTTCTCGCGCTTCCTGAGACCTCTGGCCAGACGGCAGAATAGAGCTGTCAGGCGCTAATACAACAGTAGAATTAAATAGATAAATCTCTCTCCTCTCTGCCGTTACCGAGAGCCCAGGAGGCTGCGAGCGGCTCTTCGGAGGTCGATAATAGTTTGAGCTGCAGCCGCGATACCTCTGCTTGATAAGGATTCGCTCGGGGAGCCACGGCTGTGCAGACTCTGATGTTTGTGAATGCATCACTTCGGCCCTCTGGTTCAACAAAGCCAATCACACGCAACACAATGCATGGTTCTCTTTTTTTTTTTTAAAGAAAAGAATAACAGAGCACTTATTTCCCTGCCTGTCAGTCCTTGTAGCCGCTGCAGAGGCTCGTGTGGGTGGAATCTGTCGTTTGATGCAGCTAATTTAACTCCAAAATCCAAAAGGCTGTTTGAGCCTTTTGGATTCAGCCTCCAAAACAATTACGTGAGCGTTTGTTTCTTTCCGAGCCAGAATGACATCAAGCAACAGTAGCAGAACCTGTTTCTGCTGAGTGCCAACTAGTGGTGTGCTCTGCCTTCCCGTTCTCTGATTCACATCTCTCCTTTGTGTGGCACCGAGAGGTTGCAGAACTATTGTACTTTGTAGGGTGCGACGGCATGGGGGCATTGTGCGGTCCGTGTGAGGAATTCAACAACTCTGCCTGTTCAATCCAACCTAACGACTCGGTTTTGTGTTAATCATCATTCTGAGAGACTGCTCTGAATAGCTGGTTTCAACCTCAGTCACATAGTGTTCTGTTCTGAGGTGGAGATGCAAATGCATTTACTGTAATCAGAGCGCTGCAGGGCTTGTTAGCAGAAAGCAGCAACAACTCTTTCATACGTGCAAATTCTGATAAATCGCCTTGTGGTTGACTTTCCTTCCAGCGCGTCCTGACAGACGGTAATAAAGTAAACCATCACACAGTCCAGCTCTGAGTGTAACCCTCCTTGTGCTGCAGGCTTAATCATAAGGCCGTTTATGTTTTATTCAATGGGGTTGTATTGTTACAAAACCCAGAGAAGAAAAGACAGTATTATATTAAATCACTGGGATCCAGAGTAAAGCCGTGCTCTCTTCTCAAGCACGGGGTTTACGCGATCAGTTGCACATCGACAAAGCTGCGGCGAGCTTAGCGCTTTTGTGTTGCGCGGACCGAATCTGGCTTCCTGTGCGTCGACTCCGGACCTCAGACTCGGATACTCGGATTTGAATGCAGCTCGTGTGTAGCTGTGTTTGTAAAGATCACAGGCGATTTTGATGCCGCTATTTTGCAGCATGCAAAGACAAAGGCAGATAAGCCGAACCCAGGAACACTGTGGGAGTTTGCACACGTGTGTGTGTGTGTGTGTGTGTGTGTGTGTGTCTGCGCCAGTATCGATGTCAGTCAATGTGTGTCGGCGACGTGTACCAATTTGCACATAAGAGTGCGTCTGCAGTCCCGAGGCCGAACGAGCAATCGTTTCCTTCGAGGAGACTGCGGCATTCGATTTCATTGACCTTTGACCTGTCGGGGGGAGTACATTTAATGAAATGCATTACACCTCGAGAGGAGCCACTGAGCGTGCGTGGCAAGTGAAGCTCCGTATTCGTCCTCCGGCGGCGAACATTAACGGATAGAAGGTAAAGCCCCTCGCTGCCAAGCACACTCAGGAGGGAAGGTTAGCCAAGGACTGGGCGCCGTCTGATGCTTCGCTGTGACTTTTCTAACCTCCTTGTTGATTTACAGCAGCTGGAGTGGGCAAAAAACACTCCGCCGCAAAGCTACGAACCATAAACCTATGACCATATCTCATCGCATTGACGGCGCTCGGCAAACGAAACGGATTTATCTCTAAATCGGTGACTCCTCCGTTTGAGGCATCATTGTATCCCCCACCTCATCCCTCATACATTTATGCAGCATCCCCAGAAGGGCACCGGTGGGTGAGAAAGGTCACACGGGACAGCAACGCAGACAAGTATTGTCTCTCGGGTTTAAACTTTTTTTAACGGGATAGTTTGACGTTTTGGGACTTATTGGGCCTCGTGTTTTAGTGGGACGGTTGAGGTCACATGTTCGTGCCTCACAGCTGGAGCTCAGCGTAGCGAAGCATGTGGCTCCGGTCAAAAGAAATGCCTCGCCCGCAAAACCAATGTTTTCCTACGACAGAGCGCGCGCGGCTCGTTGGTCTCTCGCCGGCCGAATTGCTGCATTTTTCTTGCAGTTTTTATAAGTGCATTGAAGTTGAAATATTCTCAACTTTTCCGCTGCAGCCGCTCACGAGAGGCCTTTACTGCCTCACCGCCGCCTTCCTGTTTGGATGCCGGTAAATGTGGGAGGAACGGGAAAAAAAAAAGATCCATTTAAGCAGTTTTACAATTAAATGTATCAGTTTTCCACGTCGGCATTGAATCAAATCATCCGACGGCCCGTCTGCACACGCACCCTCATCAGCGGTCCGGTTTTCGAAAGAGGCCGTGACCATTTCTGGAGAATGTCCAAGACTTTGTGAGTAATTGTCTTTTCATAGCACACAACCTGGTGTGGGTGAGGAATGGCGATTGAGTGTGCAGGGTGCAAATATTCCTCGAAACTGTCCCACAATGAGGAACAAAAGGATCACCGTACGAGGGATACAAAATAGAAGTTTCATATCGGCCTTTGCTTTAGAAAAGTCTTAGACCTTTTCCTTCATTGAGTTTCCCTTAAGAAGTTTCCGCATAACAAGAAAAACTGTAAATATGAAACAATTTGTCTCCGTCTACAGTGATCGGTCCAAAGACGGATTTTTCTCCTCGTAAATCCATAATGAAAAGAGTCGAAGGAGTCTGGCGGGGGGACGTCTTCCTCTGCAGCGGCGGTCAGGACAGAAGCAGCCGAATGACTCTCGTCGACACGAGGCTCCGGCAAATGAAAAAGGACGGGTGATGGGGTCGAAAAAAGAAGATAGAGGTCTTTTCTATGCCTGCGCCTGTGTGACAGCTGGAACCCCCCCCCCCCCCCCTCTTCCCCCCCCTCTCGTCTCCCCTCTCGCCTCCCCTGCGCTGGAGGGGCCGGTCTGTCCCCGCAGGACCAAATTGGCTGTCAAAGCTGCCAGAGACGACCCTTCAAACAAGCAGCCCTCTCATATTTCTCCTGTAACATGAACTGGGGCAGAGAGAATGCAATTACCGCTCCCCTTTCGTATGTCATCTGTGTCACGTATGAAGGTAAAAAACACAGAGCAGCTCTTGTAATAATGACTCCCCCAAAAGTCTTTTACCTGCAGGTGTCTGGGATCCGATTACCTCAGCCGGGATTGTCAAAACTCTTCTACATGATCTGCTATTACGCTTTATTCTCTCCCACATTTTGAAAAAAGCTCTTTATCAAACCACAGAGCTTGAATTATATTACACCCTCTTGTCTCTCTCCTAATTTCCCTCCGCTGATTGTCCTTTACTTGGCTCTAAAGGAGTCACACAAAGCCAAAGGCCTCCGCTGACATCCTCATTAAATAAATTAAATCCAATTTGCTATGACAGAAACAAAGTTGGTCGACACAAACTAACCACCGAGGGTAAAGAACTATTATTTTGAATGCAAATGAACATAATGCGAGCAATTGGAATAAAAGTGTAGAGCCTCTGCGATTGGCTGGCGACCAATCCAGGATGTACCCTGTCTATCGCCCGAAGTTGGCTGGGATGGACTCCAGCCCCCCCGCGACCCTGTGTGCAGGATAAGCAGTTTGACAATGGATGGATGGATGGATGTAGAGCCTACAGCCCATCTTCCCAAAACAGCATCTGGTGGTATCCTGCATTTTTCTTACAGTCAAACAACAAGTCGAAAAGCAGAGCTCAATAGTAAAAGAAAAAGGTTAAAAACCCCTTGAACGAGCTGCATAATTGCACCAAGTGAGGTTTGCCTCTTGCTTTCTTAGTGGTGACAATTTGGTTTGGTTTTCACATCTGGCCTTCGTCCACTTTGCTGCAGGCTCTGTGGATTTCTCATGCGTTCAATAAATGTTTCTCCCTTAAATGGATTAAATTCACTAACCAGGCACGCTCAGATATTCATCACGCGGATCAAATTCCATCTGCATTCTCATTGTGAAGCTAAAGGTCTTGTTTGAATATGACTCCATCTCCGCTTTGATTTAAGAAACGAATGCGTTCAGCCGGAGCGATTCAAACCTTCTTTTTTTTTTTTTTTTTTTGCGTCACTCTAAATTGCCCCGAAAGGGAGCGTTTGCTAAAAGGCTCGATTCGGGAAAACAGATTGAGCGCCGCCCACGGCGACAGACCGCCGTCCCGGCTCCGCGTCTGCACACATTTCCTCATTAAATGTGCCGCTACGAGACGGCAGAGGTGATCGATCGGCGGCAGCGCACTCTCATCCTCGCGTGCTCCTCACATGATTCATCATTTATACTCCAGCTCACACCTCCACAGCAACACCTTTTGTGTGTGTGTGTGTGTGTGTGTGTGTGTGTGTGTGTGCGAATGGTCACAATCAAGTGCGGGGAATTCACGTCACTATCTGAGGCAAATCCAAATGTTCGGGGGGGCGATTGCTAAAGGGTGAAAGGTCACGACGGAAGACGTTCAGCCTGCCGCAGAGACTCACGCCAGTGTTAAAGCGGGAGGACATTTCTCCCCCCCACCGCTCTCCCTTCTCCCTCGACACAAGAGGAGGTCATTTAGCAACTCCGGGGAGGTGCGGACGGGACCGATGACTTGTATGACACGTGAACTCTTCGCACTCTCATTACCCGCCATCCATCAGCACCCGGGCGCCGCCCCCTCCCCCCCGCCTCCCCCCTCGGCTGACAAGTGACCACCGGGTGAATCTCAATTAAACACTTCTCCGCTCTCGTCCGTCGCCACCGCCTGCGGCCGCATCACGGCGGTCGCGGGGCGGCGGGGAGACAGACCGGCGTGCAAATTAAACGCAGAGTGAGCGGATGCAACCGCGTCGCGACCTGCGAGCCGCGGAGGCCCCGTCGCCCCGGGGGGGGGGGGGAAAGACTAATATGTTCCCCATGAATAAATTTGGTTTTCATTGCACCGCTGTGCTGCACAGCGAGCTCTGGGTACAAGAAGAAGAAGAGAAGCAGACATTAATGGGGCCGCGGGAAAGCGAGGCTCTCACAGAGGAAATGCAAGTGCAGGAGTACGTCATGTGCGCCAGGTGTGTCTGCAGACACGCAAACACCCGGAGAGGCAGAGCTGCTATTTCCAGGCCTGCTCTCTGCGTAATGAATTGCAGACGCTCTCGTCTCTGCGTCCTCGCAGGACAAGCGTGTCCCTGGACCGCGCGTCAGCTGGCGGATTGGTTTATGTGGAATACGTCGAAACGACAGCTGGATATCGAATTTTATAGGCGACCGAAATGTTACGGTTCGCTTTCATGAAACAAAAAAAAAAAGGGTCAAAGACGGGGGCGACAAGCAGAACGGACAATGCTGTTGTGGCAACCTGTCAATCAGAAGGTGGCTTCGACCTGACGCATTTTCTACTTTTTGGTCCATTTCGCTGTAAATGGGAGCATCATTTTCTCAATGAGCATCCTGCTACATGGAGCAAGACCTGAAACTGGGCCATTTTCCACACTGGACTTCTTCCTTTAACCAGAGGAGAGACACGTCCGCAGTGCATCTTCAATTTAAATGGACACTTCTTCCCAGCAAAAAAAAAAGGAAATCAGCAGTTTTGGTTAAGTGGTCTCCTGAAAGTAACCCAGCCGGACGCGAGTCACCTGTGACTAAACGGCCGTCCATTTGTTGGCGAATGAGAATCCTTATGCAAGAGAACTTTTAACAGCCCACAACTTTGCACATCAAAGCGGCCTATGTGGAATTTTAAGTGGATCCAGTGAGCGTTAAACGCTTTCCCCTCATTAAGTGTCACAAACTTAAGCGCATCCATGAGTCGTGCTGCGAGGGTTTTCAGCCGAAGTGTTCCAGTCCTTCTCGTGCATTTACCTCACTGCCATTAAAATTCACTCGACGAGCAACAGACACCAGTCGGGGGGGAAAAACATTTCACAGTATCACACGTTTTAAACAGTCATTAATTATCCGACCGCCGTCTACAACGAGCCCTCTGACCTTCGTCACGCGTCTCTTGTTAGCAAAAATAAGGCCTAACGGGAGACTTCCCCCGCCCCCCCCCCGCCGCCGCCGCCCTCTCCGCCGCTAATTGGGCCCCTGAAACTGCCGCCGGCTCGGTAATTGTGGCGTTGTGTCTGAATTTGCACTTCACTGCTTCACCCCCCCGCGATTGGAATTCATACGGGGGGCTCGGGGGGGGGGTCCGCAGCGTCCCGCTCCATCTCCGCGTGAGGGGACTGTGGTTTTGATGCAAATAGCTTTTAGTTTGCTTCCTGTCTCCGTCTTTTCCCTCTCACCAATAATTGATGGGGAGTTTAGGGAGAGCGCGAGCAGCGTCGTGAAATAAGAAAAGGGTGAAGTGATATTACCATAAGTGAGCCGGGTACTTCTTCAGTCTCTAACTGTCAAACTGCAAGAAAACAGTGGAAAGACAACAAAGACAAGCAAAGTTTGTTCCTGAGTAATTAGCGAGGTAAAATTAGCCCGTCGGTGGAGTCTTGCCGCTTTGAAGCGGCGCCATTTCCTTTTCACATCTAAGTCGCGTGTCAAATTTTCATCGCTGCCGTTCGGCGACGGCGCTTTTGTTTCACTCAAGGCGGATCTGCTCGCTCGTGTGCCAAAGCGAACCTTTTGACTGGTTAATGGCGAATGAGATGCATCAACGCGGCGCTAATTATCGATGACAGACATATTCTGCTGTCTCTCTCTCTCTCCGATAACGCCACCGCCCACTGTGTGTGCACACGGGCAGCCGGAGCCGCATTCCAACACTTCTGCTCACACGATTTTAGCCGAGCGCCGGCGTTGCCTCTGGATTTTGGCCTCTTCACTTGTTGGCAAATAAAGCAGCGCATTGTTAACGTTTCCTTCCTCTGTCACTTGTTTTTCCTTTTCTTTCTTTCACGGCGCGTGATTCACACGCCTCCATTGCAACATTTGTGCCTCCATGTTTCCATCTAATTACTTCGGGCACGAAACCGAATTGGCTTCACTCATGGAACATTGTGTGGTTGTTGCTTTTTTAAAAAAAGGTACTAAGCCAAGATCATGAATCCGCTGACCTGAAACCTCCACTGAGAGGTACGACTCACCGCACTACACTTCCCTTTGACCTTTTCAATACAATACTTTAAATCCCTTTAATATTGCTAAGCCAATATTTTTGCAGCCTGTATTAGTATTAGTTCACTTTTATAAGTGAATAAAACTGTTTGAGCATTTCCAATTGAGTTACTTTCAAAAGCATTTGGTTTGGTATCAACATCCCAACTTCCTGTCAATGGGTAAGAAACAACCCACATATCAAATAAAGTCTGATCCCCCCCCAAAAAAAATCTTTTAATGAGACCAAATCCTTTTAACTCATAGCCTAACTGCCAGTGTTATGAATACAATCGTGTGTGTGTGTGTGTGTGTGTGTGTGTGTGTGTGTGTGTGTGTGTAGGGGGCTCACAGCAGTACAACAGGAAGAGCAGCAGTTTCCTCAGGAGGACGAATCACATCAAAGACATCAAAAAACATGCAGAGTCGACATCAGGCCGAGTGAGGATCACCTCACAAGAACCAACCACACGCTCACGTCCTCAGATTCCATTAAAGCTGAACTGCAATTGAACTGTAAATTAAGAAATCTTTGTGTCTGATATATTGCACCTGACAGACTTTTTACTTTTACTGCTCCAAGCAATGGCTCAAAAACTCCAACGCCCACTCTAATTTAAACGAGTTTTAAATTCACATTTTATATCCCAGGTTTCCAGGATGGGAATCTTCATTAATAACAGGCTATTTAATTTCCCATCAAAGGTACGAGTCCCGTAGAGCTAAAACAATTTATCGTGAGAGGGGATGTCCAAAATGATCCCAAAAGGCATCCGTTAACCTTAACGCGTGAAGCCTCCATCGTGCCGGGGGAAGCCGATCATAATCAATCCGCTGGGCTTTAAAAGTCACACCGGCGCCGGCCCGCAGTCCACGCAGCGTCACATGGTTCCGCAGCAGGAAGTATCCTGCTGCTGGAAACAAATGAAGAGACAGTGATTCTTGCTTGCTTGCTTTTACCGTGTAAAAGTACCGTGTTTTGCTCATCAGGCAGAACAACAAACCTGAGGCAACAACTACACGCTATAAAATAAATTACCTCCATATAAGTTTTTAGGGCTTGAGTGTCTTCTTCCGGTCAAGGGGAAATGCGCGCCTTTCAAATCTGCCTTTGGCCTAAATATCTCCGGTGCACAGAGAGCATCTCTCACTCCAGCTCCTCTCGGCTGGATACAAGACGGAGGTCGAGGGCGGACGCGCCGCGTGACTGAAAGCTGCAGAATGCCAGTTTTGGTCTTTGTGCGCGGGCGGATGGAGGTGAGGACTGACCTTGTTTTCACCTGTTTTTAATGACCAGGCGTTCATCCAGGAGGGCCGGCTGTGTGTTTGCTGCTTCCTCTGATGTCAGGAAGGACATTCGCTGAATGGGGCAGGGTTAGGATTAGGTAAGAAGCGTTAGGGGTAGGGGTTAGGGTTAGGTAAGAAGCGTTAGGGGTTAGGGTTAAGTAAGAAGCGTTAGGGTTAGGGGTTAGGGTAAGGTAAGAAGCGTTAGGGGTTAGGGTTAAGTAAGAAGCGTTAGGGTTAGGGGTTAGGGTTGGTAAGAAGCGTTAGGGTTAGGGGTTAGGTTAAGGTAAGAAGCGTTATGGGGTTAGGGTTAAGTAAGAAGCGTTAGGGTTAGGGGTTAGGGTTAGGGGTTAGGGTTAGGGTTAGGGGGTTAGGGTTAGGGTTAGGGTTAGGGTTAGGGTTTGGGTTAGGGGTTAGGGTTAGGGTTAGGGTTATGTAAGAAGCGTTAGGGGTTAGGGTTAGGGGTTATGTAGGAAGCGTTAGGGTCGGGGGCTATGTAAGAAGCGTTAGGGGTTAGGGTTAGGGGTTATGTAAGAAGCGTTAGGGTTAGTGGTTATGTAAGAAGCGTTAGGGTTAGGGGTTATGTAAGAAGCGTTAGGGTTAGGTAAGAAGCGTTAGAGTTAGGGTTAGGGGTTAGGGTTAGGGTTAGTGTTGTAATTATTCTAACCGCAATCTGTTTTAGTCAAAATAACCTGGCACCTGTATAAATGTATTGCCGAGCTTTGCTAACAAAGACATTGCTTAAACAAGGACATTTGAGAAAGGAGGGTAACCGAACGACAATTAGAGGTTATTTTCAAGACCGTTGCCTTTGACATCCTTCTGTAAACGTTGTCAAAATCCAGAATAGACCGAAACCTACAGCTCAGAATCACACCTGTCTTCATCACTTAACCTTTTGATGAATAACTCCAACACAAAAAACCCGCCTGACAAGCGTTACTGCGTTGCCATTCTATCCAGTGAGAAAAGGCTAAATCACAACTAATCCCGTGTTCTTAAGAGCCTCACGACACCTCAATTATCCATTACCCATCAGCCCGTGTTTACACCGTCTCCCGCTGCACACGCACACGCACACCGCACGCTGACACCTGACGGTCATCTGTGACTCACAAGGACAAAGGAGGAAGATGAGTGTCCCGTGGAGAGGCGGGTGGGAGGGTTGAACTAATGAGCGAGGCCATTGTGGAGGATAACAAAGCCGTCACGCTCGGCGAGATCACAGCGAACTGCTCGTCCGCGCGCTCTCACGAAGGCCATCCGCTGCTCGTCACACGCCCCCCGAGTGCTGACAGGTTCGGGGGCCCCTCGGCGTGTCGGCTCCCCTCCTCGGAGCGCAAAAACACCAAGGCTGCAATTAAAGGAGGCATTCAAAAAAATGGCCGCACTCCGTCTGGACACAATTAGAAAAAAAAAAAAAAAAGAGCTTCTCTTCCTTTGTAATTTTTCTTTTTGAAAGCAGATGATGCCGTGCTGCCATGCTTTCATGAACAAACCACACACACACATGATCAAACACATTTTTGCTCAACGGGCTAACACACACACACACACACACACACACACACACACACACACACACACACACACACACACACACACACATGCTGTTGTTGTTTCAACAGCATCACAGGAACAACCGACGACAGTAAGAACGGGCGGTGAAAACACTTCAAGAAAAACGAGAGATACCTGAAAGATGTGTATGCAGCATCTTCCACCTTCTTTCTGATTGTCAAAAAATACAATCAGAAACATTTTTTTAAGTTTACCGTTTGTATGATTGTCATAAATGTGAGACACGATGTGTGAAAATGTGAACTCTCCATTTCAACCCTTTTTGACATACTTGCAACATCAATGTGAACTGTTTCTTCTCCTCCAGGAGCGGCCTCCTTGTTAGTCAGGTCCAGAATGAGGAAGAAGAAGCAATGTGAGATTAGTGCATCATCAGTATTTCTGTATATCTTAGACAATCATTACCATCGACATCGGGAGATACATTTAGGGTATAAGTGCGACGCTGTTTACTTCAAAAGGCAAAGACCCCATAACAGTGTCGGCGAGCTTATTAATGCTACATTGACGTCACGCGGAGGGATAAAATTTGCCATTTTCCAGCTTATAAAACAAACATCCAAGTCGTAAACCCTGACCAGCTGATGTGTTTTTCCAAAAGGTTGTGACATACACAACTTGGGTTCCAGTATATTGGAAATTTTGTGTAGGAAACAAACGTGTATTGCTTGTGTCGGGCCAAAAGAACCATTTCTAGATCAATTTAAATAGCTCATTTCTGGAAAACGTTTCGGTTCTGTTTCTGGTCCTCTTTGCCTCCAGTGCACATCTCACGCGCACGCCGCTGCTCTGCGGCCGTGACACTGACGTCCGTGACACTGACGTCCGGGTGCTATAATTAGCATTTCTTTTGGGGTGAACGGCATTGCACTTGGCTTTGACGCAGCTGCAGGAGACGGCGGTGACATTAAACGGGGACGCGATGAGTTGAAAGCAATTAAGTCCGAGGTCAAAGGTTAAGATCAGAGGGCGTGTCGCTTAAAATGCCACTTCGAAAGCACCTCTTTGCAAAGGCTGCAAGGACACGTTAGAAGGATTGTTAAAGTCGCACTGACACATCAGAGAAAAAACGCATTAAAAGTCAGATCAATTTACAGTAAGTTGTTACAGTTGTAGTAGATTTTCTCCTCTAGCTGAAGTCTGTATTTATTGAGTCCAGCATGTCACTACATTTCACCCCCAGAGAAATCTAATAACCTGTATATATATATATATATATATATATATATATATATATATATATATATATATATATATATGTGGCTGTATATTGTTCCGGTTTTCTCATAAAAGCAGTTCTCACTAGGATAAGCTTTAATGGCTGTTATTTATATTTTGGCCCGGGCAGGTTTATTCAGTGTGCCTACAGAAATCATTACACTCCCCCCCCCCTCCGGGAGAGGCTTTAGCTACGCATGTTTCACCCTGGCAGATGACTCAGCGATAATACGCTCGCCCCTTTATCGCTTCCTTTCCTTCGGCGGTGTTGGTTACCTTCCACAGGGGTCATTAAAAAACAACCAGGGGAGGCAGAAAGAGGCCACGTGCAGCAGCAGCTTTCTTTAAGTATAATCAGGAAGGAACTACTTCTGATTACCGTGGCGACACACAGGCTGAGAAACACTAATCAGCTGTTGAGTATTTATCGCCATTTCAATTGTATGGTTTACTGAAGAAAAATTCTACGCTACAGAGATCTTAATCAGAGGCTTTGTTAAGTTTTGTGAAATGAGAAGCCATTGTGATGTTATCAGGGAATTAACTGGAAATACGCAGATGGCTGATTGGTATTTCACGATAGTGTTTGTGCAACACATGCGCGCTCACATGACAGGTGAACAAAATGCTCGTCTTGTAGTAGAACGGGCCGTTCCTGTCTGACTTTGTCACACAAAAGCATTTTCCACTTCAAAAAGCCGCGTTCGACAGGTTTCTATGAGTAAAAAGAAAAAGAAAAAGAATTAAATAAAAGACGCGTAAGCACATTTTGGTTGTACTATAATATATGGTCCGTGAATTCAAAGCCGCTGCTCACTGACGTGCACACGGTGAGTCAAAGGTGATTAAGGCTTAAAAAGACACTTTCATTGTGGCAAAAAGAATGAGCATAATGGATCTATAAGAGGCCGCAGGCAGCACAAAGAGGATCGCGTTGAGGTCTGACGACTTCGCCACATCGCTCTTCAGTATGAAAGACCACAAAGAGAAAAGCTCCTATATAAGGAATAAAATGCATTAAAACGTAGGACAACGACATGAGACGGTACGAAATAAAAATACATTGAAATAACTAAGTGGCACGACTTGAGTTAAGAGAGAATGAACAGAAGAGGCCCAGAATCTGACCCCTGAGGAGCTCCACACTCTTACTACTTGATTAGAGGAGCAGCTTCAATAAGAACAAGGTAATCAAGTCAGAGTTAAATTATTAAAATCAATATGTGGTTATTAAAGCATTAATTAGACTTTACGTCTCTGCAAAGGACATTAGATAAGGCAAGATCGAATCATCTAAAACTCTCCTTGGAGAGTTCAGCTGATATGGGACGCAGTTTGTGTGCAGAGCCTTGGATGAAGAATAAGCTGCACATCGCAGGAGACCTGTTCATCTGCTCTTCTGCCTCAAAAGGAGAGAGCAACAGAGACAGAGGTGGAGCATATAAAACACGTTACTGCCGTCGGGGGAAGCTCCAAATTGAGTTTTTATAGTCAGCCTCGAATCTTTGCACCTCGTAAAAGTCACAGTGTTTTAAAAGAATTCAGCAACTTCCAAAACGTTGGCGACAAGGTTGTTTGTTTCCACGCAACAAATGCATTCATTCAATAGTGATGTGGAGTTTTTTCCGATTGCAATTCAGAGGCGCAGTCGGTCAGGAAACCGACGTCATTCATGCACCTGGTGCACCACCTGCCACTGATGGCAACGCGCTGACGGCGCCGGAGACGCTTCACATTCACAAAAACTCGAGGGATACTTTGTATGTCGTTTTTGAGCTTTAATCAGCTTGATTATTTGTTTTTTGGTTTATTTAAAAAGGTTCCCCGGGTCCCATTTATTAGCCCAAAGAAAGTACTAATTTGAAGATCAATAAAAGTATTTTTTTTTTAATCAGGCCACAGCTGAGCACACAACACGAACAAACAGAAACACACCTGTTCCTCTGCTCACACAGGTAAACTACCGGGTGCAATGCAACCCTTCACAAAGCACTGTAAATCTCTTTAGTACTGTAATAAATAAATAGTAGCACAAACATACAAACGTGGTACTAAAATTGCATCAAAACAAAGCCACTGACAGAAATTAGACATATTTTATATGCTGAAGCGTTGGCACAGGGATCTCTTTACATACGAAATGCCCACAAGAGAAAGGTAAATATTCAAGTGTAATAGTTTAGCATTGTAAGCTCATGGAGAGAACCCTTTACAGCTTGTATATTGCATACACAGTTCTATCGCTGAATTCCCAAAAGTTTCACCTAGGAAATTATGATTGATTGTCAGGGGACAGGAATAAGGATCATGACAGTCCAGCCAATAGAAACGCCGCGAATGGGGCTAAAATTAAATAAATGAAAATGTTTTCAGAAAGAAAACATTGTGAGGAGAATTGTTTTACAAGAGTATCTTTTTCACCGCAACTATTTTTTGCCCTCACAGGGACATTTGGGCATCAAAACGCGCTTTTCCCGCAGTTGGCACAGCTGAAACATTTGAACTGCATCCGCGCTTATTACTCACAACAGGATAAAGAGAAATAAACGACGGCAACGCGCCGCATCATTCAACCCGGGCGTCTTGTGCATAAACAGAGACAGTCTGACGGACGAAGGAAGCCGCTGGAGAGACACCGTCTGCTCCTGTGGGGGCGAAGGCGCTTTGTCCTCCATTATGGTCAATTTAATAAATAGGAGGGCAGGACACGTGGGGCCTGTGACGGGAGGGACAGAACAGCTGGGAGGGACCAAGCCGAGGACACAGAGAAATAAAAACGCGCGGCGGTGCCTGGAGCTAAGGTGCAGGACACGTGAAACGACGTCATTTTCTCTCTTTCCAGGCACTTTACGCTTACAAAAACACCACAAAGCCACCGCTTAAATATAAAAAAATAATCATTTTAAAAGGAGAAAACTCTCCATCCGATCCTGGCGCTTGACGAATGTCTTGGTCTTGTTTCCGAGTGCAGGGTTGGCTACTTAAAGAGTCTCAGAGGTACACAATGGTCTCCTCGCCGGCCTCCTCCCCGCCGCCGCCGCCGTCCGTCTCCAAGGAAACCAGCGCGCTGAGGTCCAGCCGGGGGTCACGGGCACCGGGCAGCGCGGGAGGCGAGTCGGCGCAGCTCCCCGCGATGTAGGCGGCGGCACGGTTAAGATCTGTGAGAGCGCACAGAAAAAAACAAACAAAAAACAAACAAACATCAACACGTTTGTGGAAAGAAAGGCGCGCCGGCGTGTAATCACCAGGCCGGGGCGTGGAGCGCTTGTTTAATGAGCCCCGGCTAATTGTTTGGTCCTCTTGTCTAAATCGCCGACTGCGTGCAGATCAACCACAGCTGCTGCAGCTCGGCCTCACCAGACAAAAAAAAATACCCCTCCTCCTCCTCCTCCTCCTCCTCCTCCTCCTCCTCCTCCTCCTCCTCCTCCTCCTCCTCCCCCTCCTCCCCCTCCTCCTCCTCCTCCTCCCCCCTCTCTTCCACTTAGAGGTGTCACTTTTATATTATCATCTTGGTCCACGTGATCCACCGGCGAGGGGTTAACAGCAGGCGGCGGGGAAACGAGGGGGCCGAGGAGGGTGGAGCAGACGTCTTAAGCGCTGAGGCGACGACAAGGACTCGTAACCCTCGAGTTGGCCGGCGCGCGGAATATGACACCCTCAGGCTTTACACCCCCCCCCACCTCCCCTCTCTCCCCCCCCTCCGTTCCGTTCCAGGATGAAGAGCATTATTATTTAATTAAAGAGCGATCTGAGGGCGACTGTGTGTTTTACGGGCGGCGGCCAGTTTGTGCGCGCGGCGCGTGCCGTCCAGCGTTACGGCAGACGTGCTGTCATGGTAACAGATGGCGTGAACTATAAATTGCCTTATTGCGTCCCCGCAGGAGAGCGTCTCTGTGTGATTAATTGCGTAAGAGGTGGCTCAAGTTGTTTCAACAATCTGGATATTTGCTTTGTCTTACGCCTCCATCTGAATACCAGTCAAAGCCATAAACAATCAATAAAACAAGCCGATTACTGCTTTTGGTGTGTTTATGATTCCACAGCTTGCTGATACGTTCTAGTTGGGATCTCAATGATCCTTTGACCCCCCGGCTGTGCAGCACGGCGCTTCGTTACACGGCCACAGATCAGGTTTGTGCATCATGCAGCGCATTGTGTGAGGTGTGAATTGATCTGCATGCCGTTAAGAGCGCCGGTTTCATCTCCCTTCGGCCCTCCGCTCTCATCCTTTTGTGCGAAAAAGGCGAGCAACAAAAACCCGACACGACTAATCAGATGAGTCGCCGCTTTGAGAAAGTCCATCCAACTGGTTCACCGAGATTACATTGTGCGGAAACAAATTATGAAAATCTCACGCTGAATGAAAAAGGCGTGTGTGTGTGTGTGCGAGAGGAAATCTTCACATGCTCAGGTGAGAGCGAGCGGTGAGATCACGTGTTGGATTTGCATCTGAAAGACATTCCTGTTCTTTTCCCACGATGGAGAGAGACGCTCGCTTCCTGCAGCAGCTGATCTGCGTCTGCATATCAGCCTCTGAACGGGGTCCTTCTGCAGGTACAAGTCGACCGAGGAATCGTTGCAAAGACGCACTCGGC
Organism: Gasterosteus aculeatus; assembly: GCF_964276395.1. Classification (NCBI taxonomy): domain Eukaryota; kingdom Metazoa; phylum Chordata; class Actinopteri; order Perciformes; family Gasterosteidae; genus Gasterosteus; species Gasterosteus aculeatus. The sequence continues at coordinate 3,106,763 of NC_135702.1, read as the reverse complement.
GTCTTTCAGAGTGCGCCGCAGCGGGGCCCTGGTGGGACGCGCGGGGGAGTGCATTGTGGGTAAATGGGAGCTGCGTACTGTTAACGCGCGACTCTGGCTGAAGGTTCAGAAGCCGATCGATGAGGACGAGGTTGTGCTGCTGGTAAACAACACCAGAAACATCAGCTGCACCCGACACACTGACCTCACTGTTCACCCCCCCCCCCCCTCGCAGATATCCCAATGAGATCCAAGAGCGAACGTGAGAGGAGTAACATAACACGCGCCCCCCCCCCATTGATGGGATGACAAGTCATGCTGTAATGAGTTTAGTAAAGATTTTTCTGGTTTTTTGTTTTAGATCGATGTGCCAATCAGGCCGCCGTCGCCTGTGAACTGCGATTCACACGCCGTTGTCTGCCCTGCCAGTCGATAAGATGGAGGAACCATTGATTTCCTCCCCCCCCTTTTTGGCGGGCCGCAGGTAGGCGGAGGTGGTGGGGAGGAGACACTGATTAGGTGAGGGGAAGGACAGCGAGGCTCTCACGGGAAAACCGCTGCAGGACCAGGCGTTTGTTGACATTCCCACCGGGAGCAGATGTCTCGTTTATGCAGAGCGGCGGAGACGCGATGACGGCCGTCCCGTACGAGAGACCACCGGAGAGGGGAAACGTCCCGCAGGCAGATCTTTTTCTCTGCAGCTTTCCACCGTTTATTGCTCCATTGTTTATGTGTCTGTACTGAGTAACAGAAAGTAGTGCAGAGTTGATCTAACTGCTTATTTGTATATTTCTAAATAACGGTTAGCATTCGCTCATAGATAGCTAAATTATTTTAGTGTATGTTATCAACTGGTTCTACTTGTTCATATATGTCACCATGTTCACCTGTAGCCTACTGAAAATGTAATTTTCTGAAAGTTTTTAGTGTTTTACAGTCGTTTCTGTATATTATTAAAAGTATACGGCGGAGACGTGACCCCCTAACGGGCCCCTCGGGCGCGCGGCGCCCCCCCGCTCCGCTCTTGAGCGTCTTACCGGCGGGCGCGTCCTGCAGCTCCAGCCGCCGCGCGGCGCCGCAGAGGTACCCCGTCCCCACCACCCAGCCCCGGGGGTCGCCGTGCGTGCCGCGGGGGGTCTTCGCCGCGGCGCTGCGTCTGCTGCCGGGTCTCGCCAGCAGGGCGTTGAGGCAGTTGTGCGCGTCGGGGTCGTTCTTGCCGTGGCGGTTGTTGACGCTGGCGTCGGCGAACGCCGCCTCGTTCACAAACGCGGAGCCGTTGCCGGCGAGGCCTCGGGGCCGACTCGCCGCCGGGTCCTGGAGGGGAGAGAGAGAGAGAGAGAGAGAGAGAGCACATCGTCACGGCGACGCTCAGGAGGCTGAGAATCAACAGAGGCTCATGTTAGCGCGTGATTAATGGACGCGGCTTTCAAACCGTTCAAAAATGCCGCTCTAAAAGGGGTCGATGCATCAGGACATTAGAACGTAATGAACGTTTCTGCTAATAGACCTTCAGATCATTGGGAATCAGGGCAGCTCACTGACAATCTACTAATTACTTTGTTTTAGTTTGTATTACAGTCAGGTAGTAGTACTCGGAGAAGTAGGTATTAAGCACTGACCCATTGAAGTACTGTGAAAGGCGTCACTGCTCCCTCATCCTCTCCTCCCCTAGTAGCCCCTCCCCCCGTCCCCCCCGTCCCATCTTCACATCAACCCGGCCTAATTAGAAACGACCCGAGAGCGGGTGTGAGGGTGTGAGTGCGTCATCCGATCCGTCTCTGACCCGGTGAACCGCCGCCTCTGGCTAAAACATTAGTGAGGTGGGGGGGGGGGCATTAGGGCTCCCGCACGCCTTCGCCAGCCCGCTGCCGTTAATGCAGCAGGGGGGGGGGATGAGCCCCCGGTGGTGTGTGAACTAATGAGGGAGAGAAGGAACATTGCAGCCAGTCTTGCTGTTAACATTGCTGCTCACTTGTCGGCCCATTCAAGGCTCTGTGTGTGTGTGTGTGTGTGTGTGTGTGTGTGTGTGTGTCTTTTCAACGGTCACACCTGCTGAACCCGGCAGCACAAAGCAGCCCGGCGGGGGCTCCAATTGGATGTATGAGCTATATTAGTTCCCCCGCCGCCGCCGCCGCTGCTGCTCGTCCTTGTGAGGTGCGGTGAGACTTAAAGGGCAGAGAGAACAGTGCTCCCTTTATCCTCCTCGCGGCTCCGGGGGGGGGGGGGGACACACACTTCACCCGAGTGCTTTTCCAACAGAGTGTCGATAATTGAAGTCCCTCCCAACGCAACGGATTGCTTTCTTGAGCCGCGTGCCTCTGGTTTTAATTATTTTGTCGGAGGCTTTTTATTTGCAATGGTTTAATTATCATCAATCATTAGGATGTTTATCGGCGAGCGGCGCTGCTGGAGCACCGAGACAAACGACGCCTGCGATTGCGCTCGTTATCGCAGGTCGTCCATCAACAGCGGGTTGGGTTCGCCGCGTGCCAGCGAGTGAACCGCCTGAGAAGAAGCTTCTCATTACTGACCTCCGGCCCAGAAATACAGCGCGCATACCTGACGCCCATCTAGAGGGATGACCATGTGAGGAATCACGTTGGGCAGACTCCTCTGCCGGCAGCGCCGCCACGCCTGGAGCAGCTCCCGCTGGTTCTCCAGGCGCTCGCGCTCCCTCTCCACGTTCCTCTGGCCCTCCCGGAGCCGCTCCAGGCTCTGCTGGTACTCCTCCAGCTGCTCGTCCAGCTCCTGGCGCTCTCGCCTCAGCCTCTCCGTCTCCAGGTGGCACTGCCGCTCCCGCTCCTCCAGCCTGCTCTCCTGCTCCCCCTGCTGGCTCTCCCGGGCCTGGCACTCGCGCTCCCAGCGCTCCTTCTCCTGGCGGAGTCGGCCCTTGAGCCGCTGCGCCGCCGCCACCTCCTCCTTGCGCTTCTCCAGGTTGCGCTGCTTCTCCTGCTCCTGCAGGGTGTTGCCCCGCATGCTGGGGAGGTGCGGCCGGTGGGCGCGGGGGGATGGGCGGCCGCTCTCTCGGAGGAGGAGCCTCTGGACCTCGCAGCAGCTGTCCTGGATGGCGACGGTGGCCTGCAACCCGGAAAAAAACCCCGATGTGAATGCTTGATGAAAATGCAAAAAAAAACACCACCACAACAGGGAATACGAGAAGGCGATTTGAATTGGATCAGACCCTCGCCAGGCCTACACACGGTCAAATGACCCCCCCCCCCCCCTCCGCGGGTAAAACCGCGGTTTCCAGGCTCATAACACAAGAATGCATTCGGAACTTTGAATACGAAAATATCATTGAAATAAAAACCTCACCAAATGCACATAGACGGACGAGAGAGCCCCCACACATCCCCTCATGCAAATACACACACACGACGTGCATGCACAACTTTGCATTTTATACTTAACAGCAGTGTGTGTGTGTGTGTTTGTGCGATGAAACAAAGGACTCGTGTACATCTTCCAGCAGAACAAAGATCAGCAGGATTCTGGTTCCTGCAGCTCGCTCCCTGCAGAGCGCTGGTTCCCCGTTTGCCGGAGCCACATTAAAGCCGTTATCTCCACAACAAAGCGCCCAGTATGCAAGAGGTGCGTTTGTTTAATACGTGTGAGGGCTGCGGGCGGGATGAGAAGTAGCAGGTGGTGAGCCGTGTATTGAATAATGCACTTACCTGCAGACTGTAGAGTAACCGGGTCAGGCTTTGGACACTTTGAGCAACCTGTTAACAGACAAAACCACAACACGGCGAGCGGATTAATGAGCCTGCTGGGATTTTGATGCATGACATTTTTCTGCTTAACAATGTCCACTTCACAATCTACTCACAGTCTAAAGGTTTAGGGGGGAAAAACATACAGAACATTTGCGCCTCCTTGAGGCCACATTGTGCTCTACCGCTATTTTTTAGCGACAAAATAGCCCACCGGAGTGGAAAATAAAATTCACCTCGTAGGTCACAAAACCTCTGCGCGGTAATTGGAATAAGTCTCCGTATCCATTTTTAATGGCGCAATTCCTTTGGAAACAAGATGGACTCCTTCCTCTTTTATGAGCTCATCAATGATTCATTACATTGAGACTGAAATGTAATTGTAACAGACTGTATTGAATTATTGAAACCACCGTCGGCAAGAAACTAACAGACTATAATGACCTTTAACGCTGCCGTCCCCCCCATGGCAACTACAGGCATCCCATCACACCTGCATCAATATTTAAGTGTGCTGTACCTCGGAGTCGATGCCGTTCCTGTGGGTTTGGTGCAGGAGAGAAGGGGAGCGGAGCCCGAGGGCCTCAGTCCAGCCCCCCTGCCCGGCCTCCGGGGTTACAGGCGAGCCCTCGCGGTCCGAGGGGGGCGGCGCCGGGCTGACGGGGAACACGGAGTCGGCGTCGTCGGAGTCCGGGCTGGGACTCGATGGAGAGCGGGCCCCAGGCGACAGCGCGGCCTTCAGGGTCTCGGCTGGGGAACGAAAGGAAACGGCAGAGTGTGAAACGCAGAGACTTCACACCCCGAGAGCTCCGGCTGGGAGAAAAACTAAAAGCAGGATTTCGTTGGTTCTCAGAGACAAAACAAGTCCTTCTGTTCTTCATATGTTCCGGTCACGGCCCTGAATTTATTTATGTAGACAAAAAAAAACATAAACTTATAAAACTTATAATAAGATCCTGGAACAGAAGGTGTGACTCATTTGTTACATTATACGAGAGAAATATCAAAGATGGCATTTAAAGGTTGCAATGAAATAAACCTGACCTTAATACAATATGTACTACTTCTTGATTAAAACACTAAGTACATAAATATTTATACACTTGGTTTAAAACATAATGTGATTCGGTATCTATTAATGTATGCATGGATTCTGCATGATGAATGACGATTTATCATAAGTTCCCAAATATTTTATATTAATAAACACTTTAAATGTTTATTAAATGAATTGCATGTGAATCTGGTCCTGCAGGTTGAAGCATGTTACATGAAAGTACGCGTACCACCACTCACCCTCTCGCAGAGCGGCAGAAAGCAGGACGCCGCCCTGGGGCGGCTCCTCGGAGTTCGGCTGGACGAGCAGCCGCGGTTCGACCTGCGCCGCTGCCGTGTCCGTCCTCCCACTCAGAGCGCCGAGCGCCGCGTAGACCTGCAGCTTCTCCTCCAGGCTGGAGCAGATGCGCTGGTCCTGGCTCAGCAGACTCTCTGACGGGGGCGAGTTCATCGGGTTTCACAGAGTGTGGAGCATTGCGGGACGTTAACTCGGGCGGGGTGCAGGATGCAAAGAGGCCCTCGAGGGAAAAAACGAGAGATGGCGCCGTACCTTGTAGCTTGTGGATCTTCTGAACGCGAGCCTCGGCAGCTCGCCGCTCCTCTTCGGATTCACTCGTGGATTCTTCCTCTTCCTCCGGGCAGCTGAGACGAGGAGTAACAAACCCCAGCGGCTTAGAACTTCATCCTCCGCATCCTCCTCAACACACAGGAGGGACGCTCACCTCTCGACAGCCTCTCTGATGATCCTCATCCAGGTGTTGCGCTCCTCTTTGGAGGACGCGTGGACCTCGTACATTTCCGGCCCGGCGGCCGACGCGCTGATCAGGAACATCCCTCGCTCTTCGTTCGCAACTTCTCGCACTATTAGCTTCTGCAGCGCGATGACGGGAGGCTTCTGGTCCTGAGGCGCAGGGCCGGGTGGGGGTAATTACACCGTGTGATAATGGCAACGGGTTAACAAACAAACTGAACGGGTGACTTCTGTGCGTACCACTGCGGCAAACGAATACTTCTGGTCTTTTTCCTGCAGGAAGATGAGCGCGTCGGTGAGAAGGAGCGCCAGGACGTCTGCGGAAGTGAAGACGAAGACACCGAAATGATCGTTCGCATTCAAAAAAAACGAAATAAAAAGCATGCCCCCCCCCCACCCCCCCCCCCCCTTCGGGCCTCACCTTTGAGCCGGCCGGTGGCGGTCTTCCACAGGAGGGGGCCCTGGTGTTTGAGCGTCTGCCCCGGCACCATCATGTCCTGCTTGCGGAAGGCGTGGCCGTTCTTCAGCTTGGCCGCGCTGCGGTTCTCCATGCGGCCGCACACGTCCTGCAACCTCTGGTGCTGCTCGTACTCGCTGACGCTCAGGTCCACGGCCGCTATCACCCCCCGGATCTGAGCCAGCGCTTTGGTGAGGTCGGCGTGCTCCACCGTGTCCTCTGGGGGGGGGGTCACGCAGGGGGAATAAATCAATGACATCTTTAAACTACATCGTCTATCGCAGTGATTCTCAACTGGTGGGGCCCGTTTTTTGCCTGAGAAAATAAAAATGTAAAATTAAGAAAAACTAAAAAAATTCATCCTGTGATTATATTTTGAAGGGACTTTTTTAATGCAGCATTTAATGTTTTTTGTTTTTTTTTGCCGGCTCGTCCGTCCATGTTTTCAGCAGCGTGTGCCAGGTTTATTTGATTTATTTTGAATTTGTGAAAAAGCTTGCTCCTCAGTACATAGTGTTTGTCATCTGTTAAAGTTTGGTCATTTGTGTCTTTTTTCGCCTTTTTTTGTGTGCATGAAAGCTGTTGAGTTAGTTTGAAATGGCTGAAGATAATTGTTATGTACATTGTAATACCTCGTGTCCTTAAGATGCACTTTGGGGGGTTTTAGCTAATTGAGTGTAAAAGGGAATAGTTCCCTCTCTAGCATCGCTACCAGCTCATTAAACTTGTTTTGGTGTCGGCGTACGTATTCTGTCTCCACACTCTCTCAGCTTCAAACTGCACCATATTTTTATTAAATAAATTTGAGAAGTTGAGAATCTTCCTCGATTTGGGTCGCGGCTTGTCATTAAGGGGTGACGGCGGGTCCCGGAGCCGGACCAGTTGAGAACCACCGGTCTGTAGTGCCGTCATTGCCCATACGAACATGTGGCCAGCAGGGGGCGGCGTGTGACTGACCTTCAGTGTACTGTAAGATCCTCTCCAGCAGCACTGGGTACTTTGTGATCCTTTGGGTCACCAGCAAGATGCACTCTGGGATCTCCCTCCGTCTCACCAAGGAGTTATTACCTTGTTGCTTGAAAAAGTCCAATCAGAAGTTTTAGAAATGTTTAAAGAGGCCCGCGTGGATGCTGCGGGGGAGGAAGGTACCTTGATGAAGATCTGAAATCTCTTGTTATGCTGCTGCAGCTCCTTGAAGAAGTTCACCGCCTCGTTGTGACGACTGCAGAATTCTCCGTACAACTGCTTCATTTTCTCGTTGTTCTCACCTGAAAACTGCCGGAGAAAAGAGAAAAGACACCCAGTGACTCACGCCGCCCGCCGCGCGTTAAGACGGAGGCGGGGGGGGGCGGTCATGTGACCGGCTGACCTGCTGGAGCAGGACGTCTCCTATCCGCCGGATGAGGTAGTTGCCGCGTCCGTGCGGCCGAGCCGAGCCGTGCCGCCGCTCCTTCATGGCGGCGAAGAAGCCGTGGTGGGAGAGGAGCAGCTGGTCCAGGCAGGGGAAGACCCGCTCCAGCGCCTCCGGATCCAGCTGCACCTCCTCCCTCATGCCCCGCCGGAAGACCTCGGCCATGATGTGGAGCGTCTGCAGGTGGTGCAGCTCGGTCTGCATCAGCTCTGAGGTCCAACGCGCCAAACGTCACGTCCCGCCCTCCGGAAAAAAATGACCCGCACAATGAGGAACGCGCGCTCACCGTAGATCACGTCCTGCCTCTTCACGGCTCGCTTGTCCTGTTTCCTGCAGAACCTGTTGTCCACGGTGAGACTCCACGACTCGGCCTCGTAGTCCGCGGCGTCGGCCGACATGTCGCTGTGGATGCACGCGTCGACGGCGTCTGCGGCGGGACGGAGGCACACAAATGTCACGTCACGTTTCCCCTCATTAGAGCTGCTGTGATTCGTCTCAATAGGGGACAGCCGTTGTTTTACGATCAACGAATAAACAAAGAAATGTTGTGTCATCATTTGTGAGATATTTCAGTTGTTTATTTTTTTTTCCAACAATAGCAATAATACCAACCAGGGTTATCATTTTAAATTGAATTAAAACAATATACTTAATACAATTTAAGCAAATCTTTTTGTGCTATAATGTTCTAACCAAATTGAGGAAATGTAGAACTATTTTACAAATAATGAGAGCAAAGCCAATTCTAATCCAATACTATTGGATTACATTTGATCAATCCTATTGGAAAACAACACAATCTGGGTGAAATAGAATATTTTTTTTAAATATCCAAATGAATTCAGCCGCTGTGTTTTTCAACGCTCACCAGCTGGGAAAGTAATAACGTTGAAAGTACAAACAAGACCCGTAAACGCGCGTACGTGTCCTACCTTCCCCGTAGGACGAGTCGGAGGACGCCCGAGTCGCCGGGGGCTCTTCCGATCGCCCGCCGACCTTCCAGGCGTCGGACTCGGCCTCCGGACCGTCGCCGAGCCGACTGCGGCACGAAGAAAAAACAAAAAAGCCATGAAATGAAAACAACCATTTTACCGAAATCACGCGAGCGACAACGCCTGACAGCTCCGCCACCTGTCGCCGCTTGGGAAGGTCCCGGGGGGCGGGCCCGGCTGGGCGTCCGCGTCCCTCATGGCGGGCAGAGACGGGGAGACGGGGACGACGTGCGGAGGGGGACCGTCTCTCACTGTGAAATCTGTGTGTGGGCGAAAAAGCAAAAAGAGATTTACCTCCCTCGGCCCCCACGTGACCGGGAACCTTTATGTTGTAAACTCACTCTGCGGGAGGGACGCCGTCCTGTTCTTCACCATGGCAACGGCGTATTTATCCTGGAGCTTCTGGGAAGCGCGAGAAGTCAGAGAGGGGCTCCGTGTCGGCGCACGGCAGAGGTCAGCGGCACTCACCTTCAAACAGGGCGGGACGGATTCTTTACAGCCCTTGTGGACGATCGCGGCGCAGCCTGCGGACGGACGTTTCTGAGTTACTTCCCGAAGACAACTTGTTTGTTTTTCTGAAAAGAAAAAAAAAGAAAAAATGGCGCCGCGACTTACCGGCGCAGTGCAGCACGTCCTTCCCGGAGGCCGGTTTATCGCACACGACGCACGCGCTGGGGCCCAAACAGGAGCCGGCGTTAAACCGGTGTCCGTCCGGCGGCCGGTCCTTGGCCTCTCTGTCCTTGGCCTTCCCCTTTGGAAAGCCACGCCGGAGACACGAGCGTCAACAAAGAGGCCATGCGGGCGGAGTCCGAGCGCGGCGCGGCGCGGCGCTTCATGTTTCTATAAACCGCGGCGGGTGTCTATGTGCAGAGTGAGCAGAGGGACGAGCGCCTGCTCCCGAAAGCGAGACGGCCAACGAGGAAATGGAGGCCGCCATAAACAACGGGCGCAGGTCAGGGGGGCGACGAGGCTGCGTGCTGACTCAACAAAAGGGGATTAATGATTACGGGGAAAGAGGGCGGACAACCTGCCGCGCTCGGCGCTCTGACCTTGAGTTACTCCCAGAAACGTTTCCTGGTTGCGTCTCACAGAGAGCGGCACAATGTGTCACAGTAGTGGTCTAGACGGGGAACACCGGCCCCCCGCAGACGGTTTATAATGAATAACTAAATGTACTAACTTATAAAAGGTAAATAATACAATTGAAATCAGCCGGTCGTGGTGTTTTTAAGCCTGTGAACGAGGCGCTGGGGGGGGGATGTAGCGTGTGAAAGCTGTTTTCCAGCCTCCATTAAGCCCATTCGTCTTCTATACTCGAGTGGGGGACGGCTGACGGGTGTCACCTTGCTCTTGTTGCGGGTGCTGGACATCCGGCTCTTCAGGAAACTGAAGGTGCGGGCGACTTTGTACTTCTCCGACTCCGCCTTGGCGGGGACGTTGCACTTGTCCAGCTCCTCCTCTTGGATTCTTAAGAAACATCAGAAACAGCCTCACTGTCGTAACTTCAGAAAACGCGTTCAAAGCGGCTTTGTTTGTGTGCAAACGCTTGTTAGTGAGGCGGAGCGGCGGCGTCCCGGTTGTCTTCACACGGACTCTACGGGACAACAAAAGCAAGCCTGACTGGTTAGTGTAGCTTTGTAGTACACAAAGCGCATAACATCGCATAACAGAGGCTCGCTTCCTGGAATAAATGTTTCACAGAGAAAACATTTGGATGATCGAAAGATCAAAACACAAATCGTGCTCCTTCTGTAAATTAGAATTAGTAGAATTGTTAGGAGGTATGAAACATGCAAAATGACAATGACAGTCTTCTGGTGCACGTTGTTAAAAGACAACAACCGCTTTGTTATTGCTCTGCTTCTAAAAGAGATAAAACAAGGAAAGGAACGATGAGGTGTGAGAAGGAGGAGAGGGAAGGAGAGGAGGTTGTCGTCAATCGATGCGAACATGCCGTCGACCTTAGTTGAGGGGGGGGGCTACAACACTCAAACATGGCTCAAGCCCCCCACGTACTCTTTGAGGAACTCAGACAGGGTGAGATGTTGGAGGGACTCTGGCAGCTCCACGCCGCCCTCGTCCTCAGCGGACTGCGCTCGCTGACGGAACCTAATCTCCCTGCAGAGAACAGCGCGCACGCACACACACACACACACACACGGCCGCTTTAACACCGACGAGCAGCCACGAAGCGAGACCGGCTGTTGTAATCTGTTGATATGTGGAATAAAGATTAGTTGCATTGATTGCGTCTGGTATCCTCCACCAGGGGGCGCTGCACATGAAGAGGTAAAGGAAATATCACTTGGCATCAGTGAAAAAGGGGCCGAGCGGAGCAGGAAGAGGAGCGGAAATCCTCTTTCTAACTCCGCGCCACTTCACCCCCCCCCCCCAGGAGCAGAGACCTTGAAAAGCAGCACCGTTGCTTTATTTTATACAGTTTTTCCACGAACCGCCATTGGCCACAGTGCTGCAAAATGCACGTTCGTCGCGCTCCGGGACGTGTACCCACGATGCACTGGGTCATGCCTGCGGCCAGGCGGTCGCTCAGAGTCACCCTGGCTGATATCTGTGCGTCACCTCCTCTTGGAAAGGAGACGGGATCGAAAACACCCGTGAAGCACATTCAGCCAGCTGTTCTTTAAATAAACCAACCGCCCGCCAGTCACCAAGCAACCTGGACGTCATGGTTACCACACGCGTTGCTCATAGTAACGGGATTACATTCTTGACGTATGATACGACGGAGCCCAAAGTAAGTGAGGTCAATACAGAAACACACAAAATACAAGTACAATTTACAAGTGAAAGTGAAATGAAATCATAAATACCTCTTTTCGTGCGGCTGCTCTGGCGTCATGGGGGGTCTCTGCTCTGTGTACGCACAGAATGAGGAGTTTTAAAACTAATTCAATCAACAACAACAACAATCAAGGCCACGGCGTTTAAAATCGAATGAGGAGATGCCGATTTCGCTCCACGTACGCACAGAAAACTGAAACTGAAAGTCGGCAGAAACTTTAGATTGTTGCAGAGTGAATATTTTATTTTTTCGGCACCGATGCGGAAATAAACACGCATCACTCCTTACACACCCACTGCCATTCGGATTAAAGAAGCCACACACACACACACACACACACACACACACACGCATGCAAACACATGCTGGCGCCAAGGTTATAACACATGTGACTTTAATTTACTTCTTTGCCTTTGATTCAAATCCCCGTCGCAATTCCAAATTGTTCTTCACTCACAATTTGAGTTTTCCTTAGTTTTGTTCTTCGGCGCGAGCAGAATTCACAGATCTCACACGTGAGGTGATTTAAGAGACGTTCCTTTCATGTTCAGCCGCTTAAATCGTCCCCGTGTCTCCGCTTTGGTCTCCACCAACTCCTCCCAGCCGGTAAAAAAACCAGCCGCTGTGCTGCCCGGCTGGTCGCTAACTATGTCCGTCTGCTGGTGCCGCAGGACTTGGAAGCGACCGGGATAACCTTGACGACGGCACAGACAAGCGGCGACGGCGGCGGCGTGCCCGGCGGGGGGGCCCCCGGCGTCCGGTACTTACTCCCAGGGTGGAGGAGAGACAGAGACATAGGCAGAGAGAGCGCCTGAAGGAGAGAGCGGCTGTGGCCGACACTGTGGGGGACGCCATCTACGGGGGGCACAGGGGACACGTCAGCTACACGGGACGGCGCCGCGTGACCTGCAGTCGGCTCCGGGCTCATTGAGAGTAGATTTTCATGGGAGGAGATGCAGATTTGCTCTTCTGCGGGGAGTTAAAACGTGCCAAAGAGCATTTTTGTGTCCGTCTGCAGCCGTTTTATTCCAGGCACGGACCTCGGGGGGCAAGCGGCCAAGAAACAGCCTTTTAACTGGTTATTAATCTGATACTGATGCCTATTTACAGACGCAAATCGTCAAACTATTGCTTTTTGCACATCTGTCGGGAGTTGACTGCAGTTTATATATTAGTGGTGCGTCTTGACAGTTGCGTTAAGGGAGACAAATAGAAGGTAAACAGCAAACAGAACATTGTTAGTCTCGCGTTAGATCTCCTCGCATTTCTATCTGCAGGCGTCACTGACCGAGGCTCGGGTCCGACGGGTTGCTGTCGCGGGTCGGACGGGCGGGACGGAAGCTGATTCTGGGGGAGGAGTAGGAGTACGAACGCAGTCGAATCCCACGCTCACCCGTCTGCTGGGGAGAAGGAGGCAAAGTTGAGGCCTGAAAGCAGAAGTGGGAGTTTTCTGAGGCCCGAGGTGGCGCTTTTACTTTCGCCGAGGAGGCGGATTGGCTGCAAGTGCAGGCGAGGTCCGCCGAGGGCGAGGAGCCTTCACTCTCGTCTTCCTTTTTCTCCGCCTCCGACCAGAGCGGGGAGAGCGGGGACTGTGGCTCCTCCTCCTCCTCCTCCTCCTCCTCGCTGTCCACCTCCAGGGCCACCAGGCTGGGACTGGGGGAGACACGCGGGCGGGTTTCACACCAGAGGAAACGCTTTGTCCGGACGAGACAGAAAACGCCCTGCGCTCAGTACCTGAGGTCACGCGCTGAGGTCACACGCGTCCGCCGGCGGCCGGCGTGCTCGGAGGACGCGGGGCGGCTCAGCCGGGCGAGGGCCCGGTCGGCGGGTGAGAGCGCGGGAGGGGCGGCATCGGCGGCCGGCGGCGGCTGTCCCGCGTCCCGCGGCCCGCCGTCCGTCCCGGTGGCGTCCCCGACCTCCGGGTCAGCTTCTTCCTCCTGCGAGTTCAAAAACAACACGCGAGGAGAAACGTGAAGGAAAGGGGAGCGGACCAACGTGGCTCTGGCAGAGCGAGGGGGGATTTATGACCTGCTGGTGATGCGGGGCGGTCGGGTCGCCGGCGTCCATCACTGAGGGCTGCTGGACCGGCTGGTTCTGGACTCCGGCGGGCAGCACGGGACGCCCGTTCACCGCCCCTGTAACAAAGTCCATAACCGATCAAACCGGCTTCTCTTTGTCTGCACTCTGCTCCCCCAGTTGGAAATCCGCCGCTCTGCGGCGCCGAGCAGTTGTCTGAGATGTCTGTTAGGAATTTGTTTTCATCCTGCGGAGAGATTTACGGTGACGGAGCCGAGTGAGAAGCGACTCGTCGCTGCCATTATTCATTCCAGCATCAGCCGAGTGTTGAGCGGAGATGACAGAAAAACATCGAGGGCCACCAGCAGATACACACAGGAGGTGGTAATAAAGGGAAGTTTGGTCATATTTTCTTCGGTGTTCGGGAGTCGGCAGTTTGTGCCGTGATTTATCGATCTGTCATTGGATAAAAGTCAAGGCTCGGATCAAAAGAAAAGAGAAACGCGATGAGGCGGCGCCCTGGTTGACCTTTAAAGGCTCGCTTTCACAGAAAACCTCCACGTATCAACTTTCCCCGCAGGCTGTGTTTCTTTTGTTCCCCATGAAAAACAGAGCGGTCTTTTGAGGTGCTTACAAACCAACGACATTTTGCACACGCATTGAAAAGTGCCAAACTTGTGCAATCTGTTTGGGTTCATGTGCTCGGGCACCGGTTGACTGGTTTACGACCAAATACCCGCAAAGCGGCATTCCGGTGAGCCTGGAGCCTAAACTCTGAGTTTAGCACGCTCGTACCTTAAACTAGCATTGTGAACATGTGTTGAAGCAAAACGTTTGTAGCGTTTTAACGCAAATGCATCCACATGAAAACCACGGCAGGGGCGCAGAGGCGTACGTTTCAACACCTTAATTGCAGGTATTTTAAAATCAATAAGAATGATTTAATGTTTTGCATTAAAATTCTTCAACGCCATCTGCTTTCAAATGTACGCGGTGCACTTAAGAACTGTCCGTGCAATGCAACATGCAGTCAAAGCACCTCATTTATCTAATGGGAGTAAAGTATGTGTGTGTGTGCGCTGCACGTGCCACTGGTGCACGATGCTTCTAGGATAACAACGTGGAAAACTGCCATTTTTTTCCGTTGAGAATCCATTTTCGTAGCTCTCTTGCTGCGAGCTTTCCCCCCCCCCAGACTTTGATGTCTGGACCCGCCATGCCTGCACTAATGTAAGGGAAATCCTGGGCATCAGTAAGGCATTTCCTCTCTGCTGCGCTCACACAGGCAAGACGCTTAGCGCAGAGCTCAAACATACGAGGCAGACTTGTTATGCCAATCCACTGCACTCACCTCGTTTTTATCCCCGCGGCCCGTTCGCTTTCACGCAGACAGCGTATTCTTGATTTAAAAGCGCGAAGGCAGAGGGAGGGAAGCGGCTCGTAGGCCAAACCCCGACGATCAGTTCGTCCGAATGAAAACCACAGCGGCCTCGAGGGGCCGTCATCACGACTAAAAGCATTCCGATCAACATAGTTGGGCTTAGTTATTTGTGCAATAGGAAAAGGATCTGCGGTCAGAATGAAACATCACACACACACACACACACACACACACACACACACACACACACACACACACACACACACACACACACACACACACACACACACACACACACACACACACACACACACACACACAGAGTTTATGGTCTCAGAGTTTATGGCCTTCAGCCGCGTTCACAACAGGCCCTTCTTTCTTCCACGGCAACACACGGGGAATTAGCATGCGCGGTAACCGTGGCAACACCTGAAAGGTTTGAGCATCCTCCTCAAAACTTTTTCACAAGCCAGAGAGACGGTGTCGATTGGATTGAATCCGCCCGTTGAACGAGGATCCGGAGGTCAACGCGTGTGCAAAACCCTGAAATGTCAGCTTTTGTGAACCAGCTTGTGAACCCCCCCCCACCCCACGTACTGTACAGAGCTCCACTGTCCGTTTCAGGGGAGCCAGAGGGGGACGGGAGGGAGGGGGGTGGGGGGGTCTCCCGGTTGGGACACGCCTGACCCCATTCCTGCCTTTGTCCCAGTGACGGGGCAGATTCCAGGACTGGGACCCAACTCGCACCAGACTGCTGAAGGACAACGCGTCCGTTTACCGCTCATCAAGGAGACGGTGTGTGTGTGTGTGTGTGTGTGTGTGTGTGTGTGTGTGTGTGTGCGTGTGTGTTTCTGGTGATTCCGAACAGAGCAGATTGCCTATCGAGGCAGCCACACGAGTAAAAGGCTTCCAGTCGAAGCTTCTCAACCAGCTTATCGTGCGTCGTTCCCACAGCCGGCTGTGCAGCGAAGCCACAAACGTGTTGTGTTTATTCATTAATTACTCATTCGTTGTTTTGGCCGCACGGAGCTCCTCGCTCGTGCAATGTGCGAAACAAGAATGCATGAAATACTAAACTCCTGCTGCTGCTGCTCGTACTCCCACGAAAAGCAGTAGTAGCACAAGATCAGGTCTCCTGGCTAAAACTCCAATTATATTAATTGAAACCAGATGCCACAGTATTATTGCTATAATATTAAAACGGAACGGTATTTTTGGAAAGTTGCTCTTGTGTTTGCCAAATCGTTGAGGGAGATCGACAGAGAGAAAGAGAAGATTTACCAAACGATGAGGACGGGAAGTCTTCATCGTCGTCGTCGTCGTCCAGAGAAAGAACCAGTTGTTCCTCAAATACCTTCAAACAAACCAGAAAACAAACAGAGGAAGCATCTCTTTTAGGAACAAAGACACTCGGTCGCGTGCAAATGACTTCCAAAGACGACCACGGCGCTTCCGAGAGGCTGGCGCGTACTTCCGCGGTACTCACATGGTCCACCGGCGCCGCCGCGTCCACTCGGAGCGCTTTGCCAACGCCTGTGTGGGATAAAGACATTCAGCCCGGGAGTTAATGCACGACACCTCTGCCCCGTCGCCCTCCGCCGCCGGGTCCTGTGTGTGCGTGCCGGCGAGGAGACGGGAGGCTGCAGGCTGGCGGCGGGGGTGGGGGGGGAGCAGCAGGTCCACAGAAGGAAGAAGCACATTCTCCCCAGCGTGAGGTTGTTATTTCGGACGGGTTAATGGACGGGGGGGCTCGAGGTCAATACCGAGACACGAGCTTCCTGCTTTTCCCCCCCTTCAGGAGTCGATACTGAAATCCGCCGTCGCCACGGTTACCCAAACGGACGGAGCGGCAAAAATAAGCGCGGCGGTGGCACCGCGGGAAAAACATCTGTGAGGGTCTCCCTCTGAGCGTGTCCACCAGAAGGACAGAGACAAAACAACCTGCCCCCCCCCCCGAGGTTTCCTCCGAACAAACAGGCGCGCGGAGGAAAGAGCCTTTTACGGCGTCTGCTGGTGATTTCTTTAGTCTCTGCGAGTCAGTGACGAATGTCCGACCGCACAAATGTTTGCTCAACCGATTCCGTGGGGATTTGTTTTGCACACGGACACAATGCGGGGCTTGTTTGTGCAAATGATTATAGTTCATCACCGGGTAATCTGTCGGCTGCTGGTGTCGATGACTCATTCAAAAGTGTAGCGGCGCAAAAAAGGATTAAGAAAATTGCCGTTCACAATGTCGCGAGATCCCGGAGTGAAGCAGGATTCCAAATCCGAAAGGTTTTTCCATTTAAAATGCGTTAATATTTAAGTTTCCCGTCATTCAACATGATTTCAGCGCATCGTCTGCCTCTAACAACGTGGACTATCTGGTAAACAGGCACTTTATTACAACCCATAACAAGCTCTCGTCTGACAATTAGTGGAACGGGGACCCGATTCAATCCTACCTTCATCGCTCGGGGCAGATTCCTCTGTGCCGCTCTCGTCTTCCTCAGTATCACCTTTGAGCACATTGACCTGGAACAAAAACAGATCTCACGTGAGCTGTAAAAATATTAAGAAATCTCTAAATTAGAGATAAAGATTATTATGTGACACACAATATTTCAAAGCATCATTCTGCGTAAGCTGCCCTCTGGGTTTATTAACTGCCATGGCTGCAGTGTTTTCTTTACGCTTACTTGCTCAACTCTTGTCAAAATGTCCGATTACAAGCGGAGGGGTGGGGGGGTGTGTGGGAGTCGAGGCCTTTTTGTTTAAACAAGTCGGAACAAAGCCCGTGCAAACGGCCTTATCTCAACAGCGGCGGCGCATTACCTCACGCGGGAGACGCATGGGAAAGTGAGTTCGCCAGCGGCCGCACTGTTTGCTGCAGCTTACGGGAGCCCCACAGGGGACGTTAAACAAAAGGTGCTCGCACCAGTTTGAGGATGCTGTCGTCGGCCAGTCGCTCTCGGAGGATCCCGACGGCGTCCTCGGGGCGGCCTCCGGGCTCCGGCCGCCGCCCCTGCCGCACCGTCAGGGTCAGGGAGCCCGTCCGGGGACAAAACCTCACCATGCTGGACCCGTCGGCCCACACGCACCACACGCCTGGAACGGGGCCCACAGCTGGACCCGGGGGACTGACGGGGGAGAAGGAGGAGGGTGAACGGGGCCACGTCACACAACGTCCGCCGCTGAGTCATTAAACGGGACAACTTACGCCGCCAGCGCCCTGAACATGGCGTGCCGTCCGTCCCTCTGGGCCAGCTGGAGGGGGGTGTGCCCCTCCTGGTTGGGCGCGGTCAGTGCCCTTTGACCTCGGGGCTGGTGGATTAAGAAGCGCGAGAGGTGGACCAAACCCAGGCGCACCGCCAGGTGAAGGAGGGTTTCTCTGGGCTGAAGCTCAGCGGCTAAAAAAGGAAGAGACAGAGAAGGATACGAAGGTCCGTCACGCCGTTCACAGCGCCGTTACCCGGGAGGAAAGAAGAGAGGGCGTAGTGGCAGGAACAGAACCTGCACCAGCTGCAGAAAGCCGCCACCCAGTCGAACCTTTCCCCGATGTGTGTTACACAAGCTCTCTCCCCGCTGCGAGGCGCACGGACCATCTGCTGCGTATGTACGGAATGTACGGCCCATAAAAACCGCGCAGGCCAAGAATGAAGAACTCGGGGTGACGCAAAAGGGTTCCGCCGCGTTTTCGATAGCATTGTTACCTGGACAAACAGGATGTTTCGCCGACGCCGGCTGGGAGGGAGGCGGTTGGTGAACTCTGTCACGCGTGCAGCAGAGTATCGGCATGCGTGAGGGTACCCTGTATAAACAGCCCCCGGCGCGATGCACTATCTGGCATTGGGCACCAGATGGGCACGTTTCTGCCCCACAAATCCTCCACGTACGCCCCTGTTGTTTTGTGAGCACGGAGGGGGGAGGGAAGGGGGAGGGGGTCTGTTTGCAGAGAGGACCCGGGGTACTTCATCTTCCCTTTAAGTGTGGCTGAGAGTAGACGGTTGCCATGGCGCTTTCGCTCAAACCCCGGAACAATGTGCAGGAGAACTCTCGTTTCCTCTTTTCCCTCCTTTGATGGACCAAAACTCTCCGTCACCTCCGTGACTTTCTCCACACACACACACGCAAACACACACACACACACACACAGATTCAGAATTTTAAGGAAGCTAGCAATATACTTTTCCATCAAGCGGTATGTAATCTCCTGGAAAGCACTCGTGTCCAAAGTGTAATATTACTTTGGCCCGGTCAGAATGTTTTCACCCTCATTTCCTAGAATATAAAAAAATGAGGTGAGAATTCGCCGCTTTTTGAAAGAATGGAACATCATGAATCAAGGAATCGGAGGCCAGACGCCAGAAACAACTCAGACACAGCTGCGGCGCGAAGGAGAGGAGTGGGGGGGGGGGGTCTGATCTGGCTGAAGAGGAGCACCGGTCCCCGGCTGCAGCGATAATAACGGTGATTGAAAAGCCACGTTTGCATCGCAGCTCGGTGTCTTAATCACACGGGCGTAGAGGATCCCGGGAGAAGAGGACAAGGCCGGCGGGGGATTCGTGGCTCAACATCCGGAGAAAAATGAAACCCCACGCAGAAATCCGCCTCCTCTATGTGCTTTGTTGTGATTGGACGGCTTTGTTTTAAATGCTCCACAACGTGCAAAAACCCGATAAAAACCCACAGCTCCTCGGTTCCCCACCTTCTCTGGGCTGAGCGTCGGCCTCACTCCACTGCTGAGGGTATTCCATGTTGGCCATGGCTTGTGTGATCTTCTCATCCAGCTTCCCCAGACCGGACTCCCCACCTGAAATCCCGTCCTCCTCCTCCTCCTCCTCGCGGCGCTCTAACCCCGCGGCGGAGAACCTCTCCAGCACCTCCAGGTGGCTCCAGGGGCCGAGCCGCTCGCGGTTCGCTCTCAGGTGCTCTGCCGCCTCCTGGGCCGCGTCCGCCAGGTACTGGAGGGAGGCCCGGCCCTCGCACGGCTCCACCCGGCCCGCCGCGTAGAAGTAGGACGTGACGGCGGCGGCTTCCGCGGGGGCGTGGCCTGAGGGAGAGCGAGGCGGTGAGACAGTGACAGGCGAGGGGGGGGGAGGGGGCGAACGTGCGGGGGTTTTTTTTTGGAAGGCGGCCTGAAGGACGTACCAGGAACCGTGTAGCAGAGGGTCCGTCCGTCGGCTCCTCGTTTCGCCGCGGTCACGTGCGTGAGGGCGGAGCCTCGCACGACGACGTAAAACTCCGCTCGGTCGGGGGCGTCGGCTGGTGAGCTCACCAGGGCCTCCACCTGTCCCTGGGACGACAAGAGACAAACAGCCACGTCATTGATGGTCACCGTTAGACGCACACAACGCGCGGCGGGGAAGG
The DNA here is from genome assembly GCF_964276395.1 of Gasterosteus aculeatus. Lineage (NCBI taxonomy): Eukaryota > Metazoa > Chordata > Actinopteri > Perciformes > Gasterosteidae > Gasterosteus > Gasterosteus aculeatus. The sequence goes on along the minus strand of NC_135702.1, from coordinate 3,086,852 downwards.
AGAGAATTAGGGTGGGGGGGAGAAGAAAGGGGGAGGGGAGTCAGCAGCCCCCCCCACTGGGCGTCTATGTCGTGATCCATCCTCACAATGCGATTCGTTATCAGTGACCTGGTTGTTGTTGTTTTGCATTGCCCTCGTCTGAACTCTGTGACCTGCATCCACCAGAAGAAACACTGAGATGAGCTGTTTTTTTGTTGGTTTTTCACTCCGTTTAATGACTATTTCGTTGAGGGAAAGACCAACACGGGTTTCAGATTCTCTCCATCTTTCAATTATTCACTGCAACCAGCCCGTTTTTGCAAAGTAGGTCAAACTGTATCCCGAAAACCATCGAAATGTGTTGAAAACGGTACTAGAACGTCATCAAATCGCCTCACAAAAACAAAAAATCTTTTTATTTCACCACCAGCGAGACGCGCGTGTATGAAGTGAGGCGACGACGAGTCCAGTCCTGCATGTTGGAGTGTTTTCATCGAGAGGAAACTCTTTATCGTCTCATCACAAAGTAAACGTTTTTGTCCTGCACATGAACACAGCAACCACCTGATTTACTCCACCTCCCCCGTGTTATTCTCCCTCCCGGGACCGGCCTGGGAGGGGGAGGGGGGGGGTCGACTCCTGCTCTCCTGTTTTCTTGCGCTCGGCTCGGGGGGTTTTATCTCCTGGTCGTCCTTTATTTATCCTTGTTGCTATCCGAGGTATCCGAGTGGAGGATCCATCCGCGTGATAATGGCATAATAACAAAAACGGATAGCGCCGTCCCTCACGCCGTCGGGGCTTTCACAGGTGGATGCGGCACCGATGACGGGGGTCTGACCCCCCCGAGTGGTTTCGGCTGCAGCAGCACTCAGCGCTCATGTTACGCACCGACCGTTTTTCCAGCGTAGCAGCGAGATAAGACGCCGGCCTCTCTGGTTTCTATGCAGGTCAGCGAGAGCCACGGCAGCAACGGCCATTTTTAAAGTAGGATTACACTTTCTTTCAAGGTTGCCATCAACTATTGTTGCACTTTACTTCTTCTTACTAAACGCAATTCAATGTAACTTGACAAGGAATGTTCTGATTCATCTCATTCACCACAAAGGGATTAATCTATTCTCCATCTTGACGTTTCTATTTTTTTGGGACGTTGTCCTCCAGGTAACGTGATCATCAATGAAAGACACAGAAACACATCTTGATTTAGCTTGTCGCTTCCTCCACGGAGCGCCACGGTCCCGATGAATTATTGGCTCGGACCCGCAGGATTTGATCAGATAAAAAAAACGTGAGCCTCGGGGGAAGAGGAACCAGCACGTGGGACAGATTGGATCTGCGGGCTTGTCCCCCCCCCCCCGGGGGCCCGATCGCTGCGCAGCCTGATCCAGCCCCGACGACGTCTTCAACGCGTTCTACCTCGTCCCTCCTTCATGGGCAGCGCTCAGGTCCGGCATAATGCGCTGATTATGGAGCGCGAGCAGTTATTTTGCGTATGCAAAAAAGGTCCTTGATACAATCTAAAAGGCAAATGCACTCCATTCGGGTGGGGGGGTTGGGGGCAACAACGACGCCTGCTCGTCTCCGGGAAACCAGCAGCCGCGGCGCTCTGTGGTCTCCTGGGGGGCGTCGCGCAGGTGACGTCGGGCCTCGCTGCAACAAAACAACAACAACAACAAGCTCCCGGGAAAACAAGCCGCTCCTCCGGCCGTCACGTTTTGACTCATCGAGTGTGCAGAAATCCTCGCGCGGTCGCCGTCGATTATTGTAACTCGGGGTGGGGGGGGGGGCGGAGGGCACTTCCATCTGGTCACTGGAGCAGAATCTCATCGGACAGCTGGAACCGACTGCAGGCCCCTTTTTCTCTCTCATGCTCAGCTGAGACACATACCTCGGATCTAATCCCCCTGTGCACAGGAGACACTAATAGGTACAAGTATGGACTCTGTGGTGCTTAATCACGCCGAGAAGTAACCGGATTTCTTGCTAAATGCTTTAATCAAATACATGATGAGGGACTACTGAAGGGCTGGAATATTTGAGAGTTTTTTTTTTACTTATTTCCTTTATGTTTGACCAGCTTATCGTCGGCTTTAGTTTGTTTGCCATATAAAAAGCTCGGCAAACACGATGAGCGGGAACACTGAACCGTGAATCACAACACGGGAACCCTGTGATGACCCACACGGGCCCACGTGAGCCGTGTCCTTGTGCTAACACGCAGTCGTGTCGAGCTAATAGCTGCTATCAAGTAGTTTCTACTTCCTGTTACCCCAGCGCGTCCTCTGGGGACCCCGACTGTCGGTAGCTTATGAAAATATTGACAAATATTGGCAAAATACTCATTATGTTGGTATAATAAACAGCAAATAAAAGCACCTTTTAATGTTTGGGAAAGATGAAGGTTTTCCTAAATCTTAGGTTATATCTGATTCCATAGAACAGTATCAATATAATATTGATTTACTACGTTAATTTGGCTAAAAATTGAGACGCATGTGTTCTCCGGTCTTCTAGCGCGGAGATCGATTCTCCTCGGAAACGCCCGCACGGAAGGAACAAAAATCCCTTTGTTCCGTTCGAAGCCTCCTCCGCTCAATGCACCCGCTTGTGTCTGCTGTGGACGCCGCGTTCCGGGGTGTGAAGAAAGGTGCACCGTGACACCTTCGCCAAAGGCCCGTTACAATAACAGCCTTCACGGCGCGGCGGCGACGTGCCGCTCGCGGAGACACAAAGCCGCCCATTGAGACCCGGGCTCTCATGCGGCGGGAGGAGAGTTCGCCGCTGCTGACCTGTGACCCTTCCGGGGGGTGGAGACGCCGCTTCCTGCTAATGGAAGGCAGCGTGCGAACGCGGCAAGAGCCCGTGATCATTCACAAATGGCCCGGTTTTACTCAGACGGGTCCTCAATCGGCCTCTATGAGAGAGAGGGGGAGGGAAGGGGAGAGAAGGGGAGGGAAGGGGAGACCACCCCCCCCCCCTCCTCTCGCTCGCTCACTCTAAAACTGGTGACACAGCAAAACAAGCAGACACTCTGCTTACCAGAAATCTGGCAACGCTTCAGTGACTGGCCCACCCAGGCTTCCTCACACAGCGGAGGGTAAGGCCGGGAGAGAGAGGGAGAGAGGGAGAGGGGGGAGGGGGGAGGGAGACATGGAGGGTCGACAGATGGAGGAACTGAGAGTAGCACACAAACAGACCTCTACAATGAAAAAAAGACACACGTGCACTCCAACATGCTCCCTCGTGGAAGAAGTGCATTTATTCAATTTGCAAACTGGTCGGCGGAAGAAGAGAAGAAACAAAAGAAGCCCCCCGTGGACGCCTCGCCTTCGGAGGCTCGCCATTTGGCGAGCGGGTCGGCGCAAGGCGTCCAGCGTCCCCGGGGGGGGGACCGAAACCCTCCTGGCTCGGGTTTCAAGCGCGACACAAGGCAGGCCGGCCGGGGCCGAGGGAGAGCAAAGGGGGGTCCGGGGGGGGGGTTGCTTTAAAACACAGAATCGGGGCCCAGAGAGCAGCGCGCTGAACTCACGCACACTTAACACACGGCAACGCCGAGGCACTTACATACAGGGGCACCTCTGTTCTGTTCCCCTCCATCGTCTCTCCATCCACCAGAAGCCTGGAGAGGAAACAGTCACAGTAAGATGTCGGGACAACAAACAACAACAACAACAAACAGGTCATACATCGTTCATTACAACGCCTCCGTTGAAATGATCAGAATGTCAAAACGATGTAATTGACAAGCGATCAAGTGTTTCATTTCCTGGTCGAGAGGAGTGTGAACCCCCGTTGCCGCGGTAACCTGCTCGGAAGAAGCTACGGCGTCTGCGGCCGGCGCAACACCGGATCCGCTGTGAATAGTGCATGACCCCCCCCCCGAGTTGAGACGCTTACGCGACAGCTTCAGACGTCTGCAAAAAGGATGTTCGCTCCTCGAGTAGTGAAAAGTTTACCTTTTTTCTGACGTTCCGCCACCAAGCGCATTAATTACAACGTGCATGATGCAGATCGCGAAAGCGTCGTATCCTCACACAGGAACACATGACTCACCGACCAGTGTCTTAGTTTATCTGGTCCGGTCCCTTTCGCTGCAGTATCTTATCCATTGGGAGTGCCAGAGGCCTTTGAGCCTCTCCTATTGAATCCGTGCAGCTTCATCACCGTGACCTGGAACTATTGTTGCATGTATTGTCGTCATATAGAATAGACATTGTCCCGGGGTCGGCAGGTCGCGACGCCGACACGCCGGGAACATTCTATTGTGCTCGTGTTTGTTAAAAAGGTTTTAAGCGACCCGAATCCACACATGTAAAAAGTTAAACTTGATTCCAATGAGAACTCTCGCCTACGGGGGGGAGGAAAGGGGGGGTGTTTGTGTCTCTCGTTTACGCGTCCAGTTGTGGCAGTGTGCACCGTGTCTGCTTCGGGCCTTCGGGCTGATCGCGGCCTCTGCAGCGCTCAATGCGGATAAGAAACCTGAGCTGGCCGGTGGCCATGCACTCCGGAGCAGAGCGTGAGAAAAGGAGATTACGCACAACAAGAGGAGCAACGCCGTCACAAAGCGTTTGGGAAAACTCACTCTGACATCTTTATAGGTGCTGCAAATATTTTAACACTCCAGCAAGTCGATCCTGTTGTCCTTGAGGGTTTTTTTTTTTTTTTTTTAACAAGGGATGCATGATTGAATAATCAGGTTATTGGCCCTGTTGGCCCTGTTGGCCCTGTGGGGGGGGGGGGGGGGGGGGGTGCTTCTGCTTAGGGCCCTTCGGCATCAACCCCCCCTGTGGCTTCACGTGGAACTAAAAGATACGGATCGCACTCGGCTAGAATAAACAGCACACGGGTTTTCATCTAATGCCAACAAACATCCGCACGGCGATGAACACGCACGAGTGAAAACATGCGTGAGAATTACTACACATGTTGTCAGCACTGCGGGAACGATGCGTGACCTCTGCTCCCGCAGGGTTCGGTCAGTAAACGCATCGGGAACTTCAGGTGAAAGGCTGGCGGTCCAAGAGAAGAAAAAAAAAAAAAGGAGGAAAAAAAAAAAGTCGCCACGTCCTTTTTTTTCCGTTGTGCCCGTGAACGCACCGGCACTCGATACTCGTCTGTAAATCAATAAAACGATGGATGCCATCGGAAGGCGAAGTCCTTCTGATGCTGCCCGGTTCGGGTTCGCGGTCGTAAAACATCTCGTTCACCTGAGGAGGAAACCCGCGTGTCGTTTACCTGCGCTCGTGCCTCTGCTCCCGCTCCGGGTTCCACTTAAAATCGCATCACTCGAAGTCTTCAAATGAACTTTTTTTCTTTGTGTTTTTTTTTTTTTTTTTTTATAATCCCGTTGCTCGCTCCTCCGTGTCACGAACACCTTTTGGAACGACGTATTCCGCGTGAACGCGCGCGTCAGCTTCACGCGCGTTCGCGCGCTGGAAGTCGGTTATCACTTTGTTCGCAGGTGTCGCCGACTCGTTCCTCCGCCGCGCGGCCTGACTGACGTGCCTTAAGTCCCGCCCCCCCTCTCGACCGGGAACATTCCCACCAACACGTTACGCGTTACAGGAATGCGACGGGTTCACGGTGATCTCACGCGCTCTTCGGGGTTTGTGTGCACGGTGTGCACTTTATTGTGTAAACTGCACAGGTCAGTTGAAAATTAAAATTTTCATCCAATCAGAGGCGAGCTGGAGTGACGTCACTGTCACCGATGCTCCGCTCTCAGTTCTGCTTCTAAACAAATTAGACATTTGCACTTTATTAGTTGAAAATAACTGCTAAGTATGTGTTGCACTTGTATAACTTCATACATTTTTGTTGCTCTACTGCATTTATTTTATTATTTATTTATTTAGTTTACAAAAACTATTTTAAGATGTATGAATAATTTAAATCAGCACTAATGTTGCTCATCCAGTAATGAATTAATAGTATAAGCTGATGGTACAGTCTATATAAAAATACAACAGTCTGAAAGGGAGAATTCTGCCTAATATCCTACTTTAGATACTCCAGTTTGAGAATATTGTACGTCTGTACCTTAACACCAATAGAATTAAATGCATGTCTTCCTTGCAGACATTTTTACACCGTGAGAAACAGTCCCAGTGCCTCTTCCACCAATGCACTTGGTGTTTCAGACAATTTATTATTACCTTACGTGTATTTATGCAGTCAGTTGTCGTCACTGCACACGGACACATTCAGTCACAGCTTCCCATGTCAGACGTGCTGTATTCAAATTAAAGGACTTTCAAGAGACTTGTTTTTCTAAATGAGTCAAACGTTTTGCACTATAAAAAAAAATAAGTATGTCCACTGTTTTATTACTCAACATTATCTCATACAGGCTCACTTTATCTCTTCAGCCCTCACGGATCGTATTGTTGTGATATAAACGTGGTACAAAGTAACAGTCATTTGTGACCGTATTGTTTTCAATGACTTATTACAGTCAGAGTTCATCGCCACAGATGAAAGGTTGTCTTTATTTGGAGAGAACAGAGGCCTTCACACAACAGACATCAGGTAAGAAAAAGGGAATGAAGATACAACACTGCCATCGTGTGCCGGTTATCCAGATAACACACATGCTACAAAATACACTGTTGCGTTTGGAAGGATGTGATTATCTGACACCAAAAAGAGTTAGGATGACAAAAAAGAAAGACGCACGCAATTCTTGGATGTAACTTTGTAAAAAAAAAAAAGAAAAAAAAAAAGCCTGAAGGTACCTCCATGTTTTTGCAAAAGGTTTATCTGCTCCGGGTCGCAGCCTTTTTCGAAAAATTCTAGACATAAATGCAACATCTACTGATATTTCTCAACTCCAGGTCAAAGAAACCAGCAGCAGGACATTTAAACACTGACACGCGTGTGCCGGTCTGCTCCACAAACACAAAAGGTTCACGGTCTCTTCAGCTCATCTGAACACGTGGAATCCACACACACACACACACACACACACACGTTGTGATAACCTGAATCTAATCACTGAATGGACCAGTTGTACTGGAAACAACGCAGCCTTAACAAACACCCAGTGGCACCTTGAACCCCCCCCCAGTTTGTACCGGAGGAGCCGGATGTTCTTCATTAACTATGAAATAAAGAACCCGAGGGGAACCCAAGAGGATGAAATGAAGACAGGAGGATCTTTTGCTAAAGAGCATTAGTTTATTTTCCACAGGTTACTTCAGAAACAGGAAATTATGTACAAAATCTGGAATGTTGGGTAAATGCATATCAATCATCGTCTCGCTGTGACCGTTTCCAGAGCAACCTTAGAAATACTAACTATACATTAAAACGAGTGCCTCCGCATTGCAATTTATTGCTGGTTTTACAATCGCAAGTCACTAATGCCGTTAATTATTTTCTCAATTTGTGTTGGAGTATTTACAATTTGATTAGTAAGGTCTAAAAACCACAGAAGACTGCTAAATAAATAAGAATACAGGAAACCAACTCACATGGATGAGAAAATGTGACATGTTTCATCTCCCTAGATTGTCTACGATGTCAGACTGCATGTTTCCTCCATGAATGTAAAGTGATCATTGCTGCAGAAACGTTCCCCCTAATCTCAGAAAGTCCATTGAAAATCAACAAATCAATGCAAATAATATTAATTCATCCGTGGAGAATATTACTTTGTGAGAAATTTGGGAAATGCACATTAATGTCATTGGCCTGTAAATAAAACGTACCAATTTTATATTCCGTTCAAACTACAACTATATTAAAAAGGGATTTTTCATTGTTAATTACCACAGTGTTTTTTATTTTGGTTAGACGGTGCCACAAGAATAAAATACGGGTCGATCACAACTACATATGGGAGCCGCAGAAGACACGATCTGCTGTAATCAAGTCGAGGGAACGCCGTTTAGTGAAACACTAGGATAAATGATGAAGCCATTCCGGGGTTAAAAATCTCTCGTTGGACTTCATGGGGCCGTTACTTTGTGAATCATTTCCATGTCTTATTTTTTTGGAAACACGTCTCAAGGAAAAAAGCCAGTGAATGAATATTAACAGACAAAACGCTTTGCTTCCGTCACAGTTCTTTGATAAGCGTTAGGAATGTTCGGAGATGCAGTTGTGACCCGATTCAACGGTGGAAATTAGATTATTTCGCAGAAAAGAACATCAGGACGCGGCGACACGCGGTAAAAAGCTTTTGGCCAAAGTGACACAAACGTTCACTTTTGGCCAATGCAGAGAAATCTTTGTTTTAGTGGTTTTTTTAAGCACTGCCGTATAGATTTCCTGTGCGATTTAAAAAATTATTCTTTTCACAATCATTGGCGATCATTAGAAGATTGTGCTCAAAAGGAAAAAAGGTGTGATGTTTCTATGAATGAAAATAAAAAGGCTTTAAATATTGCTTGTAAGCCGTTAGATTCTGTCCCCAGGAGGTTGTGGATATTGCTTGGGTTCTGGGGTCAAAGGTCACCCCCTGTTCAAACAGTTCAAGGTCTATGGCACTTGACAACTTGTTTCTCCCGACTCTGCTCTCCGTGCAGCAAAGAATACAAAAAAAGTAAAGTAAAAAGCATGATAAAACACTTTCACAGACACAAAAAAAAGGCAAACGGTGGTCTTCTCCCAAGTAAAAGATAAAAACTGCAGGATGTTGAAACCGACGCGATCGCTCGCCCCCCCCCCCGATGAATAAAAACATGGATGAAACATGGACCTGTTCCCTCTGAAGTCGTCTCCTGCTTCTTTCGCCTTCCTTCCGACATGTACAACCCTGCTTTGGTTACGTAGCACGACCCCCGAACCCTCAAACCTTTCACCTCGATGCTCGCGTTCCTCAACTCACAAGAGCCGTGTTCAGCAAAATGTTCACACTTTAGCTTTAAACTAAATCTCCTGCTTGGCAAAAACAGATCAAGGCTAAGCGAACACGTGCCACGCCCCTCTCCCCCCCCCCCCCCCCTCTTACAGTGTGATGAAACGCCGACGCTGCGCTTCCCGCGTCGTTTCCACACAGCTCGGGTGGAGCGCCGGTGAGGTGATGTGCGGGCGGCGTTCGGGTGGAGCCGGAGACGGGTAAGTGTGTCCACAGGTTTACGGAAGCAGGGGTGGATGATTTCCTCCTCGCAACTCATCGAGGGGAACTCCTCGATCAACATTCGTCTTCACACAACGAGCACGTAACATTGTCCTCCACACGAGGTCGCACGGCAGAGCGGGAAAAAAAAAGGTTTCAACATCAGATCAGAAGAAAACAAAAAGGCAAAGTGGATGACAGAGGAGACAAGAGTTCTGCCCTCAAGTGGTCAAATCATGTGCCAATCAGAGGAAATAAAAACCTTATTTATGATAAAGGATATAAGGAAAAAAAAAAAAACGTGATCAGAGCAGGTCTCATTTTTAGCTTCTTTTGTATAAAAATATATATACCACAGTGATGGCCTTTTGAGGACTTGCAGAGGTTCGCCTCCTTCTCACTCGAATCCACAACATTCAGTGGTTTTCTCCGTTTAAATCAAGGCTACAAAGATCTCTACTATAAATAGTCCCATCATGTTTCACCAGGTCAGCCTCCTCTGCGTATAAAAATATCAGAGTCAACGTCCCTCTTCTCTGGTCGGCTCGCGTGCGTCCGCTTCCAGTCGAGTCTAAGCTTGCGCTTCTCTCACGATGATCATATCCACAGTGTTTGGAAACGTCTTCAGGAGGGACACTGCGTGCAGGTGATCGATGTTCACAAAGCTGTATCCGTTCGCCTGTGAGGAGACATGGAATTCTGGTTACAGCAGAGTGGAGAACATCAGGCGCGCCGACATGCTTCTCTTGTACAGCTCGTGTACCTGTAGGATCTTATCTCCCGGCTGAAGAATCATGGACGCCGGCCCCTCAGGCTGAACCCTCGTCACAAATATACCCTGCAACCGAACGGCATTTATTACAGTTGCACCGTTGATGAGACTTTTGGAGATCTGCTAGATGGTTTTCCTATGAAATACCAAACTATCCCTTTAAGTGTGGGAATAAAAAAAACGTACATTGTCATCCGGTCGGAAGGGATTCCCCCGGCCGCCCACTCCTCCCGATATACTGAAGCCCAGCTCGGGATTCTTCTCCACTTTCACACGGATCTGAAAACACACCCACACGCTTTCATTAGCCATCTAATTGTCAGACGTTTATTGCACAACCTTCCAACATTGGTCTTGAAAATCCGCACCGTGAGGTTCAGGACCGGGTTTGTTTTGCAGCTGATGTCAGATTCTTACGATTTAAAAAGGCAAATGTAAATGAGCTTAATTTTTTTTTTCATATCAAATGGTCAGACATCAGATAATTGATCCCACTTCAGTCAAACAAATTCAAAAAGCTCAAATAATTGTCTTTTGCATCTTCACCTCTTGCTGCAGCGAGTCCATGGGGACGCGCGGGGGCCCCGGTGGCTGATGGGAGACCTTGAGCATCAGGTAGTCAATGAGCTGCTCCCTGGAAGGGTGGCGGGCCATGGTCCCCTGGCTCCCCTGAGGCCGAACAGAGGGGCCCATCTGACCGTTCATCAAAGGCACCTGGGACACACACACACACACACACACACACACACACACACACACAGGGATGAGCACCAGCGGCTTGGTCGGTGAGCTCCAGCTAAACGTTTGCGTGGAGCAACGCCTACTTTTCTGTGATCCATGGTGTAGCTCTGCTGCCCTTGTGGAAACACGTCGTCCTGAAAGAGGAGAAAGTGATTAGAGCCAAAAACGTCACTCCACCCAGCAGCCGATGAGGCGCTGACGTGAGCATTGTGCGTGTCTGGTGATGCATTAGGGGGGGATTTTAGTGGTGACAATCAAACACCTCTAGACGCTAGTCGTTTTTTCTACTTTCTAATCACTTAGACAAACACCTCCGACCACTTACCTCCAACAAGTATTACAGTATTCGTCCGCACACACAGACTGAGGATATCAAGTGATCGAAAGCTCAAGATGATGAATGAGCGAAAAGGAAGTCCAGTTAAAAAGGAGAGAAGGAAAGAAAAAATCACGGTTGCTGGGATGCGTTACAATTACTGGACGTGAGGCTGGCAGAGTGGAGAGCAAACGCACACCAGGAGGGAGGGGGGATTATTATGTTAAAGCACCAGGCGGGTTCAAAAGGGGGTGATTTGTACCATACATGATATCATATATTGGGTTTTTAGCTTGTACCAAAGATACAACAGGCTTGATTTGAGTCCAAGTGGCACTTTCTGTAGTCCGCTGCATCAGAAAGTCACGAGACACACAAGTTGAAATGATTTCTAAATGAGTTAAAACGTAGCTGCCTTCATCAATTCAGATATCACTTTCTTAAATGACATCATGATGGTACAAAAAGAATTCCCCTCAAAAGACAAAGAGGAATCCACCCAGAAGACAATCACAGGCGCTACAAAGGGTCCGTTGTGGTGAGGAATCAGCTTCTGAGGGTCGGTGATCACTTCTCAACGTGGAGGAGAGAAGGAAGGAGGAGGAGGAGGAGCCCTCGTCTTCCAGAGGACGTGAGATTAGCTCCGGCTCGGCATCACACGGTACTCACACAGAAGCCCCCGGCTCCGTAGGGCGCTCCGTCCCTGGCACTAAAGACCAGAGACCCCTGGCTGGCATGCATGTCCCTACAGCTGCCGTAGTGAGACGAGGCGCTACCGGGATTATAGGAGCGAGACAGCGCGCTCTGAACGGAGGGACGACGCGGAACAACCGGCAGCGAGCCACGTGAGCGCCGCGGCCATGCAATCCACCAAACGAGTGAGGACACAGAGAGACACAACAGAGGTTTATGGCATGTACAGACAAACGTGCAGTGAATCACATTGCGCATACAGCTGGGTTAGTAGTAAGAGCCAGGAGACTTTCTGTTAATCCTAGATTAACAATAGAACGGGGCTTAAGAAAGGCTTTCACATCTTCTTACTCACGGGATACTATCGGTATCTACCGTCACAAAAACAACCTTCCACCCTGAACCTGCATAATCCAACTTTATCAGACGTTTTTACCTTTTCCATTTTCTTGGCCTCGATGTGCCGCATCACCTGGTCCCTCCAATCCGACGGCACCCTTCCAGCCCCCGGCACCTGCCCGTCCAGCAGAGAGTGCTCCGACTTCACCCGGGCGTTGGGCCTCTTGCTCGGGCTGCTCTGCTGGTAGTTGAAGTCGCTGACGGACATGGTCCTCTCGGGGAGCTCGTGGGGCTGCGCCCTGGAGCAGAGGGGCCGGCAGGACGCGGGCGCGTCGATGCTGTACGTGCGGGCCGACAGCGGCCTCTGCATGGCGTGGCTCATGGCCAGCGGGCCCCTGGCCAGGGTGTGAATGTCCCTGTACGTCATGTAGTCGTCGGGCAGCTGGACGCGCCTCGGGTCGCTCATGGAGGCGACGGAGGCCGTGGAGGCCGTGCTGCTCTGCCTCTGCAGGGTGCCGCTTCGGGACGGGCCCCCAGCGGAATGGAGCCTCTCCTTAGTCCACATGTCCCCAGCGGGCGGCCCCCTCTGCTGGGGGTACGGAGGTGCCTGGTTACGGTTGGAGTAGTTGGTGTTGGCTAGCGAGTGCGGTGGAGGAGGGGGGTAACCCTGGTGCTCGGGGGGCACGGGGGTCCTCTGTGACCAGAGGCCCTCCTTAGGCACGCCGCTGCTGGCGTACTGTATGTTGTACTGCGGGGGGGGGACGCCCATGGCCATGCTGGAGGACACCGGGTACCTGCTGGTGCTGGCGGGGGGCTTGGAGGAGGAGAGCAGGTCTGAGGACGACGCAGAGGAGCCGGGGTAGATCTGGAGGGTCTGGTCGTTGAGCAACTGACTGGCGGACCTGCTCCGGACGATGCTCTGGCCCTGAGCGCCCGGCGCGGCCCCCGCCGCCGATTTGTAGGAGTCCTCGTCCCCGTCGAAGGAGTACACCTTCATGCCTCCCGCCTCTATGTTGCCGACGCTGTGACACTTCACCACCGGCGGGGGGTGGCACCTTTGATCCGGGGACAGCTCCTCGGTGCTGCGGGACAGAGACGCGTCGCTGCCGGCCGCCACGGCCACGCGAGCGGCCGGCGTCTCCGCCCCCGTCTCGCTCGGCTGGTTCCCGTTCAGAAAACGCTCCTCCGCGTTGTGGTTGCTGAAACCGCGGTTGCCGTCCGCGCCCTGGTGGACGGAGCCGTTCTTGGTTTTGTCCACCTCGTCCTGCCGGACCATGTTGTCGGTCGGCGGCTTGGACACGTTCATGTTGATCTGGTCCCACTTGGTGTAGGACTCGCCCACGCCGTTGTTGAACCTCTTCTCGATGAAGGCCAGCCGGGCTTCCAGTGACAGGTCGTAGTCGCCCATCTTGTTTGTCGGAGTCTGCTGGCTCTTCAAAAGGGACGGAAGGGACGTCTCGGAGCCGTTGCCGTTGTGGAGGAGAGGGGTGGTGTCTTTAGGCTGGTTCATGTTCTCATCCTCTTGCCTTAAAAAACAAAAAAGGAGGAGGCACATCAGGCGTTTGTAACTACAACCATTAGAAAGGACGCTCACGCTAAAAGGTTCAGGAGTGACAGGAACCTGCTCTTCGGGAGGAAGGGCATCTTCGCCTCCCTCTCGGGGGTGCACAGAGAGTTGTCCTGACTGCTGTCTGTGGTCAGAGACACCGAGTCGGACATGCGCGACGGGGACGAACAGTTGCTGTTGTTCTGGTTGCTGTTGGCAACGGTGTCGTCCAGCAAAGAGTCGGCGTCGTCTGTCGATCACAAACATCACCGTCAGACTGCGGCATGCAAACACCGGCGCTTTCAAATACTCAATATCGGTCCCCGCGATAAAACGGTTTACCTTTTTTGTCCTTACTTAAAGTCACAACTTTAGGCTGGTTGATGGAGATCTCGATAAGAGGGGGTCTCATCTCTGCAATCTTCATCTCCGCCTCTTCGTCGGACAGCTCGTCAGAATCCTGAAGACAAAAACAATGACGGTTTTAAAGTGGCCCTTTTACATTTCCGTGTTGTTTGGGAGAAGCAGATGCTGACCTCCAGCGTGTCCTCGTGGTTCATCATTGGGCCCCCTGACGATTTCAGAGGGATTCTCTGAGCGCTGTAGGACTCTGTGTCCTTCGTTTCTGTCGCAGAGGGGTTTTGGGAATACGTGTTGGTGGATATTTGAGAGTCCATGTCTGATGCCGTGCCATTAGGACAGGGAGCCTCGATCACCTGCAGTAAAAAAAAGAAGAAAAAAAAGATTGTTTATTAAAAAACGATCCCAATATGCATTTTGTTAAAGAGCAACTAAAGGGATTAGAAATAAGTAAAAATGTAGTGCATGTAATTTGTCTGAAGCCGACCTTAACTCCCACGTCCTGCACCCCAATGTGGTTCCTCTCAGTGGGTTTTGCATCCTTCCCCGACTCGTCACCGGACTCGTCCTCCTTCAGCCTGTGAGCCACCGACTGGGCCGTCTTCACCATGTTCTTCAGCTCGTCCGGGTACGGTGTCGGGTAGCGCTTCAGGTTTCCCTCCTGGAACGGGAGAAATACCAACAACCTTCACTCCAGGATCACACGAGTGACCAGATCACATTCACTCATCCATCACGGTCCGTTTGTGCAACTATTCTTCTTCTTATCCCGCTTCATGCACACCACAGTTTGCCACTAACCCTCGGGGGTGTCTCCCTCTCGTCCTTGTCCTCGTCACACTCGAAGGCCACCTGAGCTCGCTGCTTGCGCTGCTCCTCCCACAGAGCCGGGTTGAAGCTCTCCGAGTCAGAGCTGGGGATGTCTGCAAAATAAAACCAGGAACCAGATCGGGTCCGTCAGTCATCTTTCATTCACACAAGCTGGACCTCGACCACAAGATGGCGCAGAATCTACATGAGGCACGAGGATGTGGAGGGAGTCGAGACGCGACGCGACTTAACCCCTTAATCAAACTGAAACCTTCAATAAACAAAAGAAGTCCTGCTACTTGGAATTGTGATGATAATAAACTGAAATAATGAATACAATGAAAGGAGTTTCTTCCGGCTTAGCTGCCAACTTCCTCGTCATAAAAGCCGAACAATGATACATTTATTACCACTAAGCATACGAGTCGATGACTCTCCGTGGTTACTTGGGCATGACTTGTACGTGCTGGGAAGAGAGAGGCCGGGCTCAGATTGCGATGAATGTCCCATTGTGGGGCCGATGATGCTCGGCAGCATCTCATGTTGTTGATCCGCCCTCGACACCAAGTGAACAAATGTATCCCACCCCAACGAGAAGTTGCTAAAGAAGTTGAGTTTACATCATACTACACAAGTAGATGCAGTCATTTTTGCTTTCAGGTGTGAAACAGTCTGTGTGGTTTCCTGTGCTAAAGCTATTTTGCGACACTGACACACAGCGAGCTCGCTGACTTGCATTCACGTTTGAATAATAGGTTGACTAAAACCGAAAGAAGTACATATTGCATTGGAAATAGCTGATTCTGGCTCAGAATTAACTAGAATAGCTGAAAACAGACACTATCTAGGACTGTTGTCTACACAAAATACCGGCGTCTGACAATGAGTCACCGCTGTGTGTGTGTGGCCTTTGTAAAGCATAATTATTGCAGCGATGCAGTAACTTATTCTTGCTCCTCAGGAAGGACACGAGGAAACAAAAAAGCTCTTCTGGAAAAAAATCCCAGTAGACAACTGCGTGGCATGAAGCAGATGCCTGGGAGAGATCGAATAGAGGGCAGAAGCACTTGTATGTTTGCATTTGTACGTGTGCACCACGTGTCTTTGCTGCTGAGAAAAAGAAAACTTACAGCTGACTCGACACCATTTAGTTTAAACGTGTGAACCTCAAACCACTAAATTAGTCTAAAGCCAAGATGCAACAGGGTCACAACAAGCCGGAACAGGAAACCGAGCCAAACTAAACGATGCTTGGCAAGAAGAGGACTGATGTTTCTGCTGCAGCTTTTGTCTCAGATAACAAGGTCGCTCATAAAATATGAACACAGGAATCCTTGCAGGCCATTGAAGACTGCGACTGTCGGGAGGGAGGCTAAGTGGTAGTCATGGCAATGCCTGAGAACTTTACATAAAAAAAAATACATTTTCTTTACCCACTTCACACAGAATGCCTTACTGTTATGTGAAGTTGCATGCTGGGTAAGAACCATCATCTCCTATTCTGTCAGTACCTCACTTTTACAATCTGACCATATTAGTCATTCAAATAATCTTTGACACAGAACCATCAGCTCAGACACGACACATTTTTCCCGCTGAACGTCTGGTACTCACATTCCTCAGTCCTGGTCTGCTGGGGGAACATGTAGTTGGTCAGCATGGTTTTGCCCGTCTCTGGGTCCTCCTCTTTCTGGAGAGGGATCAGGGGTTTCGACTGTAAGAGACAAAGAAGGAGGCTCGAGTGTGCCGTCTGCAACGTCACGTCTCTCGTGTTCCCCGGGCCGGAGGTGAACTGGGCTGAAAGCCACCATACTTGCCACAGTTTTCGTTAAAAAGGACGAGCTTCTTCATCTAATCTTCTCTAAGCCACCCCCTGACCTCACTTTGACTGAGACACTGTGAGCACAGTTTAACATCCCCAGTCTGCATGAACACCCAGTGTACAGTGCACCACAACACTGCTGCAGTAAAGACAAGAATCAATGTCTTTGTGGAAACGGCATTTGAACAGAATTAAAATAGTCCAGCTGGGGTGACAAAATAGAACAAGTATTGGATTAATCGGTTTTAGAATGTGGTGACTCTAATTTGCACCTGAGATCAATACACCTGCAGCTTCTCATACTCGCGTCAAGACTCTCGAACCTTGACACAAGAGGTCCGTAAATCAAAACGTGAGGACGTACCTGATTTTCGGACAGCCACATTGCAGTCATCTGGTTCAGTTTAGTGAAACTGTAGGGAAGATTTCTCAACCTGCAGCGAGATAAAAACAAAAAGCACGGGGACTTTAAGTGGTGGCCAACGGTGTTCAGTGTTTTTGCCAAAGAGCAGAAACCAGGAGCGATCCATAACAGCCCCTTTTCATTCTCGACAGAATAAAGATTCTAAATTATGACCACGATGTTGCAGGGCAGCAGGAATGCCTTTCAAAATGTTATATATACACGCAGTACATATTTCAATAAAATGATCTAAAACAGATTAAATTTGACAAGAAACGGCTCACAATTATGTCAAAATATCCCAAAAAGAACCCCCCTCACCCACCCTTCAACTTGACCTCCAGTATTGAAAACCGTCCGTGTGGACTCACTTGTTGTTGCTGAGATTGATGACCTTGAGCTTCTGCATGTCCCCCATCTCCTCGGGCAAAGACTCCAGCTTGTTGGAGTGGAGGAACAGCACGGTCGCGTTCTTCCAGTTGCCCATCTGTAAAGCGGCGGAAAGACGGGAGAGCCGTGAGCCGACGGGGGCTCGCCGCTACAGCTGAGCGGACGTTCCGCAACGCTCCACGTGCACACTCACCTCGGGGGGAAGCTGGCTGAGGAAGTTGTGATCCGCGGCGAAGGTGCGGATGCTGACGCACTGGCCGATGGAAGTGGGCAAAGCTTCGATCTCGTTGAAACTGCAGTCCAGCTCGTCCAGAGATGCCAGTCTGAACACAGGGGGGGGGACTTTCATCACGCGGGTGATTACTGTATTTACAGCAGATTACAGCTAATGTGAAACAAGTTGTAATCTAGTGGCGTAGTTCCTCGGGGTCGAAAGAGACGGAATCAAATTCGAACAACAAGGATCAACTCTTTATCCCACCAGCTATTGTAGCGATACGTTACAGTGAAACACTTTTAGACATTTACAACACTGATGATCTGAAGCAGCAACAATTCCAAGTGAGAGACCATGTTGACACAGAAGTGCTGAGCAGCTTTCTGCTGGATGAAAAATGCGTCCGATGAATGAGCCCCTGTGAACTTATAAAAACACATTTGAGCAGTCTCTGTGGAACATAAAAACGGCGCACAAACCATTGACTGAATTAAATCAATTAAGTATATTACATTAAAAAGGAAGTAAAGAAAAATCCGCTTGCTTGAAATAAAATCAGCTTGCGTGGGATTACGATAAACCGATGGCTTTGGCCCATAATCTGTGTGAAATTACACAAGGAGAAGCATTACACATATGGGCCGATTGACAGCGCTGCTGCTGTTTGGAAACGACTATGAACAAAGCAGCTGCAGCGGACATCGTCAGTCAGCGGTCGAGTTAATCGGCCGTGCATCGAAGGGTCAGTTGAGATTACGATCCGCCACAGGAAACCGACCCGAGGCCGTGAATCTGCACGGCGGACCCGGGACCATGACGTGTACTTCATAATGACAGCCGCAAATCGAGTTACTCAAGATCATCATCATCATCGGAAAACAACATGTTTATTAATATCCGATTAACCCGGACAGACGGTTTTTTATGCGTCCATGCAGATGAAAGCAGCGACGACGCTCCACTGATCTGAGGGTTTCATTCTGACGATATCAAAGCCGGCGCCGTGACGCTCACCCTCCAACGGAGTCCGGCAAGTAGATCAGCTGGTTCTCATCCACCTTCAGCGCAGTCAGCTTCTTCAGTGAGCCTGCAGTTAAAACACCAGGAGACCATTAGCGGGACGTAAACAACAGCTCGGAGATGGTTATTGTTTATGCCTGGCTGTCGCAGTATCCGTCACAGCAGTTAAATTGTATTAATTCATAGAGATACCAATATCCGTTTAGCAGGAACCAATCCCGGCTGTACGACATTACTCACCTGGATCGCTATGAATTAATGAGGAAAGCACTCACATACAAACAATGCTTAAATAACAATCAACATATTCATTAAGATCTATATATTTAACATATGACTATGACAGAGAGTTGATCAGTTTGCCGCAAATGTGACGGGGGTTGCTTTTAAAATGTCCATTCATCCATGAAAGCAAAAAAAAAAAAAAAAAGGACGGCACATTACCCAAAAAGAAAGACCATGTAAGGATATAAAGCACAAAGCTATACAAATTATTATTTATGATATTTACGACGTACAAATTCTTTGTTTAAAGCACAAAAAAAAGACACCTGTGGCGTTGTGCAATTGGAAGAAACGGTGTGGTGGATGCGGAATGAACAGCGCATTGGCAGTCGCTGAAAGGGAGTGGAGGTGTTTCATAAGAAGGAGTCGTGAGGTTTACCGATGGAGCCCGGCAGCTGTGTGAGCGCGTTGTTGGAGAGCAGCAGGTCCTGCAGATTCTCGCAGCCGCAGATCTGCTCGTCCACCATCTCCAGGTTGTTCTTGGACACATCCAGGTACACCAGCTGTTTTAGTGTCCCCACCATCTGGATGAATAAAAAGGGGAAACATGATGAATACAGACTGTTCACTGGGATGCTTGTTATCCAGGGATTAGGCAGAAGTGTTGAAAGATACATATAAGATAAAGCAATCCACAAAACATCCTCAGAAACCAGGAAAATCCCAGAGCTGATGATCTCTGGTTGCGTTTCTGCATTTTGCTGAATGTGAAAACACTTAAAAAAAGGAAAAGAGTTTCTGTTTGTTTTTTAGTCCTGACAGACGCCACTGAATAAAAAAAGACCGCAGTGTGATTACAGTTGATGCTGCTGGCGGCTCAAACCATGTTTTAATTATCACCCGGTTACAAACAAGCTGGTCCTTTGGATGATGTAACACATTCTGACTATCTGAGCATCATCGATGATGACTGGAGACATTGCAGATTTCTGTAATCATCATTGAGACATCTGCAAACCCCCAAAAGTCTGAATTGTTTTCTGTAAGAGACGCTTCAAAGATTCTCTCCTCTGCTTTGATGACGACTCGAGCGAGGAATAATCACTAGGTGACGTTCGGCACGGCGCCTTTAAGATGGGACTGTAAATTTTACCCCGGGCAAAAACGTCAGTCTGTTCCCGTCGATCCACAGCTCCTTGATTCCAGACAGCTGCTCCAACACCTCAGGCTGCAGATGGAGTGAGGAGACGGGAGGTTAAAACTCATGGGATGCGGCGTTGTGACGGTCAATGTCATAAATGCAGGAGGGGAAGAGGGTGGAGAGCGCCGGGCCGACGGGCAGATACTCACCACTTCAGTGAACTCGTTGCTCCCCAGGTCCAACCTCTCCAGCTGTGAGAGCTTCTGCATGCTCCTGTGGACACACGGGACAAACGGGGGAGTGAGATCTTCACGCCGACGGGACAAGCGGCCGCGTTAACGGGCCGTGATTTTCACAAGGAAATCTAGCCCCGTTTCAGGTTCTGTTTTGTCATCCATGCGCTGCCATTCCTCGTTTCGCTGAATGATATTGCGGGGAAAATAAATGTTAACGTTAACAGCTGAGGCGTGACGGAAATATGCTTTGAATAATGGAAAATGTGACGTATGCGAGCCCCAAGCGGCGCTCCAGAGTTTCTCCTCCACATTCAGGTCACATTCTCTGCTACGCTGTAAACAAGCAGATACAAACCAGGACTATTGAGCTGCTCAAGCACTTCCTCTTCTTCGGCTGATTAGCAGGGACAGAAATATTCATAAATGGTTTATGTATGTTACCACTAAATACTGACTAGATTAAACCTGCAACAGCAGCATTATAAGTGAGAATCACAGAATATGTTTGTATCGTGAATCAAAGCACAAACTAATCCCCGAAATGAGAGTTGATATGAACACACAGTTTGTTTGCTCTTAGTTTTAGTGTCTTTGATGGAAGACTGAATTATTCATAACACACGCTCGGGTCAATCATTTAAATTTCATAATTCTGCCACGACGAAGCTCTGAGATTCTCTCATCAACCTCCGTTCGGAACCTGACATTCCCTGAGAGAGGATCGCAAAGAGCGACTCGGACCGGAGACGAAATGGAGACGTGCAGAGCGATGTTTGGGAACAGACACAATGATCCGCTCACGACGGGGGGGCAGAACCGCATCCTCCTCTCGCACGCCAGTGGGAACGGAAAGCAAAGAGTCGGTTTTCTTTCTAGGTGCTCCTTCGCAAAACGAGACGGCGAGGCCGACTGCACGAATTACAAATAGGATTTAAGCGGCCTGGTGATTTTCGTAACGCGCTGTGCGATGTCAAGACGTTAATCGTGCCGGCGGAGTTGAGCATCAGCCAGCTCTGTCACATTCCTGCGCCCTACGTTGGCGAGCCCGCCGCAGTGCCCCACGTTGAGCTGAAAGGGGGTGGGGGGGGTATGAGCCGTGCTGGCTGGTCTAGAAAGGGGATTTAAAAAAAAAAAAAAAAAAAATTTAAACCACACTTCCACTTATGACCCCGGCTTGTGGGGGACGCGGCATCATTCTTTTGAAAACTCGGCCAACCGTTGGCTCGATGCGTCCATGCGCCGGGAGAAAAGAGGCTGCACATTCTACACGGGGGCCCTGCGACGGCTTGAGCTGTGCCCCCCTTTGTGCGCGCAGGCACACACGCGCACACGCACACACACACACACATTTGTTTACATCTCCCAAATGCTTGCGTGCTGCTCTGGCAACGTTCCCGATCATTAGTCCCGGGTCCCCCCCCCTCCCTTTGTCAGGGCTCCAGCTTTTAACAGGTCTGGCCTTCGTCGCATAAACACGGCGAGGAGAGAGGATCCGCTGCACTTTACGCACCCGCCGGCCCAGTCGGTCGGTCGGTCGGTCGGGGGAGAACGAGAAGAGGAAAGTGAGCCGGATAACAAAAGGAAACTCGCATGGAGGAAGGACGTGAAAGGAAAATAGGGGGAAATGCAGTTCTCCAAAAGGGAAGGAGAGGAAATTGAATGATACAGTCAGTGAAGCATGAGAGGAGTCAGAGAGAGGCAGAAAGAGGGAGAGAGAGAGAGAGAGACAGAGAGCGAGACAGAGAGCGCAGCCTCCCATCACAATCACCTAGAGCTTTCCTCACCGTCTTCGGGACGGTTCGTCTCCCGGCGGCACTGTAACCTTCTCAAATGGGGAAATAACCCTCACTGTCTCAGTGGAGGATTATAAAACCTGCCACAGCAAGCAGCCGAGCAAATGAGGCTCTTGTGTAACACTGTGGAATTTAATGCTCCCGTTAGAGGGACGGGGAGCGAATGATGAGGACACGGCGGAGACATTGCACGGGTTTCGAGGGTAAGGGGAGAAACGGGTGGCACACGCCAGATATAACTCCTGGCGGGAGTAAAACGCCATCCATTTGGTGTTTGGCAATGGTGATGCAGAAAAGAAATACTAAAAAAGGACTTACTTTGGCAACATCTTTAACTGGTTCTCCCTCAGCTCCAAGATCTGTAGTTTAGTCAACCTGAACACATAAAAAAAGCAGAGGTCATATTCGTAAAATATCCCATCGGTAATTTCTAAACGACAGTCCAAGATCCTCATAAGGCAGCTGGCTTTATTTACCATAATTACATGAGATTGTACTTCCCAAGAAAAGGCAAAATCACCAAGTTCAGATATTTGAACATGTGCTAAATTAATTTGTCAAAATAAAGAATTAAACCAAATAGCCCCGTAGCTTTATGTGGAATTAAATCGGCTGACCATAAAGAAAGCAAAAGGGTTTTCATAGGGGAAAATTGGGATTAAGTGGTGAGGAGAATTAGTGGCATCACATATTGAGCCACTCCCACCACGTGTTTTTGCGTCATCACACAGCTCAACACGGAGTTTTGCGTCAGCTACAAAACAATAGGAGCATGATGAAAACAACCAAAACAAAAGACTAAAAGGAACCTGGACACTAAACGCTCATTCAAATGCAAGCCGAAGCAATAATGTTTATCACGGGTGTTATTTCACAGTACAAAAGTGGTGTTATGGGTCCATTTTGGGCAGGAAACCACAGCTGTGAAGACAACACCGACATAGCATCACCTTTAATGTTTCCAGTGAACAAAATGGTTGTTTATTTACACCTCTGGCACTTAACGAGCATCATGATCACTGGATTTCCCTGATTGTGTGAAAAACGTCTCCTTGTTGAGATCGGAAAACGATGCTTCAAGCGCGAACCAGAGTAAGTTAAAATCACACAAAAGACAGTTTGTGTCATTCTTTCAACACAAAGCACACAGTTAATACGGCCGCCGTGTGTATTTGAGGTCTACTGACCTGCCGAAGCTGGCCGGTAAGAACTCCAGGAAGGCATCGTTCAGGTAGAGCTGCGTCAGACTCAGAAGCTGGGTGAATCCATCTGGGAGCCTGACAAAAGACACACACACAGGAATCAGATCACTCGCACAAATCTGCGAGGAGACAACTCAGGCCGCTACAGCCGGGCAGTACTCACTTGGATATGGGATTCACACTGGCTTCTACGATAGCCAGGACTTTGCAGTTCTTAATGTTTTCCGGAAACTCCTGGATACCTGCAGAGAAACAGCGAAGCCACAAATATAATTAAGTGGGACTTCAGGAACGACCCCCCGTCGGAGCCGAGGACGTGAGGGGCCGATGGCGTCCGGCGGGACGAAGCTTTTGAGAATGTCAAAACGCAGGAGAGAACTGCGGGACGCGTCACGGCAACCACGGAGAGACGTGCGCTCGAGGTGACGCAGTGAGATGAGCGGGACGGCGAGGCCATGGCGAGCGATAGTCTGCGAGTTCTCACGAGGAAATCCATCGCCAGCGCGAGGACGTGACCCCGGCCCGAAAGGATTATGTCAACCCACTTTGTTTTGTGTCCACCACACTCAGCGCAGAGTGCTCCGCGAAACAGGTTAAGCCGTTAACGTCAACACGGCACACGCAGCGCCGCTCAGCGAGCACGCCACCACATCCTTCCACCATTTGTTTAATCTGCTCTGTCTCCGCACTCATTCATTTATAAGAGGAGCCTTTTGACCTTGCGGCTAGCACGCAGGCGGGTTTTGCTGATGATGCAAACTCCTCCTCTGTTCTCCTGACGATGATCAACCCTCCTCAGCAGCGAGCTGCAGAGCGCCGTGCGTCGCTTTGGGTGACGCTCATGTTAGAATGTTTGAAGAGAGACCTTTTTGTGAGGAGTATGCAACGGTGTGGTTTCTTTTTCTTTAAACAGCAGAGGGATCAGACCAGAGACATGACAGCGCTACAAAAGGCTCGTTTCTAGATGAGTAACAAAGACGGCGGAAAGTCTTCATCAAACAGGCACAAAATTGAAAGGACTTCCAGGAGAAAGCCCCGCTTCGTATTCAGAAGCGCGAGTGCTCATCCTAAAGGTGAAAGTTGCACGTTGCAGATGTTGTCACCTCCCACCTCTGTGAAACCACCGACGAGATGCTTTGATGTGTCTATAAACCCGCCATAATCTGCCGTCTAGCACAACGCAGGTCTGGGCCTGTCCACTTCCTGTATCCGTCCCGTAAGAGGCTTTTTTGAGCAACGTGGCGTTTCACCTCAGAATACCTCGGGGGGTCGTTCGCGCGACTCGCTCCTCTCTGCGCTTTGTTAGTGATGTACGTCGGACGCCGTCACTACAAACACCCGGACGCCGGGGGGACGTTAGACGTCTGAACTTAACAGGCATCTGGACCTGCGGCTGTGGTCGGGGTTTCGGGTTTCCGCCACCTGATCCGATGCCTCGGTGTTGCATGGCTCACTAAACCTGCCAATCAAAAGCACGCGCACCAGGGGGGGGGGGGAGATTTTGCTTACTGTTTTTGCTGACATCGAGCTCCCTGAGATTGACCAGGTTCGCGATGGCCGCCGGCAGCACCGTCACGTCATTATCTGGCATGCTCAGCCGGTGGAGTAACTGGCAGTTAAACAGTTGCTGGTGGACAAAGGGAGACAGAGAGACAGAATAGATAAGGTTTTGTTTTAAAAAACAAAACAAAAGCGCATGCTTTATTAAGAATCCACCATTTATTAAATGTCCTGATTGTTTCAGAAGTTCAACAGCGTCATTCATGAGTTTTTCTGTCCAAAAGGACAAAGTGTCAACAATGCAAGCTGTTGATAAGACAAAAGCTGGTCTCCATTTGGTGGGCCACACAGGTGAATGTCACGTTTCTATACATCAGCCTTACTTTAGGCAGCTCCTCGATCTGGTTGGCATCGAGGTAGAGTTCCTGCAGGGTCTTCTCGAAGCTGAAGATCTCCTTAGGAACAGTCTCCAGGCTGCAGTGGGAGTAGTCCAGCGATGTCACTGCCTCCTCCTCACCCCGCAAGCAGCGGCATGGCACCAGGCGAACAAAAAAGCTCCGCTTGGACATCCTCAGGCACTGGAGAAGGGAAAACAGGGGATATGTCGGGGGAAAAGAGGAAAGTCTAGTGCAACTTTTAAACAGAAGCCCGACACGTTGGAAACTTCTCATTTCTGTTTTTTCGGGTGGGGAAACTTTAAACGGTCGTAGGTAGAAGAAACGAGAAGCCGCCCATCGTCGTGGGTTTGCTGCATCCTCATTTGGGCTGAAGGGAGAGGCTCAAAACGCAGAAAGAAAGTAAGCCGTGAATAAGTCGTCTTTTCTGAAATCTAGGACAGGTTTGAAAATGAAAGCGGTATTAAAAAGCCAGAAAATCTCCTCGGCTTTCCTTCGTGTTTGGAGCTTACGGGTTTGAGGAGAGTTCTTCTTTTAACCATTGATAGGGATGTAGGTATAATATGGAATGTTATACAGCATGGAATGTGTTCTGGTCAAAAGAGGCTTTGTTCCTCGGGGCACGCGGAGAATGCGGCCGTTCCTCCCCCTCGTCCTAATCGGAGCGCCGCGGCAGCAAATAATCTCAGTCCTTTTCTCGCGGCGTCCAACCTGTGTGTGTGTGTGTGTGTGTGTGTGTGTGTCCACATGTTCGTTCCAGGAGTTGCTAGATTACACAAGTCAGTGTTTTTCTCTGACATTGCGTCAACCGAGTACAGTAAATCGCCTCGGTTAGCCGACGTACACATTTCTGCAAATATGTGGTTAGTGAGAATTGAAAAGCACGGCTCGGCAGTAGTTAGAATAACAAAAAGGGGAAAAGGAAATCAGCACAGTAGACAGATGCACTGAGGAATTATTGTTTTTACAATACAAAAAGGTTGAAAGGTTGCAAACTTTCAAACCAGTCCAAAGTTTTCTTGGTTTTCTAAATTAGTGCGTGGACACGCCCACAATCCCGCGAGGGATCCACAACCAAGAGGCTGTCGGCCGCACACGCACTTTGCTTTAGCGGCAGGCTGCTCATGTATAAATACTCTGAGTAATCTGGTCTATCCCCAGAGGGGATGACCGAGGGCTTGGCTCCTGTCAACCCGGAGTAACAAGCACCGAGCATATGGATGACGCATGACGGAGTGGGAGGTCTGGGAGAAGCGGGAGTGCGATGTTGGTTAGAGGACAAGAGGTGGGGGGGGGGGGTATGAAAGAGAAGGCTGTTGAGGGGCGACAGCGGATAAAGTGTCACGAGAAAGTCCAGGAGATGAGACGTAGATGTGAGGAAGTGGAGCGCGAACGTGGTGAGCGTGTTGCAGCGGGCAGAAGGAGCTCATCTCGCTTTCCGGATTCCTCCTGAGTGACTTCATCTAACGCACAGAAACATGGAGACCGTCTATAGAGGGCGAGGGTCAGGTCCACCGGCCCGCCTCCCCATCCTAGTTCAGCATGGGAGTGTCTGCAAGTCTAGCAAGCTAATGGGCTTTTTACTAGACCAACAATAACAGGTTTGTTTTGGTCCATTATGGGGCTTTGTTTACAAAGACAAAAGGCAGAACATTGTGCGCCTCCTCCTTTGTGAACAAAACCATCTTGCGCAATGTCATCTACACGCCAAGTGAGACGCCGACCCGGTAGCCCTGTGAGTCAGTCACTCAAACACCAAAACTGGATCTACGGAGCTCCACAAACAAAGCAATCCTCGCGGGGGGAAGTCAGACTAGGCATGCAAATTAATACAGGCAACAATGCCCATCGATACAGATGATCTGCAGAGCCCGCTCACCTTTGTCCAACCTGCTTAGTGACACTTTCTTCTTGCTATTAATGTGCTGCGTTTACCCTGCCGTAGAATGGAGAGAATGGGAAATGGGGTGTATAACTGTGCCCCCCCCCACCACCATTAAGAGCAATCCGGAAGGCAGCACACTAATGAGAACCACGCAGCCTTCAGAGATGAGCTTATCCACTGACCTACATGTTATTGGAAGGATGACCGCCTTCATTCGCCCAGCTTTAGTCCATAAAGAGCATTTGACTTTTGATCTAAAAAAGTTCACGACGTTTGATGGTTAAACTCTCGGGCCGAGATTTTCTTCCTCAGCCTACTTAAGCAGCACATTTACTTCGCCCCGTGTGCTACTAACTGCTTGGCCTGGTAGCCGTGAAATGATGAAAAAAGTCGATCAAAAAAGAAGAAAAAAAAAAACACAGTAGCTGCATTTATTCAGAGATGTCTAAATGTGGGACTGTGGGGGCATGTGATTCAGACGCCTGACAGTGATCTCTAAGCAGCAGTGAATGAAACAGTCCAGAGGGCAGGCCGGCTACAGATTCCCACTTTATTCTCCCGGTCGGAGCCAGGAAACCACTTCCCTGTCACAACCTCTCTCTCTCAGAAGCTCAAGTGCTTCCTGGGTCATTGCTGTTGCCATAGAGACTGCGGGGTCAAGGGTGCAGCTCTCAACAAGAGCTTCGGACAAAACAAAAAACGCAGAACAGAAAAAAAAGGAGAAAAGAAATACACGGCGTTGTGTGGAAGAATGAAATCAACTGGTGAGATTCAGGAGGCTTTGCAAAAGAAGTTGTCGCCTGGTCAGAGGAGATTCTGAAGGAGGCGGACGGGCAGATTGGGTTTCCCCCAAAAGGTCTCGTAGTCCTTGAACATCAGCTTCTGCTGCAGGTGTTCCTGTTGTTCAGATGACTGCGGCCTACTAAAAAAAATATGCATTTAAAATGGGCCCCGTAGGTATGGTTGAACCCTGTTATGTCTCTGTGTCAGTGTGTGTGTCAGTGTGTGTGTGTGTGTGTGTGTGTGTGTGTGTGTGTGTGTGTGTGTGTGTGTGTGTGTGTGTGTGTGTGTGTGTGTGTGTGTGTGTGTGTGTGTGTGTGTGTGTGTGTGTGTGTGTGTGTGTGAGCGCTAAAACAAAAGTGCAGCATAGGACAGCAGCTTGTGATATTTATAGCAAATGGTACTCGTCTGGTTGACAGAATGTGATTAGTACGGGCGAGCCCTCGCCTTATGAAAGGAGCTTTTCATCCAGATTGCGGTGGCCTCTGGAGGGGATTGCCGGAACACAGCTGAAATTCTCTATTACAGATTATGGCAACAAAAACAATGCAGGGGAAAAAAAAAAAAAAAAACTACGCATAAGAGTATGCGGAGCCCGTGGGACTTAAATTGCCTCCGTCTGTGAACGAAAAGGAAAAAAACGGTCACTTCCTCACCGCTTCAGCCTCGTTCTCAATCTTGCTGTAACGCAGCGCCAACTCTCCTCACGTGGGATCAAGTCCTTTACCCCCCCGGGGGCGTGATCAATTATTCACAACCCAACGCGGAAAGAAAGATTCCTCTTTGCAAGTAGGACTCGGATAAAGCTCACGGGTTATCACATGAGGAAATCATAAGTTACACAACCCTCAAGAGGCGTATTGTGCAGCACAACTGATGTATGTCACAGCAACTACAACATACATGTATTAAACTGTATGCAGGAATGTGCGAACATCTTTGGCGAAGGGCAGAGGAATGACCTTCTCTCCTCCGGGCGCCTCATTAACATCCAGCTGCAACCGGCACCACGGGGGGGGGGGGGGGGGGTAGCTGCTCCTCAATAATGCAGCGGCGCGTTGGGCCGAGGGGGGCCGCGGCGGGACCGCTGACCGAGCCGCCGCCCTCTCAGGGTTCGGACACGTCACAGAGGAAGACGGGCGTGACCCACGTGATATTTAGACGGCGAAGGTTTTAACACGTCTCCGTAATCTGCCTCTACAGCGGCGAGCGCTGCTGCGGAGTGATAAGTGGCAGAGCTACAAGAAAGATCTCACAAAGCGAACGTCCTCGCAGCTCAGTCGCAGTTTAGTTTTGAATGGAAAGTAAAACTGGTTTCCCAGCTGGAGTTTCCCCCCCCCCAAACTAAAAGGAAGCAACCCGTGAATATTAAAACTCAGCAACAGAAAAGGGGGAGAGCGGGTGTGGGGGGTTATCTCAGTGGAACCTGAAGTTCCAGTTTCACTCTCCCTGCGGTTTTGGTTCTCACTGGAGCTCGCAGGTCTCAGTGGTCTTGCATGACGCTGGAAAACAAAACCAGGATTGTTTTCTTTGAATTGGTTGAGAAATGAGGGCAAGTAATCGGATCTGAGACAAAGACAGAGTGGCCTTTTACAGCATCGGTCGATGGACTGAACGCATCATGACAAAAGATCTGTATTCATTTGGACATTTACACACACACACACACACACACACACACACTCATTTATATCAGAATATTCTTTATTTATTCTTTAATTCATATCTTTAAACGTACTAGTTTCTTTATATCTGCGCTGTGATACGACGGCGCACACTGAAACCTCTCAGCAGATCATGGAGAGAGAGAGAAAACAGATCGCTAAACGGGAGGAAATGCTTCAAATAAAACAAAGACTTCCCAGTATTCACAGAGGAAGAAAGTATCTGCTCAGTGGATCCACTTTCAGTTTCACAGACACACTCAGTTGACCCCGAACACACCGTTTAACTATGCAGCTCACACACACACACACACACACACACACACAGCACAGGCTGACAACAACAATAATAATGATCATACGATAATCAGCACACCGATGACACCCCCAAATTGAAATGGAGCGTTTAAATGTTCCACCTTTCATTTGGCGTCGTTTGAAACCCACTCTAGTTGAAACAGGTTTCATTTACTTTGCGCACACTCAGCCCGGCGCGCGGCGCCGAGGATTGGAAATACTCACATTCCATACAGGTACCTGTGCGATCATAAATTACTCTGATAAATAATTCCCACGTTCTTCCCACGGACGGGCCTCGGGGCAAAACGTATGCGCTGCCCCTTCCACTTCATTTGTTCTGGTCTTCACCGCTCTCAGGTCACGGAGAAGTCACGGATCCCCCCGGAGAGGGACGAAGCGGTCCGCGGCCAGAAGGTTACGTCCTCCGTTCCACGCAGCGAGGTGATTAACAACCACGTTCACCCTGTGACCTTCGTGCCAGCAGGTAAAGTAACCAATTCCTACACGCGCTCTAGCCAGACACGCCAAATTAGAGCAGGAAGGAAAAAGCTTCAGCATAACGTCAGTGTGGGAGATTGATGATGCTAATAATAATAATAATAATAATACTTGATATCAGAAATTCTCACATCTATTGGCAACAACATGAATGTATTTAAGCCTATTTGTCAATATTGAACAGAACCAGTGCACACGTCACAGCTCCACACGCACCATGTCGCAGGTCAAACGTTGGCTAAGGTTTTCAGAACTGTTATGGAATACCTTGTTGCGTCTCTAAAAAGCCACTTCCTGGCAACGCGAAGACTGACGACGATTGTGCAGACAACAACAGGCGGCCCCGTGAGACGAGCTCACCGCAACAGCCTCACTTTGCTAATGTTGATCTTGTTAAAAAAAAGAAAAGAAAAAATGTAGGCAGGTCTCACAAAAGAAGAGAACCAAGTCACAAATCATTGTGTGCGTGTTATTGTAGAACAAATGTGGAGGAAGGCCGGTGTGCAATGTGAAACGCTTATTCACTAGGTATTGCGGATATCAACAGTCAGTGAGTTTACATGATGGTATAATTCGAATCTTTGCTTAGTCGGACTATGCAATCTTTCGGGGGGAGGCGTTATTATCCCAATATACATGGCAGTGAATAAATCGAATCATTGGCCGAAAGCACGTCATATCCGATTACGATAGGTGGCGCTGTTTTTATTACAACTAGTTGTGATACAGCCATTTCCGCTTGACCTCTTCACCACTACCAACAACCTCAACATTACGAGAAAGATGGCAAACGGAGAGCAAGGTGTTAGTCGGGTCGTAGTCGGACCGCACTGTCGGACAAAGGTGTTTACATGAAACCGATAATTCGATTTCAGTCCGACTAAGCCAGTTATTCGAATCCATGTAACCACGCTGAGTGAGCTGGGCCGCTTGCAAGAAGTGTTTGCGAGGTCTTACTGGACTCTGAGTGCTACACGGCAGACGCATGCATTTTGCAAACCCAATGTGACAGGCTAAAAGCTGCAACAAGAGGAAGAGCTCTGCTGCTGACCTGCATGAAGGGTTTTGCATAACGGTTTGCAAAAAAAAAAAAAGAAAAACCACCTTTTCCTGAGCTTCTGCTCTCCTCTAAAAAGGCGTGGGAAACAAATTGAGTGGTTTTCGATGAACCCCGAGCTTGAAGCAGAAGTTTTTTTTTGTCCATAGGATTAAAGAAGAAAGAACATAAATCAATAGATTCGGGTCAGACGTCTTTGGAAAGCAGTTTGTTCCTCATTAAAACGTAACCGGGGCGAAGACGGAGGTTATAAATAGTGGGCCGCTCAAAAATCCCCCCCTGCCGGTAAGACCTTAATTAAATATGGGATCCAGTTAAATATGAGCCCATGAGATTCATTCCTGCAAAGAGGAGACCTGAACAATGACATGAGCCCTTATTAACAACTCGGAAGAAAAAAGAAGAAAAAAAAAAAAAAAAAGTACAGTCCGTTTTTCAGGTTCTGTAAAAAAAAAAAAAAAGGGCAGATTGTGTTTGAGCTTAAAAACACACAGATGGCCGAGGATGGAAAAAGAATCAGACCCGTGGAAAGAAAAGTAGCGAGCCAGACATAAAAAGAAATCCTTTTAAATCTATTCAGCACACACTGAAGGTAAAAATTGTAACGTTTGCTTTGCGTGGGGCTCCAATGGACCGAGATCTTCTCTCATGGCTTTGAACGTCTAAACATTGCATTTAAAAAGCCGTGGTTTCAAGAGGTGATGCTTCCCGGGGGGAAGGAGATCCAGGGCTTTGTGTCTCTTTGCGCGTTGGTCCACGTGAGCGAGAAGCTGTTTGCAGAGTCTCAATAACCAGGTCAGACGCATTCAGGTCAGAGACGTGTATCCATGCAGACAACCCACATTCTGTGTTTGCCTACAGGAGAGTATGGACATGGAAAACGTTCCCCAGTCTGCTCAGTAAATACGGTTCTAAAAAGGCTAAACTGTGAGAGGCACAAAGCAATGCAGCATAGTATGTCGGCTTACACACGCATGTGTATACTGAACACGGATACTAAAGAAACAGACGTGTGTTTAACTGTACAAAGAACAGATATCACACATTTTATTTGGCTTTAAGAAGCTGGTTTTCAGCACTTCTGTACGAGTCTCTCACACTCTGCAAATTGCCCATTATTTCTTCCATAAACATTTAACCAAAATAGTTCTACGGCTGGAAAAATTATTGGAAGAGTAGGATCATAATAATCATAATACGGTGGCTATCAGTCGTTTTTCTAGGAAACCAACCTTCCGGCTTTGATATCTAACCGAGTGTTAATCTATAAAGAACTGGTGCTGCCCGTCCCCACTACACACCAGCAGCTAAGCACGGCCGATGTGTGCATGAATGGCCGACAGTATCAGCCCTTAAACTGTATTGATCTCAGCGCCGATGACCTGTTTGCGTACCGGAGCCTCGTAATCGTCAATACTTCACTGACCGTGTGATTCGGTGGTCACTTATCCAAAAAGGAAAAAACAAATCCATATTATGGACCAAACGGGGAAATTAGAGAGTGGTGTGTTGGGCTTGGTTTCGGCTCCAGGTATCAAATGCAGGTGATGCAAAGCCTCCAGCTGTGTGAGCGTTACGCAAACACAGCGGCGAGGAAGGAAATGGAACAAACCAAGTCGACAAACAGTAAACGTGGAAGCAAACACGCAACGCGGAATCCTCAAACCTCTTCCTGTCACTATCACCACAGAAAATGTGAAAATCGGAGGCTCCTCAAGAACATGGCAACAATATTTTTCGGAATATTCAACGGGAAGCCATTTTGGATGCAATCCCCATCGAGTTTCAACTGCGTTGCACTCCTTTGTCAATGAGGGATGGTCTGAAATAGCAAGTTTGACAAGTGTATCGAGTGTCTCGTAGCCTGCGGGAGAACAGGGAGGGGAACTCTTGTAGCTTCTTCTTGCCGTTGCACTAATCCTCGACAGATACGTCGCTTTCGTGAGACCAGAAGTGATACAAAAAAGGCGTTTGCTTACGAAGAAAGTCACTTGAATCCAAAGCCAAGAAAATGAAATCACTCCGTATGTTCAGTGTTGGTCCCCTTATTGCTGATGAAGAGGCCATTACAAGAAAGGGGGCGACTCACATACCTTGTCATTTAGGACTCAAGCGCCTGGATCCCAGTGGATGGCAGATGATCGATCCAACAGCCACGCTGTGCTTATCTAATGAGAAAGCACAAAAACAGCCATGAAGCAGACCGTACCAACAACTAACCGCTTTGAAAGGGAGGCATTCCTCTCGCACTTCAACTACAGAAAAAAGCATAAAAGTTAGCCAGTATAGTTTAATAATTGACAACTTTCACAACCTCAGCAGTCGATCTTTACTAGCGCCTGACGGCAGGTTCAATGACGAGAAACAGAGCTCTGAACAACATGCCAACCGCCAACAATACAAAAGCAGAATATCTTTGACTGAACAGTAAAAAAGTATTTCATTTTTACACAAGTGGTGATCTAACTAATTAACTGCACTGTGAAACGCTGTCCACATTGAATTTTTTTCGCCAATGTACACCAGCTGTAAAGTGGGACAATAAGATGAAGACGAATGTGACAGTTGGTGCAGAATGCTGCATCATTTATTGCGATTACGTTATTAATACGTTGATGCATTGATCATCGGACTAATCGCTTGTGAGTGGTGTTGGAGGGCGGCCAAAGCCTCAACAGACTAATGATCACATGAAGCCACTGGAAGACGTCTTTCCCCATATTCCACGATGCGTGTTAATTAGCACTCAGATTTAGGTCAAAAGAACCTCGTCCCCTCCCTGGGTCTCTGATGTAAAAGCTAATGTTCAGTGTGTTTGATGTGAGCAAATGCTTCTTTAACTACAAAGAGCTTCTGAACGGGAGGAAGGGGGGTTGATCAAGTTTAGGTGATACTGAAGTTAGCACTGCCTGAGGACGCCCTGTAGATGAGCGTTCACCACGGAGAACCCTCAGCCGTTCTCATACGGGTTTCACCGAGCGGCCGCAGCATCAGAGCAACATACGGTGTACAATTGGTTAGTGGCATCTTTAGTCCACTTTATCCAACAACAACAACAAATAAAAAAAGACCAGACCCAGAGGCCGACATTGCAACGTAAAGTGCCTTCTGCGGTCAGAGCACAGCGCGGAGTAGAAAAGTATTTGCTTTGCCAGTTGATCTGAGACCAACGGAGCTAGAAAGATAGGATCATCCCTGCACAATAGAGCTATAGAGCAGGAGAGACGGAGGGAGGGAGGATTTTTTTTTAAAAACAGGCAATGAGAGGGGAGGAGAAAGACTGAGAGTGAAAGAGATTTTGACTTATTCATAGGATCTTCCAATCAGCTGCTAACACATTGGACGCCACGGACGGCCATCAGCTTCTGCTCCACTTCCTCTCAGGCGCCTTTATCCTCATTTCATCTATTTGGAATACTGACTCTTGCCAAACAAAAGTCCCCCCCCCCCCAGTCACATGGAATAGTGCACGAGAAGCAGCAACGTTCAAATTGGGGAGGAGGGGTGTCAGGGGCACCTTTTATTCACTCTGCAGTCATAGTGTGAAACAACACGGGGTTTGTTTATCTGTGCGGTGTCACCAAGGAAGCAACCCGTCACCGGCTTGTGTGCTAATAAATCAATATTTAAAAAAATTGGAATTTTGTATTCATGCGATGGGAGAGAGCACCTGCAATATATTTCACATTGAACAATGACTGAGAAACTCAGTCTGTACTTCGTAGTACATAAAAACTCATTAAATTATTTCTGGGGGGGTGGGGGCAGGAAAAACACTTTAGCGCATGCAACAAAAAGCATTTCGAATCTGCAGAGGCACACAGACTATTCCTGTCAGATAAAACGGGTGTCGGGGATCAGGGCAGACGCACACAGCAAACACTCAAACCGCTGTTGGTCACATGACATCACAAAGCAGTGAGGTCAGCGAGCGAGGCGCCAAAAACCAAACACGGAGATTCTTCAGGGGGCCAGAACCCAGCAATTAGCCAGAGAACCCGAGCCAGATTATAAATCATTTGAATTATGACGCCAGCCTGAGCCGACACTAAGCAGCTCACGTATGAACACAGGTGTGAGTTCACCCAAAAACGCCATGACTCAGCAATTGGACCCCGAAGGACTCGTTTAAATGTGGTTCAATGCATCATGAACCGAACTGCAGGGCCTTTTAGTTCCTCGTGTGGAGCAGGTAAGCGGACGTCATTGTTGCGGCCAAAATACAGCCTTAAAACCGGCTGACATCTTTCTCTCCTGTTCATCGCTCATTTTCAGGTTGTGTGGTCGAGACCAGATGCCTTTTGACATGTTTCCCTACCGTGCTGAAGATGACCCTGGATATTATACAGTTTTGTTTTTTTACACGCATGTCTTTATGATTTTTCCATCATTGTAATTCATTGGGTTTTTTTCCGAGCGCTGCGTAGGGAGAGCGGAGCCCTGGCAGTCGACTGCGTGGAGTCTTAATCAAGCAGCAGACGGATTTGGCTTTATGAACATATCTGCTGATAAACAGCAAGACTGGATGAGGCGGAGACAGATGTTCTCCAAACTGGGTCACAGAAGTAGGCGAATTATTAGGGAGAGAGCGGATGCACAGAGCACAACAAAACAAACACTATGCATAAGTGCATTTCCCCACGACTACACACTCAGAGCATCTAGTGTACGAAAGGCCTTCACAGCACTTAAAGGGCTATTCATTCAATATTGATCAGCAGCTGTGTGGATAATGTACCTGCTATTCCTTAAGCTTTAAACAGCAAGTGGGCAACAGACCAAGAAAAATCCATAAACAAGGGCTTGACTGATGCATCATGAAAAACAAAGTTGTTAGTTAAACACGCTCACACCTTTCCAGAATCACCACAACACAAGAGTCGACCAAATATGAATCTATTACACCCCAAAAGTGAATTTTGAGCATCCTTGGGAGAAAAACAAAAAGGTGAAATGGCACCAAACACTTGATGTTCCTTTGAAAACAGAACAAACCGGCGCCTTAAACCCACACTTGCTATAGAAAAGGTGTCAGGGATTTTCAAACAGCCCGAGTGAGTTCAGCGGGACCGCAACGTTGCTATGAATTATAAATATCATCCCGGGACCTCCCGAGTCTCAATATAGCCTGCTCCAGATCAAGTCGGCTTTCGTTACCATGGTGATCTGTCGTTACGGAGAGCGCGCCACTAGCTTGACTTTTGCTCACAGAGGCAAATCTTACAAGGTTTGAAGGAGGCGAACGTCTTCCCAAACAGATTCTGTTTCGGTTCTTCCGCCGAGCCACATGGTCGCGACCGCCGTTTGACCTCCGGTGGCTGACCTGCGACCTTGATCCGACGCGTGACTAAAAATGACTCAAAAACGCCACACGGACCGACTCCTACCCAAACCGGTTGGGTCGCATGCACAAAGACAGCATCTCACCTAACAGACTAAACAAAGACGTGGGTCAGATCAAGCACGTAGACTGTGTGCAGAGCGCCAGCCTGCAACAGAAGTCGGATTAAAATGTCAACGCCATGTTAAAGCCGCTCTCTCGCTCGCTTTTGTAGCCGAGCTGGAAGAGTTGAGAGCCTCAGTCTTCCAGTGGCTAGCTGATGAAAAGTTAAAATATTGGAATAAGTGGGAAAAAAATGAAAAGACAAACAGCCGGTTGCTTAGACCACGCTAGCCACAAGGCGCTATCTTTAGCAATGAGGGGATAACATTTGTATGGACCACCACGTCTACTATAGATCCCACATGATCACTCACAGGCTCACAGACACCTCAGCATGGGAACAACGTGGAAAAATACGGTTTTGTTTCCCAAGAAAGGACGACCAGTTGGTATTTCTTCAAATAACAGAGGCCAGTAGCTTTCAGTGCTCATGGAATATAATATCCGGCGCCGTTATTAGACTCACCGTGGCGAAAGAGCCAAGAACGTGCAAGGACAATCAGACCGGAGAAGATAAATTAACCGTTAGACCACATATTTAAACTCTATGGCAAAGGAAGAGCTCCCAAGGGGCCTTTATTATCCTAATTAGAAACAATAAAAACAGATTTCGGATGTGCAACAAACAAACACTCATTCACCGACTAATCTGTGGATTATCTTCATGAATCATTTGGGCAGTGAGTCACCACAGGGGAGTGAAAATGCCCATAACAGCTTGGCGGTCAAAGGTTCTCAAACCACTTGTTCTGGCCAGTCAACAGTCCAAAGCCCCACATGACAACAACAGCGCCGCGGCGTATTCGGTTTGAAAAAGTAGCTCTGACGTTCAAGTTGCCGACTTTATGGACCAATTATTTCAGCTCTGTGGGGATAAAACATTCTCTGAAGCAGACTCATTAAAAGGAAATAAAAACCTGCAAACAGCTCGCTCTGCGTGCACCTGCTGAGGAGGGCGAGAACATGCGCTGCTCACACACACACACACACACGCACACACGCTCACACGCTCACACACACACACGCTCACACACACACACACACACACGCACACACGCTCACACGCTCACACGCTCACACACACACACGCTCACACACACACACGCTCACACACACACACCCTACCTGCCAAACTTCTTATCTTTTAATAAAGAGCAAAGAAACA
This sequence comes from Gasterosteus aculeatus, assembly GCF_964276395.1. NCBI lineage: Eukaryota > Metazoa > Chordata > Actinopteri > Perciformes > Gasterosteidae > Gasterosteus > Gasterosteus aculeatus. Next base: position 3,049,099 of record NC_135702.1, on the reverse strand, counting down.
CTGATCAATTCCTCCGTGGATAAACTCAGTATCTGCACGTCATCAACCCCAACAAACGTCACATGACCGTCGTCAAAAACCACGTGCTCTTCATTCTATGTCGACAGCTTCGTTGTTGACACATTGCAGCGAGAATGTTTCTCTTTTCTTTTTCGCAACTGGCAACTCGAGGAGAGACCCGCTGAACTCTGGGGAAATGTGCACTTATATGGTCACGCAAGAGGGATTTCACACAAAACGCACTACGCACACCGTGTTCAGCAACCAACACCGGGGTGCAAAATTTAAATACGGTTTTAAGGAAAACAGGAATTCTATATTATGAAGTGAAACAGCCTCCCCTGTGCTGGCTCAATGGTTTAACCATTACGGAGCCAGGCTAACATTTTTCCGTTGCGTAATAAAAGATAGGACATTGGCAAGTCCTCGCCGTCGTTCCGTCTCAGAGTGGCACCACAAACTTTTGGCAAGTGCCTCCGTAACAAGACTATTTTGGAAGGAGTGTGAGAATAAGAGCAGTGCAGCAGAGGGCCTTATCTTTCACTCCAGATAAAGTTCGTAGTAAATGATCATACGGGGAACTCGACAAATGAAATGTTCGCCAGCAACTCAATGGAAACATTCCACTGAGGGGGGGCGGCTTGCTTCCTTGATTCATGTTGAAGATCAGTCTTGTGTAAAATTAGAGGAATGATCCAAAGAAGTGCAATGTGGAAAGGAACGCCGAGAAACCACTCCAGAGGCCTAGAAGATAGCCATCAGAACACGGCTGGCCACCACGACACGGTCCGGCGGATAAGGGCTGGTCTTTGTTGACATTTTACAACCGCAGTGATGGCCTTTCAAAAGGCTTATCAGATACTATATCTGCTTTGCTCGATGGCAATGACGGGCCTCGGTGCCAAGGCGTGTTGTTTTAATGCAGGGGAGTCATTCTCCGGATCTCTGACAGCTACCTGGCTAATGCACCAGATACCTGCTGGATTCCTACCTTAGCGTTATATATTCTGTGGAAACACACACGTTGCACCCTGCCACAGAATTTAGCGGAGATGCTGTAAAAAATAAAAAGATAAAATAGATCTGTGTACAAGCTGCTTTATTCGGCAGCATTCCCATACAGGCACAAACCGGGTGAAATGCATTTTTTTGCCCTTTAAATATAAGACCCCAAATCTAGGGAATCGGACGTGGAGATTAACTCCGCATCCATCACACATCTTAACAGGATTAAATTACATCGGAGTTAAATAGCAGGGGCCGTAATCTGATTAGTGAAGTGGTGGTGAGAAACAAAACAAACAGCCGACGTATGGAGCTGCTGCAGTGCAGCTGTTACACCGACACCAATGTTCGGGAATGGCAGAAGAATATTCCCCGATTATTCGCCCCGTGGTTTTAATTTGAACTAATCTGTTCGAGGCTCAGAATAAACCAGGAGGCAGTCGGGCAAACATTTTTTTTTTTTTTTAAAAGGAGGCAGACGTGTAACGTTACAGCTGTTGACCGAAGACAAAATAAATACAGAGAGCTGCTTAAACCTCTCGTCAAAACACGCGTGTTACATCACGCGTGCGGACACGGCGGTTGTCACACACGCACAGGGGGGGTGACAACATTTATTTTGACCTTAATATTTCCGACACAATTGACTGGAATGAATGAGAACTCAAGAGTCGGGGACGGCGCGAGAAACGCGACCTGGATGCTAGGCAGCTAGCAGCGACGTTAGCATCCCGAATGGCTGGTTGTTTAAGAGGGGGGGGGGGGTAGCGAGCACGAACAGGAGCCCGAAACTTGTTACGCAAACAAAGAGACTCACCTGAATTACTGTCGAGTCGAGGTCTCATCCAGCGGGGGTCCGGGTGATGGGACGGTATTGCCCCCACCTCCCTCTCCCCCCCAAAAAAAACACACAAAAATAATGTGTCGAGAGAGCGGGCGTTGGCGTCACAGCTCCGCTCGAGGGTTAACGGTGGTTCGGTGCGGGGTTGCTAGCCGCTAGCATGGAGCTAATGCTGCCCCGCTCGGAGAGAAAGTCGGAGCTAGCCGTTAGCATGGAGCTAATGCTGCCCCGCTCGGAGAGAAAGTCGGAGCTAGCCGTTAGCATGGAGCTAATGCTGCCCCGCTCAGAGAGAAAGTCGGAGCTAGCCGTTAGCATGGAGCTAATGCTGCCCCGCTCAGAGAGAAAGTCGGAGCTGGCCCATCACAGCACCAACCGTCCTCCAGTTCTTCGACGGTGTCGTCCCCCGAATTGTTTTTCACGATAAAGAAAAGTATCTACCTTCCAGTAAAAAAATAAAATAAAAAGCCCTTAAATCGGACTTAATGACAGAAGCATAAAAAAAACACTTAACTAAAAATCCAAAATGTCCACGACACTCGGCGAGGAAACGCGAAAAAGGGCAGAAAACGCGAACGAGCCCTCCTCGGATAAAGTGTGCAGCACCCAGATGTTCCCACTCATAATTCCCTCAGTTTCTTCTTCTTCTCCTTCCTTCCTTCCTTCCTTCCTTTTCTTTCAACCGAGCAGCTGGCGGGAGTCTTCCGACGCGACACCGAGGCCGTCCGAGAGCAACACGGAGCGGGTTTCCTTCGCTGCGACCTCTGCGCACGTAGGAGCGAGGAGCGGAGGGGAGGCTGAACCGGGGCGAGTCGAGCCCTCACTGCCCTCCTGCTGCACGGAGCCGCGCGGGCGATGCCTTCAATGCGTCTCCCCCTCCTCCCTCCTCCGGAACACCTCGCAGGGGGTCCGTTTCCTTTCGACGAGGTGTTTTATCTCGCTCTGATTAGATTATGGATCGGTTTTGAATAAGTCCATAAGGCCGTTAAATCAGTCGGCTTGTGTCCGTAAAGGCATTAACAGTTTAGGGCGTCGGCGGCGGCCGCATGTGCCACAGGCTTTTTTTTATTCGCGTGATAATCGATTTACAGCGTTTAAGGCGTTACGCCGACAATAACATGTATATATGTCTTATTTTAAAACTCGCGTGGCAACATCTGCTATCACGTGGCGCCCCCTGGTGCTCAGAGCGTGACCTCGTTCCTCGCATGGCAGCTTTTCAAATCAAGTTGGTGTCAAACTCTCTTCCAAAACATGGTGACTGACATGTTTTATACAACTTATTTTTGTAGATTTTCCCTCATAATGGCTTTATTATTTTTAAAGGAGATGTATCACAGTTGTTCTCATTAAGGCTTCGTCCAGCCATATAACGCTTTGTGCTTATGTTCAAATCTTTAGCTGTGCAAAAGAATGTTTTGTCTCAATTGCGATTGCGTGTCCTTTCACACCGCAGGAAAGGTGTAAACAGTGCAGTCATTGTGCGTGCTGTCTTACTGGGACACTTGAATAAAACAAATAGGTTAGTTTTAATGTTATAAGAACCACCTGTGGGTCTCCAACCATTATCAATTAAATGACTGCTCTGAATAAAACAAATAAAGCATTATCTCGATGACCCTTCGTGAGCTACTGTACAATTGAACAAATGCCACCAGGTAAAAATCGTCAATTAAACAAATTTTAAAACAAGTACTGATAGTTTTCTACTTTTCTGGACGTGCATCCAGTCAATTAAACCACTAAATTGCTTTGACTTTAGACTCTTAAGGAACATCTAAAATTACAGCTCCTTTATTTCCCCCGACTTAATCAGTCCTTTGCACTGGAAGAAGGGCTCCTGACGTGGGCCGCGTCCGAGGAAGGTTTTCAGCATGTCCAGGCCGTCCACAGAGCCCCCGGCCTCCAGAATCACCCTCCTGTACTCCCTCCCCACCTGCAGAACACATTTGCCATTAAAACAAAAGAGATGTATGCTTCCAAATTATTGGGGTATAATTGCATGTCTTATTAGACATAATAATAATCACACCAACCTTTGGATTCATAATGCCTTCCTTTTTGAAACGACTGAAAAACATGTCCATGGAGTGGACTTCGCTCCACAGGTAGCTGTAGTACTGAGCATCGTATCCTCCGACCAAGTGACTGAAACTGGCCGTCATGTTGGTACCTGCAGAAAAACAAATCTTTGTCATCACGTCGAAATGGTCTCGGACAACAGCTATTGACTAGTTGTAAGAAAAAAAAATCTACAATTCTCTAATTGAATGCTGAAAGTTACTCGCGTCTCCTGCAGACCTGGTGTAGCGGGAACGCCCAGGATGTCCTGGTGGTGCTCTGCAAACACCGCGGCCGTGTCCGCGCACCGACCGGCGTGCAGCGACTGGTCCACTTTGCCGAGGACAACCTGACGCAGGTTCATCAGTCCTGAAGAGGACCAACTAGTCAGCGGGACACTTGAATCGTGCATATAGTCTGCATTTAGATCTTTTATCTTTATGCGTCTGACCAGTGTTGGCGACTCTGGACGCGATCAGTTTGTCGAGCAGAGCGTCCGGGATCGGGCTGCCGTCCTTGTAGTGGCGAGACATTCTCCTCAGAGGCTCCTTCTCCCAAACCCAGTTCTCGAGCATCTGAGAGGGCACCTCCACGAAGTCGGTCTCCACCAGGGTTCCGCTGAATTCGGAGAAAGTGGTCTGAGGCGGACCAAAAAAACAAAAAAGGGAAGAAGTTCATGCTCTATCGTTCTAACCGCACATGCATGAAGATCCGGCCGAGGGTGCAGCCGCGGCGCCCTACCTTGGAGCAGAGCTCGTGCATAACGTGGCCAAACTCGTGAAAGAAGGTCTCCACCTCGTGGTGCTGGAGGAGCGAGGGGCAACCTTTCCTGGGCTTGGTGAAGTTAGCCACCATAGCCGCCACCGGCAGCCGGCGCTTTCCGTCCGGCCCTCTGCAGCCGGGCCGCAGCCCGAAGCAGGCAGCGTGGCCGTACTTCCCTTCCCTGGCGGAAGATGAGCTCTTTACTTACTAATGAATCAATTCAAAAGCAGCCAAAGTACATTTTTCATCTTCTTCTCTAAGACTGGTGGAAAGAAAACATCGAAAATAAATATTCCGGTTTTGTCAGCACCATGTTCATGTGCTTCTGTACATCTTGGACTCATTTGTGTAGTAAAACATTACATTTAGTGACATTTCATTCCGGGTTCTCAGTAGTGTTTTGCAAAAAACGTGTGTCATTTTACAATACCTATATTTCCTAAAACCCAGCTGTATCCAATGTGGAGATGCATGAGGTAATGCATAGTTTGCATAACTAAACATGTAGTCAGCTGTAGCATCTCCACTTCATTGACAGTGAACAATCCAAACTGAACATTACTGTGGCCTTTGTGATATTCGTAATAATCCCGTGACAGGACCAAATATAAAAGGAAAACAACCGTTAGTTGCATTCTCTCTACCTTGGATGCAAGTCCAGGTAGAACTGGCCGATCTCCTCGCCCGTCTCCGTGTCCCGGGCCGAGTAAAGCTTCACGTCTTCATGCCACACGTGGGCATGTTCCACCTCGGCGTACGTGAGACCCAGCAGCTCCTGGTAGATTCCCAACAGTCCCTCCGTCACCACGTCCAGCGGGAAATACTCGATCAGTTTGTCCTTGTTCACGGCGAACTTGCACTGCTCCACTTGATTCATGTAGTAGGGCAGGTCCCAGGCGTGGATCTGCCCATCGAACGGGTAGCCCTTCATCGAGCACTCCCGCTTCTTCAGGGCCAGGATGTACTTCCTCTCCTTGATTCCAACGGGCTTCAGCGTCTCATGGAACGTGTCTGTAAAGTGGGCGGAGAAAAGTCTTCAAAGTCCCTTCTGACATACAACCAAAGGGAATATTTAATCATCAACTACGTCCCTTCTAAACCCATTTGTCGCTCAGTGGCAGCACACCGAGAGCTTTCCCTACTTACTGAGAGATATACGACCTTGATCATGAGCCTGGCTACTGTTTATTCCGTTATGTTACACCACACATGAACAGGAACGTAGTACAACATTCATCGGAAGTGTGTGTGGGGTGTAGTGTTTCTCTCTCTCTCACAGTTATTTATTCTCCATCTTAGATTACACATGTGTTGTGTGTGCGCGTGCGTGCGTGTGCGTGTGCCCAAGTGGTGACATGTCAAAAGGTGTCGTACCTAAAAAGTCAGAGACTCTGCTCGCGTTCTTGGCCATGTTGATCTCCAGCACATAGTCCGCATGGCAACTGTAACCAAGTAGGTCTGCGGCCTTCGCCTTCAGTTGTATTACCTCTTCAAGGATTGGCGTGTTAACCTGAAAAATAAATTGTATTATAGATATATATATATAGATATATATATCTATATATATATATATAAATAATAAGATAAACAGATCAGCTGATTAGAGTCTACATCGGTGTTTTTGGTTTACAGTGAAACTACACAAACTTATGTTCTTTTGATAAGTCAGTCAATTGGCCTTTTTCAATCATTCACCATATTTATCTTATATTTCCGTTCCTCCGCGTAATATTTAAACGTGACCCACTCCACAAAAATGAACAAAAACAAAGTCTGTACTGATCACTTTCTAAAAGCCACCTCCTGTATCACCCGTCGAATGCTTTTAACGTGCCAACCGCAGTGGGCGAGCGGTTTGCTCATCTAGCAGTCATTCAATCCAGCTGTCAATGCACATCGGCCCCGATTACCACGTAGAGACGTGATCGCCGCGGGAGTTAAAAACAGACGGGTCCCGCTGCGTTCGGGGCGGCGTCGGACTCCGGTTACCTCCTTACACCTGCTGTGGAAAGCGGTCTCCATCTTCCTCCTGGTCTCCGGGTGGTGACACCTCTTCATCAGCGGGTAGTAGTGGGGATATTCGAATGTCACTTTGTAGCGCCCATCTGCCGTCCGGTCCAGGCCGTTGAGATAGCCGTCCGCCAGCCCGCCTGAACACAAGACGGCGACGAGGTCGGCGGGGGAGCCGTGACGTTTGTACGAAACCAGACTCTAAGGTTCGGGCATCGCCGGCTTACCTAATTCGTTCTCGGAAAAAACGAGGAACGTGTTGTCCTCGTTCAGGTTCTTGTTAAACTCAATGGAGAGTTCACTTATCAGCATGGAGGTTCTTTTTATTTGCTTGGAAGAGGGGGAAAAAAAAAAAAAAGCACGATTAAATGACCGAGTTGCTGAAATGCAAAAACACAAGAGCACCCAAAAATCAGACTTCAAAATAAAAGACCGGCCTTTGCTGTGACCTCGGAAATTGTTAACGTGTCCCATGTCGAAGTGTCCCTGAGCAAGACACCGAACCCCTAATTGCTCGTAAATGTGATTACAATTGACCTGTAAATGTGATTTAATGTAAAAAAATGTAAATGTAATGTAATGTAAAAAAACACGGTATTTAATGTAATATACGAGCAATAAATATGGTGAAGAGTAAAAGCAGCTTTCATAACCAGATGACATATTGCATTACCTCTTGAATATCTTTAGATAGGTGCAGTCCTTTCCGCTTGCCCGATGTAACAAGTCTTTCTAAGAATCGCTTTTCTTCAGGTGAGAGGTTTTCCTGGAGCTTTTTCTGTTTAAAATAATCACACAGACAACCACACCTTCATTTAAATTCCATGGTAATCACGCTGCACGTCGGCCAGCCAGCGATATCATATTTGGCACCTTGGAAAAGATCACAAATGTCTTTCTTCGGCTAAATAAGAAGCAGCCTGAACTATTCAGCTGCTGTCTGGCTGAGAATAAATGTGAAAATAATCCATCATTGGAACAGCAACTGGGATCCGTGTTTTAAATCCACACTGTGAGCATCTTTTAGATTGTACATTACTTTTAACGGATTGGTTTAAACGGTTTATATTCAGAGACGTACCTGCAAGGCGGTGATTCGCTTGAACACATCTTCCCTCATACTGATCTCCACGTCAAACTGAGACAGCTTCTTGTCGGCCTCGGTGCTCGCTGTCCGAACCTCTTTGGAGGGACAAACGTACTGAGGGAAATCAAGAACATGGAGTGATGCTACCGGAACAGAAAGAGAAGACAAAAGCCCCCTTGGATGTTACTATAAACTGAGGAACATTGGGAAACGTATAAAGACACATAGCCTGATGCATGTAAAATGATATATATATATATATAGATAGAAGTGGAAATCACCATCTGTACCTCCACCTGGGGAAGAATAAACATTTTGTGCTGTAATCAAAAAGGGAAAATGTGCCACCTCTTGTGTGACTGTTAAATGCAGTAAAAGTCACTTTTATCTTCAATCGACTACATTTGCCAACAACACTGGGAGAGATTTTCCCTCAAATGATTTAAAATATAACTACAGTTAAACTCTCTGACAGTCTTTGGCTGCGCACACATCCGTTCCTCCCATGCGGACAACAACAAAAGTGCAGAAAAGGACCACACCTCTGTGACACTTACATGCAAAATCCAGCTTGGCATGCGCCACGGCTCTCAGGGTGTTTTCGACAGAAACGTCCTCTATGTCCAGAGATCCCACGTCATCGTAGGCCGCCTTCACTCTGTCCATCAGGCCGGCCGCGGCCGTCCGGATGTCATCCGGGGTCAGGTCCCACCTCAGCGGGCTTACCTGGTGGCCGGGCCGGGAGCAGCCTCTGGCAGACATCACGCACGCCTTCTGGATGGTCATTCTCAGCAGAGGTTTGGAGACGCTGTGGAGAATCACAAGAGCTCCCCCCCGTTTAAAAACAGCTCAGCACCCCGGAGTGACCTCAGCAGGTGGCAGCAGCTAAGCCGGTGCGTTCTTCAAGGGCACGTAGAACGTATTCTGCTGAGTGGTGTCCTTTTCCCCCACTTAGTGTATGGTTTCATGGCATGGAAAACATTTTAAAACAGGGACATGGAAACGAGGAGCACTTTGCTAGGCAGCATTTCAGAGAGTTTAAGTGCTTGAAGGGGGCAGGGGGCAGGGGGGGGGGGGTGCATTTCTTTATAACGTTATTATGAATATGAGGTGGTCAATTAAACAAACGGGGGGGCGCAAGGAATGCAGATAGGGTCACGTGACATGTTGCATGTTAGAAATGCACTTTTGCTGGAGCGTAAGTTACCTGCAGAGCGCGCGGCAGACCACAACTCGCAGGGCAGACATGTCGGCTCTTTCCGTGCAAACAAAAAATAACAAAAGGAGAAGAAGAAGAAGCCCTTCGTGTTCCTCTCACTGCAGCTCAGCCAGAAAAGGGCAGCGACCATAAATATACATCAAGGCAGCGACAACGGGCAGCGCGCTCCCTTCTCCCTCCGCCGGGGAAAACGCGTCTTACTTCCGCGTTCGCCGCGCATGCGCAGACGAGCGTCACATCCCGACATCATCATCATCGTCGAGTCCTCATGACGCCGCAGCAGCAGCAGCAGCAGCGGACAGCTGGAGAAGAGCTCAGGTAGGACGAACTGTTGTTCCTAAACCTGCGTGCTGCTGTTTGAATGTCGGGGTTGGGGGGGTCTTTCTCCTCCACACGGGGGGCGTTTAGCCAGCGAGCCTCCTCTCCTTTAACATGCGACGTGTCTGCGTGTGCAACGCCTCTCAAATCTATCAACACATGTAACGTTACATCATGGCTCGTTGGCGCGTGCCAAACACGCAACACGCAGGGAGCAGCGGCTGTGCCAGCAGGTCCCTAATTACCCCCCCCACCCCCCCAAAAGGCATCTCCCTGTACGTTTGTATCTGTAAATAACGTTCCCCGTATCGGTCCCCACCACTGAGCGTTGGGCCTCAACCCCCCTTTCTGCTACGAAGGAGAGAAAAGACAGAAGACAAACAAACAAAGACAAAGCTTCTTTTCCTTTTTAGATCAAACACGAATCGCATCCTCCTCCCCAGTTGTCTTGACAACAAGAACCGGATGCTGATCGGCAGCGTTGCAGTAGTGTTGGATGGATGTGATAAAGTGATAATGTGGTGCTGTTGATATCACTTTGGGCTAATAGGAGCCGATACAACAAGAAGCTCAGACTGCAGGGTCCATGACGCATATGCAAAGACCTTCACTAATGCAATTAATGAGAGTACCCCAAATCATTTGTGGGCCAACATTTAATGAGCCATCAAAAATAATAAGAATGCTAACACTGGATAGTCACAGTAATCATTATATCAATCAGTCACACAACATATTATCCACCTTCTTCATGATGTATTAGAGGCACTTCGAAAGATCTTTGCATCTGACCACCATGTTGATAAAGAAAACATCCACACTTTTCTTAGAACATGCATCACTCTGTAAATGAATGGGTTTGGATGTGGCGACTTAAACACAAACGTATCAACAGATGACCAACTAACGACCAAGGACTGATAGTGAAGCTCTTTTGATATAGTGGCCACTCACAGAACTGTTGTTTGCATGCATTAGTTATGCATCCTCACACAAAGTTTGACCCTATATGAATGATACAGTCCTTTTTGTCCCGTCCCGCGCGTGCAGCAGATTTTAGGAAAACATGGCAGTGGAGAAGCGTCTGGCGTTCTCCATCGTGCAGTTCCTACGAGATCAAACCCACTGCGGCGCTTTGAATTCCGACGAGCAGGAGAGCCTGGACGGTAGGTCAACTCACCGTGCACTCGCACCGTCCAAAGGCAGGACACCTGTCCCACGTCCCAAGTCTGCGTGCAACAGATCTTGGTACCCTGACGAGGAGAGAACCAACAGGAGCAGGTTTTGTCATCAAAAAGAATCACAATTTAAGATGAATTGAGGTACAATGTGGCTTGTTTCCTCGCTCATGAACAGGAGAATTTCTCCCTCCCGGACGTGCAGCCAAAGCTCTGACTCACCGTAATAACACGGTTGACTCAACGACTGTTTATCTGCCTACCTAAAATCTCTCGAATGTGATTTACATCAGCAGCATCGTCCTCTCTCCCTGCAGTCGCCATTCAGTGTTTGGAGACGACCTTTAAGATCAGCTCCAGCGACTCCCATCTCGCTGTGCCACAGCCTCTGGCGGACATATTCCTCAATTCCCTGCTGAAGGTGGGTGAGCTGCATCATCGTGCACTTATAGATGACTGCGTGTTTAATGAAATGAGTTAAACATTTGCGTCCATCATAACAACCTTCTGTTTACATCACAGCCACTAATAATTTCCCGTCCCAGTAATAGTTGTTGTGTTTTGCATTTGGGTAGAATGACAACATCAGCAAACCGGAGACCTCCCCGTCTCCAGAAGTCATTGAACGAGCAGAGCAACTTAAGAATGAAGGTAATTTAAAGCTTTTTCATTTAAATTCCAAAACAGTTCACATCCCCGGCGAGAAGGGATAAGAAATACACAAGAAGCCAAAGAAGGAGCCAATGTAAAGAGGCTAAAACGGATGATGTGATTGTACCTCCTGGTCCCAGCAGCTTCTGCCTTTTGCTGTTTTGAACGTTTTGTAGTTAATCAAGTTTTAAAGCTAAATGGACGTAATCAAAGCCACTTTTTAGAATAACACAATCCTACTTCCACACTTCTATATTTTCAGGCAACAATCACATGAAGGAGGAGAACTACAGATGTGCAGTGGAGTGCTACACGAAGGCCATCGACATGGACCTGAGGAACGCCGTGTACTACTGCAACAGGTATTTGTTATTGATTTAGCGCGGCGGCGGCATTGTTTACCGCTGGGCAGCGATGAAGCTCGGCGTGTAACACTCCGCAGGGCTGCGGCTCACAGCAAACTGGGGAATTACACCGAGGCCACTGGTGACTGCGAAAGAGCCATCGGGATCGACCCCACCTACAGCAAAGCGTACGGCCGGATGGGGTGAGTCCTGTGGCGGCTTTTCAACAGGAGATCTGCACCAAAAAAAAAACAAAAAAAAACTCCACGTGTGTCCTTTTTTCCCCACTCGGGGCTCCAGTTTGGCGTTGACGGCCACGAACAAGTACCCGGACGCGATCGCCTACTTCAAGAAAGCCCTGGTGCTGGACCCCGAAAACGACACCTACAAATCCAACTTGAAGATTGCGGAGCAGAAGCAGAAAGAAGCCACCAGCCCGGTGAGTCCAAACACAGTGGGCTCTCCTCATTGCGTGACGCACGGGTGTGTTTTTACACGGTGGCCTTGAATGTTGTTCCTCAGATAGCGGCTGGGTTGGGGTTCGACATGGCCAGTTTGATCAACAACCCCGCCTTCATCAGCATGGTAAGCGCGCGTCAGGATGCAGCCAATCTAAGCCCGCGGGGACGCGAGATGATTCTAAACTAGGAGACAGTTGTCCTCGGATGTACAGCTTGGATTTGTGTTCACAGGCCGCGAGCGTGATGCAGAACCAGCAAGTTCAACAGCTGTGAGTGTTGAAATGAGTTGGCGGCATTGAGAGCGAAGGGTTTGTAGACGTTGTCTGACTCTCTGTCCTCGTGCCGCTCAGTATGTCAGGAATGATGTCCAACGCAGTCGGGGGTCCTGCAGCCGGAGTGGGCGGACTGTCGGACATTTCCAGCTTAATTGAAGCGTAAGTATGCTTGATTTTTAGGTGACTGCTTGATGACAGACAGTTTCATATGAGTTATACATTTGACTTTTTTTTTTTTTTTTAACTATTTTTTGACCAAATATCTTTTGACTTTTTCTTTCAAACCATTTTTTACCTAATATTTATTTTTCAATTGTCATGACATTTTTCGATCTTCATATTTTTTTCACAACATGTTTGACCTTCTATTGCTTTACTTTATTTTTCATGACATTTTTCGACCTAAGTTTTATTTTGAAAACATTTTTCGACCCAATTTATTTTTACATTTATTCCAAATATTTTTATCTGAGATTTTTCGACCTCCATGTATAGATTTCTTTTTAAAACATTTTTTGCGACCTATGATTTCTTTTCTTTTTCTTTCATGACATTTTCTTTTAACATATTTAGACTTTTTGACCTAATATATTTCGACATTTTTTTTCTTCTTTCTGTACTTCTTCTTCCATGACATATTTCAACATAACATATTTTGACCGAAACAACATTTTTTAACAAAAATCCACAAACCATAAGGGGAGCTAATTTGGAAAATGTAGATTAACCAGGTGTGTAATATAATGTGAAATATCAAAAGGTACTGTGGCTTAAAGGCAGTTTGTAGCTCGTCTTCGCTCGGTTGGCCTTCAACGTGTTTGAGTGGTTTTGGGAGCCGTTGCCCTGCGGACGGCCTTCCAGCGGGTGAACACACTTATCTCTCCACTCGGTCAGGGGTCAACAGTTCGCCCAGCAGATCCAGCAGCAGAACCCGGAGCTCATCGAGCAGCTGAGGAACCACATCCGGAGCCGCTCCTTCAGCGGCAGCGCCGAGGAGCACTCATGATCCGCTCAGGTGATCGGAGTTTTAAACCCTTGCTGATCTCGTGTGACAACGACAAAAAAAAGGAATATATTTGTATCACTAACATGCATCATTTATCTTTTTCCAGTCACACGTTACTTCATTTTTTTCCGAGGAAGGTCAACCACATGACGCGATTACAATCTCTTCACCCGTTTCTTGAAATCACTGCTGGAATGAGGAGACGAGGATTTGGCTGAAGGCACTTTACTGCGAGTACAGACGAAGGCCGAGGGACCGGACCACGAAGTGAAGCATCCCACCCACGCAGGGCAAAACGCATTGTAAACACCGAATCATCAAAAGAGACAGGAACTCATTAGTAAATAAACCCGCAGAGCTCGTGTTTTATATGTGCTGAAAATACTGTCCTCTTCATGTCTGCAGCTACGGGTCCTTCTGTCTAGTCGGGGCACTTCTGAGAGGGTTGGGGAGGAATGTACTTCTACAGCATCGCAGGGAACATCTCGGCTTTTTCTCACTCAATAGCGGCAACACATTGTTTACATTTAATATTATTTTTGTAGACCGAAGACGCATGTTATAACACTCGCTTATTTGGGACCTAAGACAACCATGTTATTGTATAGCAGTGTTTGCAGCCTGCATTGTGTTGTTATTGCACTTTAGAACATAAATATCTCCCCTTTAAGCATATTTAATCGTTGAATTACTAGTGACAGAGTATACAGATTGTTCCCCATTGCATGCTCTTTTATCTGGGATTTGGGATCAGATGCTTTATTGAAGAAAATAGCTATACTAGGACAGCGCAAGGTTTTGTCTAAAAACATGTGAATAAATGTCTTGAAATCCATCCAGTTATTTTCGTTTTTCTGTCATTACTTCATGAAGGAGGCGCGACGTCCTCCGCGTTAAATAATATCTTTAAATCGCCGGTGACAATCAGTCAGAATCCAAATCCCTTTAGCAGGCTCACACTTTAAAGGGGATCAGCACTAATTGAATCCGTGTTACCCTGACGATGTCGTGTCACCTCATCGCGGTCTTGGAGGCTGATGATTAACACGCCTGCGTGACAGACAATTTTCACAAAAGTATCTGTGCATTTTCAAAGATGCAAAAACACAATGAGCACCACGATGATCAAAGATTGCAGATATTTTAATAACATGCATTCACATTTACATTATTATTTTCAGAAGAAAGAGATTTATATTATTCACAATTTTAAAATGTACAGTGCGATCTCCTCAGGTTGCATAAAGAGGCAAATGTCAGAGTTATGTGCAGAATTCCACTGTTGGTCCATTCACATCTAAAATGCAAAGCTCCTTAGCACTCATTGCTGGAGTACGGGCAGACCACGCACACCTGTGCGATGTCGTCATATTCGTACGTCCTCTTCAGAAACGTATCCGTCAGTCTCAATCCGGAAAGGCTCTGAAACAAGGACGTGAAGCGCATCAGTCAGCGCCAGTGTTACGAATCCACAGTTTTTCCTCTGGGAGTCTTGAGTCCTACCTGCAGACCCTGGACGGAGGAGAGGAGTGTGAGGGGCAGGGAGAGGAAGGCCCCCGGGCAGAGCTTCCCCAGCTGGCGCCCCGAGACGCCGCACCAGTGGATGGACCTGGTGTTGCACATCTCCAGCACCAGGTCCATGGTTCTTTCGCTGCAAGTCAGGAGAACAAAGAACATGTTGCTTCTCGTTGCTGTGTCAGGCTTGTGATCCTGTGACTTTGTCAGTCTTTTTTTTTTTTACCTGCAGTTGGTGATTCTACAGATAATGTCGAAAGGTTCCTCGAGGTTGACTGTGTCAGGAATCACCTCCAAAGACAGCCGGATGTCTCCATACCCTGGAGCCTGGAAGATCACACATTAAACCGAGGAAAAAAGGAGAGGTTCTTTTATTTTGGGAACCGTAAACGAGGCATCCCGGTACCATTCTTTGCAGCTGACTGGTCTGTAGCCTCCCTCTCTCCCCGAGATTGGTCTTCCACACGATGTCCAGCTTCCCAATCACCGTCACGCCCTTGATGACGCCGGCCTTCTCCGCGTACTCCGGCTTCGGCTTGAGGCAGTACAGGTACTGCCGCGTGTCCATCGGCTGCAGGTAGGACATTTTGCCAAATGTGGACTCTCTTGCAGTGGAAAAAGCAACGAATGAGAAAACAGCTGACGGCAAACACATCCACGAGAAGGAACGGGAAGTGCGTTTCACCCGTCGTCTCCGCTGGCCACCGTGTTGAGCTCCGTGACGTTGTACATCATGGAGGGCTCCAGAGATACCTTCTCCATGAACATCGGGGAGGTGGTGATGTTCTGGATCTGAGCCTCCAGGAACACTTCATCCGTCTGGATGCGGAGAAGCCAGAGATCACTAACTCGGGTTATTTAATCACATGATCTCTAAGGCAAGCTGAGCAACGTCCTCACTGGTTGTTAGGAAAAGGGGGGGAGGCGGTGTGCAAAGGGCAGGTTCACATTCGTCTGTGCGCGTCCTACTCACGCGGCAAGAGTTGTAAATTGCTGCAACATTCCTCCTGCGCACATAAAAATGCCTTGTAGGGTTTCACCAAAGCGCCTAAATGACGCTTCAGAAGTCCGAGTTAGACTTAAGCATTTGGCTTCTTACAGAATTTGCCTTTTTTTTTTTGTCTTCTCTCGTTTTATCGTCCCTGCGGCTACTTTGTAAAATACCCAAACGACTGTGAGGAAATGTGAACATATCCTTGCTTCTGCTCGGTGGGTGATGTGTGAGTAGAGTAACGGCTGTCAGATGAGACAAACATTAATTGCACCTCGGCGTGACGGCGGATTCTGTGGCGTTTGCTCAGCGTACCTCTGAGGACGGGGTTAGTGCGGCGGCGTTCAGTAGCGGTTGCACGCCGACAGATTTCTACCAATCCACAGTTGACTGAGGCCACTCGTTGATGCTCTGGGGAAGTAACTCTCTGTCAACCGCGGAGTGCAACCTCTACGACGGCCAGAAGCAGTGAGGAGGAGCGGAGAGCAGCCCACGCCTTGCGCTCATAACATGGACCGTTATTGTTAAATCACAGAGCTCAGCATCCCTGTTCCATGCAAGGCCGTTTCAACCGACACGCTGGAACCTCACAGTTCGTTACGTGTGATCACGTGTGTTTGGACCCACTGGGAAATGATCGGAACAAGAACGAGATCTGGGTTTCATGATCACTGAGAGGCAGAACTTCACTGGCTGAGACTCAAATGTCACGTTTGAGAATAACAATCACAGTGTGGTATTATAAACCAGTGATCCCCCGCCCCGTTATTCCGCCGCACCTTCTCCACCGGTCCGCAAAATATTGTCTGACGTGAAAACGGTCCGTGAGGTAAAAAAAAAAAGGTCGGGGACCACTGTTATAAACCACATAATCAATGCACACACCCCCACCGCCACCCATTAACACCACGCACTTCAATTAAAAAGGCCAAGCCCTGTGAAAGGGTGAGCTAGCGAGAAAGCGCAAGCGTCCAAAGAAAGGGCCGAAGAAGAAGAATGGAAGGTTCACGACCAGGTGTGAAACAGATCAATGTCGGCGCGTCACTTGTTTGCGTTTGACTAATCTAGGGGGCCGGTTGGTAGGATTGGTGTATCCCTTTCCATTCTTCTACTTTGCACCTTTCTGTTGGCCCCCAGAGAGACGGGGCTGCTGCACCGAAAAGGATGGAAGAGAAGCCGATGTTGAGCAATGAGAACAGAAGGGAACAATTACCACAGAACTGAGGTCACTCTAATGGAGAAAACAAAATACAAGACATAATGAACAAATGAAGTTACATGCCAAAGATGATGACAATCAATATTTGCGCGACGATAATAAAGGCTACTGGTGTGAAAAAAAAAAAAAAAAGACACAAAGCGGGTTTCCTCTGTGAGGAAAACACTTGATCTCCAACTTCTGAAAACAAACTTTTACAGTGTCTTTTTTCTGTTTAGTCGACAGTACTGGAGGTACAAGGGTTTTCCAGGAGTCCATCCATAAACTAACTGCCCCTAATAGCACATGGGAACGTTCCTAACTAGGAAATGAAATATGAAATGAAGCACGTTGTATGCTACAATAACGACTCGCATGTCATACAACGGGGCTATTTGCATGAGGACGAGGGGAATGGCGGCGTGTTTGAGAGCGGCACCCTTACCTCCGCGTTGTAGAACTTTGTCTTCACGTCCAGCGGCTTCAAAACCTGATTGAGGATAGATTGCAAACTGAACGCTGTTGTTTTCTCACACTGTGCATCCATTAGGCAGAGATAGAGGAGATACTTCTGAAGCAAAACACAACTGCAGGATCTTCAGCTGACAAAAGGGACCATACTGCAAGCGCTGCTGGACCCTGCCGAGGGTCCAGAGCTGGGAGGGTGATCGCCTTTTCGACCTGTTGAGGACCTGTGATATTTCTCAGGTCCCTCCCAAGCGCACGCCGCTGTCGTCTAACGGGAACGCGCAAACATCCCTCACCTGGAATTTGAAGAACTTCCGGAAATAGAGCTTCTCCCCGTACTGGGTGGTGTAACTGACGGCACAAACTAGGCTGCGAATTGGAAGGAAAGAAACATTTAGAATACCGGAGCAACACAAGCACCGGTTTTGACCTTTGCAAAGACGGCGGCCGTGCTTTGAGAGAGAATCACTCACATGTGCGTCCCAATTTCTTTGACCTCGTGGTGGATGACGTCGTCGATGCAGCTCTCCGGTTTGAGCTCGGCCACTGCAGAGTTAGACGCCGAGAGGTTGAGCCTCTGTGAGCTGGTCTGAAGGTCCGCCTGCAGGAGATCACGGGGCCACAAGAGCACAGCGGTGGGTAAAAACCCGGAGAGCAACGTGCGCGACGAGGGCTCGAAAGAGGCCTTTGTTTACAGCACCTTCACGAGCACGTCCTTCACCACCTGGATGCTGTCGTTGTGCACACTGATGTAACTGGAGAAGGTCTCGCCGAGGAAGATGTTCCTGTGGGGAAAGGTTAAAATCTGTCGACTTCGAGAACAACGGTTTGCTCCGCAAAAAGTACTCGCCGCTCATTGGTCGATTCACCAACAGCTGGTGAGCGGTACTTACCCAAAGTTCTGAGGAAGCGTCAGCATCTCCCCCAGCATTAGCGCCTCTGCTCCTTTGATGGTGGAGGGGTCCTCCCTCATTAGCTGACCAAACAAATCCCCTAAAAACACAATGAGAGTTAAACATTGGAGCCCTCCCTGAGTCGAAGACACAAGTGACTTAACCAACCAATAACATGTGTGCATGTGTGTTTTTGCTATGAAGACATTACCAGGCACCCTTTCTCGAACTGTATAAAAGAAGTAAAGTCCAGAACACAAGTTTATTCATACCGATATATAGAACCTTCCCATGTCAAGTTGGTCCGGGTTTGAAAGCAAGGGGTGTTTTTGGGTTCAAATCTGTGTATGAATATCAGGATTACTACTCACACATATAAACCCTCTGTTAGATCAATGACTCAACAAGCAATTCAGCTTTGTTTCCTCTTCCTACTACTCTTATGTATGTAGTAACTGATGTCAAAACCAACTTATTCCTCTTTGTGAACGATGAGATAAGCCGTGACTTTGTTAAAACTCTTGTATAAAGAGATTCTTCTGGTAAGTGTCATTTGGATTTATGGTTTGCAGCAGTTGCATTTCCCTGTCATATAATTAATTTTAGGGGGAAACAAGAACTGAACTCCTCCGCTGGGGAAAGGATATATGTAATACACATGTGCACTGGATTTAAAGCAAACGCTATAAAAAGTAGGCTAGCAGTTTGAAATTCATATGATATGGCTTTTTCTTTTCATTATGATTACGTTTTATGACATTAAGATACGTGCCATTAGGTCAAAATATTTTAACATTGCCGCATCCTTTGCCTAAAGGGGGATGTGAAAGCTTCACACAGCCACAGACAATATCTGCTATTGGTTGAAAGTCGTATTTGGAGAAGAGGAAAAGCAGAAGCGATGCTCTCAGAGACACTAAAAGTAGAACTAAGAGAACTTCCAGCTTGTTGCCGGTCCTTACGTTGTTTTCCATTGTGCACCTGATTATGAAATGTTGATACAAACTCCTAACTTGTGTTCTAAAACCCTGTTGCCAGTTTCCAAATTACAGTCATGGATTTAATTTAATCGGAATAGAATGCAAAGGATGAGCCTGAGAAGTCCGGTGAAACACCCTGGATCCTTTGAGACTACTCCGTTGTCGTACAATAATGCACGCAACAACTCGCAATGCATGAAAAAGAAAGACAATTTTCCTCCCATAGTGCAAAGAGTTGTCTTAAAATGACAACTCACTAGATATTTGATTAACTTTTTGTCCCCAAACTCTGTTTGTTGGAATGTAAATATTTGAATGGCCATTCAAAAGGCATCCAAGGTTGCGTGTTGCTGCTGTACTGGATCAACCAACAGCCCTACGGATGTCTAAAGCGGATCAGGCTTACCTGGCAGATCTCGATCTTCACATGTCACCGGCAGGTTGGTGAAGAGTGTCGGTTTTGTTAACCGCATCACTGTAAAGTAAAGGGACGTCGGTCAGTGACCGGACACACAAGTCGGGAGAAAGATGATGTACTATTTAGCAATCACCCTGTCCGGTTTCATTACGACGTATGACCACGACAAACAGGTCATCGTCTATCGTGGTCTTTGTGGCGTTGCGATGAATCAGTTAAAACGTTTCAACACGCTTTGCTTTGTTGTCTAGGTGAGGCACAGAAATGACAAGTCTCTGAGTGTCAGATGAATCATTTAGTACTCCACCTTTTATTAATGGTCTGGTGTTAACAGGAGCATTTTAGCAGCAGTCACCTTTCAACAAAAACGTAACGACGAGAATGTGCACTGGATCTATATTCACAAAGCAAGAATATGCTGTGCAGGGCTGTTACTTATGACGTCTTACAAATACTACACATGTAAGTTACAACCTTTAATGGCTGCACATTCGTCAGCAAAGGAAGGAGGTTTTTAGACTGACGCATTAGTTTGATTCACACAGATAATAAAACCAGAGGGTACAATTCACAAATCTGTAAACAATGTGTTTGTTAGCTAAATTAGCTAACAACACAACCGACATGCTGTAATATATTGCTTAACAGCGTCATACAACCTCAGCGTTGGTCAAGTATTATAAAAGGTAAACCTGTCACAAATAGTGCCGGTTTATATAGAATCGAATGTAAAATATTGGGTAGCGCTATTAGAAGCTAAAATCCACAACAAATCACCAGTGCATTCAAATAATAACGCGTCCGTTCCTCCCCTGCATCATCATCTAGAATCGGATTATCAAGGCTATTTGAAGGAATTTAAGTACCTTTTAACGCAAGTAGGTGTTCCTGTTTAGCTTGATTTACTTCCATTTTGACAGGGGAAATTGTATTTTCGGGGACGTTAGCTGCTCTGCTAGCTGTGGTTTCAGACAAGCTAGTCTGTGAACTTTGACCCTACAGGAAGCGCTTTTTCTTCTTCGTCTTTTTTTTTACGCCTTGCGCTTAAAATACTCCCAACTCCGACAGGTCGTGATGGTTTGTTTAACAGTAAAACATCACTGTATTCTTATTATTAATTGGGAAAACGTGCAGAGGATTTATGTGTTCTCACAAAAACAATATTGAATTAAATTGACCTCCAACTGAAATGTTAGTGCTGATAACTGTCGTCCGCTAGATGTCGCCGCACCCAGAAATGCGTCTTAATCTGCTTCGGTCGCCAAAAGAAGAAGTTCTCGTTACATTTAGTGCGCTGCTGCCTCTCAGCGTACGGAGCAGTTTACACTGGACCAGCTTGTCCGGGACACTAATGTTTTTTCTCTTTATTACGAACGTGTAAATGCGGTCAGTTCATCCAAAGAAATATTTATTTTGGATTTGTCTGGAGGACTGCGGAAGGCGAGACCGAAAAGATTCGAGGACGTGCGACACTTGAGAGTTTTAGCAAACAACTCCCCCATTTGCTCGCACTCCTGTCTGTCTGTTCGCTATTTGACAAGAGAGGGGTTTTCTGCGGTCCGAGGAAACATGAGCTTTCTTTTGTGAGTAAGATTTACCGTCACGGATGGTTGCTTTGTCTTGTCACGTCGTTTTGTATTCGGGAAGTATTGACGGAGTTAGCTTTACGCAGCCAGCCAGCTAGCAAGCTAGCGATAGCAAAAATACGGGCTGGGACTACTTGCTGGACTAACCTCCGAATGCCCGTTGTTATTCATAGTGATGTCGTTTATATTTTTAGGATAATTGTCGTATTCAACAATAGGAAATAGAAGTTATGTGTACTGGTAATATGTTCTGGCGTTAAGCTTTTAAAAAGTATTACACTGTCCCCAGAGAACATTGTTACTAGAGAGGTTGTCAGGCCGGCTGGCGTGGATATTTGCTGGTGCGAACACTTTGTTAAAACTAGCTAATCCAGCTCCGATTTCACCCATTTGTTCCATTTTAGTAATATTGTGATATTTAACTTGGTAATCAAAAAGCCCAAAAGTGCCTTTTGGTGAGGATGTGAGTTAAAGATGGAAGAAGATGATAGAGGTTAACAACCTGACACTCAACCCCAGACAAATATAACGTTACGCCAAATAGGTTTCGGTGTTTAACGTCATCGTTTCCATCAGGCAAGGTAATAGATTCATTGGATTACGGTTAGCTGCACAATCCCATTCCAGACCTGAGTATTTTGTTTAACCATTGCTCAAACCTTTTTTATTTGATTGAAATTGTATGAAAATGATCCAGGACTCAAGACACAGATTGGTTTAAAATTGCTGTCAGTGATCCAATTAAAGGGGAGTCTGTTTTAATGTGCCGCCTACCATGTTGTGATGACTCCAACTCTTTGTTAATTACAGTTAATGGGCCTGGAAGAGGCGATTGAATACAGCACCTCCCCAAATGGCCTCATTACACACAGAGAGACGCACACCGTGTGTGCCAAACACATCAACCCAACAAGGGCTCGACTCTTTTCTTCGCTTCTTTAAGAACATCGAGACTTTTAGTCATCAAAAATTCCGTCAGCTGGAGCCAGTGCGAATGTGATCGCATGATTTGTAATCACATCTGGCTCCTTCCTCATTTGCCAACGCCGTTTGTTCTTCCTCTTTTGAAATGTGACTCTTAGTGGAAACCGTTCATCCAAGACGTTCAAGCCCAAGAAGAATATCCCGGAGGGTTCTCACCAGTACGAGCTGTTGAAACATGCAGAGGCTACGCTGGGAAGTGGAAACCTGCGCATGGCGGTCATGTTGCCCGAGGGCGAAGACTTAAATGAGTGGGTCGCAGTCAACAGTAAGTACGGTTTTATCTTTTTTAAAACCACCTTATAGATTCAGCTTCCTGGCAGAAAGACGGCACATTCACACACCTCTATACCTGTCACCCTTTTTGTGGTTTAAAAAAGTGTGTGTGTTTGCATGCTTTGCAGTTGTCTGGTTGTCAACATGACAATAAGTCCCTATCAGGAATCCATCTGAGAGCTATCAGGCTGTAAGATCCTGGCTTTACCCCAGAAGAGTGTCTGCATTCGTGCTGGAAAAAACACTCTGAATGTTAAAGAGATTTGATCATCTGTGCTGTGAGACACTTGTTTACATTCCTCCACATTTAAAGACAAATGTCTAGTCAGCAGCAGCAGCTTCATTTCCTCTGGTGCCAAAGTGCCTCGAGGGATGAAAACATTTTATTATCTGATCTGGTTTCAATGTTTAGATCACAAAATACGAAACTAAATGCATCGATAAATATGTTCATTCTTTATTGCTGTGTTTACTTTCGTGTCTGTTTTTATTTTTTTTTCTGTTTTTGCATTATTGGGTAGTGAAGTATTTTTTAACCAATTGCAGTATAAAACAAGCTGAAGCTGGTTGACTTTATTTCTACACGATGTTGACAGGGAATCTTGTACATCAGTCAGTTCACACATTTTACAGTGTGAGACGGCTTTGCTACTTGATTGCAATATTTGTACTGTTCTTTGGTTAAAGGTCGGTGAAAGCGACTGGCTGTGACTCGGTCCTACGTGAGAGGTTTTATCTGCCGTAATAAACAGAAGTCACTGCGGGGGATTACTTCTCTCTCCGCCAAAGTTAATGCCTTTGTTTTGTTCTTGTAATGGCGGTAGAGGACGAGAGGGGGTTATGACATGCAATGACGTTCCTCAAGCATCTCTGATGTTCTGCAGCTGTCTCTCCGCATACTCCACCACGTCGGTCCACACCCACTCAAAGTGTGTCCCGGTGACGAGGACTTTGGCAGCTGTCATGGCAACATGAACGTCCATCAGTGTGGCCAAAGTGACTTCCATTACTGAAGTGGTAGAAACCTGTTTTAAGCGCTTTGACCTGGCTATGAATACACATTCACACTCTTTGGACAAAATATCTTTACTGGAGCCTGAGCGATCCTCATCAAACCTAAAAGGAACCAGCGTTTCCCTTCACAGGACCGCACGCTGCGGCTGGTCTGTGTGTACTTTTCCTCCCCGACGAGATTAGCGGCTGGAGCACCAGCACTCTATATGGATCCCTCTGACGGAATGAGCGATAACCCAAAGTGTGCACTGGTTTACAGTCTGTACTGGGTCAGGAACCGGTGGTCGGAAGGGGGGGGCTGTTTGTACTGGCACACAATGTATTTAGTCTCGTGTACGATTATTTTTAATACGCTTCTCTACATTTTGTTTTTCAGCTGTGGATTTCTTCAACCAGATCAACATGCTGTATGGCACCATCACAGATTTCTGCAGAGAGGAAAGCTGTTCAGTCATGTCTGCTGGTCCCAAGTAAGTTTGATTTAGAAACCCGCCCGCAGGCTGTGGGAAAAAATAACTTGGGATCCATTGTCATCAAATGTGACCGTAAATCAAATTGAAGACTTTGTTATCTTGCCCATGGAAAATACCGGCTTCCTGCTGCCACGATCAGCAGTGTTTACGTGCCGGCGTCTCGTAGGGAAAGCTGAGCTCACACCATTTACATTCAAAAGAATCCAAAAGAGAAATGGTGTTTGGTGAATCTGAACCCTGTTAAAGTGTCAGTGGGGAGGCAGCTTGAACCCCTCATCCTACGGTGTTTGTCACCCACATTCCTCCTCCAGGTACGAGTACCATTGGGCGGATGGAACCAACATCAAGAAGCCCATCAAATGCTCCGCTCCCAAGTACATCGATTACCTCATGACCTGGGTGCAGGACCAGCTGGACGATGAGACACTTTTCCCTTCAAAGATCGGTATGGATCTTCCCTCCATCCTGTCACCGTGTGCGTTTGATGCGTTCCTCACTGGTTGCTATTAATGCTCAGCTCTCAGTACGAGACCCTTAAATACGCACGATCAATGCCCGTTTAGGTCTTATTACAGAACATCTGTATGTGTTGGTCTGGACGGAGCTTGAAAAGAGATCACGGGTGTGGTGTAAGGTGATGCCTTAATTGGGTCGGACGGAAACCAGCGCAGATAAATATCATTATTACATCTCAGTGGAAGTCCAGGATCTACGTTTTGTCTGCTCGGCACATCGTGTACGCAGCAGTGCTGTGGTGATGGCGACATCATCGGTTTCCAACCGCAGGCGGACGCCACGTTTCCACGAGGCGTTGCGCTCATGACAGTTTGCACTTCTCCTAATTCGTTAAAAGACCTTTTTGCAAATCAGAACGACCTACAGCGGTTTGTCATTCTGGTTTCACGGCTCTGAGCTCTGTGGCTTATTGGGATTTGTAACAGAAAAAGGAGCGGTTTGCCACGTATGAGGGCATTTTGAAATTCCTCACTACATTAAATCATTTGCTCCACCTGTTTGTATCTTTGGTGTTGTGTGAATCACATTTTCTTTTTCTTTTTTTTCCCCCACAAGGTGTCCCCTTTAAGCGAAACTTTATGTCTGTGGCCAAGACCATCCTGAAGCGCCTGTTCAGGGTCTACGCTCACATCTACCACCATCACTTTGACTCCGTGATACAGCTGCAGGAGGAGGCCCACCTCAACACATCGTTCAAACACTTCATCTTCTTTGTCCAGGTAAACCGTCCCCGGCATCTGGTCCTGGACTTGTATGTCACTCGAGTGACGCGGTATCTTGCAGCGGGTGACGCCGCTTCCGTTTTTCTCTTTCAGGAGTTCAACCTGATCGACCGCAAAGAGCTGGTCCCGCTTCAGGAGCTGATCGAAAAACTGACCACCAAGGACAGATAAACGGCCACGTAATCTTTATTTTATTGGTATTCTAATTTTTGCACAGATACCCACCCCGCCCTGGCTGTACGTATGCAGTAGATACTATATTTCCACACGGGGAAATGTTTTTAATAGGGCCAGGAAGAAGGAAGGCTCTTGGCAGGTTTAAGGCACCGGGACTGATGCTATCAGGGATTACGCACTCGATTGAACGAACCGCAGATTAGCATATTGGAGGAAATGTTTTTTGCTGTATGGAAAGATCCCCAGTATTCAGTCATGGCTGACATCAAGGGTAACAGATGTAGGTTCATTAGTTTTCTATTCTAATGCAGAGATTCTTTCTTCTTTCACTTGGATTTATGACGACGCGCAGACATTTTCACGCTCTTGGATTCCCGTTTGAAACTTGCGTGCAGGGAAGAAGTGTGTCTGCAGAGTTGCTGTATTGTAATATTAGTATATTTGATGGTGTTATGGCAAGCAAGAATTAAAACCAGCCTTTAAGCCCGATCGCCACACTAGCTAGTTATCTTATTCATCAGTCTACATAGAAGGATCTGGGTTGCCGTCTGTTACTTTTCACATATATAACATCTGTCAGTGGAGAATAACCCTAAGTGCCTCGCACGGCTCATAATTGCCCTATTTCAACCGTGAGAGCTAGAAGAAGATAAAGGCCATATACCACTGACTTGATTGACATGTCATCAAATTTTACACGCCACCTCCTATTTTGAGGGGTTTTTTTTCTCTTTTTTTTAAAAAACCATGCGCTTCACCAACATTTCTCATATTTAGTTAGAAGGTGTTTTTACGAAGTGTTGTGTGCAGGTTCTGATAAATGAATGTGTTGGAGGACATAGAAGTGAGGCTGGTATCGTCGTAGCAGGGATTCCAATTCAAATAAACCCAATAGTACAAGACTTGAAGTATAAATGCATTTCTAGGAAACGTCTTCAAGGGCTCTAAAACCTTAAATTGTAAATAAATGTCCTAATAGAAGTAGAGACCTGTGTTTTTAAAAGTCAAACCGGCCAGTTAATTGAAAAAACAAATTGGATTACGCTGCTGCATCCCGTGTTGTCTCAGCAGCCACGAAGCACTTTGAACGATTGACCTCTTTTGCCTGAATGTTTGTTCTGCACAGACGCCGCGTCACGTGACCGAGCGTAGTTTATTTCCCCCAATGAATGTCCACTAAACCCCTCAAACGGCTTTTTGGAACGGTCTGGAGCCCCTCCGATCTCAAAGTGTAGTTTACTATGCAACAATTAACGCGACACTAAAAGGTTTACCAGTCGGCTCACTCCTACTTTCTCCAAATGTTGCGTTTCCTGTTTTTCTTATCGTGCATAAATTCAGGTGTACGCTGGAAATGGAATCCTGAGATGAGGTGAGATGAACAGTTTATATATCTTTATATATCATTTGCCACAGGTGTAAGCTTCAACGCACACATGTAAATACTGAGGGTTAGACTTGTCTTAAGGATCTTTTTTTTTCTTTTTTCGGCGAGCATGGAGCAGTAGCTTTTGGTTTAAAGAATGCATTGAGTCTTTATAGAGGCTGCTTCCCCCCATTTGGATATTAGAATCTTGTTTGCTTTTGTTGTGGAGTGTCTCTCTTTTCCGCATCCTTCGTTAACTATTATGAATGTTACTGCTCACCAGATATGCGATAGAGTATCCGTCATCCCGGGACGCGTCTCATCCGTATGAAACGCCCACAACGTGTTGCCTACAGCTTCTTCCTCCTGGACTGAAATAATCCATGAAATGTGTGTGTGTATATAAAGGCTTAGTAGGGGTTTTCAATGCTACTGATATTGATTTATGCTGTTTACAAGGAAAATAAAGGTGGTCTTGACTCTTTGAATGGATTGTGTGTTCACTGCAGCCAACGTTGGGAAGCAAGTGCGTTTAACCTTTTACATACAAAACATCAGTTTATAAAGTAAGATGCATTTTTGAAGATTACACCAAAAGAGTTAAAATGAGATCTACATCAGCGACCATGTTAAAGTGCTTTTAGAAGCTTCAAGTAACATTTACAATACACGACTCAAGTTCTGACAGTATTTATAGATGCATATTTAAAGCGTACAGAAACATGCAGCTCTGCAGAATAGACGCTAGTACTTAATACTTCCAGTACACGGCGTTGCTTCTACCGTGATGACTGCAGGATTCTGCGCGTGTCACCGGCCGATCAGCCCTCCGCAGCGGGGGGGCGGGGCAGCAGCAGCAGCAGCTGCTTCCGGCGCGCAGACCAGCTGCGCAAAAACCCGCCAAAGATTGAAACGACCAGGAAACGCTCGTGCAGCCGCGCGCGCCCGCTCGCCCGATCCGATCGATCCGCCCGCACCTGCTTACGACGCATTCTGGACCATGTCTTTCACCCCGAAGAGGCCGCGTCCCGACCCGACGAACGGACGGATTCGCCGGGTCTCGATCGAGGGAAACATCGGTGAGTGCGGCGGCCTCGTTGTGGCTGGGAGGCGCTTTTCGCTCAACGGCTGCGTCTTTCGGACGCTTGCCGGCCGGGTGACGTCAGCGGTGACGTGACGCGAGCAGACACCGGGGCCGTGATTACGGTCTTGTATTTAAAGTAACGTTAAAACGTTTACCGTCGTCCCTGCCTCTGCTAAGCTACGTGCTAACCTGCAGCATCCGATGCGCACGTTGAACATGCGTCGCCAAATGTGACTTGTTTTGTTTCTTGTGTGTGTCTCTCCGTTTTCTGGACTCGTCCCCTCGTGTCCAGCGGCGGGCAAGTCCACGTTTGTGAGCCTCCTGGAGCAGGTGAGCGGGGACTGGGAGGTGGTGCCGGAGCCCATCGCCAGGTGGTGCAATGTCCAAACCAACGGCAGTGACTTCGAGGTACACCACGTGACGCGCCGGGACCTTTCCTAATCAAACCGCCCGCTCTGAGGACGGTTGGCTTCGGGATGTCCCCGCGGGACCACTCGTGTTGACGCTCTGCACTGTGAAGATAACGCGAGGAGGCTTCCTGTTTTTGGAGAGCAAATATATGTGTCACTGCTATATATCTATATATGCCACTGCCATACAGCCATATATGCCACTGCCATACAGCCATATATGTTACTTCTATGTATGCCATATATGCCACTGCCATACAGCCATATATGCCACTGCCATACAGCCATATATGCCACTTCTATATATGCCACTGCTATACAGCCATATATGTCACTGCTATACAGTCATATATGCCACTGCCATACAGCCATATATGCCACTGCCATACAGCCATATATGCCACTTCTATATATGCCACTGCTATACAGCCATATATGTCACTGCTATACAGTCATATATGCCACTGCCATACAGCCATATATGCCACTGCCATACAGCCATATATGCCACTGCTATACAGCCGTATATGCCACTGCTATACAGCCGTATATGCCACTGCTATATAGCCGTATATGCCACTGCTATATAGCCGTATATGCCACTTCTATATATGCCACTGCCATACAGCCATATATGTCACTTCTATGTATGCCATATATGCCACTGCCATACAGCCATATATGCCACTGCTATACAGCCGTATATGCCACTGCTATATAGCCGTATATGCCACTTCTATATATGCCACTTCTATATATGCCACTTCTATATATGCCACTGCTATACAGCCATATATGCCACTGCTATACAGCTATATTTGCCACTTCTATATATGCCACTGCTATACAGCTATATATGCCACTTCTATATATGCCACTGCTATACAGCCGTATATGCCACTTCTATATATGCCACTGCTATATGTCACTGCAAGAGATATATATATCTCTGTCACAGCTATGACCTCCCACACTGCTGCAGGCGCAGCCCCACGATATATATGTCACATATCACAGCTTTGAGATCCAGGTTCAGCAGTAGAAATAAATAAATGTCAAATAAGACGGAACATTAGCGTAAAGTTGCATCAAACGTGTAAAGCGGTTTCTTTTGGTGCCGTTTTGAGCCCTGCGAAGTGGCTCAGTGCTGCACACTGGTTTCCAGTGTAAAATGAGAGCACGTTGATATTTTCAGTATGAACGACTGTCAGGAGCCCTCATCGACAACTCTTTATAATAAAGTGTGCACAGCTGCGTCAGGTCAAACTCGTCTGCCCTCCGCTCATATAATTAGACGGATTCCCTCATGATGCAATGAGCAACATTAAGAAAAGGCTCCTTTTTAAATTTGATTTTTAACGGATTTACAAACGTGGATTTATTTATCGGGAGTTTGTACTTTTAACGCACACATTTTTTTGAAATCCCCCTTAATTCCTTCTGTTTTTAGGAGCTGACCACATCTCAGAGGAGCGGAGGGAATGTGCTGCAGATGATGTACGAGGAACCGGAGAGATGGGCCTACACCTTCCAGAGCTACGCCTGCATCAGCCGGGTGCGAGCGCAGATCAAGTCGGCCAATGGGAAGCTCCGGGAGGCGGAGAACCCCGTCCAGTTTTTCGAGCGGTCCATCTACAGTGACAGGTATCAGTGACAGGAACACGCACCTTGTGGAGTTTTAATTTGATTTAAGACTATTTCATGGAGAAGTGGTTTTTTACATTTTTTTTGGTCAGAAATAATCTATTCGATCCATTCTCGATGGACAAAATGACCACATTCACTCCATGGCCCAACAATGCAGTCGGGTCTAAAAACGTTTCTGTGATGTGGACGCTGCGGATGCTGCAAGCTGACCGTGTCGTGTCCCAGGTACATCTTTGCAGCCAACCTGTATGAGAGGAAGTGCCTGAATGAGACGGAGTGGTCCGTCTACCAGGACTGCCACGGCTGGCTGCACAGCCAGTTCGGGAAGCACCTCGAGCTCGACGGGATCATCTACCTCCGAGCTTCGCCAGAGGTACTCCCCCTCCCTCTCATGGGGATGTCTTCACCTCGGCCCCCCTCGGAAAAGAACCAAACCGACCTGCTCCGTTTGCTTTCGTTGCGTGTGCAGAGATGTTTTGAGCGGCTGCACCTGAGAGGCAGAGAGGAAGAGCAGGACATCCCTCTGGAGTACCTGGAGGAACTCCACCTGAAGCACGAGAGCTGGCTGCAGCACAAGACCATGACGTGAGGGGGGAGGGGGGGGCTGGAGCCGCTCATAGTCACGTCTTTATATTATTTCATGTTGCTGAAGCATCACTAACCGTGGGCCCCCCGCGTTCTGCCCTGTCCTCAGCATGGAGTTTGAGTATCTCAGCGACGTGCCCGTCTTGACCATGGACGTGAACGAGGACTTTAAAGGGAACAAAATCCAGAGCGACGACATGATTGAGAAGGTGAGCGACAGAAATTAACCCCCCCCCCCCAAAAAAAAGAAGAAAGTTTCGCGACTAAACTGAGAAATAACTGAATCTTAAAGCCAGATCAAACTTGAACTTTCAAAATGTGTCTTTTTCCCAAGGAAATGACCTTGAATGACCTTTTTTGCCCGAGTCGCTATTCTTTCTTCGTATTGAGTGTTTACTTTTGAAATGTCGACAATCGCTCTGCTGATAATACGCATGTACTTTGGATGCAATGCAGCCGTTATAACTCACCATTTCAACATTGCGATATACGTATTCCTGGAAAGAGTACTTAGGGGGGGAGGAAAGCGCCACATCTCGCCCGGCGCACCTGATAAACCTGCGCCCACTGTCGGGAACTTTTAAAAACACTCCCCGGGCGGAGGGCGAGTGCTTAAACAGGTTCCCGGGGGTCATGCATGTCGCACAGCGTGATCGCTCTTGATAGCCGGGCTTCACGCGCTGAAACGAGGCCCGGACGGAGCCGCCGGTGCTCGCCTTTCACTGCACGAACAGGAAGCGGTGCCGCACAAAGCAACTCGTTTTTCGAGTTGTAACCAAACAAAGAAAAAGGAAAGCCTTGCGTGCCGCTGACGGCTCTTTGCGGTTCCGTTTCAGGTGAAGCAGTTCTTGAGCTCGCTGTGAAGATGGCGCCGCCGCTGGAAAATCGAATCCGCTCCACAGGAGGAGGAAAAGCTGAACGGTGTGAAACGCCTCCTTGGTGGAGGTTGTTTTTCTGTAAATTACAATCACCACACGTGATCCGACCTGCTCCTCATTTTTTTTTTATTGAAAACAAACCCAATGAACTTTTTTCTTACGTCTGTTGTGTATTTATGTAAATGTTTTGTACCGTCAGTTCTCGCAAATGACATTAAACTTGAAATGCTTGTTTAATTTTTTTGTGGTCATCAAATGCAGTAAATCTGCTTTTAAATATAACCCGGGTAGTTAAAGAGGATGATGATGATGTTCAGCTCTTCCAGAAGAGGTCACCAGTCTCCTTAACAGCTGTCCAGTCAGCCATTTGTGACTGCTGAGCTTTACCTGGGAGCTCCAAAGGGATTTGACCACCTGAAATAGGTGATCGATGGTTATGTGGCCTCATAAGTGTGTGTGTGTGTGTGTGTGTGTGTTACTGCTAAATTTAAATCCCTTGACTGAAAACAGGGACTAGTTGAGTCTTATTTAAAAGGCGTGTGAACAAAAGCACAAAGTCACTGAACTCTAAACATTTGGTTGTTTGGCTCCATCCGGGGAACCAGGGTCGATTGTCAATGTTTGGTGCGCCACGCAGAAGCAACTTTCTGCCTCCCCCCCCCTCCTCCTCCTCCTCCTCCTCCCTCCCCCCCGGTGGCGTCACGGCAGGAGGAGGGATGGCACTTTAAATATGGAAACAGACGCGCTGCCTCGCACAGTTTCCTCCGCACGCGAACCAGAACCAGCGCGAAACCGCCAGGAGACGAGACGCGCGCCGCTTCCACCCCGACCAGGAGAGAAAGAAAAAGCTCCTCTGCTTTTGCCTTCTTTGTGTTTTAAAAAAAACTTTTTTTTTTTTTTTTAAATTAACTTTCCACGTTAACAGTTTTGGATCGTCTCGAGTAGTTGAAGGTTTCCTGAAACCTGAAGGCGATCAAGTCCACCGACCGCGGGCCGGTGGAGCTGAAGGCGATCGCGGCCACCATGAGTTCCGAGAAGAAGTGAGTAGACGCGCTCTTTGTTCCCGCTGCCCAGGTGCGACTCGGGGGCTCCAGGTGGCCTCGCTCCGCCACACGAGCCCGTGCGTAAATGTTACACAACTTGTTACAGTGTATCGATCGCGCCACTTGCGTTGTGTTTTCAGACCGGTCGCGACTGAAGCCGCCGCGCTGCGTTTAATCCTTTTTGACGAGAACCGTGTCGCCTTTAATTACGGAGACGCGGGGAAGGTGTTTGCGCTGCAGCTTTGCGCTAAAGCTGTGTGTGTGTGTGTGTGTGTGTGCGTGTGCGTGTTTGTGTTTGCAGCTCGCGGACCATGTGGTCTACGCGCTGACACCCACCACAGATCCGCATTCACGCGGGCCAGCGTGTGCTTCCACGTTGCGCAATGACGCAAGACATCAAGCCTTGGCGGTTTTATTCCGAGTCGCGGAAACGCCCACTTCCGCCCTTCTTTCTTATAACGTTTAACGACACGAACGTGCAGTGTGACGACTCTCACCTGCGGTCAGCGTGAGTGAGACGCAGGTACAGCAATCAGCCCCCCCCCCCCCTCTTCTGTATTTACTGGTGCCCCCACCACAGAAGAAGAAGTGAAACCCAGAAACCAACAGCTGAGTGGGTGCAGATCTCCAGGAGATGATTCCTCATTCTTCTGCTCCACCCGTTTCCTCATCCACTCAAAGGGTTTGCTCACAGGGAGATTTCCAAAGTCAGGGAGTCGGCTACTGTTTTTTAATTGGAGCATATAAATGACATGATCACCTGAGCACAGGTGTGGGGAGGGGGGGGGGGGGCGGGGCGGTGTCCTTTTGTCACCTCTAATCACAGAAGGTTATCCGTCAATCTATAAACTACCAACACCGGCTTTTTATAGTCCTGCAGCTTCTCCAATGGGGATGTCTCCCTCTGGGGGAAACATGAACATTCTGCCCCTCTAGGAAAATGGAACTGACCCCCCCCCCCCCCCCACCCTAAAAAATTGCTGGTGAAAAATAATTATCCGCTGCCGCCCTGAAATGACAAACCACTAATTGGCCGCTCACCTGTTCGCTGTGACCTAAAGTGCTCTGGCTGTGCCGGGGACACCCACCCTGCCGTCCTGTGGGGGGGGTGCGTCACGCTGTAAAAAGATGGGAGATGATCCCTGATCCCTAGCAGCTGATCCCCCCCCCCATGGCTCCTCACGCACCGACAGGTTTATCCTGCCTCCACCGGGTCAGCGAGTACGACTCTGCCAGTTTATCTTCCGTTTATCATAAGCGTTGAAGGGGACATCACGGCAGGAAATAGAAGAAGAAGAAGGTGGTTTCCTGTTTACGGCGTGAGCGACTGGGGGGGGACGCGGGTTCTTTATCAGCGCTTTCATGCACCAACACGAGATCCGTGGTCCCTGTTCGGCTTTGTTTTTAGCTCGACGTTGCATCACGTCGGCGACTGACGGAGCCTGAGGAGCACGTTTCTTCACCTCGTAGCTCGTTCCTCCTAACACCCCCCCGTCTGCTTCAAAAGCAGTCATCTTCTCGTGCATCCTGTGTGTATGTGCACCACCCGGGGCGTGTTCCCCATCATGAGGGCCCCCCTCCTCCTCCTCCCTGTCTGAGGCCTCAGTGGAGAGATTAACGTGGCTCCGTGAGCTAAAGCTACACCAGCTTCCTGTGTGGCCCTCGCCGCCGCCCCCCCCCCCCCGCGTGTTACATGACCCTCCTCGATGCACATAAACCCCCCCCCCCCCCGGCGACTACCTGGTGCATCGGAGCAGCTCCACCCTTGCTTGTTGTTTTTTCCCAGGAATGAATGAGCCTCCTCCTCCGTCCACGTGGTTCACTCGCTTCGGAGACGTCGGCAGCGGGACGCTAATTGGGAGGGCAGATGTTCCTTCAGGGTTCGGGATGAACTCAGCCTCCCGTACGAGGAGTCTTGAGGCCAGGCGATACCACCTGACCTCTCCGGTGACCCCCCCCCCCCCTCCCCCGGGCGTAGCGTGTAAACTAACTATCATCCTCCTCCTCCTCCTCCTCGCTCCAAAGTGACGTCTGCTACGTGTCTCAAGGACAGATACCGTGGCCCCACGGGGGGGGGGGGGGGGGGGACCAGAGGAGCTCGCAGTGCCCCCGCGGGAACACGTTGTATCCTTCCGGACTTTGTTTGTTCAGCGGTTTGTGTTTTTGAGATGATATCGTCCCAGATGGGGATTCCTCAGCTGTTCGGCGTGTCCATTGACGCGCATCCAACGTGGTGCTTTTTGGGGGCCTCGATGCAGATGTTTAGGTGGCCTCCGTCACTTGTTGTGATCTCTGCGCTGCGGAGCCGCTCCGGAGGAAAGGTGCAGCTTGAGGTTAAATCCCACATTCCTTCCGTCCAGGGTCACAATGGATGAGTAAAGGTCGCGTAGCCGGAGAAGATGTCTCGTCCCGTGAAGCAGTTTAAATCTACGCACAAACTCACTGACTGAAAAGAAACAGAGAAATGTGTTCCTCGTGTGTTGTGCTGCATTGTGGGTAAATAGGGAGGTGCCGGTTTATCTGACCCTGAAGCCTTGTTTCAATTTTTTTCTTTTTAGATGATACAAAATATCACATTTGTTGCCACATTAAATGACCTTTTGTTCGTCCGCCTCGCAGAATGGAGGACGAGGCCGTCTTGGACAGAGGAGCGTCCTTCGTCAAACACGTCTGCGACGAGGAGGAGGTGGAAGGTAAGCTCGGGGACGACTGTGTCTCCGCGTCTTTCCTCACAAACTGTAAAAACCCAACTGTCCAGGTGGAAACCGCGGCCGTCCCTTTTGTGGCCGATGGTGACGAGTCGGATGGGGAAAGTTTCACTTCGGCTCAGCGTTCCTCAACAGGCCGAGTGCTGACATCCGGTCAGCTGAAGCCACATGAGGACGTAGAAGACGCCCACGTGCCTTTTTTTTTTTTTTTTTCCGCTCGTCGCTCCGTCTCCATCGGGAATGTGGCGGAAGTGCTCTGTTTAGGGCCTCAGGTGGTCTCCGGGTGGACCCCGGCAGGAAGGCCGCGAGACGGGTTTTCTGGAATGCGCGGCTCGGCCAGTTAATCTCGCTCCCGCGCTGGAGGTTTCTCTGATTGCTTCCCGGAGTCATAACGTCTCCATTTTCCCGTACGAGCTGCCGTGTAGGAAGCTATCGGCGTTGATTTGTCTCTGCCGCTCGGTATCGCTTCCTGATTGGGAAATAAGCGACAAGGAAACAAACACTAATGCGTCAAAGTAGCCGTGCGATAAGAAAGGATTTCACACCGCCGAGTGTAATCTGACCCGCGTTCCTTCTCCATTGTGTCGTGTTTGTTGCAGGTCACCACACTGTGTACATTGGCGTGCACGTCCCCAAGAGCTACCGCCGCAGGAGGCGCCACAGACGCAAGTCCAGCCACAAGGAGAGGCGGGAGCGGGCCGACCACGGCGCGGAGGGATACAAGTCGGACGGGGACTACGCAGACGAGTCCGCGGCCGGCGTCCTCAAACCCCTCAGTGAGTCCCGGGGAAGGACGGCGCCGCGTGCGTTTCGATCGATCCTGCAGCGCTCGCGTGGTTATCGCGGCTGTGAGTGAGCACATGTGGAACGTGGCGCTTAACGCGCGTGAAGTAGATCGAAGCGGGGTATCATCCGTCACCTCGGTGATTAGCACTGCGCTCTGACCGGATTCTCAGGAGATTAAAAAAAAAAACGGTCGATGAGGAAGGACGAGGCCGGAAAAACAACAACACCTGTTTAGCAACGGGCGATCCGAACAATACTTTAGCACTGAGGGGGAACAAGTAAGGATCGCTTCATCAAAGAGTGAAGCAGGATCACAAAAGCACCACCGAACGGCAGGAAAACGCATCAAATCAAGTGGTTAGTTTTTAACTCGACAACGAGCCGTGTAATTAAATAACTGCGTCACCACCACACGTCGTTAAACCAGCGGCAAACATTACGGCCGCGTTGGAAGACGTGCAATTATCGCTGTGCAGGAATTCGACATCAAAAGGCCCAGACTGGAAACCAACACTGTGGGGGGGGGGGGGGGGGCCGCTGAGGTCTCACCGTGGGGTTCGAGACGGAGGGGATTTGGAAAGCAAAGTTTCACGGCTCTGGTTCTTACAACCGGCTGTTTCCACGGAGGTGAAATAAGAAAACAAGAAACAAATCAAAGCAGAGCGACGTGCAGCAGCAGCAGCAGCAGACGGAAGGAAACGCAAATGCACGCTTGAATCGTTGTTGAGGTAAACTGAGAGAAAGACGCTCTTGTGTGCAACCCCCAAAAAATGAAAGAAAACCCTTCCAAGAGGGAAAAAAGGGATGAAACCTCATATAGTAGCTATATATCTATATCTATCTATCTATATCACAGGCTGACTTTGCACAGCAGGCGAGCACCTGGGTAATCCTCTCACACCGGCGTAATCCCGGCTGCTTAGTCACCCCGAGGAGGGTGTCGCCCCCATTCATCACACGCGCCGCTTCACAGAAAGCGCAACGTGATCGGTCAGTCTTCGCCAATCGCCGCCAATCAAATGTCTTCGTATAAGCTGACGGGGAACCAGACCGACCAGAAGGGGAATCGGCACTTTAATGCAACAGTTTGCAGGTTTGCGGTTCATCGACGGCGTCTCGCTGGAAGTGGAAACAAACACAGACGCAGGTTTTTTTTTTTTTTTAAACCGTGCCCCGGTTGACTTGTAAGTGCGCCCTTTAAGACGCAGGCAAACACACTGCGGCTTCTGTCCGCTGTATCTCTGCAGGAGATCTGGAGTGTAAACAGTCGCGCACGGTTGACCGAGAGGACAGAGCCCCGCCGCTCCTGCAGAGCGGGAAACAAACCCCCCACCTCAGAGACACCGTTTTTTGACTTGAACATCTTTCCGCTGTCCCCCCCCCTGCTAGCCGTCATATGTCCTCAGATGTGGCGGTGAGGCTGCGTCAAAAAATTACCGCCCAGAGAGGCCGTTGCACGCCGAGACCTCCCGGCTCGTCGGGTTTCTTTTTAACGCCGTTTAGCCCTCCCATCTAAATCCTCGTAATCCTGTTTGACTCTTTGCAAACCCTTTTTTAAAAAAAGTTGTTGTGTGCAAACTGTGTCAACAGAGCCTCGGGTTTTCGCCGACGGCACCGGCCACGGGCCCCCGAAGAGGCGAGCCGTGCACGCCGCTGAGTGTCGCGCGCGACGTCACACACAAAAAAAAAAAAGACGGCGCTCTTGACCTTGGTGTAGCTTAGGGTTGGACGACAGTTTCCCCGCTGTGCTATTTTGGACAGCCGCCACCCTGAGTGGAGCGCCGGTGCGCCGCGCGAGGGATTACAGGGTTACGGCACGGTCACGTTGTGGAGGCGTCCGCCGGAGGGCTCCGGGTGCCGGCGGTTGGAGAGCGAGATGCATGAAGGGCCTTTTGTGTGATTTACCACTTGTGCTTCAGGAAGAACACACAGTTCTGGGTCCTGCCGGCTCAAATACCTGCGTCTTTTCTGTTTCTTTGTTTTTGTTTCAGGGGTCAAGTTGGTCAATCGGCAGCTTTTCTTTCATTAACTTCTCTGCAGACAAGTGTCAGAAATGCATGAACCCATTTCCCTTTTGCTCAAAACACACATTGTGCCTTTTTAATCCGCGGAGCGATGAGTCACTTTGATCAAATAGTAACTTCATTTACGAATCCGTGTGTTTGCATAATCGTCGACCGTCCCTGACACCCTCAGATGGTGTCGGGACTGTTCGTCTGCTGCCTCCTCACTCGCCTCCTTCTCCCCCCGCGCAGTTTCTCCGGCGGAGAGGATCCGTTTTATCCTGGGGGAGGAGGACGATGGCCCCCCCCCACCTCAGCTCTTCACCGAGCTGGACGAGCTGCTGGCCGTGGACGGGCAGGAGATGGAGTGGAAGGAGACCGCCAGGTGGGCCGCTGACTCGACCCCCCCCCCCCCCCCCCCCCCCTCCCACCCCTTAATGAATGAGCGTGTTTTGTGCGCGTGGGGAATCCGGCCCGGCCTCCGGTGACCTGCCCGCCCGCTGTGATCCGATTCGGGATCTGTCGTGCCGGCCCCTGTGAGACCAGGAGAACTCCCACATGGGCGGACCGGGACACGATGTTACTGTTTGTTTGGCATTGAAAGTGCACTGCAGTGAACCTCTGCTTGATCTCAACGCTTTTACATATTCCTGTAAACTCGTGCATGTATTCTTTCTTCCTGGAAGGTGTGGTTTAAAGAGAGCGAGATATGTACACAGTAATGCTGCATAAAGGCAGAAGGGAAACGCCCCATTTTTGCAATATTTCTATGGAAGCGTCGAAGGGACGTCGCATGAAGTCTGTCGGTGTCTCCGTTGCACCGGGCTCACTCCCCCCCCCCCCCCCCCCCCCTGAGCAAGTCGGCTGGTCTGAGCGTGTGGACCAAAGCCAGCGGGTCACTCTATCCCCCGCAGGAAACCCCATCCTCAGGCCTCTGCAGAATGGCCCTTTTGTAGCGCTGACATGTGAGGGTTATTATTGAAAAGATTCCTTGTCCCGAGTCCTTCCTCTGGGGCCGAGCTCATTGCAAGTAATGCAACGTCTCACATTTAGCCACGTGGGTACGAACGTCTGCCGCTGTCCCAGCACATCGTGTATTTCCTCCCCTCTGGTGATCTTACTTGGCGTTTCAACGCCGCGCCGCATCCCTTATTCCTTTTGTGACCAACACACAAAACGCCGCGGGTTGTTTAGTAAAGGAAAGGGGACCCGTCTTGTCTCGTTTTTTTGCGCGTTGCCTGAACTAGTTTGCGTCTCCTTCACGACGCGCAGTGACTTTTACCTGCTTTGTGCAAAACAGTGAAAGCGCCTTTAACGCTGCTGTGTCTTCTTCCCCCCCCCCCTCCCGTTGTTCAGATGGATAAAGTTTGAGGAGAAGGTGGAGGCGGGCGGCGAGCGCTGGAGCAAGCCCCACGTGGCCACGCTGTCCCTGCACAGCTTGATGGAGCTGAAGACGTGCATCGAGAAGGGCTCCATCCTGCTGGACCTGGAGGCCTCCACGCTGCCGCAGGTTGTCGGTGAGTGGCGCTGACTGAAGAAAGTGTGTGTACACACACACACACGCACACGCATGTATCTGTTGACGCTCGACGTTGATCTCCAACGCGTCCGCTCTGACAGAGCTGATCACCGACAGCCAGATCGAGGCGGGTCAGTTGAAGGCGGAGCTGAAGGAGAAGGTCACGTACACGCTGCTGCGGAGGCATCGCCACCAGACCAAGAAGTCCAACCTGCGCTCCCTCGCCGACATCGGCAAGAGCGTCTCCAGCGCGAGCAGGCTGTTTAGCAACCAGGAGAACGGTAATGCCCCCCCCTCAGCTCCCTCACCCCAACACTGCCGATTTCTTCCTTTTTCTTAATCTTCTACTTGTCTTTTCTCTGCTCTCATTGTCCTGGTCTTCCTCCCTCCTTCCTTCCTTTTCCCCGTCTGTCTCTCTTGCCCCCCCCCCCCCCCCCCCCCCCCCGCGACGCAGCGCGCAACCCCTCCGAGCACGCCGTGCCTTGTTCACACGCGCTGCAGCCGGAGGACCTGTGTGAGGTCACCCGCAGCTCCAGCATGGGATACCTCTGTAAGTGAGGAGGCCGTGCAGGTCCACGGCCCGCAGTTTACATCCTCACCCGTTTGCCAGTAGCTGCCCCCCCCCCACCCCCCTCCCTCCCCCGAGCGAGTTACCGCCGATGCTCAGAAAGCAGGCGGCTCCCCTGGAGCACCTGGACGAAGGACCATCTGCCGTTAGTCAGCTTAACCCCTCGCCGCATTTAGCGCGCTCCTGAGCGCTCGGTACATTTCCCTTCTTCTTCTTCCTCCTTTCTGGGACTCGTCTTCCTCCTCTGCCAAGAATGTCTCCCGCCGCAGCTGTGCCACTCCTCCTCCTCCTCCTCCTCGACCCCAACCGTGTTCTCACCTCTCTGCAGGTAGCCCCGCTACGTCCCACAGAAACCTCACCTCCAACAGCCTGAGCGACTTCTCCGACAAACCCGAGCGGGATCAGGTAATCCGCTCCTTTTGAATTGTTTGCGGAGAGACGTGCGACCATAACGGTTCCCCATTCACTGTGTGTGTGTGTGTGTGTGTGTGTGTGTGTGTGTGTTTGAGCCTCACGTCCTGAGCGATAAGACCCTGTGGCTCGGTGCAACAACAGCCTTCTGTGTCCCCTCTTTGTCCCGGGAGTTTCTGTGGGCCACACATGCAGTATCTCTCACCGCCGTGACTCACCCGCCCAGTCGTAATTTGGCCGCGAGCTCTGTCGATGCACCACACGCGGACGAAAAGCCGGATTTAGGTCACTGAACGTGTCAAAATTGGCCGCAGTTAATCATCAGTTTGTTTGCGTTTCCTTTGGTGCGCGGCCGACGTTCTTTGTGTGCTCTGAATATCAGTTCGGTGCAACAATGCAACATTTTCATACTGTGTTTACCAGGTGGCACAAAGTCAAGCTGCCCGTTCGCCACATAATTCCAGGAAGGGGCGGGCGCTACCTGAAACGCCACTCGTTGTCGCAATCGCTTCTTAATCGCCACGTTTCTCAAGAGTGCCGTGACCGGCGTCCTCCGCCCGGGGTGGGGGGGGGGACGCCGGCGTTTCCTTTGTACTCACTGGTCTCCGCTCTGTCTCCGCCCCCTCCAGCTGAAGAACAAGTTCATGAAGAAGTTGCCCCGCGACGCGGAGGCGTCCAACGTGCTGATCGGCGAGGTGGACTTCCTGGAGACGCCCTTCGTGGCGTTCGTGCGTCTGCAGCAGGCCGTCATGCTGGGCGCTCTGACCGAGGTCCCCGTGCCCACGAGGTAGAGGTGGAGGCGCTCTTTCTCGATGTCGAGGGGGCCGGACTTTCCCGACGAGCCCTGAACGCCTCATCTTGTTGTCTCCTAGATTTCTCTTTGTCCTGCTGGGCCCCAAAGGTAAAGCCAAGTCCTACCACGAAATCGGACGAGCCATCGCCACCCTGATGTCCGACGAGGTACTTTAACGCGCCACCGTGCTTCTTCCCAACAAACCTGTTTTTGCACCAGAGGGAAAGTCAAGGAAACCATTGAACGTGTGAATTGATGCTTTGCCAAAGTGTGCTGAGCTCCGTCTACCTCGCATCGCCCCACTTATCCCCTCCGAGGAATGTTAACAGACAACTCGTGACGTTCCCGACCCTGGGAGCACCTTGCCCCCCCCCCCCCCCCCCCCTTCTCATGTTACCACGGCAGGATAGGAGGAGCTTTTTCAGGATATCCTCAGCCCTTACAGCCCCCCCCTCCTCCACCAGCGGTGTCACAAGCTTATCAGATGTTTGCCCTTTTTTGGAGTCACCAGATAGTAGTGCGACGTGAAAGACTTCTTTGTGTTTGTCAATATTACATTTGGTTGCATTTGCATTTTTTTGCCCGCCGTCAGGTGTTCCACGACATCGCCTACAAAGCCAAGGACCGGCGGGACCTGCTGGCCGGGATCGAGGAGTTCCTGGACGAGGTCATCGTGCTGCCCCCCGGGGAGTGGGACCCCAACATCAGGATAGAGCCCCCCAAGTCTCTGCCCTCCTCGGACAAGAGGTTCGCCCTCGGCCGCCAGATGAATGAATGAATGAATGAATGAATCGGCTGCGCACGTCGCCTGGTTTGCTTTTACTCAGCAGGGTTATAAGGCGCATAATTATCGCAAGATTACAGATTAGAATGAGCCGCCCTGCTAAGCTGCTGTGAAGGTGGCTCAAGTGCAGACGAGTCGGACTGGATGTGTTTAAATATTATTATATAATATATACAATATATAGTATTATATATTTATAATATATTTAAATATTATCCTAATGTCTGCAAAATGACCCAGCTGCATTCACATGCATTCATATTTACACCGAATCCTAAATGCTGTTAAATGTTTTCTTTTAGTTGTGAGCGGCGACACGCTTTTGTGGAACGTAACGGTTTTTTTTTTTTAATTCTCTATAGGAAGAACATGTACGCCGGGGTGGAGGCCCCTCAGATGAACGGCGACACCCCCCACGATGCGGGAAGCGGCGGCGGCGGAGGCCACCAGGTCGGCGAGGAGCTTCAGCGCACTAGAAAGTAATTCACTCCGGCGCCGTGTGGTGTGGATGGTGTGGAGGAGAATCCCAATCGCAGTGGAGCGCTTCGCGCCGAGCCCCCCCCGTGTGAGGCAGCGATTCAATCTCGACGACTTGTTTCCATCGTTGAAGTAAAAGTCATGACCTGGAAATAAGTTGCCAACGAGGAAACGCACACATGACTGCATTTGTTTGAGCGCTTCCCTATTGCGTAATCTTGTGGAACCCCCCCCTCCCCCCCGTCGTTTACTGTACGTTACTGCCTGCGCCTGCTGACTTGAGCGCCTTCGCCTCCCCCCCTCAAGGTTTTGCGGAGGTCTCGTCCTGGATATCAAGAGGAAGCTGCCGTTCTTTGCCAGCGACTTCTGCGACGCGCTGCACATCCAGTCGCTGTCGGCCATCTTGTTCATCTACCTGGGCACGGTCACCAACGCCATCACGTTTGGAGGGCTGCTGGGCGACGCGACGGAAAACATGCAGGTGCGGTTCTGGGTCACGTGGTTTTTCGTCCTAAAGTACGAGTACGGTTTCTTTCCTCAGGGGGGAAAAAACAAAAAACCCTCCCAACTGAAGAATCGAGCAAAGGCCCTGAATCGGAATATGTCTCTAAAGGTGTGTCACTGGATCTGTTTCGGGATGACGGAGCTGTCCTGTGTTAAGCCCCGCCCCCCCCCCCCCCCTTAGCTGGTAAGCCATGCTAATTTTGAGCTCAAGGGCTCACGCTGCTCCCATCTGCTGTACCTGCTGCGTGTGGGACAGTTGGATAATGAACGTGAACTTCTGCATCCGTGTCGCGGTGGGGTTGTCCCTCCCCCCCCCCCCCCCCCCTCCCTCTGCTCGAGGTCCCGCCTTGCAGATTTGCTGTAAATAACCACAGATCCAGATT
This sequence comes from Gasterosteus aculeatus, assembly GCF_964276395.1. Taxonomy (NCBI): domain Eukaryota; kingdom Metazoa; phylum Chordata; class Actinopteri; order Perciformes; family Gasterosteidae; genus Gasterosteus; species Gasterosteus aculeatus. The sequence goes on along the minus strand of NC_135702.1, from coordinate 3,005,727 downwards.
AGCGCTGTAGCCTCGTCATGCCAGCGTCTCCAAGCCCCCGCCCCCCCCCCTCAGTGTCCCACACACACACACACACACACACACAGGGGAGGGAATCCCCGCCCCCGCGGGTCCTCCGTGAGAATGAGCGGCTGACGCGGCCGAAATCAAACCGGCCCGTCCCGTCGGGGAGAAACGAAGCTTCCAGCCGTGTAAGCGCATGCCGACGAAATGATGCAGCGTGACGTCTTTCCGCGATTAATTGGCGGCGGCGCGAGGCCGTCCCGTCCCGTCTTATCTCTTCTGTGAAAACATGCTGCTTTAGCTGTGCGTGTGTGTGTGTGTGTGTGTGTGTTTCCATGTGTGCAGGGCGTGTTGGAGAGTTTCCTGGGCACGGCGCTGACGGGAACCGTGTTCTGCCTGCTGGCCGGTCAGCCCCTGACGATCCTCAGCAGCACGGGCCCGGTGCTCGTGTTTGAGAAGCTCCTTTACGGTTTCAGCAAGTGAGCGGCTCATCGGGCGCGCTTTGAAATGACAGGACGTCAGCCGAGGGGGGGAAAAGGGTTGGAAAAACAGCGTTTCGGGCAAATTTATAGATCTGTCCTATCCTCGTGCCTCTTTATATTTCAAATAAATGCTGAATATTCTGATGGCAGCTTTGCTTCATCGTCCTGCCCGGAACGTTTTTGGTGCTTATTGTAAATCTGTTGCCGGCTGATTGTTAATTTGTAAGTGCTTCCTGCCCTGAATGGCCGCACACACCCTGGTGTAAAAACAGATGTAGGAGAAAACGTAACGAAGTGCATCCAACAGAATAAATAACCTTGAATGGTGGGAAAGCAGGAAATGTATCCAGTAACATTTAAGAAAGTAATATCTGCTCCTTTTTATATCTTTAAATGCACAGATTAAAACGTATTTTCCTCAATACCCGATGGCTATCGAAGGCCCTCCCACCCACACAAAGCCTCTTCTAGCATTACCAAACGCCACGCTGATTCCATTATTAATAATTCACTCTCATTTTGCACTGAGAGAAGACTTATCGAGGCCTCCGTGCCCACCCGATGTTTCCGTGCCGGCTGCTGCTGAGTCAGCGGCAGCTGTTGGTCCGTCTGCAGCTGCCGCGTCAGGAGACGCACCGCACAGGCTCATCCGTCTCCATTTAGGGAAAAGCTGCACGTGCTTTAAATAAAAGCCGTAGCTCTGCAGAACCCACCCGCGAGAAAGTCGGGTGGGTTCTGACCGCTCGGGTATAAAACATGACTCTTGACCCACGCGGCCGTCCTGTCCTCCTCAGGGACAACAGGCTGGACTACCTGGAGTTCCGCCTGTGGATCAGCCTGTGGTCGGCCGTGTTCTGCCTGGTGCTGGTCGCCACGGACGCCAGCTTCCTGGTGCAGTACTTCACGCGGTTCACCGAGGAGGGCTTCTCGGCGCTCATCAGCTTCATCTTCATCTACGACGCGTTCAAGAAGATGCTGAAGCTCTCCCATCACAACCCCATCAACCCCAACTACAGCGCCGACCTGGTCACCCTCTACCGCTACGACTGCAACTGCGCGCCCGGTAAGACCTCGCGCTCCAATCCCATTTGGACGGTGGAGATTCCGCTGTGGACGCTGTCTGCGTTCACATCTGTTTCTCTGGGATTGATGTTGTTCTCGTTGCCAGGCAACTCATCGGAACCGTACGGCGTCTACCCGTGGTCCAACGACACCGACGTGGTACGTCGTTTTGAGACATTCTTAGCAGCGACGCTGCCGCTTCCCCGCACACAAAATTAAAAAGAGGAGCCCGTTTGTCCCCCCGTCTGTCCAGGCCGAGAACGCCACCTGGGCGTCCCTGACCAAGCACCAGTGTCTCCACTACGGCGGCGAGCTGCTGGGAGAGGCCTGTGGCTTCGTGCCCGACATCACCCTGATGTCCTTCATCTTGTTCTTCGGGACCTACACCTGCTCCATGACGCTGAAGACGTTCAAGACGAGCCGCTTCTTCCCCACCACGGTGAGCGGTGGATGTGGACTCCTAGTGTGGGTGGGGGGGCGTGTTAGCGGTGTGACGGTGTACGGACTACGTCACCCACAAGGCGGCCTTTTGTGTGGCCGTTACCCACCTTCAAGAAGCAAAATGAAAGTATTATTTGATAGGGGTTCGATTTTTTGATTTCTCTCTAGAACGATTCGGTCTCGATTCAGAAAAGTTTAAAAAAAGGTCTGTCTTCTCGCGCGAGATACTTGCTCGCTCGCGGAGCGTGAACTTCCTCGCTCGCGAGGTTAGTCTCTGCTCGCGCTCGAAGGTGTTTTCTACGCGCTCGCTGTTTCTCTTTTTGACAGTAAGGGGGCGGAGCCAGTCACCCTGGTCTCTACACCTGATTGGTTACAAACCTCGTCTTTGGATTGGCTGGAGTGATGCGTCCACACACCTATAGAAGCCCATTTCCGCACTAATGTAAGGGGATAGAAAGTCGAAATTTCGAGATAAAACGTTGTCAAAAAACAAACGCCCCCCTTCGGTAACCGTAGTGGACCGTAGATGACAACCAGCTACAACCATCATTTACCATCATTACCGGCACATTAAGAGCACTGCGTCCAGCTCGCAGACCGGTCCGTCAGTCTGAGTCTGAATATTTAATAACTTTACCGAACTATGGAGGAACCTGCGCACATCTTACCTCATTATTTCCATTTTCCAAAAGTCGATCCGTATTGAAAGTTGCCAAGATATTCACAGATTTTGACTTTTTTCCGGTATTTGACAAATATTAGAGAAATATTATAAAAAATTAGAGAAGGTAATTTATCTGTTGATTTTCTTTAATTATCAAATAAAGTAGGAAGTGATTAGCAACCTTTGAGTAGCAAACTCAGATTTGAGAACATTTTGAAAAATTGAGATGCATCGATAATCAGTTTAGAATCAATAATCGGTTTAGAATCGTTGACCTCTGAATCGAATCGTGAGGTGAGAAGAGATTCCCACCCCTATTATTTGAATCCAGTTTGCATTCTTTTTCATCCATCAGCTCCGGTTGGTTCATCTTCAAACACGTAGTATAACGGGGTGAAGGTCTTAAGAACAGAAAAGCTCATACTACGATTAAATAAAACAACCTCCGAAGCCCTGAGACCTGCTGTAAATGTTTCCTGCTTCCAGGTGAGGAAGCTCATCAGTGACTTTGCCATCATCTTGACCATCCTGCTCTTCTGCGGCGTGGACGCCTACGTCGGCGTGGACACGCCGAAGCTCATCGTGCCGAGGGAATTCAAGGTGCGTGGAGGAGCCGTTTCGTACCCGAGGGCCTCCCGGAGTCTGTGGAATCACCCCCCTCCCCCCCCACCGGGAGGCCCTCGCCAGCGATCTGCGGTGAAACTTAAGGCGAGCTCCGTTTCGGATGTCGCGGCGCCTCAAATGCTCCTCGGGCGGCTTCCAGGCCGCCCCGGCTTGGCGGCGTGGTCGGCGGGTGATGCGAGGACACAGCCGGCTTTGTTGGGCCGCGGCCTCGATTTCCGTCATGCAACAACGCACCAGTGATTTCTTCAGCCACTTCCGCGATGACACTCGAGAAGATTATTAGATTAAAAAGATTATTTTACAAACCTGGAATTAGTTTGTTTCCTTCGCTTTAACCTTCCCGGCCTTCTGTCCACAGCCCACGAGTCCACACAGGAGCTGGTTCATTCCCCCGTTCGGCGGCAACCCTTGGTGGGTGTACCTGGCGGCCACCATCCCGGCTCTGCTGGTCACCATTCTGATCTTTATGGACCAGCAGATCACCGCCGTCATCGTCAACAGGAAGGAGCACAAACTCAAGGTTGGTGCCCGGCCGCAAAGATTTGTTGGGTTTGATGAAATGAATAAAAAAGGTGAGGTTGTCAAATATCACATTTACTACAAATTGTACTGGGCACAAACTCCGCTCTGACAACTCTCCCTTTTTCCCCCATTTTTGATGCACACGCACGCTTTCACAACACAAATGTGCAATCTTGCACATTTTGGCCCCTTCGCTCCGTCGCCCGGCGGCTCCGGAGGTTCAAAGAGTCCAGCTCCTCAAATAACGCGAGCTCACTTATTGGAGGGAGTCTTTTCCCCCTCGTCTCGGGTGCAGCAATGCTGTTGCATCAGAGCGTAATTAGCCAACAAGGTATCACCTGTGCTTCTCCCACGAGCCCCTCCCTCCTCGCCCCTGAGCCCCTGAACGCCACGTTGTGGAATGTGAACTCGTTTCTACGAAGCTCATTAAATCGCCAAACTGTCCAGAAACGATGACCTCTGCGACCTTAAGGGTGGCGGAGAGCGAGGTGGAGGATTGTGGTAAACGAGTGTGGCTTATGACCCGTCATTAGCTGGTTGGATCAGATCCCTGAAACTGTTTTAGGACAACAGCGTTGAGCCCCCTAAAGCCCGGAGGAATGCTCTCTTGTTGCGTGTACTTTGGTTTGCTGTGAGAATCTCGCTCTCCTCAGAAAGGCGCGGGCTATCACCTGGATCTGTTCCTGGTGGCCGTGCTGATGATCATCTGCTCCTTCATGGGCCTGCCGTGGTACGTGGCGGCCACCGTCATCTCCATCGCCCACATCGACTCGCTGAAAATGGAGACCCAGACGTCGGCGCCCGGGGAGATGCCCAAATTCTTGGGCGTCAGGTGAGCGATCAGAATGTACAGACGCCTTATTTCCTCCTGCGGGAAGCCGAGGACGGAGAGTACCAGAAGAACGCGCCGCGGGCCGGGAAATGGGGAGTGGTTGGGACATTCAGCCCATTACTGTTTTTTTTTTAATTGAGTGTTTTTCTTCTTTTCTTCTGTCACCGATCCAGAGAGCAAAGGGTCACCGGTATCTTCGTGTTCCTGCTGACGGGGCTCTCCGTCTTCATGGCCCCCATCCTCAAGGTACTGCCCGGACCTCTTAATTCTTCCCCGAAAACGAGGATTACTGTCCGCTTCTTTCAGGACAAACGACTGTCCGAGCCCTTTCAAATTCATAACACTCTCAAGTCCTCTTTTCATCCCATTAGGGACTTTCTTGGTTGAAGTCATTTGATGTGAAATAAGCGCGCTCATCCGGGATTATAGTCCATTTGCAGCCGAACGCTCTTATCAAGTTTCCATTCCCACGTGAAGCTGCCAAAAAAAAAACCAAAGTGAAGTTATTGATATTTGGGCTCGGTGCTCCCTCTTGTGGACATTTTGGGTGTTGCACTTGTGAACCTGTGAATCCACGTTCCTCTTCCAGGGGTCATTTATTTATCGTGGTGACGTGAATTTGGAAAAGATGCGAACATCTCCCGGGTTGACTGGCACCTTGTCTGATATTAGCTTACGGCTGCAAAGCTTTATGGGTAATGCTGTCAAAGCAGCTGCCAAACCCCGCACTTAATGGCAGCTAAGTGCCCCGTCACACCGCTGAGTCGTCCACTAAAATAACCTTCCAGGTAAAGCCGCTTGTGGGCTCCTTTCCAAATCGAGCTGTGACGCAACCGATAAACGGCCCTTAACGTTTCCCGCGACTGGAATGCGTCGTCGCCCTAAAGTAACGTAACTCGAGCCAGTCGCACGCTCCGGATCGATGACCTGCGTCCTTGTGCCCTCCAGTTCATCCCCATGCCGGTGCTCTACGGCGTCTTCCTCTACATGGGCGTGGCGTCGCTCAACGGCGTGCAGGTGAGTGAGCGCGTCTCATTTCACCGATTTGGGGGAAGCGATGGCAGTTCTGAACAGACTGCCGGAACGGGTTCAGCGAGCCGCCGGCGTGCGGTTGGGGGGGGGGGGGGGGGTGTTGGGTTAGGCTGACGGCTCGAGTGACACCCGTTGAACGCTTGTTGCAGAAACGAAAGCGATTAGCGGGCGCGTGTGACTCACGCTCGTCCACCGCCGTGACCCCGCCGTGACCCCCGCCCCGCTTTGTGTCTTTTGGCTCTGTGGTCAGTTCATGGACCGGCTGCAGCTGCTCCTGATGCCCGCCAAGCACCAGCCGGACCTGATCTACCTGCGCCACGTGCCGCAGAGACGCATCCACCTCTTCACCTTCATCCAGGCGCTGTGCCTGGCCTTCCTCTGGATCCTCAAGTCCACCGTGGCGGCCATCGTCTTCCCCGTCATGGTGAGGAGCGGTGGCGGCGTAGAGCTCGATCCGGGCGGAAAAAAAACAATCAGCCAATCGCTGTTTCTCCCCCCCCCCGCAGATCCTGGCGTTGGTCGCCGTCCGCAAGGCGATGGACTACGTGTTCTCCCAGCACGACCTCAGCTACCTGGACGACGTCATCCCGGAGAAGGACAAGAAGAAGAAGGAGGACGAGAAGAAAAAGAAGAGCAAGAAGAAGGGGAGCATAGACAGCGAGATCGAATTTGTGAGTTTGTTCAACTTGAGCACTTAAAACCCGTCGCTGTCACGTGGTCGTCCGCAAGTGTTAACCTTCTCCCTCCGTCCTCCCACAGTCCGACTACCCCTACAATGAAAATATACCCAGTATAAAAATCTCTATGGATTTGATGGAGCAGGAGCCCATGTTGGGCGATAAATCTGTGGATAGTGAGTACGAGCCCGGGATCGCTTTGCTTCTAAAGGCTTAATGCGCAGATTTCTCTGCTTTCAAACTTGCAGTCGCTAACGAATGTGATGCCGTAACACAAAAAAAAAAAAAAGACTAAAACCCGCTTGCCTCCACTTTTTTTCCTCGTGCTTTCTGCTGACCCGCTTGGCTCTTCCGTGCTCTAAGGAACGTGCTTTTAAAGGTTCTTTTGTCCCCCGCAGGAGATCCATCCGCGGCTTTCCTTAACCCGCATTCGACGTGCTGAGCACTACTTTGAGTCCCCCACTGTGGCCGAGTGAGTGAGTACCGGCCGGCGTTTGCCTGCCGTCGTTTCTCTGGAGGCAAAGTGCATTCCTGCTTCACGGCGTTTGTTTGTTTTTTTGTTTTATTTTCTGCTCTCGTGCAGCGTTCCCTAATTGCTGCTTTCTTCTGTCGCCCTCTTTCAGTCTCGAGAGGAGTTCGTACACAAAAGCTCTGCCTCAGATTCGAGTGGGCAGGAACTCTGAAGACCAGGCTTTCTTCTGGAGGAAGGGCTCCGAAACCGATCTGTGAATGAATTATCCAAAGCAGCGGACGGCGGAACATCCCCGTTTTTGTGCTATTGTACCAAATTATGTTTTTTTTAAATATATATAATTATATATATATATATATATATATTATATAATTATATTTTATTATAATAAAATATAATATTTATTATAATATAATATAATATATATACATATATATATATATATATATATATATATATTATATTTTATTATAATAAAATATAACAAAATGTATTATAATATATAAAAATATATTATATATATATTTTTTAATATACTATTATTCCTCCATGTGATTTAAATCCGAAGGGCTGGAAGTATCTGTCTTGAATTTGAAGCACTTGGTTGGTACTTTTAAATGTCTTCTTCATCCTCGTGAGTCCCAGCAGAAAACCAAAGGGCTCCTCAAGGTCATGAGACAATAATATCTAACGAACGCGTACGTCAACAAGCGCACGCCAAAGTATTTTATCTCAAACTGTTTTCCTTTTCTTTCTCTTTAATCCATTTGACACCAAACCAAAGCAGACTCTCCTCTTGTACAGCTGCTTTCAGCGGAGTTCAAATCTAAAGAGTAAAACACGGCTGAGGAGACGCATTCAAATCCTCCTCCACGTTCAGCAAACCAAAGGGCTACAGGAGATTCATGTAGTATTTATGGGCATATCGATTATTTATAAAGTACCTGCATGTTGATCAAACTCATCCAAGAGGTCACGGAAGGTCAGGTGGGTTTTCAGCGGAAACGGTTGACCGTCACGCAGACGGGAACTTCGGTTTCTGTCTAGTTTCCCATATGTTTCCCGCCTTTTTCTCTATTTATTGTATTTAAACTCTGGGCAGATGAGCTGCTCGACCCTAAAGTATGACTTTACCAAAGACACCCCCCCCCCCCCCCCATGTGTGGAAATCTGAAGGTCTTCTTGTAGTCCGTATCCACAGGAGATATAGACGTATTCTACCTTTTATGTAGCGCTACCTCTTATATTTCTGTAGGCGCCAGGCATTTTATATATATATATATAATATATATATATATATAATATATATATATAATATATAATATATATATATATAATATATATATATTATATATAATATATATATATATATATATATATATATATATAATATATATATATAACATCTGTCGTGCAATTAATGGTGATCAAACACTGATTTTATTCGGGGGGGGGGGGGGGGGGGGGGGTCTCTGGATCTTCTCCTTGAGTTCCTGCTCTGTGACACTTAAGATATTGTATTTTTCTTTGTCAAGATGAAAAGATTATGTATGTATTTGCCATGTTTTTAAAGGGTAATTCCACCAGAATTGTATTTCTCATCCCAAAAACAAGATGCGTTTTTTTTCTTTGTTTGATGATTTCCGTGCTGACGTTGGGTAGAAGACGATTGCCTGGAACATTCTCACGCACTCGACTGAACTTAAACCCGAAACGGCTTGAGATGGATTTTGCTTTTTGAATCGTGATCATATTCAAACTGTGATACATTTTTAAATCTTTGAGTACATTTTGTTTTTAAAGTGTTCGTATTTTATGCAAATCAACGATTGGAGGGAAGTTCTGCTTCAAAGCTCCCGGGGTGAAAGTCAACAGCTTCACCGGCTCATGTATCCTCATCAGAATCCCATTTAGTGTCTTAAATGTCCTCGTTCAAATTGTTTGATCATGTGTGTACTGCTTATCGAGTTCTGATTCCGGATATTAACACTTATTTAAATGTGTGATCCGTCTCAATCGCTTGAAATACTGACGAAAAGGAACCTGCGCAATAAGACCTTTTGATTCATGCGTTCACAATCACACGGATGATCCAGATGTGGAGCACCTGACTGTTACAGCTGCTTTGATACAGACATCACAAAGCGGGTCTTCCTCGCTCATCTGGACTTCTTGGATCCGATTCCACAATTTAATACAACGTTTTTTGAACAAACCATCGTACGTGCTGCATAACCAACAGTTACTCCCAAAGCTGTCTGTCTCTTTTTTATCGAGTCGTGTTTTGAATGAGCACAATAAACGTTCAGATGATTCTTACACGTGTCGTCGTTTCTCTTATTTCTTTACCGAAAGCGCAACAATCTGCACAGAGCAATTCTTTAAGGATTTGTTAACATTTGGGGTTGTTGATCTGTTTGGTCCTTTTTTACTAATGATTCATCCTTAAAGGACGGTAACCAATAAACAAATGCGTCCTCATCGGTCCGAGGGTTTATAAAACGTACTTAAAACCCTTTTACGGTGCAATTGTTGACAACCAGCCGGCCGCAGAGGGATTCCGTGTCCTGTTGCAACGTGTGCTTTGCCTGGCTGGACTTTGTGCGCGGTTGTCGCTCTGCAAAGAGAGCAGCGTCACTAACCTCAGATCAGGTGTGCTGACTGGAAGTCCACACAGGTGGGGTTAATCCGGCTGATTAGACATCGGGGGCCGCGCGCGCGTGCACTAAAGAGTGGAACCTTCCAGAGGCTTCGTTGAATCAGCTGGGGGGGCCCACTTGTGTCTTTGTTTTTGGTGGACTGATAGTTACAGGTTCCAATCAAAGCTCTGACCCGCCTTCCACTCGAGAGGTTTAATCAGCCAGAATAATTTAATGCAATTATCCAGACTGTAAAAAAAAGAGAACTTGATTTATTTTACCTTATTAATTTGTTATGTCTTCAAAAATCATGGAATTTTAGAGTGCGTCAAACGGGGGTCTTCGGCGTTTTTCAGGCCAAGGACCCCCAAACTGATGGCGAGATGGAGCAGGGACCCCCTATTCTACACAGTTTCGTCCGCCATCTTTTATTTTCGAGCTTTGCGCTTTTACGTGAGCGTGAACGTGATCTGATTGGCTGGTGCCTCTGATGTCGTATCAGCATGAAAGCTGCTGTGGACTGAAAGATGACGTCTTCTCCATTAGTTTATCCGTTCGCTACAATATGTTGGATTTATGTTAATGTGTAACAATAAAGAAGACAATACAATTCTGAAGACATTTAAATTTGTGGAAAAAATGGTATTTCTATGGTATTTCTTTCATTTTCTATATACATATTTCTACATTACAGTTCTTTAAAATAAATATAATAAATTTACTGTCGCAAATACTTAAGCGCATTGTGATTTTTGATTAAAACAGTAAATACTGATTGACCTCATTTTTTTTTTTTGTCTTATCAACCAAAAATTTCGCGACCCCCCATGCAGTGCCTTTGCGGACCCCCTGTTGAATTTTGAACTTTGCATCCCCCACATTTCTGTTGCAGTAATGTTAAAGAATACATCAAAATAATGGCTTGAGTTAAACAAAAGCAGGCGCGTGGGCCGTCTGGAGGGCGTTTTCCTTTGCAGGAATGATTGTGTTGCTTTTCTGAGGTAACGAATATCAGGTGAAACGATTCTTAGTGAAAGAGATTTGACCACGTGGAATCTAATTAAGTCTGGAGAAAAGAACCAATTCATACCAAGTGTATGAATTGGTTCTTTTCTCATCAGCTTCTTCCTGCAACTGCACTCGATAAACCTGCACCTGCTGGCTTAAGATGCACACAGACACACACGCACGCACAGACACACACAGCCTGTACATCCCATGACTGAGCTTCTTAACAACCCCCTGGGATTGTCTGGCCGCACTCTGCAGATTGTGTCATTTCTCAGATGTCGGGAGCAATTAGTGTGTTTTCCCTCCGGATGTTCCACGAGAACATGTCAGAGTTTTATTTTTCTAAATTAAATGTGTATTCCAGTCAAAGCAATTGCACAGATGCTATTAGCTGCAGCTATATCCGGTCGCCGTCTGACACTTATTCCACAAGACGCGGAGGTCTGTGTCTCCGAATTAATGACTCTCTTTTCTCATGCAGCGACGTATGAACAGAAAAGTCTTTTTGGATGAATTCATGACGACTTTTCTATCACACAGTGTCTATTTGTCACAGATCACTGAAATGTGTAACAATAAGAACAAAAATAAAGCCTGTAATCATTGTTTTATTGAAGCTCAGAGGTTGTGTTGTTATTTTCATTTTGAGTTGTTGGTCAGTGAGCGTGACGTTGTCACTGTAATTGTAACACTGATTTGACCGTTTAATGTAAATGTGATGCAGGTTTTACACGTCGCTCTCATGTCCGAGTCCCTTTTAAATAAAAGCACGAGGTACGGAGGCATGTTTCTGCCCCAAAGTGGGGCTGAAGTGGTTCTCACGCTTACAACGATCATCAATTAAAGCTACCGCAAGATGACATTACTGAGATATTATTGTGAGTGTTTGATCATGTCTGCATTTGACCTTTAACATCTTGATGATGTCAGCCAGCGTCTTAAACACGACTCGAAATCCGGTTATCATCAGCTGAAATGTGCGTGTTAATGTGTGAGACGTGTGCATCTTTTGGGCAGCTCGGAGGGATTAAAGTGCATGAAGGTTGTGAACATCCCTTCCTCTATACGTGAGGCTGACTCCTGCGCGTCTCCCATCATCTGTAATGCAGGTGTGCGAGTAAAGCGGAGACCTCGTCCCGGTGTGCTGCTCGCATTGTCGGGGACAGCATTGATGCACACGTGCACACGCAGACCGTCAACCGCTCCAGAGATGCACTCGGCTGCGCCGACCCCTGCGTCAGTGCATCACCTCCGTGGTGCCTCAGCTCCTCCCAGTCTCCTGTGAGCACCGGAGTCTGCAGACGGAGCACATGCGCAGGGTCTCACGTGGGGATGAGAGCGTGCAGCTTCGCGCTCTGAATGCATGGAGTTTGTGGACACGTCGTCCAGAAAGAAGAGAGGAATACGACTCGGATACGAGGTAAGACAACGAGGGCGTCTTGTAGAATGAATTGGGAAAGGAGGTTTGGTTTAAATTATTTACTTCTGGAGGAAACTTTCCCCTTCACTTTTGCGTCTATTCTCCTCCCAAGTGCTTTGCTGATTAATTTTGCTTATTCAGTGTGATGATATTAAGTTGTCTGGCTTTCAGTTACAAGACGTAAAGACTGAAGAAAAAGCCCCTCAGATGTGTAGAAGTAAAAGGACCTTAAATAACTAAGAGTGATAGAAGATATTTACCTGTATTGCAAATCGAATCTCAGTTTAACAGCAATTATTTTTGGGTGTAATTATGGAATCAAGCTTGAGACAAGAGCAAAGGGTCTCAAGCGAAACCACTTATTCTTCTCTCCCAAGTGCTGCTGATCGTCAGACCCTGAGAGCTTGGGTTGTGGGTGGGTGGCTGCTGCACTACGTTCGGCTCCCGTGTTGCATTATAACGAGCCGCACACGTATGATGAAAGATCTGGTTGTGCGGCTGTAATCAAATACTCTCCATAACTCGGATTATCCTTTTTTTTTTTTTAAACTGCTGGGTTGCAGCGAATCTTACAATGGCACACAGCATATTTATTTATATAGTATGCTGGACATAAATGGTATTTCTATGGTATTTCTTTCACTTTCTATATACATATTTCTACATTACAGTTCTTTAAAACAAATATAATAAATTTACTGTCGCAAATACTTAAGCGCATTGTGATTTTTGATTAAAACAGTAAATACTGATTGACCTCATCTATTAAACATCCATCTCTTAGTCGCCCCGGCCTACTTGTCTCTTTGATTCCACAGTCAAAGTTGAGCCAAGGAGTGAAGTGAGAGCTTCAAAAGAAAACATGCATTGTATAGAACTGAATTCAGGTCAGCCGTCTGGCACGAGGTAAATCTTTCCCCAAACTCCATCAGAATGTGTAAGACCCGCAGAGTCAATAATAACCTCATTACGTCCCAGGCCGACGCGTGTGGATGATTGATGCGGCACAGCTCCGAGAGCGGAGCGGTCATTCCGCTGAACACGCCGTTATCAAAGATGGGAGAGAATCAACCCAGCAACAACAATAAAAAACACAACACAAGGATTGCACTATTGATTTCTGGATGGATTCCACTGTTTTATGTGATTACCGATTGATTCCGTGTCTCTGCCTGCAGGAATGTCCTCTAACCAGAATATGTTCCTCTGGACGTTTGATATTTAACCTAACGTGCGTGCACAGAAGAAGCAGATCCGTCACACCTCCGCCTGCATCTCTCACACCCAGACATCCCCATGACCCAGAACCTCAACGCCACCTGGGAGGGCTTGAGCCCTTCCAACTCCTCGCGGGCGCCGGAACCCCCCCCGACCCACCGCAACGTCACCTACGTGGCTTTCTACCTCCACGAGCCCGCGGTGGCTGCGGTCTTCACCGTCTCCTACCTGCTCATCTTCCTGGTGTGCATGGTGGGCAACGGCGTGGTGTGTTTCATCGTGCTGCGCAGCAGGAACATGCGCACCGTCACCAACCTGTTCATCCTCAACCTGGCCATCAGCGACCTGCTGGTCGGCATCTTCTGCATGCCCACCACTCTGGTGGACAACATCATCACAGGTCAGGATTGGTTTTGGACTTGGAGGTCTTTTTAGTGGAAAAGTCCTTCATCCATTCATGCCTTTAACTTAACTGTGTTGGTTCCGCAGGGTGGCCTTTCGGGAGCTTGGTGTGTAAGGTGAGCGGCACGGTTCAAGGGATTTCCGTCTCTGCGTCCGTGTTCACTCTGGTGGCGATAGCCGTCGACAGGTAAGAGCCGTAATAGGCCTTGACCGGCTTTTGTGAGTCTTGTTTTTTCCCCCCCTGACGAGTTCCTCCAATGCCCTTTGCGTCAGGTTCCGCTGCATCGTCTACCCGTTCAAGCAGAAGCTGACCATCGCCACCTCCAAGCTGATCATCGTCGTCATATGGGTCCTCGCCGGGTGCATCATGTGTCCCTCTGGCGTCATGCTGCAGGTCACGAGGGAGCAGAGGGTGCGAATAGTGACCGGCAGCGACACCCGCCCGTTCTACTGGTGCCGGGAGAACTGGCCCAATCAGGAGATGCGTAAAATCTACACCACCGTCCTCTTTGCCAACATCTACCTCGCTCCTCTCAGCCTCATCGTCGTCATGTACGCCCGGATCGGCATCACCCTCTGCAAGACCACGATCCCTCAGGCGAGGGGCACCGGGAGCGTGTCCGATGAGGGCGGGGGCACCAACAGACCCGGCGTGGAGGGTCGCCACACTATATCCAAGCGGAAGAATCGGGTGATAATGATGCTGCTGATCGTGGCTCTGCTCTTCATCTTGTCCTGGCTTCCTCTGTGGACGCTGATGATGCTGAGCGACTACGGCAGCCTGACGGAGCACCAGCACCGCGTCATCAACATCTACGTGTACCCCTTGGCTCACTGGCTGGCCTTCTTCAACAGCAGCGTCAACCCCATCATCTACGGGTTCTTCAACGAGAACTTTCGCCGAGGCTTTCAGGCCGCTTTCAAATTCCAGCTGTGCTCCGAGGGCATCAGGCTCCAGAGGCCCTGCTCCAATCGGATCCGAGGGAACGCCGTGGTGCCGCTGCAGCCGGCCGCCTTCAGTAGACGGAGCTCAGGAGTCGGGTCGGTGGGGAACGGGAACGGCTCGCGTCAGGAAGGAGGGAGCCTGTCCGCTAAAAGTCATGTCAAAGAGCCGGATCTGATCGTAGAGGACCTGGAGAAGGTGTCCCAGATTTAGACGGAAACTGCACGGACACGTTCCAATGCTCGAAGGACGGTGATAATGACGAGGAGATTCGACACTGCCGAGCGGCCGTCTGTGAATCAGGGTCCGGCACGTTCGTCATCGTGACTCCTTCTGAAGCTATTGGTGAATGTTTGGTGCTGTGTACAAAGCAAATGACACGGTAAACAAGGGGAGTTCATTTGGTTTAAATCAGAGAGGATTCAATTTGAGGGCTTGTGTATCTTCGTTCCAAACAGACTCACGCTTGTTGTTCATTAAGTTCATCACAGCAGTCAGTATTATTTCTTTATGCCGCAAAGGCAAAGCTGGCTACCTGGCTAAAGAGTCGGAGACGCTACGTTGCTGTAATTTAATTTCATTCAATGTTCAATGAATGACAACGGCGAGAAGTACATTGTGTTCCGCTGACTGTGTGCGCCGGCCCAGTTGGAGGTCGTGAAGCGCCAGCAGCAGGTGTCGTGAGATCTGACGTGTTGCTAGGATTGTTGCTTGGTTCTTCCCACACTATAAAAGCCCCACACTGTGTGTTCCAACCCTAATGAAAAGGATGTTGTTTGCTGGTGATGCAACGCCCGTGCCATTCAATGAATAGCAAAGTGGCGCCCTTCGTTTCCTTTGTTCAGAGGAGCACCGCACGCAACTCTGAACTCCGGAGAGATTTCAAAGGTTTCAGCAATCTTTCAGTGTTTTCTGGCGATTTAGGAAACCGTGAAGATGAATGGCACAACTCTCGAGGCTCCTCCCGTCAAACAGCCGCACGTTCCGCCGCCTCGGGGACGATCGCGCCCGACGGACGGCCGTGACAAAAGGAAGAGGATCACAGGCTCATCATGAGAGGCCCCGTTACGCCCTCGTGTTCCCCGCTTCCTCCCGAGGCACAATCCAATTTTACCTCCAAAGAGACAGAGGTTGCGCTCTCACGTGTTAGCGTTCATTAGAAGGAAACTGGAGAAGAGGAAGTGGGCCGAGTGGAACCTCGCCGGAAAGCAAGAGCAGATAAGATGTGTACTTAGATATATAGGATGTTTAAATCACCATTAGAAAAGCCCCCAACCAACACTAGAAGGGCCCCATATGGTACTTGCTTAGTGTACATGTTATAAAATGCATGTTGTTTTCTGGCTACTAGTGTTTGAGCCCCTTTGCCCATCTTTTTTGTTGCTGTTGATTTTTTTAAAATGTTGTACAGCCAAGAGTGGTCATCTTAAATCTTTAATAATATATATTAATTATGTTTGGAAAATATTGGATTTTGCAGAAATTGTTGTATTACGACATTATCAGTACATGATGTGTTTTTGTGCTGAAATCCTGTGGTGCCGCGCAGCAAGAAGAAGAAACTAGCAAACGAGATTGTTTAAAATGTATATTTGATTGAGTTTGCACGTGTTTTATGAATTCTTTAGGACACACACAGTGTGCTTTGGTCAGAGACACTGGACAAAAAAACACACTTTAAGACAATCCGCAAATACAAAATCATACAAGATTAAAAACAGGCAGCCATTAATTAAAAAATCAGCATATTTATAATATGGCGTTTCAAATCTTTGGTCTGGAAGGATGAAAGTGTTGACAAAAGATCTCAGAGCGCTACAAGGGGGATGAGGCCTTTTAGCGGAGAACTTTCAAATCTATTTCATACCACGCGACAACAATAGATGCTTCTCTTAATAACTAATAACTAACTGGGACCACCTCATGTTATTCTCAACAACTCCATTTCTCCAATAGGAGATGGAAAGGAGAGTAGCTCAATGCTGGAGGCGTCATGTGTACGCAGTGTAATCAAAACCGCATCTATGGTTTTTAGATCAACACGATTATATTGCCGGTGCTTTTATTTTTGGTTCTTCTCCACTTTTTTCTATCACCTCAAAAGGGATCCAAGGAAATATAAAATGTTCCAAAGAAGAAAAAACAGTGCATGAATGCAAACAAATGTGTGAACCGCTGTGTCTTTGTACACGTGAATATACGTCTGTGATGGTATATTTAAACCCCCCTTTATGGCTTATTACATGCTGTGATATTTGTAATTGAAAAGAATATGGTCAATCACATCGTGCTGCCAATGCTGCTTGTTGCAAAAAGGAAACATCTGTCAGTTTGCTGTAATGAAAAATAAAAAGGAGCAGTTCCAAGACGCGTGTTGATTCTTTCTCCCACGTCTCCGTAGCCAGAGAACCAGTGCCTGTTATGGGAGAGAAAACCGACTGGGATTAGTTGAAAAATGTATTTTCAAGAGATTTACTTTCATGGTTTAGTCTCTTCCGTAAGGTTTCCTATATTTTATATTTCTTATCTAACAAACTTTTTTATTTACTAGTAATATCTTAAAAAAGCTTGCGTGAGCATATACCATAAAACCACAGTCACAATCCAGCTCAAGGGTTGATCGATGAGTGGAGAGGTTTCATTTTAGGGAAAGGGAAATGAACGTAAAGGCAAAGTAAATATAATAAAAGCGAACCAGGTGGAGGCCACTGGAGCCAAACCAGGTGCAACAAACTCCGCCCACAAAGCTGCTGAAGGAGGGGCCTGCTAACAGAAGCGTAGCTGCATTTCATTGGGTTTTTTTTGTCAGCCACAGTGCATTTCTAGATGTAAAAATCTAATTGAAGACGAATGCATGCCCTGCAGCTGGGTTCACTGGGATTGAATGACGCAGGGATCAGAGAGGGAAAAGAAGTTCAATGAAGAGCGCGCTGCAACGTCAGCAACTCCGAAAAATATCTAGGACAGCTGGAGGAGAGGAGACGGGTTGCTTTGAAACAAAAATGCACGATGGATGACGAGAAAAAAACTCCCGTTTTGAGTCCATGCAGACGTCTGCGTCGGCTCCCCGTCAGACGTAAATCAGAAATAAACGTTGTTCCCCGACCGAGACTGACAGGGAAACAGCAACCAGTTCAAATGTGATCAACTGATTTTAAAGGTGATTAGCAAAGTTAAATGTGTGTCCTATGGGTAAAGAGGAAATGGATTGTCCCCACAGATTAAAGTCACCTTCCTTCTGAGCACGCTAATCTCCAAAAAGCCATTAGCGCGTCAACCTTCACTAATTCCTCCATCCGCTCTCCTCCATTAGGTTTACGTGTCATTCCGTGTGCGATTGTCATCAAGAAGACATACGTGCCACTTTGTCTCCCTGACCTGTTTGCTGTTCAGCTGCCCCATTGTAAGCACTTTGTTAATCTCTGAACATCAGCCAGGAGCTTAATACTCCTCACACGCTGTGTCTCATCAACACCGCAAAACAGTGACTGTTTTATCTACATGACCCCCGGGAAGGCCCTGTAACCGCGGCCAAGTCGCTGTCAATATAAATGTACATTAACAGCATATATGCATGCTGCCAATAGACATTTCAGTGGTTTTTCCTGCTCTGTCACTGAGAAGTGAAAGACAAGGGCAAGGTGTTGCTTCTGCGTTTCGCGGTGACAATCTTGTCAATGTTTTTCCCCCAATCACGCGGTGTTGGGCTGTGCTTCCTCTGCGGCCCCTTTGGCACTCAGAGGTCGCGTCACACACGCGGCCGGCGTGATCTCGGACCATGGCGCCACTCCGGTGTGAGTTTCTGTATTTGGAGCAAGTAAATGAAATGAAATGAATGAAAGGTGACACGTGCTCCACCAATAATAGGCACAATCAAACAGTTCTTTTGCACCACCTATTGGCACGTTATCAAAAATACATATCAGATAAACCACTTAAAGCTGATAAATGATCCTCTCATGACTACTCTCCTCTCCTGAGTGTTTGACTGTCGTACTCTTACAAGTACTACAACAAGTATTCCTACTGCCAATGAGGATAAAAACCACCAACCGGGGGGACCTTTGGTGAGATTGAATGTGTTTAAGTGATTACGTTTTCAGGGATTGTCCGTACAATGATGCTCGACAAAAGAGTGAAGTAATGTATTTTTATGTTTTTAATTAGTTTTTGACACAAACTGTACAATATGTGGATCTACAGTAGCACAAGGGATGCACATGTTCAACTGCGGTACCCTTGTTTAGACCAAAACGTATTCCATCCAGAAACAGACACAAAAGTATAATTACTGGTATCTGTCAAGTCAAACTTCCACTAAGGTGTTTATCAAAGAAGAATCGTCTCTAAAGTCCCATTCAGAGATTTTACAGTGCTCATTTGTTCCCCGTCTGTTTGAAAAGCACCTTCCAGTGTGCTTCGATTCCTGAACACGTCAACAGCTTCAGGAGAGATTTACAAATGATCATCCAAGACCGATGAAGGCTTGTTTATACAATCAAATACATTGGTTAAAAACAGTCAGAGAAAACTGGTGTTTTACATCATATCTGCAGACACAACCACAAAGACTAGGGCAGATAAAATATAGTAATATTAATAAAAGACCAGCTAAATGAAAAAGAGCAGCACCGTGTGCAGCAAGAAGCGTATTCAGTGAAATGAGTCACGTAAAAAAGGACGTATTGTTCCACGAGTGGCTCCCTTTGAGGGGTCCTTCCAGTCTTGTTTTCCTTTATTTTGCTTAGAAGATGGAGAAACCAATGCAAAGGGGAATGCTAGAGAATAGACACGAACCAGAAAACCCAACAGGAAAAAAAAACGCGGGACCTTCGTCTCAACCTTGGTCTTTTTGGGTGTTGTCCTCTAGATCCACATCACTGTCCAAATCACTGTGGAGCCTCTTGACCATGGTGCTTCTGCTTCTTCCCTCCTTATTTCCCTTTTTTAGCTGTACTGGTGATGGTTTCACTGTTTACAAAAACAGAGATCATGATGAGTTCATTTTGTGTCAAATAGTTCGACCGACCAGCGAAGAATCCTTTTAAAGATTTCATTTGTCTCCCCATCTCATTATTGCTTCGCGAAAAAAAAAAGACCCACCGCTCCGGATGTTTGCATTTCTCAATCCTCACCTGTTGATGGAACAAATTGGTCTTCGGCTCCGCCGCCATTATCGCTGCGAGTGGCGCCAACCGCCTCTTTCTGTTCCTCGTCCGTGACGATTCGCTGTCTCGCGCTCTCGAAAACAGACTTAATCACAATCGAATCCTCATAGATCTGCAAAGGTAAACACGGACACGCACATAAAGAGCTCAGTGTGTTCCTCCCGAAATCAAGATTCAAACCCATTTACGACTACAATGACATTTGTTGTTCAAATTGCCTTAAAGGAAATGAAAGCCTTTCTTGGAGCTCACCTGAGATCCCTCCAGATTATATGTCTGAGCATTGTGACACAGGAGGAAGATATCCTTCTCCAAATCCCCCACGTTTCTGTACTTGTGATTACGTACACGTTCCTGTGAAGCAAAGGCTCAGTATCAAAACACCAGCATGACCACTGCAATAAATAATCAGCAATCAAGCTTTTGTGAAGACCTCGTCCAAGAGAGCTGTTCTTCTCTTGAAGTTGGTCCAGTGTTGTAATCACTATATGCAATATAATGCCTCCATGCAATATAATGTCTCCATGCAATGTAATGTCTCTATGTAATGTAATGTCTCTATGCAATGTAATGTCTCCATGCAATGTAATGTCTCTATGTAATGTAATGTCTCCATGCAATGTAATGTCTCCATGAAATGTAATGTCTCCATGCAATGTAATGTCTCCATGCAATGTAATGTCTCTATGCAATGTAATGTCTCTATGTAATGTAATGTCTCCATGCAATGTAATGTCTCCATGCAATATAATGTCTCCATGCAATGTAATGTCTCCATGCAATGTAATGTCTCTATGCAATGTAATGTCTCTATGCAATGTAATGTCTCCATCCAATGTAATGTCTCAATGCAATATAATGTCTCCATCCAATGTAATGTCTCCATGCAATGTAATGTCTCCATGAAATGTACTGTCTCTATGCAATGTAATGTCTCCATGCAATATAATGTCTCCATGAAATGTAATGTCTCCATGCAATGTAATGTCTCTATGCAATGTAATGTCTCCATGAAATATAATGTCTCCATACAATGTAATGTCTCCATGCAATATAATGTCTCCATCCAATGTAATGTCTCCATGCAATGTAATGTCTCCATGAAATGTAATGTCTCTATGCAATGTAATGTCTCCATGCAATATAATGTCTCCATGAAATGTAATGTCTCCATGCAATGTAATGTCTCTATGCAATGTAATGTCTCCATGCAATGTAATGTATCCATGCAATGTAATGTCTCCATGGAATGTAATGTGTTCATGCAATGTAATGTCTCCATCCAATGTAATGTCTCAATGCAATATAATGTCTCTATGCAATGTAATGTCTCCATGAAATATAATGTCTCCATCCAATGTAATGTCTCCATGCAATATAATGTCTCCATCCAATGTAATGTCTCCATGCAATGTAATGTCTCCATGAAATGTAATGTCTCTATGCAATGTAATGTCTCCATGCAATATAATGTCTCCATGAAATGTAATGTCTCCATGCAATGTAATGTCTCCATGCAATGTAATGTCTCTATGCAATATAATGTCTCCATGAAATGTAATGTCTCCATGCAATGTAATGTCTCCAGGAAATGTAATGTCTCCATGCAATGTAATGTCTACATGCAATGTAATGTCTCCATGTAATGTAATGTCTCCATGAAATGTAATGTCTCTATACAATGTAATGTCTCCATGTAATGTACTCTCTCTTGTTGTCTTGTGTAGCTCAGTGTTATCGGATTTGATGTGTTTTAATATTTAACGGATTTTAACAATGCGGAATGCGAAGCGTTATTTCCGACCCAGACTGGGTTCTAGTCACAAAATAAGAAGTAAGCCCTGACTTTTCTCTTCAGCGCCACAATCAATCGGATGAATTGCTGTGACTCTTGTGCATGACGCCGGAGCCAGTTGGACACAAGTCTGATCCTACTAAATACCCTAAAGGAAGAAAAAACCAACAGATCCCTCTAAGTGTTACACAC
This sequence comes from Gasterosteus aculeatus, assembly GCF_964276395.1. Lineage (NCBI taxonomy): Eukaryota > Metazoa > Chordata > Actinopteri > Perciformes > Gasterosteidae > Gasterosteus > Gasterosteus aculeatus. Next base: position 2,984,128 of record NC_135702.1, on the reverse strand, counting down.
TGTTCCCTCTTAAACTCAGAAGATACTGAGGTTCATCTGCGTTTACTCGAGCTTCTCTTAGCAGATAAGCGTGATATCCGCCTGTGAGTTCTATGGGTGTTCAGCGACACGTACCCTGATCCTTCTGAAGTCGACAGGCTTTCGGATCAGCTCGTAGTACTCGGGTACCTCCTTCTTAGAGGGAAGCTGCACAAAGCCTTTGCTGATCTGTCGACCAAAACTGGAAGCACAACGTTTCAGTTCACAAAGCGGTCACTTCGTCGAGAAACCGTTTGTTCAACGTGTAAGTGTGATTGACATTTGTGGAATAAGCATGGAGCACGGATGTATTCCACCACGTAGACCATTTGCTCAACAACAGTTTTTGGATAACCCTAATGTACATTTTGAGGTTATTGACAGGCTTTGGGTTATTAAACAGTCTTGCATAATACAAGCAGAAGCTTTCCTACAGTGTTTTGGGGATAATAAGACAGTGACTCGATGTTCACATAATAAAATCAGGATAGAAGGGATCTGTAAAAACATCCCTGACTGAAAACCTTTATGAGTGCACAACCGGTTCAAGGATTTGGACCAACAGTGACACAGCCCGCCAACCGCCGGGCGCCCTCACCCGTCCTTGTAGTTGGTAACCATGTCGACCAGCGTGCTTAGTTTCCTGGTGAGCTCCGGTGGGTTTGGAGGCAGCTTCTCAGCAGGTGGGCGTCCTCGCTTCCTCTTGACCTTTTCCCCAGTCTCCTGCCCGGCCTGCACTCCTTTGTCCCCATGATGATCCCCTTTACGCTTCTTCAGGCCGATGTCCTCCTCCATCTCCTCCAGGGAACCGTTCTCTCCTGGCTCGGGCTGTAAGGAAGAGGGAGCGGCATCAAACAAACCCCAGCGGGCGCCGCGGGAAGGCGGATGACACCGTTGTGATATAGGAATATGTGAGATGTGTGTATGATACACACAGAGCGTGTCACATGCTTAATCCTGAAGTGTCACAGGAACAGCTGGGGGATGAATGGAAAGAGCCGCGATCAATTCCCATCGTCCTGAACTCTTCCTCGTACTCTCCCTGAGAGTTGGAGTGCTGGGAAACTTGTGCAGTCGGCGTCACATGTTTTCAAACCTTTACTAACTACGGAGACCGAAACCTGAAACCGCCTGAGGAATCCAAATCAAAAGTCCCTCAAATTCAACACTAATTAGCATTTATGGCGATTAAGCTTTCAGAAATTTGTATTCAAAAGAGTGTTTTATTATTTATCCCAATAGTGTGTGAGTTCGCATGGAACTGGAGCAAAGCAGCCGCTGTGCCGTCGCTGCAAATTTGGGACGTACGATTTCATCCTTTGATGTCAGATGATTATCGAGGGACGGCACCATTAAAAAAAAAAAGGATGCACAATGATTGGGGGTACATTGGAAGAAGCCGCGTGTCACCAAAGCGCAGAACCTAAAAATGCTAATGCTAATAATAATAATAATTAAATAATGACACATATATTTCCTGTTGTTGCACAAAGATGAGATGTGGGGATTCGAGGGGGGGGGGGGGTGGGGGCGCCTGCCTGCTGCATCCCGAGTTGTTTTCAACCATTTACTCGCTGCTTTTTCCAATAACTGCTGCAACGGCTGTGTTTTCCACAAAGGCAATTAGGGGCCAGAAACATGAGTATGCATGCAGCAAGAGCAGCTCACAGCAGCTCACAGCAGCAGCAGCAGCAGCAGTCCAGCTGGGGAGGAGAGGGAGGAAATTAGGGAAGCATGCAATCTAATCCGAACATCTTATTGATGCATCAATCACAAATGAGTAACACCGTCCGCACACCAGCATCCAGATGCTATAATAAAGCATGCGCTTGCAAAAATATGTATATCTCAAGGACAAAAGATGAAAGCGTGCTGGAATATTGTTTTTGCACACACACACTGAGAGGAACAGGAACAACACAACGCAGAACTACACTAACACCTCGCAGACTCACAAAAATGGACCTGATGGTGACAAACGCTGTATTAGGAAAAAAAACAACGCACGCTTGCCCATCCGAACCCAGAATTGCATGGCAGGGAATTGAGTGATGGGAGACAACAACACTGGAGGTAACAAAAGAAATCCCGGCTATCATCGCGGGGCTCCGAGGAAGCTTTAAAAGCCCCCCTGAGCGGAATATACTGGGGGGGGGGGGGGGGGGCTGGAGGGTAATCCTGCACGATGCACCACACAGCTGAGAGCCGTACATGTGTCCGCGGACGTCTGTCAGTGTGTGTGCGCGCGTGCGTGCCTGTGTGTGTGCGCGTGCACGTGATGCTGCATGCCTGTGCCATGCGTCTCCCGACGAGCCTGCCTCCTTCGGACTGATCCGGCGAAGATTCCCCCTCATCTGTTACGACGGACACACACACACACACACACACACACCTCTCTTCACCCACACTCGCTTTCCCTGTCGCGCACGCACGCACACACACACACACACACACGCGCGCGCGCACACACACACACACACGTTTCATCCGTCTCTTCCTCTCCTCCCGTGCGGGGTGGCCCGGCGGAATCGGGCGCGCGGGGCGCAGAAAGGCGTGCGGGAGGACTCTTACCTGGCTGCGGGCTGCAGGCGGCGGGCTGCGGGGATCGGCTGCAGCTGTGGGGGAGAGAATTAGCACGCCAGCATAGCGGCGAGCTGCTAGTCTCTTCATCAGCTGATCACTCAGAAGCGGAGCCCAGGAGGGGGGAGACTGAACGCGCGATGTTTTCATACACAAGTCAGCGGACATGCCAGACCCAGCGCCCGTCTGCAGCTCGCACACCTCTTTTTCCTCACTCTGGAAGGCCCCGAGCTTGTGTCCCTCTGCATCTTTTTAATATCGACTGATGCCAGACGAGGGGGGAGCAAAGGAGGGGGGGGGGGGGCTCTTCCCTCCCCGCCGTCAAAGTTATCGGGTCCATTTCTGTGCATTTATTTATTTACGCACTGCATTGCAAAGTGAACGTGGCGTCTGCAGAGAGGTTGTAAATATGGGACAGTTCATACGACGCGTGTGCACGGTGCGCGTGACAGACAGTGATGTTCCAGCATCCAACATGTGGCTGATGGTTGGACGCCCCCCCCCCTCCCCCCCTCGCTGAGGCCTGTGGTACAAAGTCAGCAACATAATGACATATTTGTGTGCAAGCTCCTCCCCACATTCAACCCCAAATGCCTTGTGTTTGTGTTTAGCAGCAGAATCTCACCAAGGTTACCAAGGAAAATAATGTTGGCTCAGATTACTCTTAAAGACAAAAAGGAAATATCTCGGAGTTGCTGAGCCGTTATCAGTGGACTGTATTCTAGTTTGGGATGCTACTCAAACACATCTGCTTGCTGTATGGTTTCAAGCACAGCAGAAAATAGTTTTCCGATGGAAAAATGAAAGGTTGATTCTGAAGCCTCTTACAGTCTGTCTGTGTGTACTCTCAGAATGCCGTTACTGGACCGTTCAAATAAAATGAAAAATATTAAATGTCATTTCATCACCATCCCGTTTGATAAATAGATGGATTCTGTAATATATTCTTTTACCAATATGTGCCTTATTGTTTCTGATGTTTACAGCAGGGTTCAAATACACGGGAACGTATCTTGGAATAGAAAATGTCAGCTCTGAGATTTGACATTTGATAAAAACCTGCAATAAAAACTAACCAGAAAGAAAAGTCCAGGTACATTTGTTTGATGGACAACACCTGTCAGGGGAAGAGAAAACTTGGGCAGTAGCGTACACAGAATGATGCGAGCGGCGAAGAGGAAGGGACGGCCTCCGAATGCATCCCAGTGGGTTATAAGCTGGCGTGCTGCAGCTGATGGGATAATTATCTGCCTGCTCTCGATCTGAAGTCAGACCTTCTATCTGCGCGGGCGGAGGCTGATGGAACAGGCACCATCTGTAAACTTTAGTCCTCTCCGCATATCCGCAAGTTCTTTCTTGCCTCGGTGTACCGAGGAGATTATTTCTGCCCGTCACGTTTGAGGGAGTGACGGCAGCCTGCATTACGTTCGCTCTTTTCCTTTTGATGATTGTTTATGGGAAAATACACTCTAATTCATTATAAGATGCAATGAAGTTCCTGCTCACAGAGGATGCCAAAGTAAAATGCCCTGGTCAGCTACTCAATATGAAATATATCATTTCAGCGTTATGTTCCCAAGAACCACTTGCTCAAACCTGCTGATTGTTACCATGGCAACTGAGGATCTTGATGGCGAACCTTGTATATTATTGTATTTTATTGCTGTTGCTGGGAAATGACTCAGAGTACTCTCAGTCACACATTGAATCGCTCCCGGTAATGGGACACATTAACTTGCAGCACGCACGAGCCTCACTTTCAAAAACTCAAGAAATGTGCAAAATGTAAACCGCAGAGAAAACATATGCAAGGACACAAAGACAATAAGTCACTGCATGTTCCCGACCTCAAAAGCATGTGATGACTGAATACAAAATAGAGCAGATGGCTACTTTTGTTAAAAACAACAACAATGTTCACAATGTCTTAATTTTATTGATTATCAACCTCGTCACAACATCTAAATCATCACAAAATGAAGTGTCTGTTTTAGGGCTGTCACAGAAATGACCTGCCGGCCCAAACGCTCCCCCAACTATCTTTTCTCTATCCAGCTCCTTTGTGGAATGTTAATTCCAACAGTCCGGACTGCACAAGGCCACATTGGGAATGTTTTATGAATTCTCCATTGCTCATTCGAAGGTGAAATTCAATTTAAATATAAAGGAGTGCAAGCATCAGTGAAGGCAGACGCGCTCCGATGAGGCAGGGATTTGTGCCGTCGGGACCCAGAGACAACTAAAACAAGTATTTTATATCACTCTTCTGAATAGATGTTTAATATGTAAGGCCTTTTGTGAAATAGACCTTATGCAATGGTCGATAATAGCAAAATAAGAGTGTAACAAGCGGAGACAGGATGCATAACAGAGTACTGCGTGTCCCTGATTCAAAGTGATATCGGCGATGCTGAGAGGCTGAAAGAGGCATTGAGTGCACGCTGAAGGTCCACCGGGTTTCTTTTGATCGGTTAAGTCACGTATACCAAGAAACGCGGGGAAATGTTTTTTCTGTAGTCGACAGCAGAAGTACACTGGAAAAATATATTTGGGACTAACTTTAACTGAAATCGATGTAACGAACGTACAACCCACTATAAATGTATATTAAAGATACACTAGAAACTAGTAAAGATTGTTTCAAATTCCACTAAAAAAGAATGTTGTTGAGTGATAAGAGGAGAAACATATATTTTAAGTTGTTTTTAAGAAATATTTGACAGAATGCCTTCTTTTATGTATTATCTATTTTTAATCATTTACATATTGACTCAAAAATCTGAATAACTTGATGGTATTTTTTGTACCACATTGTATTTTGCAGTCTTATTATAAAATAAATTATTTACAAAGACAAATAAAATGATTAAAGAAACTAGTATGTTGGTAATAAAACATTCTGCCGTGATATATTAGTGTTATGCAAATGCATGTCAACATTCTGTCAACTGTCTGCAAGCCAGAAGTCTAAAACCCCCCCGAAGAATCACCACACGGAGACGATGCAGGAGGCGTCCATTGTCCTCATTCAAACGGATTCCTGCCGCCAGAGACGGAGGGAGACGTTGAGCCACCGAGACGAGCCGCTGCCTGTCAACACACGTAAACAACATTTAAAAAAAAAAGTATTCCTTAAAACCGCCCGCTCGTGTGGTTTGAATGAGAGGGAACATGGAGCCACACACCCCCGCCTGCCCTCTGGAGAAGTTGGCACGCGCGTAAAGGAGCACCGCGATGTCATTGTGTCCCGCCTCCAGAGCGATGGACAAGGCCGTGCTGTCATCCTGCAAACACACGCACTCCCACGGGTCACTACGAGCGCTTTGTACGTTCACAGACCGAAAGATCACATTAAACATCCCAACTTCTGCCCCAATCTGCCCCCCCCCCCCCCCAATTCCTGAAGGCCGTGTTGCTTTTGGTGACACATTGCCGAGGACTCACGCACACCGTCAGTCAGGGTGGCGTCGCAGTCCGGCCGCGCCAGCAGCAGCCTGGCGACGTCGGCGTGGCCGTGCTCGCTCGCACACATCAGCGCCGTGGAGCCCTCGTCGTCCCGCAGGTTGACCTCCGCCCCCCGTGCCAGGAGCGCCTGCGCCACGTCCCTCCTGCCGTGGCTCGCCGCCAGCATCAGAGCCGTCTGCCCGGCCTGGACGGCGGGAGGCAGCGTTAATGGCGCCTGAACTTTTCACTTATGTAATTACATTATCATATAAGACGTGCACGAGCAAAAAAAAAGGAACTTTACATTTAATGGTTTTGCAATTTTCTAGTAACAACCATAGTTTCCTGGTCTGATTGTGGGTAAAAGAGAGAAACTGATTAATGTTATTCAAATCTATGCAGGCAATTCCAAGGAATTCAACACCTAAAATCACCAAAATCCTATTTCTTTACTACACTTTTTTTGTACTTTGTTGTATTAATAAAATCAAGAGCCCGGAAATTGTTGTTGTAGCCATGGCAACATGAGGACACAAAGCAGAAACAGCAGGACTCCGGTAACCTTTGCAGAGACAGACCTGGCCGGCCTTGGCGTTGACATCTCCTTCCGCGAAAAGCTCCTCCACAACTCTCATCTCCTGATAACTTTCCACAGCGGCGAGCGCGGCCAGCATGATGGGCGTGTATCCCGCTTTGTTCTGTTGATTGACGTTACACACCCCTGAAGTGATTGCGGGCAATTAGCCAGGAAGAAGAAAAAGACAAAGAGGTAAATGTATGCAAGAAAAAGCTCTCATTGTTCACCCTCGATAGCACAACATGACCTAAATCCCCCCCGGTGGCTTAGGCAGAGCACAGCGAGTGTCTCCCGTCCACACACGAGACCCGCATCGCCGAACGTCTCGCTGTACCTGCATCAAGCAGTTTCTTGACGACGCCGAAGTTGGAGTTAGACACGCTGTAGTGCAGCGCCGTGTTGCCATTGTCGTCGACCAGGTTGGCAACGTGTTGCAAAACCGCCGGTGAAATGAACCGAAACGCGGACAAATAATCCGCCACGGTGTCCGGAGCCGCTGACTTGTGGCCGGACACAGAGAACCAGTCGTGCCGGAGCGTTTGCAGGCAGTCGTGCTGCGAGGGACAAACACATGAAAGAGAAAATAACACGTCAATGTGCACGTTTAAAAAAGCAAATCCACATAATTCAGAGTGGAAAGAAACTTTTAATGTTGCCACATGATTTGATTTGGTCAGCGTGACACTGTTATGAAATCGCTTTTGATTTTCCTATTTGTATTCCAAACTATTGTCAAGAGAAGACCCTCTGCAAGTAATAAATGTCACTGTTTTGAAGTTCATAAACGCAACACATTCCTGTGTGTTTTTCATGCATTGCCGGAGCCACTTATTTTTAAATGGCGTACTTGAACACACTCTGCGTTTCTACACACTCGCTCAGTGGAAGCACACATATACACAGTGGCTGTCAAGGGCTCCAATGCTGAATATAATAAACAAAACGTACCAGTTCCCCACTGGATAAAGCAGTACTGTCACTCAGATGAACCTTCAAAGCTTGACAAGCAGAAAACATCGTTTCACTGATCTTGCCCCTGAAAGGAATAAAAAAAGTCAGCTTCAGACAAAAGTCAACCATAAAAAACCTTCTGCACTTCATTACCTCTGTGAATGTGATTTTGAAGAACATCTAGATTCCTTTTTGGAATTTCCTTTTCCCTTTCTGCCGTCTTGAGAAGCTTCGCTTGACTTCTTGCTCCTTCTGCTCTCCAATACCTCAGAGTGGGCCTTCTCGCTCGGAGGCAGCTCGTGAGATGATCTGTGGGCCAAACACGGGAGCTGTTACACTGAGAACGAGTTCTAAAGAGACCAAAGTCTGAAGCAGGGGTTTGGATAAAAGACGATTACCCCGTAGTCACCCTCATGAGCGTCATGCTCTTCCCGCTACAGCCTTGTTCTCCGTTTTGTTTCTTTATTACAGACCCCACAGCCACGTCTGAAAAGAACGAAAAACAACGTATTACGCTTTTAACATAACACTCCTAAAGAAACATACAGAAACCCACAAGTTCAAGCTAGGCTGGAAGGTGCTTTATATATTCGTATGAAATCTAATTTAAAAAAAAGACGAGGCGTTTCTCCGGCTCTCAGCCTTTCAACTCCAGACCCTCAACCACAAGCTGGTATGTGGTACGCGACGCCCTCCACAAGCAGATATCCGTCCAAAAGTTATAAGCGCATCGCTCTGAAAGCCAACATTCCAAGCAAAAGGCCGAAATTTCCCCTTTACGCCAGTTTAAACTCAGCAGGTTAGTGGTCACAGAGTGAAATGTTTTTTTTAAAACTTTACTTTCACACAGACAGAACTCTCACTGACCAAATTCATATAGTATTTCTCATGAAAAGAAACTTCATGACACGTTGACGCGCAAAAACCCGCCCGACATTTACCTCGCAGAGCAGCTGAGGACGTCTGTTGTTCCAACATCTGTATCATTCTTCTCACTTCTGAATCATTGACCACATGTTGGGACTTAGCTTGGTTTGCTTTGTCACAGTCAGAGGAGTCGACTAAGAGTTGTGAAGGAGACTGGAGCTCTCTGCCCACTGCGGAGGAAGAGGATAAGGGTACCAGCATTACAGATCTTCCATTCAGTACATAATATGAATCGGTTTAGAAAGCTATGTGGTGTTGAACGTCTATCCAATGGTAGCCAACTTAAACGCGCAATGCTTTCAGCGTATAAGCTCCATGTCAATCTATCTGCTTACTTAAATAAAACCCAGGGTACCTTTCACGCCAACTAAACCCACGGTGTTACCTGTCTGCTGAGAATCCAAAGCGTAGACTTCGGTTTCTCGTTGTGTTGCCGCCTTGCTATCGCGGGAAAGGTCGGCGTTGGCCTTTCCCCGGCTAGTGCGCTGCTGGGCGAAGCCGTCCCTCTGAGGGCCGTGGAGGTCCTCTGTGAGCAGGTCCCCGTGCTCCCGGAGGAGCCAGTGCATCTTCTCTATGTAGTGGTTCAGCCCGGGTTCCCATTGGGACTGTGAAGATCGCTGTATCGTTTGGCCGGGTGAGCTGGACGAAGCCGCCAAATCCCGTATCCTCCCCTCCCCCACGCCGATGCTCCTTGTCTTGATGGGGTCGGGCAGATGGGAGGGTCCGGAGGCCATGTTTCGAGTTTTCAACCCCACCAGGAAATTCTCTTTAAAGTTTGTGAATCCAACGCCGGCGTCTCGGGTTACCCTGGCGACTGTCCCTGGCGTTTGTTTAAAGGCACTTCCCAGCAGAGTTTCTGTTCCTACGCCAACGGTACGGGTCTCCGGGGCGGGTTTGGGGTCTTTGACCCTGTTGCCTACTGACACGGCCCTGGTGACCGCCTGAGTGGTGTTGGTGTGCTTGTTCTGGGTACATAGGACGGTGTTGGTGCTGGAGTCTGTGCTGAAGGCGTGTCGGGTGTTGGTGAAGCGGGACACTGAACAGGACACAGTGTTGTTTCGCTGACAAGCTGTCTGGGGTGAAGCCATGATTCCCAGATCCACTCCTTTGACTTGATCTGTGGCGGTACCTTGAGAAACCACCTCCTTCGCCCGGCAGATGATCACGTCAACCGAACAGTCGCCGCAACCCACCGAATTAGACTCAATCTTTCTTTTCTCCTGCGGCGCCTCTGTGTTGGTTTCGGCATCACACAACTTTATCTCCATCCCAACGCCTTGTGTGTTTGTTAAGACCTGGATCCCCACGCCCTTCTCCGCGGTCTCCACTCGCTCCCTGACCTCCCAGTGGCTCATCGGTACATCTGGTCCTGTGCAAACATTATTCATCTCGGCCCCGCAACAGGACACTCCAACGGTCCTCACCTCTGTGGCGTCCCCTGTGCTTGCATCTCGGAGCTCTGTGTGATTGCCAACTCCCTGGCTTGTGGTGTGAGGCCTTGTCTCGGTGCCTGTGCTCACAGTGGAGGGTCTAGCAAAGGAGGCTTTATCAGCTCGGTTCCTCGCTCCCGCCACCAGGAGCTCCAGTTTCAGACGGCTCATCTCGGTCTGGAGAGCGGATTCTTTCAACTGGGTTTCTAATTGACAAATTCTCTCTTTTGAGGCATTGATTATGAGTTGTTGGGCATCAATCTCTGCTTCCCGTTCTGTGTAAATTCCCAGATTAACTTCAGATACTTCCGTTCCAACTGACCTCATCTCTACCCGATCAGTGTGCACATATTTGTTTTCTTTTTTTGGTTTAGACAACGCTGTGTCCGTATCTTCATCTGTTCCAACTGCGACTGATTTCATGGTTTTGTCCAGCAACAGCTTACTATCTTTTCCATTCCACTCTTCCAGATGTCCGCTCTTGATGGTTATTTCCAGTGCGTGTATCTCCTCGGTCAGTTCCCTGAACTCCTTGAGGTCACCGCAGTCGCTACTCATTGTGCCCTCGAGTCCTTCCTCCACATTCACCGTGTTCTCAATGTCAGAGTTGTCCGCGCTACGCGCTCTCTTCCAGATCACATCCTTGGCATCCTCGTTGTCATCACGGGTCTTGAACTGGGAGACCAGTTGCCTCTTTTCCTCCTGGAGGACTGCGATTCTCACCTGGAGGATGGGTATGATCGTGACCTGCTCCTCCAGCTCCTTCAGCCTTTGCAGAGCTACCACCATTTGGTCACGGACGTGCTGAAGGTGCGTGGGGCCGAGACTCGTAACCGAGGCGGTCCTTCCAGAGCTCTGCGCGCCCAGCCTGAGGCATCCCGTGCTGCCTCTACTGCCCATGGACGAGCTACGGTGGACATTCACGTCGCTTCCTGAGCCGGCGGGCTTGTTCCCGTTGTTGTTCTGATTATATGCGCCCAGGCCAGTGAAGGGGGAGCGCGACCCATGCGAGCTCACCCCTCCGAAGCTGGCCAGCCGGCGACGGGGATGCGGCTGAGGCGGAAGCCGCCTGCTCAACTCCTGATCCGAGTGTTTGAGGGTCTCCACTGAGGTCTTTTCCAACACGGGGCTTGGTCTTTGTGAAGCAAGAGATCTGGCAGCAGGCCGAGGCTTGGACTCATCAGGTGTCTGAGAGGCTGCTGCTGCTCCGTCATTCCCGCAGGGTTTGTTATCCGACGGGGAACCATGTGGTGGAGGAAGAGGAGGACGACCTCTGGTTGAAGAAGACATGCCGAGAAGTCTTGCATCGTCACTGCTTAATGATGCCGAGGCTTCCTCTGAGTGCCACTGGCTGGAGGAACTGGCACTCGGTTTGCTCTCCTCATTGTTGGCGGCCACCCTGGGCCTCCTCTTAAGGCTTAGACGCTTAATGGTGTCGCCGGGCTGGAAATTATTCACAAACTTGAGGTTGTCCACGTCCCACTGATAGCCATAGTCGATCCCCAGGTAGTTAGGAACGGACTTTTCAGTGTTTTGACCGGCTAGAACCACAGTGGAAAACCATATTTTATTACTTTATGCAAAAAAGAGTGCACTCGAAATATTCGTTCTTGCATGTGACCAAAAAAAACAACATTAGGAAAAGCTCCTCCTTAAATACTTCGATTTACAATAGCAATGCGTTTCTGAGGATGGTCCACAGTAACAAAACAAAAACAACAATACTAAATTAGAAACTTAATTCTCATACAGTTTCTTGGTGTATTCCCTCTTCTTACCTTAGCGTTACGCTCTCATAAGCGACCGTTTCTTTTCGAGTCTACCTCCTTTATATCACCTCCAAACGTTTTGGACTCTAAACTCCCTCAGGCTGTCCCACCATCGGAGGAGGGACAGAGGAGGATTTAGCCGTTGTGTGGACACTGTTTTTAGTATAGTCGCTTTTCTCCAAATGCTACGTCTCCCCACATAGACTGAACCCACTCTATAATTTACTGTGCAACTCTCCCTCAGAATGCCTCAAAAAACACAGGTTTTCTCGACCACAGTCATCTCCCAAGTATTTCAGCTCGGTAAACACACATAAATCGTTGAATTTTTGAGTTCATTAAATACACTATGACTAAAGACGTGACATATTTTCTGCATTACAACTTCCAGTTGTGAACACACCAAGAAAAGTAAATAGTACCTGACTCCGTTCTCAAGATGTAGCTGCCTTGAGCCATGAATGTGATTCACAAAGTATCAACGGAGAAATGATTTTATATCCAGTTGGAACTGTAAAAAACAAAAAACGAAGCAAATATAACTCACATTTGGACGATTTGCTTGCTGATGCATCGCCGTACTACGTCGCTCCCTCGCTCAGCCCAGGTGCAGCAGTCAATAACAGCTGACCTTACAATGCTTGCACACAGGAAATGCAATACGGGCCCTGAGTGGTTACAGTTAATTCTGCAAAAAAAAGTACAGCAATGCACAACCGCGCCTCACCGCATCACAGTGGCGTATCACTTTCTCATCAGTAAGCAGCACCTTCTGTCCTCAGCACACAGGGGGGGTTTGAAGGAGAGCAAAGAACGCACAAAGATCCGTCAGCTTCTGGTTCTGTAGTGAATATTAAGAGTTGTGTTTTAAAATTGAAGTTAGTTTGTTCCAGCAGCAAGAGACTTAGAGAAAAGAACAACGATGTTCAAGGAAAATAAATACAAAATATGGCAATAGAGCTAGATTGTCACATAAAATACACACGTATATATGAAGATGTGGCCAACAGGTGTATTTCCGTTCATGTGGATTATTCCAAAGGCTGCTCCCCTGTTCTCTGTCTCTGAGCCAGGTGGTCAGTCAGCCTACGACGGGATGTTGGGCCGGACTTTCTTCTCTCAGCACGCTTTCCCCCACTTTAGCTGACGTTAGCTCATAAGCGATGTGATGTCACTCACCTGTGCACGAGAAGGGGGCAGCAAGATGGAGGTAATGCAACGTAGAAGGATAAAAAAAAAAAGAATTGTCTCAAAGTATGAGTTGGGACGGGTCGAATGGCTTTGTTTGGACATTTATGTTAAAGAGAGCTCGTGTTTCCTCCTTTTCCCTCGTTTATTTCGCATTTGTCTGTGAAACTCCTGTAGAGTTGACGGTGCGGCAGTGGGAGAGCTACTGCGCATGCGCAGAGCTGCGCCGCCGCTCCGTCAGGCGATGAGTTGAGCGCGGTGAAATATTGATGATGTCCTCTCTTCTACGACTGCGAGGCGACTTTCTTACAACTTTCTGCAGACTTCTGTCCAAATGAAGCGCTGGTTTAGTTGCATATTTTAACTAATTATAATCAAGAATTTTTATATTTTTTGGAATGTGTTGTTTCTCTTAACGTACATTCACAGTGTATTTTTACTGCTAAAGGCTTGGCAAACATAACAATTATATTTATTATATTGGTGTGAATATCAATTTTTCATGAGTATTTATTACATTCACTTTTCTCTCAACGAGCTGAATAAAACTACCCAATGTTCTTATTTTAAACACTATAAAATGATTTGACTACAGTATTCCACAAATTACATGATGGTATCAAATGACAACAAATAATTTGACCATCCTACAGTTGTCCACGTGATGGCCGACGTTTAGTTAATGAAGTGACTGCTTTTTAATACAATTGAGCAGAGTTACCAGCAGGAAATGGCCTGCTGCCCCTCTTTTGCTCACACGTCATTTGTTTTCAGCGGCTTGTAAATTGCACAGCGACACCATGTGGACAAAGTGCAGAAAGACATCTTGCACCCAACACCAAACAACCACACTAAATCTCTACATGGCACGTTTGAGCCAAATAGCCAAGACAAAGCATGTGTACGTTGTACTTTAATTATTGTGTGTGTGTGTGTGTGTGTTGTGATCAGTTGTGCGTGCGTGCGTTTGTTGCTCTCACATGATGTTCTGTTTTTGCAGCTGGATGGTTATCATTAACCTGAAAAGGTAAGCGGTGTGTGGTTAACCATCATGCTCACGGTGGACACTTTTATCACGCCGGATATCTTGTTTGGTTCAAAGTTCAGCTCTTCGGCCCTTTTTCACGTAGGCTTACGCTGTAAGTGCGCAGACCTTTCACCCCTCTGTGTTGGTGTCCCAGACGGAGACGCACTGCGACAGAGACAACATGCACTTTGAATGGTTCTGTCTGTTACCTTTATCAGCCTTTATCTTATTAATAGTGGTCAATCCAATCAGGTAGAGTCAGCGAGGACAATGACTCCCTCCATTTGAACTTTACTCCTCTTCAGGATCATGCACAGAAGGGATGTTATAGTGCTGGTCGGACATATCTACTGCAACCTGTGCACCATTCTGTTCCAAAAGGGGTTCATTGCATGGAAATAAAAGAGTTGAATCCATCTCATTTTCATTTACCGTTTTGCAGCTTGCTCTAATGAAAGTGGTATTGATAATGGCCGTCGAGGCAATGTAAGGAAATAGGAATTAGGCTAGGTGATGAATGTAGTGCTGTGTAAACCATGAAAACATTGGAAGCTTTTGGAATAATTACGCACTTCTGCATCATGAAGTTAAACAAGATCAAATTGTTAAACATCAGTCGACCACTCACTTCTTGCAGAAGAGTACAGACCGGAAAATCCCCAACAACACGAAAGCTGTAATGAAGGTGAACAGGACATTGAATCAAGCTGTGACCATTGTTGCTTTAAAAAACAAACCACTATCTTTGCACTTTGCCCTTTAAACCCACAGTTAAAGAAGTGATCAAACCAACTCCTGACGGTGTGCAAAGGACACGTGTGATTGGTCAGAAGAGCTACACCCCCCCGTCCCTTCCCCTATCTCCGTTCTAGAGTCCACCTTTTTAACTTTGGCTCCACGCTCACCTCGCCTGCTTCAGCCATTAGGTCCCAGTCCCGATCCCACGCCTGACCGCACGATGTCCGACCGAGGAGCCTTCGACACCGACGTGCAGACCCTCACCAGGTTTGTCCTGGAGGAGGGCAGGAAGGCCCAGGGAACCGGTGAGCTCACCAACCTGATCAACTCCATCTGCACCGCCGTCAAAGCCATTTCCACCGCCGTCAGGAAGGCCGGGATCGCTAACCTGTGAGTCCTTTTCACTTCATCCACGTGCACACCTAAATAAGTAGGGGGGGGGGTATAGTTTAAGCCTATAAGACGTTTAGAGTCGATAAAAGTTGTTATTGTCATGTGATGACTTTCTCATGCTTTTGTGTAATTATTAGTAGGAATCGATATCCAGGTAGTGGTTTTTTTTTTAACTACATGCTGTCAGACATAAAAATCAGTTGTCAAGTGTTGTGTGTGTTCCCCCGGGGCGGAATGGGTCAAGGAGATAATGAACCCCTTCATTCCTTTCTCAGGGGCTTTAACCAAAATAACAAAACATTTCTCTCGGTTTACAAGGGATTAAAAGATTTCCTCCACGTGTCAGAACAGACGGCTCTTTTTCTTCTGATCCCTGATTTCCTCTGTCGGGAAGGTACGGCATCGCCGGCAGCACCAACGTGACGGGGGACCAGGTGAAGAAGCTGGACATCCTGTCCAATGACCTGGTCATCAACATGATCAAGTCGTCCTTCACCTCCTGCGTGCTGGTGTCAGAGGAAGACGAGAGGGCCATCATCGTGGAACCAGACAAGCGGGTACGTACATCTGCGTGCACATGCATGCACGTCCGTGCAGGCATGTGGTCTTTTTTTTAAATTTTTATTAAAGCTCTCTGCTATTATTGCCGCTTTGACATTTGTTCTCGAACACACAGGGGAAGTACATCGTGTGCTTTGACCCCCTGGATGGATCCTCAAACATCGACTGCCTCGTCTCCATTGGGACAATTTTCGCCATCTACAAGAAGGTTAGCGACGACGTTATTTTAAAAAACGCTGATGTTCTTATGAGCAAATCATTTTACAAATCATACAATTCATACCCCGTCACTTTGTTGTGTGGCCCTGAACTCGTTGGCGTGCCATTGTTCGTAGACCACGGACGGTGAACCCTGTGAGAAGGATGCTCTGCAGCCCGGCAGGAACCTGGTGGCTGCTGGTTACGCTCTGTACGGCAGCGCCACCATGATGGTGCTGTCCACTGGTCAGGGAGTCAACTGCTTCATGCTAGACCCCGTAAGTCGAAGGTTTTTGTGATAGGTGATAAATGAGTTATCTGTTACTGCGACTGCTCCTTATTGCAGCTGGTTTCTGT
The DNA here is from genome assembly GCF_964276395.1 of Gasterosteus aculeatus. NCBI lineage: Eukaryota > Metazoa > Chordata > Actinopteri > Perciformes > Gasterosteidae > Gasterosteus > Gasterosteus aculeatus. The sequence continues at coordinate 2,967,970 of NC_135702.1, read as the reverse complement.
CTTTCATTCTGTATTCATCTTCTCCACGCATTTCTCTTTCAGTCAATTGGTGAGTTCATCTTGGTGGACCGAGACGTGAAGATCAAGAAAAGGGGAAAGATCTACAGCTTGAACGAAGGATATGCACAGCATTTCTACCCGGACGTGACCGAGTACTTAAAAAAGAAGAAATTCCCAGAGGTAACGGCCACTTTGCAAAGGCCTAATGTGGATAACGTGGTCATAATGTGGTCATAATGTGGATAATGTGGTCATAATGTGGTCATACGCGGCCGTCATTACAAACAAAAAAGGAGCTGGCTTACTGTCCCGTGAATAAAATCAATTCTTCATCACACGTTCGTGTCCCTAGGATGGCTCTGCTCCGTACGGCAGCCGATACGTTGGTTCCATGGTAGCTGATGTGCATCGTACTCTGGTGTACGGAGGGATCTTTTTATATCCCGCTAACGTCAAGAGTCCCAAGGGCAAGGTGAGCGGTGCGCGGACGGGTTTGCATACGTCATCATCCGACGCGCGATCGAAGACGTGCCTTCTCACTCCCGCGCGTGCGTGCCTTTGACAGCTGAGGCTGCTGTATGAATGCAACCCCATGGCCTTCATCATGGAGCAGGCGGGGGGCGTGGCCACCACGGGATCCGTGAACGTTCTGGACATCCAGCCCACCAACATCCACGAGCGGGTTCCCATCGTCCTGGGGTCCCCCGATGACGTGCAGGAGTACATTTCCATCTGTAAAAAGCATCACAAATGAGGTATCCAACCCCGTTATTCATCCGCCTTCACCCAAATATATATATATATATATATTTATATGTCTGCCTGGAATAATGTATAGTTCTACTTTTGAATTCAGCAGGTTTGCGCTGAACGTCGTGAAGCAGGACGACGGGAGGCTCCATGTGGACATTCATTGTTTGGTGCTTTCTCCTCATTCCCTCAACCGATGAAGGAACCTGGAGCCCCACTGAGCCTAAACAGCCTGTATGTGTCTAATCCATTATGGCCTCTGTAAGTGTTATTTGTAGACACCCTGTATTTTTTAAATTAAAGGCTGATGACAAGATGCTGCTGTTCTTTGTGAGTTTTCAAAATAAAACAAAAAACACCGCAGCCCGTTCGCCCTAAACGGTACGGGCCTCTTTCTATCGGGCCGAGGGGGTAACGGGACATTTACACACCGTCCCACCCGGTGGCCATAAAGGACGGGAAGGAGTCAAACGGCGTGCTATCGCCGCGGTTTATTCAGGAGCGACGTCTTTGTGGTCCGTGGGCTTTCAGCGAAGGAGGAGAAAAATAGTCTTGACGCTGCAGCTCGAAAATCCCACAGTTGTGTGGATCTCTGGCTGCTGATGTCATTTGGAAACTTCTCTTTCCCCGTTTCTCTATAACTGACATCTTGGCCGCCTGCGCCCTTTAGAATATTGCATATGAGTCACGCGAATGATGTGAATTGATGGCAGATGTACGATCAGAAACTAAAGCCTCGGGCGCGCAAACGGACCTCTTTGTCTTTCTAGAAAACATAAACCGATTTATGGAGCTCCAGCGCGTTGGATGGGATCCACATCGTCTGGTATTCAGTAAAAACTTAACCGTTTCCTCCCTTTCACGTGCATTTATCGGCGTCGGCGTTCAAGGGCCTCAGTGCCCACGAGACACGCCAACACTTTACGTTACAGGCCCCTTTGTTTATTTCCATCTTGTTCCCACTGTGTATGATTATGGGTTACTGAGTCAATATTTAGATTTAACAGGAAAAGCAAAACCCAGCCTGTTTATTTTGCCCTCGCTACTGTGTGTGTGTGTGTGTGTGTTTTAAGAGAGGCACTTCTGCTGCATTTATTCCAACTATTAATTTGACTCAGAAAAGCAGAATTAATTTCATAAAAGGAGGCTGTTTTTAGTATTAATCAAACAATCACTGCCTCTGCCAACTTGATGGGATACGTGATGCAACACGTCGGTGGTTGCTCTGCCGTCTCGTCCCTTTTGTTTCCGTCTACCGGGACAGGTCAGTACCTGCCGCCTTGTTCTCGTCTCGTCTCTGATATCCAGCCGTGTCCAGACAGGCTCTGTTTCCTTTCCCCTCTGCAGCCGCCGGCTTACTCGACGTCCTCCTTGTTTTCGGCAGTTAAGAGGAGGGCGGGTGACGGGTTGCAACGACCGACGCGAAACCTTCTTTGACTTTCACCCGCGGAAAGAGTTTGAGTTTAATCTTTCTACGCGGTGAACTCGATTCTTTCTGTCAGTCACCAGACTCCACATTAGCTCCACCGTCCTCTTGTTTAACTCGTCAGCGTGGCTTTCCTCAGCACGGTGACAGTAGGCAGACTGAGAGCCTGTGTTTAAATTCAGAATAAACTCTGCATCCCGGACCACCCTGACTGCAGCGGACTGCTAATCCAAATACTGCCCCAACGTTCGCCCAGAAACGACCCATATTTGTGCCTGACGCATCCCCGATTCTGCCCCCCCCACCGACTTCCAACTAAATACATATTTCAATTCTTTTGGAAGCAGCAGTCCAAGTTTCCTCACACCACAAGACTGCATCATTGTATTTCCACATCCACAGTCAAAGCTTTTTTCTCTCTTGAGTCTCGCCTTCGCTGCACCAAGATGGTTCGGTTACTTCTCTCAGTTTCGCATTTGATGTTGTATTAAATATCTGCAAAAATAGCCTCCAATCAATACGCACGAAATCGATCTTTCCTCTTGTTTCATCCGCGTTGTAATCAAATACAGCGGGCTGGTAACCCGGTGTCACGGATCAGGACAGTTGGACCAGACCACCGCCGGTGCCGCGCCTGACACCGGGTGGTGTGTTTAGATTAAGAGCATGTGGTTACTGTCCCCGTGGCAGCCTCTGGCCACCGCAGTCTTTTCCACTTGCAGGATGTGTGTCTATTAAAGTTTAGGAACAGTAAGTATAATATGTGTGGGAGGAATTCAACCACCAGACTTCACAGACTTCTACATCCACATTAATGGGAATGCAGAATAACAAAGGAAGATCTCTGGAGTTGTCGCTCTTCACATGTGATACAGCTCTGCGGTTCTTTATGTGTCTTTCGCAGCGCGCTGGAATGATACGCGTCTCCTCGATGGCCCGTGCTTTTCAAACAGCCCCCCCCCCACCCACCCCCCAGTTGAATGCCAGCGAAGCCCCGGGTCACATCTCATTTTCTCTCTCCTGAAACAGCAGCTACGCCTCAAAGATCGAGCTCACAAATGTGCCTCGCTCTGGCCGGATGCCGCCGACTGAGTTTTCAGAGCGGCGCAAAGGAAATGAAAGGCTGGCAACCATGTATTCTGCAGCTCTGCCCCGAGGGACTGTGTGTGCGTACGTGGATGAGGCAAACGTCCAATGATCCCTTCCAGCTCCGACTAAAGTATCTCATGTCTGAAGAAAACAACATCACCTCTTTCTACGCGGGCCACTTTTTGCCAAGCTCAGCTAACGGGCCGCTGGCTGTGGCCTTTGACTCGCCACACGAAGTGGACGTCGTCTCCTTGGCGTCACCCATCGGTTCGTGAAGTAAGGTTTTGAAGCCCAGAGCTCAGCATCTTGGCGTCTGCCATCTTGGTTTTTTGGGCCTTTTTTTTCCGCAAAAACCGAAATGACACAAACAAATGCCTTTACGGCTGCTGAAATGTTAAAGTGTACTTCCTGGAAGCTCTTCCTGTGAAAGGGTTAAAGTTCTAAGATTCTTTACAAACCTGTTTGTTTCAACCTGTCAATCAAAAGGTAGCCCCGCCCCAGAGCGCACCCTGCAGGCAAGTTTATTCAGACCCCGGAAGTCGCCGCCTCGTGTGGCCTAATTTTATAACCTATACGAAAGGCCTTTGATCATCTCGTCACATCTCGCCACACTTTGTGGTCGGCGAAAGTCATTACACCAAACCGTCCGCATTCATTGACATCAACACGACGTGGCGGCGGATTAAAGCTCGACGAAGGAGCCTCCTGAGTCGAGCGCCGTATCTCTTCCTCCGGGATCCGGGGAGTGCGATCGCCATCGACACGGCGTACCTCCTTTGCCCCCTTCGCCTCCTGTAATGTGGATGCTTGGTTGTCTTTTTTTCGCCACGTCTTTCAGCGGCCTCGATCTCGTGAACAATGACTCCTTTGTTTTGGGGTCGGGGGGAGGTGGGGGGGGGGCATGTCTGTCTCTGAGGAGCGATATATCCTCTGGGTAGAGAGACGTGATCAGAGTTTGGAGAGAGCAGTTAGGTTTCATACCCCCCCTCCTCTCTCCTGTTTGCCCTCTCTTTTCATTCCAGAACAGCTCCTTCTCCTCCTTCTCCTCCTTTTACCTCTGGGGGAATTTATTATCCCCCCCCCCCCCCCCCTTTGAAGAGAAATGGCTCCGTTATCTTATCGTTACCAGACCCCTGTGTTTCTATACTGCAGGGCTCAGCGTTGCTTCTGACAGCACAGGTTTTACTGCCAGAGTCATCAATCGACTACGGCACCCGCTATCGCGACGCCAGCGTCTACCTCCTGTCTGAGGTTTAACTATCTGATCTGTTCAACGGCCCTGCGTCTGCTTTCCTGCAAGATCCTCGAGTGAAACAAAATCCACTCTGGCTGTTTGTAATGTAATCCAGGTTTACTTCCTGCCGCGGCATTAATCTGCCCTGGAAAAACATGTCAAAGGAATCTACGAGGCCTCGCTAATGGAGAACTAAAAAAAAACAATCGATCTGTTCATCCTCGTAACGCACCGCCGAGCAATCTTTTGGGCTTCACCAGTCGGGAACATTCCCGAGGCCTCTTTGGCTACTTTTCAGCCACACCGGACCCGTGTTTGAACTTGTGGCTGTGCTCCCCTACGGACGCTTCCCTCCGAGAACATGTGGCACCAGCCCAAAACATCTTTGGTGTGATAACAGCCGGCAGTGTGCTCTCAACACCGGGAGAGAGAGAAAGACGCTGCTCAGCTAAATGCTAAATGTCCCTCTCGAGGTGATCGTCAACCCGATTACATGGAAATCCTTAGAATAGAGAGACGGGCGGACATTTGAAAGCATCGCCCTGGAACTAAGAATGCCACTAAAGTGGGTCAGATCGATCCTCTGCGGGTATCTGGATACCAAATGTCGATACAGCGCACAACAAAAAGACAGACAAAGGAGCGCCCTTGGTCGCGTAGCCTCTTGTGTAACCGCAGAGCCCCCAAAAGCTGAAAACAACTGTTGCTGCTCTGACTTCACAGCGTCACCAAAAACACACAAACTCATTCCAGAAAAACCGAATCCCTGCGGTGCCGTGTGGCTGATTCACCGCAGACTCGCTGCAGACCGACGTTGTGAAAACCTATAAACTCCTCTGTAATGTGAACCGAGCGAGGACAAAGGATCCGCATGTCAGACGGACACATGAGAAGTTTCCATGAGCCACAGAGAAGTGGAAAAAAGTGCAGGCAGCAAAAACACTTTTTTAATATTGACTCCTTTCCCTCCCCTCCATCCTCTCTCTCCCCCCCCTCTCTCTCGGCCTCTCTACGGGCTTGAAAGCACTTGAATACAAAGTATTCTGGCGTTGCAGCTTGCGTCTAATGACTTCTGACAGCAGTGGAGACAAACTGAAGAGCACGTCTGTCTCTGCGTGAGTATTTACGAATCCACTCTGGGGAACCGCATTCCAATTCTGGAAACACTGTTATGTGCAAGTCGCCGTGAACGGCCGCATGCAGGAACCAGCCGATTTCACGAGGAATGCAAAGGACGCCGGCGCGCACATTTACCTCCGAGCAATCGGAGAGGTTTGGTTTGCACGAGTGGAGCGTGTGAGTGAGGGCAGCTGCCCGCTCCATCACGCACGGCTTACTGGCTCGGCTCAATCCGGCCGTTGTTCTCATCTGGCCGCCATCCAGCGCCGATGGGATGTTGGTTCTGCTCCGCGGTGTGAACGCCTCCTTAAAAGAGAAATGCAACTGCGGCCGGCGTGCGTTCTCCAGTTTTGGTTGTTGGAGGGACGGGCGCTGTGCGGCCTCTCTGCGCGGAGACCCTTGAGCAGCCCACCGTTTGGGCTTTCCCTGACCTTTGATGTCGCTCTAAACTGAGCCTGCAGTCGTCCTGTTGCTCTGGTATGCCAGCTGGAGGAGGAGGAGGAGGTGGTGTAGGAGGGTGGGGGGCTGTTTTGGGTTCTTTGGCTATGAAACTCTTCTGCACTTGTCTTGACTCCTCTCTAATCTCTCTAATTGGAGTGTGGGAGGTGGCGGGGGGCGGAGGGGGGTGTGAGGGTCCCCCTGAGAGCTGTCAGATCTGCTGGTGCGACGGGGGTCAGACGAACACAGCTACCCCGGGGCGACTGAGTGCTTTTCTTCTCTGTTGCCCCCTCGAGGCCCCCGACTGACGCACTCGCTGTTTGTTTACACGGCCCGAAGTTGTTATTCCTCCTCGCACTTCGTTTTTTTTTCTCCAGGCCCTTAGCAGAAGGTAAAGAATGGGGTCATTAGCATCTCACACCACTGCTCACACTAAAAAAAAGGCCAGTTTTTATTGTTTTACTTATCCCGCGTGAAGGCCTGTGGTGCTTTCGCAGCTCCTTCTCTGGAAACCTCATAAACCTCCAGGCCGACATGCCTTTATTGGCGTGTGTGTGTGTGTGTGTGTGTGCAAATGTCTGCAGGGCGCTCGGGTTCGCCGGCGTCGTAGCTGGTAATCGAGGCTGGGTGTGTTTTTAATGGCGGAACGCTGCGAGACGGGAGCGGCGCGCGCGTGTTGCAGCAGCTGTCGTCTCCTCCTGCTGCGAGGGAGGCGACGACGTCCCGGCGTGCTCCAAGGAGGCGCCGCGTGCAGGTGTGAGAAACCATCCGGGAGCCAGAAACAAAGTCATCGACGGGAGATGCTTGAGTGCAACTTAGAGGATTTCTATGTGCGGATACCTCGGCACATTATCAGTTAATTAATACAAATCCTAGCAGAATTTGAATAATCACTTGCCTATAGACCATTAATACTACATTCATAAAGAAACTTTTACTTTTCGTGCCTTCAGTGGGTTTTGTGTTTTGGAATATTAAAGTAGAATTCTTTAAATGAGAGCATCACTTTTAGCCTTAAAGATCTCAACAGCTATAAAGCAGATGGACTCAAATAATTAAATAGAAATAATAAAAAAACAGCTGTGATGTGTACATGAACGTTTCAATTCATTCTTTAAGAAGTTAATAAAAAGTTTTTTTTAAAAAAAATCTCTTTACGTACTTCCGTTTGAAAACAGCTTCTTGCGTCACGGCCTGTCGGACCAATCAGGGTCGTCGCAGGAACCTGGTGCGCGCATCGCCGCCCCGCCTCCGCCTCACAGCCGCTGCAGCTCGGGTGGATGCGGGTCGGAGGCGGAGTTGGATGCGCGACTTCGGGCACAAGGATACCTCTTTTTGGGGGGGCAAAAAGTTTTGTGATATCCCCCAAAAAGACGCAAAATAACGCGTCTTTGTGGGTTTCCGAAGTAGCGCGAGAGTCTCCGGAACCGGACTGACTCCAAGAAACAAACTCTTCTCGCGTTTTCTTCCGACACCGGAGACGTTCGCTCGTCGCGGGCATCGTCCGCTGACCTCCAGGGTATGAAACCGTCCGGGAGGATCCCCGGTGTGACGCAGCGCGATGGAGCCACGGAAGCCCGCATGAAGTCCAACTTTCTCCAGACTCGCTCTTCCGGGACACGGCAAGTCCTGCCGTACTGATGGGTCGGACGGCGGTTCTGATGAGCGCGGCGTGGGTCCTGCTCGTCGGGCTCTGCGTCGCGTCGCCTCCCCACGGCCGCCGGCTGGTCTGCTGGAAAGCCATCCTCAAGTGCCACGGAGAGCCGGAGTGCCATTACGCGTACGACCAGTACCTCTACGCCTGCGCGTCCGTCCTCGGCGGGGAGCGCAGGAAGTGTCCCAGCCACTGCATCTCGTCCCTCATTCAGCTCAACCTGACCCGCAGCGGCCCGGCTCTGGAGGACTGCGACTGCGTCGTGGACCCGGTGTGCCGCGCCACCAAGGAGGCCATCGAGCCGTGCCTGCCGCGCACCAGCACCGTGGGCTGCACGGAGGCCCGGCGGCAGTGCGAGCTGGACCAGCCGTGCGGCTCCGCCATGAGGGACTACTTGTTCCACTGCCGCAAGCTGTTCGGCGGCGAGCGGTGCTCGGACGGCTGCCGCCGGGTCATCGCCGGCATGCGCGCCATACCGAAGGCGCGGCAGCTGGACACGTGCGAGTGCGACGGCGCGGAGAGGAACATCTGCGAGTACATCAAAGTCAGCATGAAGACCTTCTGCGCCGACCCGGCCGAGAGGTTCGCGGGAAGCGGCTTCTCGGACGCCGAGGACGATGGCGACGACTATTACGTCGACCAGGGGGATTATCAGTACGCGGAGGACTCGGGCGGCTCGGCGCCGTTTCGGACTCCTTTGCTGAACGTTCTGACCACCATTTTGGTTTTAAGCAAATGCATCTGAAAGGGGCCGAGGGAAGCTGGACGGAGGCTTCTGCGTCGTTTCTCCTTGAACTAACATGTGGGGCTTTTATACGCAACACGGAACCTTCTGGCCTGCGCAAATTAATCCAATTCAGCACACTTGTATGTTTGTAAATCACTCAAATGTTATATTTCACCATGTGATAAATACCCGAAGGAGCTTTTTTTTGTATGCCACCTATGTAAAGATAGATTGTACAGTATATTGTATAAAATTTATTTTTTTGTGAGAATATATCTTTATGAGTAATAAAAGATTTGCACTGTATGATCAGATCCCCCCCTGTTTTTTTGTTTTTTTTGAGGTGATAAAACTGGCCCAACTCCCCACGATGTGACCAGTCAGAGGCGTTGCTGTGAAAGCAGAGCGCTTTCCTACACAGACTCTCTCTCCCACAACCCCTTCATTAAAAACCAAAGTTGATGCAAGCCACTGACGTGCGTCTGAAACCCCCGGGGGGGGCAGATGCAAGAGCGACACACTTGACCTTGTGAACGTTGGTGTCTGCAGACGTGGGTTTAGAGTAAAAGCGCTCAAACAGTGGAGAGGAAGGTGGATCGCTCCTCCAAAGGAGCTGGTGGCTCGGTTTGTTTATCCTCGCCCCGGCTGTTTGTTAGAAGTCTTCACAAAAGACCCGCTGAGAAGATGTGTGTGTGTGTGTGTGTGTGTGTGGGTGGAGAGATTAAGCGGCCGACACACTCCTCTGAATGTACGCGCACATTAAATAGAGAGCAGTTGGCAAATGGTTCATGTGGGGCTCCGTCTTAGCGTTTTTTTATCCCTTCCGGGTGGAGCAAAGAAATGTTGGTAATTCTACAGGAGTCTTTGTTCTTTAAGTACCTCAGATTACACATCTTATCTTGTTTTCTAATCTTTTCTTACGACTGGTGTGCATATTTGAATCCATCGCCAGATGGATCTGGGACCAACTCTTTTCTGAAGGCGTTTTAACGGTTATTCACCGGTTAAACTGAAAACGCAGCTTCAGAAACGTTTCACTGTGGATTTAACTCTTCATGCCTTTTTCCAGTCGCAGCTCTTTGAGTGTTCTTGATATTCACTTGAGATGCATTATCTAAGGTGTAAGAGGCAGTACTACTCGCAGTAGACTGTCGGCCTTAAAACAATTCATTTGACCTATTTTGCTTCCTGAATTAACAGCTCGGTAGAGTTATAATTATTTGCAATCTGTACAGTTCCAGTTCCAACACGCTGAAAATGTCCCAAGGGTGAGAAAAATTTAAATGCGCTCACAGTTTTTTCAAAAGACAACTTGTTGCATCCTGATACTAGGTCCATTTTCACAGTAAAATGCCGTTTTTAATGGGTGAAAGCAGCGGCGGTGCTGGGAACACACGTCCGTTTACGCGCCTGCGCCCGATGTTATGGGACGGTCGGCTCTCTATACTTACCAAAAAGCCAGTGTCCTCCTCCTTCACTCGTGATAATGGCCCTCGAAAACCATTGATGGCGGCCATGTTCCTTTTCAGGGAAAAGCGATGGGCCCTCCAGCCCATTGATCGGGGAGAGAAGTCGAGTGGCACTTCTATTATGGAGATGCAAAATACACAATGGTGCAGCGGCACAATGTGTGGGGGCACTTCATTCACCGCGTCACCCTCTTTCAGGGTGTGGGGGGAGCGCGAGGAGGCCCGCTATCCCCGGAGGAAGACAGAGGAGGTATGTGAGAAAGTTCAGCTTCTGTTACTCCGTTGAAGTCCGGCGGATACGTTCATCTGTGCGGCGGTCGGTTGTCTGGCAGAAGTCTCCGACGACTTCTATGAGGATGACGTTGTTGAGGTTTGAAACTCAACAGGAACGAAAAAAAAACTATCATTGTTTAAAGAGTCTTTCTGTCTGCGGAGATTGTTGAAAAAAAGGCCAACAAAACGAGGCGCTGAAGGCAGTTGAGGGCCTTTGTTGTGGGAAGCCAAAGGCGGCCACTGTCACTTTAAGACGGAAGGCCTCTGCTCCAACCATTAATAATTGTAATGCCTTTTTTATCATTGTTGAGAATAAAAAAGGGATGCGTTCCGTACGTGGGGCCCCAAGCCATCATTTGCCCTGAAATGTTTTCAATTAACTTTTGGCAACAAAGAAAAATGGGAATGTTGTGTTTTTTTTTCTCCCCCTGCCGAGACTGAAGAGCTTTTGCTGCGGGACACCGAACATCATTAAAAATGCCTCAGCATAACTCAAACTGCTACTTGGCCGACCTTAACTCTGCCCCGCCCTGGATCCCCCCCCCCCCCGTCTCCCCCATCTCCCCCTCTAGGGTACACTGGGAAAAGCAAACAGGCAATGGTACCGGAGCTGGACGTTGATGTATTGTGTAGCCACTGGAGTAACGTGAATCAGTATGTTCCCCGAAATACGTCAGCATACCGCGAGACTCGGCGTCCTGATCTGATTAAAACACAGATTTGTCTTGGGCCGATTCCCACTATGCTCAAGTTTGGTGAGTGCAGATGGAATGCAGTAACTGCCTCGCTCCTGAAGTCCCAGTGGAACTTTGCCAAATAATTCAGAAACTTCTCAGCTGCCAAACACACTTTTTCCCTTTTGAGCCTATTTTCAAACTGTCAGTCATTGATGAAAGAAGAAGATGCTTTTGATTCAGTTGCATTCGGCCGGTTGCAGTCTGGAAGATCGCCACTAGATGGCACTACGCCCCGCTGGCCCTTATAGAATCAAATAAGCACAGTCGGGTTTCCGCTAAGCTAACAAGTAAACGTAGAAACCTCATCTACTGATGTTTAGTCTTTAAATAAATCTTTTGGGATTATTGTTGGACTAAAGTCTATCTTTTTGCAGAGCGGAGGAAAAAAAGTCATGCTGTAGCATTGAATTAAGCTGGGGGGGAGTCGTATGGCTATTTGATCCAACTTCTATGTTCCAAAAAGCGGTTTATGTTCATACATGCTCACATTTAAAGTATCCTTGACATCGCAAAATATTTAAGTTTTGACTAAAAATACAAAAACCAAAGTGAGAAAACCAAAGTGACCGACAATAATCGGATGTTTTTTGGGGTTGCGGTGGACTTGGGGAAGGCTTTTACACAGTTGGGAAAGGTGGAGAAGGGGTTGATTTATGATTGAGGGTTCCCGGGGGAGGGGAACACTAGGGGGGGGGGGCTGAATGTCAGGGATTTTAAGCCTCTCGGTATAACGACGCACACAGGGAATATTTAATCAACCAATCCGACGGGTTTTCTCTACCCGCCCTGGCTGGAAGAATTGTCCCTCAGTTGCCTCCCCTGATCACCTCCCCCCTGCGACCAAAGAGCACTAGCGGTGCAAAGGAGTGCGAGAAGAACAGGAGGTGGGGCCGGGGGGGCCAGGGAGGGGGGCCGGGGGGGGCACTCAACAAAACATAGCTGACAAGGGGCATAACTTCATTTCCACGGTGCTGGGACAGCTGTGTGGAGTAATCTGCCGTAGCAGCCCTCTCAAACTTCAATGCCTTTAGTGACCCGGGGAAGTGGGGAGGGGGGCACCACCAACTGTGTGCAGGCGTTTAGGAGTGCGAGGGGGCTCCTTTCACACCCTTCTAAGGGCTTTTGTTTAAAAAAAAATATCCCTTACCTCTCCTCCATTGAAGGCCGGGACTATGTGTTTATGACAGGAGCAAACAATGGGCGGCGTTTTGAAAGCGGCCGTAGATTCTTTTTGTTGCGGGTGGGAAACGGGTTTGCGGAGTAAATAACTGAAGCTGCTGTGAAGTAAAATGAACTACTCTGTGTTTAAGCTTTGAAAAGTACCCAGAAGACGTTGCTGATGCCGTCCAGCCGTACGTTTTGCAGTTGGCCATGAAGATGTTTTTCCCCGGGCTCATGATTTACGTAATAATCCCGTCCGAATGGATTTTGAGACGGCGCATTTTCCCAGATGGAAAATGTTCCTCCACATAATGAAGTGTGTTTGATGAATAACCCCAAAAGTGCCATTCATTTCTGCGTTGGAGGTTTCTTCTGTTGAGGATTGCGACTAAATATTAGCAAAAAGAGAACCGGGCAGTCCATGGACGAGGAGGGGGTTCATTATTTTGTGCTAACTGTTCTGTTGAAGGCTGAAGAAAGAACAAAACATCTTGGCCTAAGATAATGGGCCGAGGCCGGGTCGCTGTCCGCAGTGAATGGGGTCTCCCCGGAGCTCAATAAGGTCCCAAAGTTTTACTCCATTATGCTGACATCCTAAGGGCCAAGGGGTACCACCCCCGGTGGTTAGCGCTCAAGTAGCATTCATCACCCCCTACTACACACACACACACGGACGACAGACACACACTCCTTTGGGTTTAAACTCTCTATTTATGAAAGACGTTTTTGATAACGTGCAGGGTTTGACGCCTTCAAGATTTCACTGTTCCTCTAAAACAAGGAGAAAATAAACACCTTTAATGAGCTCATTTCCGTCTCGCCGCTCTGTGTGCATTCCTAAAATGTAGTGCAAGGCGGCGGCAGTGCGCCGCTGTTTGGTTAACAAGGCACGAGGATCTCCAGTCATGCCTGCACTGTTGCCGCTTAAAGGACTAAATCCGTGAGCAAACACGGAAATCAAAGGCCGTTAAGCTCGGCAAACATGACAGTCATCCTTTTTGGCAAGTCCACTGGCGTGAAAGCAATAACTCGGTGGTAATGATTTTTGCAGAGCCTAATCTCTGCAGAGGTTCGATTCATTCATTCATACCTGCGCCTTGACCTTTGTGACATTTCCAAGGGCCTTTCATTTGGCATTTGTCTCTCCAAGTAAATACAAAAACATGCACTCATGTAAAGTATTGTCTGTATCTTTAATCACTCTTCCATTAGACTTGTCTTTGACCGATTGAAGGATTTGCACCCTGATATGTTAACAATGACATAGAATGAGTTTACATTACATTTAAAGAATACATTTGTATCTTGGTGCTGCTTTTGTTTCCACTTGAAGAGTTTCAAAGTGACCTTAACAAAAGTTTCTGTCACCATGTATAATGTCTCTTTTCACCCAAAAGTCTATAGTTGTTCTCCGTCAGTTCTCGCTCCACCCTCCCTCTGCTCATCTGGTTCTCATTTACGCAGCGCGGCCAGCTGGAATGTGCTCGTGCCTTTAAAGATGAGTTATTAGCCCATTAATACATACTCGGGCCAACGCTATTTTAACCCATACAGTGTATTGTTTGTGGTCAAAGTTCTTCTGGATCTAAAAGCAAGACTGATTAATGCAATATCTCACCAGGCCTGACGTTTAAAACATCAAAAAGTGAATGTTGATGTTGTTTCATTTGTTTAATGTGAGGTTTGAATGAAGGATTCCTTTGTTAACATTATTACAAAGATGTTTGTGCGTACTGAAATGAGCATGCTAATTCAGCTAGCTTCTGCCTCCTCATCACGGTGACGTGGCAAAAGGGCAGGACGGAAAAAAAACCCACGTGTCGTTGTTTTCTCCTTTGGGTTAATTCTAAAAACCATAAACTATGATAACGTAGGTGGGCGGCGCTGCCCCCCCGGGGGGGTCAGAGTCCTTCGGTCAGTCGGTTATGAAATGATGCACCCTATTTGTTGGGAGCATCCTTAACATGACACGCTGTTTCCTTCTGCTGCTTATGGCTTTGCTGCTGTAAAAGACAGTGCTGACGTTTGAAAAAAGAGGTTTCTGAGGAATTCCCTTTAATTTGACCTGTTATAATCCTGCAAGATGAAGAGAACTTATAGGCACTTAAATCACAGCCAGTGTCGATTCAATGCAAACGTCAACAGTGTGTAGAGTGGAGGATTGTTGCAAAAAATCTTTATTTAAAACCTATGCTGGATTCGACCTGTTTTTTAAATTTTAAAAAATCCTATACTTCTTTACCCTTGATAGTCTCCTCAAACTTTAAAACATTTAAAATAAAAAAGAAATTAACAAGACATGCAAACCTGCATTATCTACAACTGACCTCAAGATGGCTCTGTTCTCCTAACAAAGGTGAGAATGTTAATGGCCTTAAATCCTCAGCTCTGTGACTCTGTGTCAGAGATGTAGCGCCTCCTCTTAGCAGGGGTCTTCATTGTTGGAGTCTCCCCTGCACACAGCTTCCAGGAGCCCATCGGTGTTGCAGCTGCGTGTCCTGGTGCGCTTCGCTCCCCTGCAGCTGGACCAGCTGGACCAGCACGACCAGTTACCCTCCTGGTTTACGGTCGGTGCCGCACCTGCGCATACAGCATTCTCAAAAGACGAGCTAAAGCGCTGCGCACGGCACAGCCGGTGCCTCGGCAGGCTCGCCGCCGCCGCCGCGATGCATCCGCTCCCTCTTACCTGGGTCCTGAGCTTTGTCGATCTTGTAATTCTGGCAGGCCAGGCCTTCGTACAGGTGTGGGCACAAGCACACGCACCTCCCGCCCAGCAGAGCCAGAGTGGCCCCGTTGTGACAAGGCTTACACTTGCACACGTTGTACTCTGCCACGTAGTCCGCAGTGGCCCGCTTCAGGTTCGATATCCTCGTGTTGGCGCCAGGCATGTCCAGTGGGACTAACATGTAGATGGGCTCTGCCTGTCGGGTAAAAAATATCAAACGGTGCACCATTTCACTTGCCAGAATATGGTAATAACTATATTTACGCTAATGCCAGCATGCTCTGAAGGACAATGCTAATGTGCTTATTGTTACGCAGGTATCAGTCCAACCATATCGGATGGCTATTTGGTATCTATCCAACAGATCAAATGTGAACCTCATGGAGGCGCTAAAGAGAAAGTCAGAGGAATCTATCCAGCATACAAAATCAAAATCATCAGTCACAATCATCCATCTGGAAAACAACAAACTGTTGTCCTCACAGCGCGACGTCTGTAAAGATCACCAATCCGTCAAAGCTACCTCGCTGTAGAGCAGCGCGGGCAGGTCGGCGAGCGTCCGGGCCCAGTTCTGAAAGGTGGGGATGTCCATCACTCCGTCGCTATTCAATTTAGCCCGCATGGCGACAGCACTTTCCAGAGTGCCTCCTCTGACCGATGTCAGCACCTTGTCCACCACTGCTTTCCCCTCATCATCAACTGTGCGACAGGGGGAAACTTTTAGGGACCTCACACACCAGATACACAACCGTAAACCTTACTCCTACTAATCACAATGTATTCATGGGTTCTGGGTTGAGAGGACTGGATTGGATTGGCTTAATGTAATGTTATCTTCCATAGTTCAGGCTCTCATGGCCAGTGTGCCAGAGCATCAATCCTGGCAACCAATAACTCTACGTACACATGTGGCATATTGTGTTTAATTAAGATAGAGACCTTTACTTCTTTATCAGTGTGATCAGCTGAAACAGGGAAAGCACACCTGAGTCTTTGTTCGTCACGGCATTGCATCCCTCACGATTCACGTCTCCCTTGAACGGAGTGAAGCCTGTGAAGTCGGCTGTGATGCCTACTTTTATGCATTTTTGAATCTTTCTCTCCGTCAGATCTGCGAGGATCACAAAGTACAGACGGTGAGAGCAACCTGGCGACAAGTAGTTGGAAGAGGGACTGCGGCGCGCTCCTACCTTTCTTCTTGATGGTGTCCTGGTTGAGAACGTAGATCAACTCATATTCGCCGCCGGTCTTCCCGTTTTTAGTGTAGTGAGTTCCGTAGTCCTCCAGGAAGGCAAAATAAACCCCCCTCTCATACTTGACAGGCAGAGATTTGACATGCTGAAGGAATTCGTCGGCTGTTCTGAGGTCCCGGGAGCGCATCCTGTAGGTGCTCAGCTGCACGGAGCCCTTCACCCTCATGAAGCTCTTGTTCTGAGTGTGCAGGTGAGAAGCATCGGTCAGAGAACACAATCGCATGGTCCCGATTCATTTGAGAAAGACACTGCGGCGATTTTTTTTACCTTAACTTTTGAGTAATCGTTGACGTCCCTAATCAATTGGTTCCTGTCGAATTGAGCTCCTGCCAAAGCCTTTGCAGTAGAGTTGTACACCCCAGTCACGGATGGCGCCTTTGAGGCGAAATTGAAGGTAACCACGGCACCAGCTCTAAGGCTGTTCTCTGTCAGCAATTCCTTCATGACCCCGTGTGCTTCTTCATAAATTTCCTTCGAGGCGGTTTCTTCCACTATAGTCTGGAAGGAATAGGGGGCATTAAAAGGGAAGACAGAATTCTCCACATCCTCACCGATGGAAATTGCCGTTTCACAAATGGTTGCAGCTCACCTGATAGTCGAGCACACCGACATTCCAGGGAAGCCGGTCGTGCTTCAAAGTGTACGGGTTCCTCACTCGTGTGCACCTTCCGTTGAAGAAGTCGTTGTAGAAGGGGTTGATTCGAGGCTCCAGGCCCAAGATGTTGATTCTGGTGCAAAGACACAGATGCAGTGTTACAGCTGAGATTCTAAAGGGGTTATGAAAGGGCTTATGTGGCGTTGAAAACGCGCCAACGCCTCCATCTTATTCACCCGTATCCTGCCGTCCTGCCTTGTTCGTTGTTATCCAGGACGTCCCGGCCACAGGGCCTATGAAGAGGTTCGCAGTCCTCATCTGATCCATCCTCACAGTCGTAGTCCCCGTTGCACTGTAGTCTTTTACTGATGCAAGGACCTGCGGGAATCAAGCTGATGAGGCTGGGATACCCGGACAGGTACTTTACAGGTGCCAAAGGCTACAACATCTGTGATATCGTGCTAGCGTGAAGCGAAAGTCTACCCGACTCGCACTGGAACTCAGAGTCGGAGCACACAGGTGGAGGCGGTTTGGTGCAAACGCCGTCTGGTTCACAGGACTCAACGTCCCCCATTGAGCCGTGGCAGACGTCACCGCCGAACTGGCCGAACACTTCCACGCTGCGAGTGCGCCTCTGAGGATCACAGGTGACATCGCAGCTTGTTGAGTATGGGGCGCCGTTTGTAAAATGTCGCACATTCTAAAATCCTGCGCAGGTTTGCTACATTTAGCATTATCATATGAACCAAAAAGCACGATGATATTCGTGGCACTTTTTCAAACATTTAGAGAGAAATTCATGTAAATTTATGCAATAACTTGATATTGTTTGGCAGTAACACAAAGTTGTTAAATAATATAAATATCAAATGTAAATCTAAATATAAATGTTATATATAAATGTTAAATGTAAATGTTAAATGTAAATATAAATGTGAAATGTAAATGTTAAATATAAATAAAAATGTTGCGCAAAACTGCGCAGGATTTTAGAACGTGCAACATTTTACAAACGGCGCCCCATAGTTGAGGGTCAAAGGCAGAGAGCAGGGAGTTTATGATTGTGTTACTATTAGGCTGACGGCAAAATATTTTTAAAAATTAAAAATGGAGATACCGTCTCAATGGAGTTACAATCTGTTTTAGTGAATAGATCATCAAATACCATCTAAATATGTAGTATGTAATTAAAGGTAGCTCAACTATATTAAATAGGGTTATATAAAGTTGCGTTATTCAAGAAAAATGACATTCTCAATTACCAGATTGTCAAACCATTAAAACTTTCAATTATATTAAAAAAATTACAAAATAAGAAAATTGTTTTTTTCATTTAATTAGTTTATTAATATTAGTTATTGAGTTCTGTGCTCAGTTGCTACAGTTTGAATGGACTCACCCTAGAATTTGTGCAATTATCACACAAGCTCCACTCTGACCAGTGGCCCCAAACACAGTCTACCGGCGGTGGATCAGGAACGTCCTGTCCCCTATTAAAGTGATATTATGTGACGCGAGAGAGCCTCACTACGTGAACACAACAACAATCCTTGCAAACTAAATATCCAATATACGTACATTCCAGTTCCAAGAAGCATCAGAGTGAGACAGAAGCCCAGCTGGAGAGCAACTCTGGTCCTCATGATGAACGCCCGAGGAGACAAATGGTGCTGCGCGTCCGTCCTCGTGAAGTCGTTTGAGCTGCTCCCTCTCCGTCAATGATTGTTCAAGTGCAAAAGGACCATGTTGTTGTCGTCTAAGTCAACAGTTTGGATTTCAGCTGATATTGATTCAGTGCCTGTGTCAAAGTTTAAAGTGTGTGTTTGAATTAAAACATGTTACTCATCCTCAGTCGGTATAATTTGTTCTTCACTGCGTGAGCAGAGGCAAGAACAAAAAAGTAAGTTGATTCATTTTTATCCCCCAATAAATACACCACGATTGACTCAAAGCCACAGAGACAAATAAACTCACGCTCAGCTAGATGTGCACATATGTTGAAGGTAAACAAAAAAAAGTTAATTTTTATTTTGGGAACGCTTGGGCAAGGTCGTTTCCAGTAAAATGCAGTTCTCCAGGGCAGAGCTAATATTGAAAGAGGCTGATGTCCATGGTACATTTGGATCACCTTCTCAGATTGCGCAGCTATCCCCCTCGCTGTGGCCAAACTGTCCTCACGTTCTGCCTGCACGGCTTCTGAAGTGCAGACGACGTGTCTTCACACGCTGATGGTGGACAGGCCAATGAAGCCAGCCCACCACCAACTAACGTCTCTCGCTGACCATTCAAACGCTGTTTCAAAATATAACGTCCAAACAAGCCTCGCCCCGTGCACTGGGAGCTTCGGACGGTTTCACCTAACGATCCCTCATGTGATCCGAGTGGCTTCTGCTGAGTCTGCAGTTCTACAAAAAAGGAGGGACTGCGGTGTGTCTGGACGACGAAACAGGGAGTGCAGATGACTTCTCTGGGTGGCCAGATGAAAGCGGCGGCGAACTGCAAAGCGGATTCTTCATGATTATGATCAAATTAGCTAATAATTCGCGAATCCGGCGAATCATTGCTCGTGAACACATTCTCACTGAGTGCAGCATTCTGACAGGTACTTTCTGCTAACTTACATAAACACACTCGGACTATTCCCTGATGTGGCCAAAGTCAACCTGGGGGATGGGGGGGGGGCGTCGCTGTTCTTTCCATGAATCTGCGAGCATAGCCGGGGTAGGCTGGGGGGGGGGCTGTGTGGTCACGGCCCGCCGGAGAGGCACAAATATGTGCTGAGGTCACCCCTTTTTTACGACGTTCGGCAGTTTCCTCCCAGCTTTCTCAGGAAGCCAGAGGGTAGGTAAGGTGCTTGGCCAATATTTCTCCTTAGTAGAAATACTTCCTGTTTTCTTTGGCGGGGGGGGCAGTTGGAACTGTGTGGAAACACTTGTGCGACAGCCGATCGCCCGGCTTTACTTTAACTTACGCGCGCAACGTAGAGTTTGTCATCGCATGCGTCAGAAAGCGATGACGCTGCTTCCTGCTACTCTGATTCATATTTATTTATCCGCGGCAGTTGGCAGTCGGACAGAGAGGCTCACATCTAAGACGACCTAAATGATGGGCTGGAGATCAGTGGCTATCTAAGGTTCTGGTTGTGGGGGGCAGCGGGTTCTGGCGCCCTAAACGCTGCATGTTTGGATAGTGGCCTTCACAAGAGGGCACTTCCCATTGTCTGCGTCAGCGTCACAGCACAAAAATAAACCCTCTCACGAGCATGTGCTGACTTGCGCCATCTGGAATCTTTTTCTGCAAAACGAACTCCCAAACTTTTCCTTTTCCCACACAGTGCTTTTTACACGAGTAGCACAAGTAGCATCCAACGTGTCCTCTTCCATGCGAGTGTGCGGTTACATTGGGGTTGGGCCACTGATCTAAAACGACCACAATCACATTTAGAAGAAATGGGAACCATCATTCGAAGTGTCATCGGTCAGTGATGCAGGACCGGAGAGACGCGTCATTAAAGAGAAAAGGTTACATGATTTTATCATATACTGGATATGCATGTTGTTGCATTGATATACTGGTCATAAAAGGCATAACATAACAATATAAATTGCATTTTGAGTGTCAGATGTGCTGCAGCTACAGATACACGCGTTTGTTCCCGGGCTTCTTCTGATGATTTAAAATGTTTAATGAGAGGTTATGAAGGAGATCATTCCAGTGGTCGCTGGCTGAAGGGAAAACAGACTCTCAGCTAGTCACTTATCTGGCTCCTGATGGGCTCATCCCCTAAAAACCAGCCTCTGTCAGCAGAACACAGGATACAAAGGCAGGAAGCGAGTCCTTCCTCTGGCCTTTTTCTCAGCTCGCAACGCAACATCCCAGAATACGGTACGTCTCTGAACCGTCGAGCAGTTTTCGATGTGGCAGAACTTCATAAATACAAAGCACAAATACAACCAGAAGACTGCCTGGGTTGAAGTTATCGCCGCTGATTGCACTGCAGGGCGATGTGCACCGTGCTCTCTCCTTTCGTGCATCTGTATGGATCTGCATGCATGAGCGTACCGTGTGTGAGAGCTGTGGGAACAATACGTGCGGTCGAGTCACCCATCAGTCACTTGTATGTTGTCTGATATGTGAAATGAGATTCATGTTAGTCGATGGCTCTCTGGAAAAGGAACAATGTTTTACAGAAGTGAAACCCACCAACAGTGACATCGCCGTGGCGCATGTCTGAGTGTAGAATTATATGTTACACGTGATGTTTGATTTCCTTTCCCAATGATTCGTTTCTACGTCTTTGTCTTTCCGCGGAAGAAGCTCTTTGTCTTTTTAATGGTGGCTGTCCCTGCTTATACTAACAACCTGGTTCTCCACTTAATCATCCCAAACAAACACACATTAATGCTTCTGCAAACACGGGTCGCAACGCTCCCTCTGCGACTTGAGGATTTTCAATCTGGGAATCTCCCAACTGGCATTCAGAGACGAGACGGGTAAATATAAAAACCATCATTAGAGGGCTAAATCACCGTATGCTGTCGAAAAAGCAAAATAGACATTTATGCTGAGGAATTTGACCCATTTTCCACCATTGGTTGTTCGTTTCCCCTCACTCCCTCTGCGATTCCGCGAATGACCTTTTAATCCCCTTTTAATTAGAAAGTCATCCGATGCTGTCGACGGAGGAAGTCGGGATACATTCACGCTTTTTTTTACGGCCACTTCTGAAATGTTGAGCAACAAAGCAGCCCTTGCTTCATCTCAGCTTTTGCCATTTTCTATCAAATGAAAATCATATGTTCACATTACCCAAAGCCTCGGCAGCGGGGACCTACTTGGGAGGTAAATATATTGGAACGTAAATGCTGCATTAACTTTTGGGCCACTTGGGGCCAGCAGAAAAAAACCATCAACTCATCATCTTTTAAAGGAACAGTGTGCATTTTTGTTACCTTCGAACGAGGCTTTTATACCTACTTATGGCCTTTAACAGAGCCGTCGTGTTTCTACAATAAGCCAGACCGGACAAACCAAACCTTAGGACCGTTCTCTCCCTTTTTCACATCGCCCACAGCGGTTCTCCTTCACGCTTTTGCAATCTCAGTTGGCCGCCATCTGCAACTTCACCGCCGTCGGCCGGTAAATTCCCACACGCTGCGCCTTCGGGTTGACTGCTTGTTTCCCACGAGGAGCAACATTCACTCCGAACGTCGAACCAACAGCTAAATCTACTTTGCTTTCCCACCAACCGTGATTTAGACCTTTTCTTGGAGGTCCTGAGAACCAACAACAATGAGCTGAAAGAAGCTCTGAAGCTCCATGGAGCAGAGTGACAGTCACGTGGGTTCATTAAGCCCCCCCCCCTTTTCTCAATTGGTCTGTTTATTAAAAAAATCTGCATAATTGCCTCTTTAATTAAATAAGTGTCAAATCTCTCCTCATATGACACAACCTAACGTTTGCCCCCCGTGACCCGCTTCCCACTGGCCCTGGTTGCGCGTTCTCCTCCACCCTCGGCGGGTGGCGGTGACGGGGGTGACGTTCGGCGGCGTCCAGAGCCCGCCCCCTTTTCCCTTTAAAGTCCGCAGCCCGTTGCGTGCGTCAGTCAGCGCGTGAGGGGTTAAGCGGGCAGGTCGCAGCGGTCTCTCTCCCTCTCTCCCTCCTCTCAGCGGACTCCTGCCCGGTTCGGCTCGGCTCGGCTCTTTCTTTTCTTTTTTTCTTTCTTTCAGCCGCCGAGGCAAAAACTCGGGGAACTAAAGTGAGAGTTTCCCCCCCCCCTCCCCCTCAAACTGCGGCGCGTCCACGTCTCGGTTTCACGCAGGTAAGCGCGCGCGCCGGTTTCTAGGGTGTCTTCCTTTTTTTTGAGTGACGTCGCAGCGGAGGTGATAAAACCTTCCCGGAGGTCCGTGCGCGTTTCTCTCCGCCGAGCTGCTTCCCCCCCCCCCCCGCCGCTCGCTGTCCTGTCCTGCAACACCGCCCCGGGAGTACGACCCAACTCTTAAAAATCACGCGCGTCTCAACTTTGAGCGTTTCGCCCGGAGGTCAGTTGGTCTCGCGCATCTCCACCGTCCTGGTTTAATTATCCAGGCGTGGACGCGGTGCGCGCGGCCTTCGTGTCCTCGGCGCTGTTTCACCATCTCGCTCACTGAGTCATTGCCTGATTTCCTCCAGATGTGCGGCAGTTTACGCTTCCTGACGGCGCAGGATTGTGACATTTCTGCCCTTTCGCCGCAGTTATTCTGCTGACCTTTTTGTGTCCAGTGCTATTTGTGTCACGACACCGTCCTCTTCTCCCCACTGTCCGCCTGTTAGTGTTCATCTAACCCTTAACTCACTTTTTTTAATTTTTATTCGCCTCTCCTCCAGCGAGCGGGATGTGACACCGCTGTTTTTATGGGACACGTGTTCCGCTTGTGTGACTGGAGCGACAACCAGCCTTTGGCCTGGTCTTGTTTCAGTCACACAACGAGCTGCACATGTGTCTAAACGTCACCTGCACATATGAGGTGCGGCCTGCAAGGAGGGAATCTGCTTCTGATCGTTTTACAGCTGTGCAGCAGCTCCTGTGAGTCAAACAGCCATTTGGTCTGATTTGCTTAATGGAGATGAGGCAGTTTGCCCTCGATGACCTGGTATCTTATTGCCTCCTGTATGGCTGTAATTTCATTTTTATGCATCTGACTGATTACTTGATTTGCTCATAAACCGTATCTCTAGATTTTTTTTTTTTGTATGTGTGTGTTGTGTTAACAATGTCTTTGAATGAAAACGACACTGATTTGAATTGTTTTTCTCCTTTTCCCGAGGCTCTTTTTACCCTGCTTACACATTTTAGGACCGCTTGACATCGTTGTGGATGAACGAGCAACAGCCGAGGTCACACTCCGCCTCGGGGCTGTACGAAGGCTCTCGTTTCCTTTTTGTAGCTGCTAAACTGAGCATCACGAGATCCTGCGCTGTGCTAGCGTAACATCGGGTAATTGCCCGACCTTTGCACGCTTCCAACCTTTGGTCCGTCCCACGGCGAGCGCGCGTCCTCTGCTGCTGGTACTAAAGGTCCGTACGTCCCACACGGAGCCGCTTTGCCATCGGTTGTGCCTGAGTGCGTGCAGCTGGTACCACTTTGATCCGTCCGCTCCTGCCTCATGTGAGGTTGCCGTTGGGTTCCTGCGGTTTACAGGTGTTTGACTGTGGTTGAAACGGTTGGTGTCACCACATGCAAATACTGCCAGCATGCTTGGTTTTTCTTTAAGGGTCTGTGTGGTTAAATCTCTATCTATGGAGGGAATAACCTCCATAGATAACATACAGATTTGATTGCAGGAGGACCGTATATTTGTTAGAAGCGGCACCTGCTCGGTCGCTTCCTATCTTTTGTGTTGACGCGTGTGACCTGGGTCCTCACGATGCGTTGATGTTTTATGGATCATGTGTCTTGCTGTACCGCTCCATCTCAAGGCTGTTCCTGTGGTCGTAAATGTTTACGGCGTTTTAACCTATTTTTATTGTTTATGGTGTGAGCGACAGCTTCAGAGGTACTTAAAGTTGTTTCTTTGTCGTCCAATTTTTAGTTTGCACAAATGCCTTTAACTCTTCATCCTTCCCTTTTTTTTTTTTCTGTCCCTCTTGCCACACGCGCTTCACTTTTTCCGCCTCAGACAAAAGCCAAGGAAAGCATGTGTGGGTGTTGACTAGTCTGTCCGGTTGACCTCGCCGCAGCTTTAACCTCCCCCCCCCCCCGACTGTCCACTTGTCCAGGTGAAGCTCGCGCCGCACCATGTCTGCAGAGGTGGAGAGCAGCGCGCCCCTCCCCGCCGAGCCCGGCATCGCTTCGCCACCTGTGGCCTCGGCCGCCACCCCTCCCACCTCGCCTGCGACGGCCACGTCCAAGGTCCCGTTCAGGAAAGAGAAGAAGAAAGGTGAGCGGCACGTTTGGGGGGGGGTGTTTGAGACGTGTGGTCTCATCGCGTGAAATCGTAGTTTACTTGATGGGTCTTTCTTTTTACAGTGTCCGAGAAGACCGATGAGTACCTGCTGGGCAGATTTCAAGGGGATGGCGTGAGGTACAAGGCCAAGCTGATTGGCGTGGATGACGTCCAAGATGCCAGAGGAGACAAGATGTCACAGGACTCCATGATGAAACTTAAGGTGCAGAACAGGACTTTGCACCGTGCATTTTAAAGCTGCTATTGCTGATGTTTTTCAATAAGTTATGTGCGTTGTGGGTATTGTGGATTCTCTTTTCCACCATCAGTGTCTCATTGCAGAGGGCGACACTACGCAGGTACAAGGTGCTACATGGACTTTTTTATTTTTGTTTTTTTGTAGGCCAACCAGGAAGTCCACATCGTGCTGCTGGGTTCTTCTTGTTTGCAGATTTTAAGCTGTGGCAGATGTTGAGCTTTATTAGAACGACATAAATCTGAGGGAACGAGTGCAAAAAAAATGACTAATTCACCAGTTTTGGGACTCATTCCTGCACCGGCCTATTGGCTTCAAGTTGCACAACTTGTTTCGTTTAGCAAAAGATGGAAAACTGCACGTGTTGTTACTTTGACACCAGGGCATGGCGGTGGCTGCTCGGTCCCAAGGCAAACACAAACAGAGGATCTGGGTCAACATCTCCATGTCGGGCATCAAGATCATCGATGAGAAATCAGGAGTAAGTTCTGCCCTCGCGTCACGCAAAGAGGTTAATGTGGTTGTGTTCGGCCTTCTGACGGAGCCTTTGACTGACTTATTTATTTTCTTTCCCCTCCATAACTCAGGTGATCGAACATGAGCATATGGTGAGTAAGATCTCCTTCATCGCCAGAGATGTGACGGACAACCGGGCATTTGGATACGTGTGCGGCGCAGAGGGGCAGCATCAGTTCTTTGCCATCAAGACGGCGCAACAGGTAACGCTCCCAGATGAACAGGGCCCGCACAACATCGCGCACAACTCTGCGCTGCAAGGCAGTCAACGCCTCTCTGTGTCCTTCCAGGCAGAGCCGCTGGTCGTTGATCTGAAAGATCTCTTCCAGGTCATCTTCAACGTGAGGAAGAAGGAAGTAGAGGCCTCTCAGAAGGTAACGCGTTCAGAATTAGCTGCACTTCAAACCGAAAACTGTTCCTTTTTTTTTTTTTCATTATTTCAGAAGTTGTACAGTGAACATTTTTCTTCCGTGAAAGAGCAGCGTTCTGGTGTGGTCACCCGGGAGGGGGTGCACATCGTTTTTGCCCCTCCCTGAATTCAAACACTGCCTCTCTGTGTTCTCCCAACGAATCACATCCTCCGACATTCCATCGAAATGATGTGAAATGACGCGTGCCTCCAGCGAAAATTAAGAAAATAAGTGTAGTCATTAACAGTCCACCTCTGTTTCCAGGGGGAAAATGGCAGCACTGTGGTGGAGGTAAGCACTTGGGAGCGCTTGTTTTCTTCAAACCGCTTCTCCGACTCTGTGCCTGACCTGTCTGGCTTGTTTTCAGAATGGAAGCGGCGCTTCGCCCGGTGTGGCTGCAGAAGTAAAAGCTGCTCAAGTGAGTCTTTCTCTACATTCAATAACGTATCCTAGTTCTAGAAGCGGGATCATGACTGCATGTTTCAGTTTCTTTTCTTTTTTTTTCCTGCCTGCAGCCGGTGGAGCAGCTTGACCTTTTTGGAGCCATGTCGACCCCTCCAGACATCCAGTCTCCGAATGTAAGTGTGCCTCCACAAAATGGTCCCTTTTTTAAGATCTGGGAACAGAGAGGAATTGTGCTTCACCAACGAGGTGCAGCTGGACATTTGCATCGTTTTACATGCACATTTTTTGAATGCATATTAAAAGTTATTAGAAAATGGGGAATACACGTGTCCTCTTGTATAAAATGCGATCGATGGCTGATTTTTCTGCACTGAATAACATCACTTCCCAAATCATTCCATATGTATGAACTCAATTCTCGAATTGTCACAATATAATTGGTGGTTTTATAAATGTAATTTGCCTATTTTAGACGTCAAAGGGCTCTTTAAGAATTGAGTTTGTACCATTCCAATTGTTTGTCCAACCCTTTTTTTTACAAAGCTGCTACAAGTAGAACCCATGACATTGTCATTTCCTTTGACACGTGCACACTTGCAGTGTTTTTTTTTACATCCGTTGCTACGCCAGCTCACTAACTGGGCCTCTGGCCAGTGAGCAGCTGCTGACTTCAGCATATTCAAAAACCTTCCTGCTGTCCAAAGCATGCAAGAGTTTAGTACAGTCTTAAATTGTCAACTTGGAATATGAACTCTAGACTTTGCTTCGCCGCTGCGTTTAGCATGCGTGCTGATCTGTAGGGGTGAATATTCTACAGGTAGCAGCTTTACGTTTGTGATTAATTCTTCATTTTGATAACGCGTGTCTTCTCCTGCAGAACTGACTCATAAATCCATTTTTTTCTCTCTCACTGTCCCCATGTTAACCAGGACTCTAATGATATGCCCTTGCTGGACTTTTCCGCTGAAGTTGACAGCAATCAGAATTGCATAAAGGGTCACTCCTTTGCCACTTCCTGTGGCCCCGACCGTAGGACCTCTCCCCAGACAGAGAATCCATTTTCCTCCACGTTTGGCTACTTTCCAACCCCAGACAGTGACCCTTTCAGAGACGACCCCCTTTCCAAACCGCCCGCTTGGTCGGAAGCCGACAATCCCCAGGTCCCCGTCGGCGCCGCTAATCACCTGAACGGCGCGGCCGGCAGCGCCTGTAAGGCGATGGGTAGCGGCGGTTTGATTGGAGACCCCGAACACCTCGCGGAGCAGATGAATGACTTGTCCAGTAAGACCATGATCCTCGCGCTCAATAACGGGCAGTGGCCACTAGGGGGCACGATGTCTCAGGGCAACACAATTACCATGATGGACCTGAATGAATCTGCGACGGCTCTCTCGACCAAAAACCCATTTTTCGACTCCCCTTTACTAACCGGGCCCGTGTCTAACGGCGTAACGCATCACCCGCAACCGACTCATAGCAGGGATTCAGTTGTCATAAGCCCGCCTCCGCAGAGCTCTAAGGCCGGACGAGGTCGAAGGAGCGCAAAGGTGATGGATGAGGCATCGTAGAGCTGCATGCGTGATGCCTGTAAATGGGTGGAATGCACGTTTCATGGAAAACCACTTGGGTTGCTAACATCTCCCTTTTCTCAACGTTTGGGTGTTATGCGTTGGTGTCTGACGGGAAATGCCACACGATGGTTGGGGTGAGATGCCGGGCCTGTAATTTAGTTGTATGTAAGGGTTTGATCCAGTCTGTCTTCCTGCATGCACTGGTGGTCCTTCGCTTTTCTAACTGGCTTGTAAAAAAAAAAAAAGACACTTTACTGCTGCTGAACTTTGGCCTGTACCTTTTTTTTTTTTTTCTTTCTCTGCTCTAAATCGATTTTTCTAACGTTCACGCTTCAGTGATGAAAGCGCTGGTAAGTGGCAAAGCATGCGTATCAGTTAATATCATTTCGTAGTATTTCAGTCATCGCGTAGGTAGGATGTAGATCTGTGAACGAGGTGCAAAAATACGTGTGTGTGCATAATCTGTAAATGACGTGCATGTTCTGTTCTGTGTGACCAGTCCACAGTAAGTGACCTGTTTGGCGCGGAGCTATTTTCTGCTCCAGTTCACTCTGAAGGCTCGTCTTCCTCGGGTGACTTTTTCAACAGCACAACGCCCCCCTCCATAGCTGCACTGGGTAATGCACAGGAGGAGCACTTATGAGATCTAAAGTTGTCCTTTTTATATTTCATTCTCTTAACTTATTATTTTTTTTTTAATATTCAGGAAATCTCCAGTTGGGTCCTCCAGCTCCGATGGGAGTCCCCGCTGCAGGCGTGTGGGGAGCCTCCATGGCGCCGCCGTCCATGTTCCCCCTGCAAGGAGTGCCGGCTCCAGGGCCGAGGCCCGCCTACCCCCAGCAGTCTGCCTTCGGCGGCGTACCAGCACCACCCGCGGTGTGGGCCGCTCCGGTGCGGCCTCAGTTCGGCGCCGCGCCTTTATCTCCGCCCCACCTCAACTGGGGCCAGCCTCCGCCGGCTGGCGCTCCCGGTTGGGGTCAGCCTGTCATGTCCAATCCTTTCCAACCCGTCCCGTTCCCTGCGCTGGGCGACCACCAGGGTCCGTCCCGCCCGCCTCCTCGGCCGCCCGGTAAGGAGGCACCGGCGCAGGTGGAGAACAGCGCCTTCACCGCTTTGGACCCCCTTGGAGATAGAGAGAAGAAGATGGGAAAAGACATGTTCAAGGACTTCCAGATTGCCAAACCTCCCGCCATCCCGGCGAGGAAAGGGGAGCTGGCGGCCGCAGGGCCCGGCAGCGGCGACGCCGGCGCCTTCGATCAGTACTTTAACAGCAAAGTGGGCCTCGCTCAGGACAACGCAGATCACGATGACTTTGACATCAATCAAATGTCAGCTGTTGTTAACGGTAATCAAACTGACATTCTGTCCACTTGCCGTGTGACTGTAACTGAGACTTGTCGCTGACTTGCATTGCATTTTCCTAAACTAGCGCCTGCTCCGGCCGCAGCTCCGAGCTTCAACCCCGGCCTCCTCAATGCCGCCTTCTCCGCCGCTCCCATCGCAAGCAACTCTGCACCGGCCCAAGGGCTCGGTCAGGACATGTTCGACAACGCATTCGGGTCTCCCGAGTCCAGTCTCTTTGGGGCACCGCCTGCAGTCATGGTACATTTATAAAGATGCATATTTAAACCTTTTATTCAGCATCCCAAGAAATAATTTGTAATGGGCCTATTTTATTTTTTAACCTTACAGCCGACTGCTGCAGTCGGTCAGTCTTTCGGGGATCCTTTTGGAAATCCCTTTGCTTGAACCCAACTGTATGAGTAAGTATATGTTCATGTTTGATCATTCCTTAACTTGCATCATCTCTACAGGGTGACCACAATTGTTCTCACTTTTGCTTCCCTTTGCCATCACAGTTGAAGTGGAGCAAATGGAAATCTTCATATTGAATGACCACCTTTGGGACGACCTGGGCGAGACAATCGAAAAAAATGAACTTTTCTCACTCTTGTCCCTGTCCCACCCCCTTTTTTTACACTTTCAGGTAGAATGTTGTGTTTTTCCTATCAAATCAGTAGTTTCCTTATTTCTCAAGACCACTGATCTAAGAAGTAAATGTTTTGTACTGATCTGCTCAGGAAAGGTGTGTGTGTGTGTGTCTGTGTGTATAAAGTTCTGTCCAAAGAGATTCACTGCTGATGCTGTCTGTATTAAATAAATAAAGTAAGTCAATCATAATCCTGTGAGTTGTCCAGTGCTTTCTTCATACTCGTATAGATGTTTCTATAAACTATATCAATGAATACTTAAGGTCCATATCCTTTAAATATATAAAATGTTTAATAGAGATCTAATGAGCGTGTATACACTTAAAGTATTGAGCGAAAATTACCGTCAGCCAAATCTATTTGGAGCATCATAAGTAATCCTTAAGCGCGGGCGCTCAGCGCGTCACTGTCATTCTGTTACATTAAACATGATTCAACTGTGGAACTCCTCGTGGAACTTTGTGGAACCTGTGGAACTTGAGGTCTGATTGGAACTACTGTAGATTTGAGTTTCCTCATTTTGTTACATTTGTATGAAATATTCTTGAGCTCATTGCTTGACTCAATATTTCACTACTAATAGCCAAGTAGGAATATTTAAAATGTACTATTCGATGGCTAATCGCATCTACATTTCATTGCTGTGTTCTAGGACTGGTGTATTTGTATTTGTGTATCATACTCGTACCCACTGAATAAAGACATGAAAAAACTAAAGAACTGTACAACCTTTTGCCCAATAGCAGCGCAATGCCCACACATTCCCTGACAACAGCACACGCTCGGTTACGAGGTCTTTCCTCATCCACTGCGCCGCAGCAACCTGACTACATTTCCCACAAGCCATTGCAGCGCAAGAAAATACCGCGTCACGAAAAACATGGCGGATTAGTGTGTCCATGGGGTCCGCTGCTTGCCATCCGTCGCTGATTTAAAAAAGAAAAAAGGTTATTTCTCCCAACAAACGACATATTGTTGACCAGGTACGTTGTTTACAGAATATTAACACAATTAGACGTCACTGAAGTTTGAAAGTACTTGTCTCAGGTCCACAACAGTAACGATAGGACGGTCCAGGTCGGGCGGACTGCCAGGTGTTGTCATGCGAGTTTGAGCTTAGCTTTGCGCACGTTTTGACATGTTTTGGTCCATAATTGGCGCATTGTTTTACGCTGTTGTGCATTGCTTTGAACACCCCTTACTAGCTCCTTTACCTCTGTTGGTACTTCCGGCCTTCACGTCCAAACGTCAGACTTCTCCAGGGCCGAAAGAGCAACGTTAGCTTAGGTCTGCACTTCAGAAGACCGAAGCTACGAGAGAACAAGGTTTTATTTCTAGTGCGTGAGAAATACGTGATGTTTGGGTGCATAAAGTATAATGTTGCAGTAGTTGCTTAAAGTTGCACTAAAAATGTATCAAATACACTCAAAAAAGGAGGACTATTCCCTCAAGATTACTACGCTAATGATAAATTAGTCAGATAATGTAAAGCATTTATACTGCAGACATACCGTTATACTCCAGGATATAACACCGTTCTGCTTGAGACAAGACCTGCAAAAAATTGCATTCTGGGAAATGTTCTGAAGTAATATGTCACTCTGAGCTGGTTGTCAGCTTTTACTGTTGTGACGCCGATGCACCTTCCCGTTTGCTTTCAGGGCGAAAATGTTTCGTCGGTCACGATTCAGCGCTCGGCCCAATGTCGGTGCGACGGGCAGGACGGCTCAGGAGGCCCCCTCGGCGAGTCAGGACGCCAGCGAGACCCCCAAAGACGTTGCAGAGGGCGGCAGCGCTGCAGTGACTGACAGCCAGCCTGTCGGGACCCCGTCAGAAAAACCTGAAGCCCCAGGGTGAGTGTCAAGCGATAGATCGCACGATATTCCTTTTGTTACGCGAATATAACTATTCCCACTATTGTTTAGGGATGGCAATGGGCAACACGGGGAAAGTACCGGCACCCCGGCTGCACTGCAACGAAGAAAGCGCTTTTCCATCAAGCCCAAAGTGGCCCCGGGCCGCCCCTCCGCAGTTGCTCGCACGCAGAAATCCCCCTTCAAGGCGGCGTCTGAAACTCCCGTTGAGGTGCCGGCCTCGGGCCCCGACAAGCCAACTACGTCCAGACAAACTGCGGCCGCGGTCGCCCCGCAGAGGCTCCAGTCGCCGAGGCGACGGAGGTCTTCAGGAGAGAGCAAGCAGCCCAAAATGCAACCTAAACAGACCCTCGTCCCTTCCGACAGCCCGGAACCTTTGGCTGAGTCGGCGGAAAATCCGCCAGCGGACGGCGGCAGGGAATCCCAAAGCACGTCGGACAGTCAAGTTGAAGGAGTTCCATCCAAGTTACAGGACAAAGTCCCCTTTTCCATCCTGGACAGAGAAGCTATGGAGCTGTCAGAGAGAGCCAAGACTCTCGTATCATCTAAGAGCCGGCGTTGTCCCTCGCCATCAGCGTTCTCCTTGAGCAGGCTCCTGAATGACCCATCAGACATACAGAGGATCGCAAAGGCCCAAAAGCTCCGAGATCTGCTCAAACAGGAGATGCATAAAGACAAGGTGCGTTCGGATTATCCATCAGTGTGCTGCTCCTCGTTGTCGTTCCTCTTTAAGTTAAGTAACGTATTGGTAAGATATGGAATAGATATATCTTGAGTTTATACATTAAACCAGCGTAGCCGTTTGATTTTTGCAGAAACGCAGGAAAACAAACAAGCGTGTAAAGGAATATAACCTAGATCCCGCCAAAATGACCATGAGCGAGCTCATCCGCTATCTCCCGGAGTCTAACCCCATGACGTAAGTGTCTCTTCTGCAAAAGTCAAGCTTGTTCATACCTCCACAATTCATGTTTTCTATTGTTTATTCCTATCGGAAAAACGAAAACCTCGTCTTATGCTACTTCTTTTGCGCGCTTGCTTCGAAGTGCGAAAATGCAAGAACCCGCTCCGGGGAATGAGACCGTGGTCCCACCTTCTCCAGGAGGAGATGCGTAAGTTCATCCCGTCCGTATTTCTAAAATCTCAAAACTTGACTTGAGATTTAAATGATTTGAATGTGGACATGATGAGCGTGCTGATGGTGCTTGATGAGACATGCGTGTACCAACCCCTTCCTCCTGCCTCGTGTCTTCGGACGCAATCCCTGCAGGTCACCGGAGAGATCGCAGAAGCTTGAGGCGATCCCCAAAATAGGAACCCCGAGGCAGGTGGAAGAGGAGCTGGATGATGAAGAGGAGGACGAGGATGACAGCGTGATGGTTCCCCAGGTCAAAGTGGCCGAGGACGGCACCCTGATCATTGATGAGGAGAGGTTGGTGGGCTCCTACAGCTTTTCAAAATGAACCTGTTTTATCTACACGCAAGAGATGTTCTTTCTCCTCCAAGTACAAACATTGCTACGTTGTCGTCTCAGCTTGACAGTGGAAGTCCAGCGGGCCAAAGGACCAAATCCAGCCAACGACCGGGACCCCATATTTGAGCGTGGCTCCACTACAACTTACGCAAGCTTCCGGAAAGGGACCTACACAAAGCCCTGGTCCAGCGAAGGTTTGAGCAACATGGATAAAGGATAAATGAATCCTGACGTTGTTATATCACGCATTGTGCAGTGGTTCCTGTTTGCTGTTAACGTCTCTGGCTCTTTTGCGGTTTTGCACCAGAGACGGACATGTTCTTCCTGGCCGTTAGCATGGTGGGAACAGACTTTTCCATGATTTGTCAACTGTTTCCTCTCCGAGCGCGATCAGAGATAAAGGTTGGTGATGAATACAGATGACCGTATATTCATAGAATATGATATGAACACACAACGCGATTCTTGTCTGGATTGGTTGTAATTATTTAAAACTTTCAGAACAAATTTAAAAAAGAAGAGCGAGAGAATTCCTGGAGGGTTGACAAAGCTTTCCGTAAGTATCCTGTAGGGCAAAATGTTTTATCTAGTTTTATTTGTTTACTGATTAATGATTAATGTTTTTTATTGGGAATTATTTTGTAGGGGAAAGGCGCAAACTGGACATAGAGTATTTTTCTAAGCTGCTGGAGAAGATTCTGGAAGTTCAGGAGAACAGGAAGAAACTCCGGTCGCTCGCTGGGAAGAAATTCCCCAAGACGACCACGAGAAAGGCAAAGGGTAACTACGTCCTCCATGCGTACTGCTCAGTGAGTTGTTGATCCAACAGCTGCTTTGCTCGTCTCACTTCTACACCACTTGTGTATTTTAATTTCCTTCTACAGGGAAAAAGGCCACGAGGAACCTGAGCGTTGTGGAAGAAGAAGACGAGGAAGAGCAAAATGAAATTGCCGAGTTGGAGGAGGAGGGAGAGAAAGAGAACGAGGAAGGAGCTGATGTTGCAAAGCCAAAGAAGAAACGTAAAAGAAAGTGCAAAACGGAGGCTTTGACCGAGGAACCAAGTGACAAGAAAAACAAAATGGGAGAAAAGAGCAACGAAGGTACAACAACATTCAGTTCATTTATTAAGGTATTCAATACTTGCCAAAGAAACAAATGCGTATGTAATATTTACACTTGTTGGTTTTATATGTTCAGATGAGGGCTGGACACCCGAGGACACCGAGGCAGCACTTCCTGAAGACTGTCCAACATCAGACATGTAATTGACCTTTGAACCAGAGAGAGAACGATTTGCAGCTCCGTCTGACAATAACGTTCCCCGCTTTGTCCCGCCATTCAGGTCTAAAGAGGCAGAGAGTGCGCGCGTAGCCACGGGGGCCAAAATCAAGCCAGCTAAGCTGTCACGAGGCCGAGCCCCGAAACCGCTCCTGCCGTTGGGCCGGAAGTGGGGTAAAAAGCCCCCACCGCCCTCCACAAAGAGCAGCGACGCCGCGCCGGAGGAAGGGGAGGAGGGTGTAACGGACGGAGGAGCCGCAGAGCAGGTCATTATTTATTCATTTCTACGGTTCAGAATCATCAGATATTTCTTAGCGTTGTTAAATTTGGCTAATCGGAGTTCATGCAAACTTTTCCAGGTCGATAAAGACGCTTCGCCTTCAGGTCAAGATGAGAACTCTGAAGAAGACGATGCCACCGCTCAACCTCCGAAGACGACCAGGTATAATATTTAATGTTCTTACGACAGGGTGCAGAAAACGTTCCTATGCCCCCTGTGTGTATAATGTGTGTATATTGGGATAGAAGCATTGCATCTTCATCGCTCTGTGTTTGTGTTTTAAAGGTACGGGAGATTGCCTAAACCCGTCAAGCCCCTGAACTACCCCGGCAACGAGGCCGCACCCGAAGCCCCTCCTGCCCCAACAGAGGGGCCCACGGCTTCTGCCGGCAGGCCCAGTTCCAAATGCACAGCCAAGAGGGGAAGACCACCAAAGCTAAGGTCCCCCCGAGAGTCCAAAAAGCCTAAACTGGTCACCATCGTGGCTTCTCAGTCAGACTACAGTGACGAGGAGGATGAAAAGCACCAAGAAGAAGATGTGGAGGAGGAGCCACCCGGAGGAGCACCCTTTGTGCCCGCCAGCCTGCGCTCGCTGCGACCTGTGATGTCACAGGTGGAGGAGACGCTGGAGGAGGTACGTGGGACTGTTTCACGGATGCACGCCATCCATTCATTCTATGTCCTATTTTAACCTTCGTTACATAGTTCACATAAGATGCACTTTTCGGGTTTTTTTTGGAATTGGTTATTCTTTATGCACGCTTTTCCATTCCATAACTCACGCCCTGCACTCTTGACTTCCCACACGAAGCTTGATATCTTTGCCAATATCCCCGATGTGTTGGGCATCTCCCAAGATGCTCTGTGCCCTGAAGCCTCTCGCGAGCGGGCACCACATGAGGCAGACGCAGCTGAGCCCACTGACCATCAGCTGGACCTGCTCGTTGTAAGTTCATGATGCCTGATTTATTGTGCCACGGTAATTATATTATTAACACCAATTACACAGATGAAATACCGTGTTATCTCAAACATCTCCCCCTTTTAAGTTTGAGTGCATGCGTTTGGTTTTCGGTTGGATCAAACGCTTTTCATTTTTGAACGCTTTCGCTACAAAAAGGCGGTTAGTTAAAACGCCGTTTGCATCCGTGAGCTGATGTCCAGATGTAAACCCCAGATTTCAAGTCTAGTCTGACTTATAGGCGGCGTTTCGATGTGACTCACAAGATATCCGTTTCCCTTACAGGATGTCGTAGACCTCCTTTCCTTGGACCACGCAGAAGGTACATTTTAAGAGGTGTTCTGAGTGACTTTTATATTTATATTGTTTCAAAGTCTCATACATTTTCCTTTTTGCTTTAGTATCCGAGGACGAGAGCTACAATGAAGCTGCTCAGACCTTGTTGACCATCGGCAACCTGGCTCACCTCCCTCAGTCGGCACAGGATCAAACAGTAGAAGATCACGGAACAGGTTGGAGGCGCAGAAG
Organism: Gasterosteus aculeatus; assembly: GCF_964276395.1. Taxonomy (NCBI): domain Eukaryota; kingdom Metazoa; phylum Chordata; class Actinopteri; order Perciformes; family Gasterosteidae; genus Gasterosteus; species Gasterosteus aculeatus. The sequence continues at coordinate 2,931,851 of NC_135702.1, read as the reverse complement.
AATGATTTCCTTTTTGACTCGATTACAGTGAATTAAAGATGGACATTTGTGATAACCTGCAGGGACGACTCTGGCCCACGTGAAAGAAAGCATCCCACACCTGAAGGACGGGACGCCTGCTCTACTCGATGAAAACAGCGTGGCTCCTCTCAAGTCTGCCACCGCTGATCGTGAAATAATAGAAACATCAGATAATGTTACCGTCCTCCACAGCGGAGGAGAAAGTGAGGACATTCCTGTTGTTGAATGCTGTGATCAGAGAGCTGATTCTGATTTGGACCCAAAGAAAGGAGGCTCCTCCGAGGAGAAACCTAACCCCGGCCGGGCCTCAGGGACGTCTCATTCAAAATCCCACCCAGGGACGTCAACAGTGAGGAGAGCTGACGCTTCCCAAACCACAGAGACACCGTCAGCGGCGGAGGAGACACCGTCAGCGGCGGAGGAGACACCGTCAGCGGCGGACGGCTGTGAGAAGGAGTCTGCTGGTGAAGGACAACCCCATTCAGATCACAGTGCATCAGAAAACCGGACTCCCTACTCGAGATCACCATCCGGGTCCACAGCTGCAGCCCCGGTGCCTCACGGTGGGGCAGCAGCCACAGAATCCCAGCCGGGACACGGGCCAAACGCCGACTCCGCCCAGGTCCAAGAGAGCGGCGACCACCCGGGTGCGCGAGTGACACCCGTTGTCGGTCAGAAGGCGGAGAGGAAGGTGGGGTCTTCGCCCCCGACCAGGAAGAGTCGATTCCAGAAAGTCAAACCCAAAGTCAACCTGGCACGCACATCGAGGACCAAATCTCAACCCACAAAAGACACCGACCAAACTCCGAACCCCAAATTACCTGAAGAAACTATTGCGGCGGTTGAAGCCGAGCCGACTTGCGGCCCCGCCCCTGATTCTGCTTCGGTGGACCTAAGCTCCGCCCCCACAGCCACAGAAGAGCAGCCTGCAATGGAAGAGAAAAAGCCGGACGACGAGGTTGTTGGTCGGGTAGCATCCGGCGCAGAAACGTCCAATCGGAATGTCTCCGAGAACCAGCAGCTCTTAGAAGCCCGGCCCGAACCCGCGAGGGAGCCGGCCGCAAACCATTGGAAGCCCTTCGAGGAGAAACCGCCGGCAGCCGGGGGAGGTCGCGTCGATCCTCGGACGGCGTCCGACCCCGCCGCGGTCACCGAATCACAAGTGGAGGAGCTGCCCGGCGGCGGGAGGGGAGGGGAGGGGGCCGCGCCCGCTTGCCAGACCGCGAGGCGTCGATTACAAAAACCCAAACCCAAACCCAACGTATCACAGGCGCCGAGGACTGCGCGGTGCAAACCTGAAACCACAGCGGACCCTGTCCCCGCCGTGCGGCTCGGCGAGACGCCCCCCGACGGGACGTCAGGGCCCCGGCCCCCTGAAAACGCGGCAGCAGTGGAAGAAGCGACGCCACCTTGCAGTGGCGCCCGTCCCGAAGAGCCGAGCCGAAGTAAAAGTGCTGCTTCAGTGACAGAACCATCGCCGGAATTGCGCTCTCCCCCTAAAACCACGGAGGACATGTCTTCAACCGAGGAGCAGAAGACGGACGCCGGACGTGGACTCGGCTCGGGACAGAGTGTTCCCCTGCGCAGGCAACGCTTCGCTAAAGTCAAACCCAACGTGGGGTCGTCCCCCAGAGCTGCACGCGCTAAACAGCAGTCATGTGACATTAGCAAACCCCCAGAGCGGTGCCACGCGGACCCCCCCTCAGAGACTGTGCCCCCATCCAAGACGCCGTCACCAGCTGGTCCAACACAAAGCACTCAGCGGCCACTTGCTAGGGAAGACTGCGAGGCCCGCAGTCAGGAGGAGAATCAACCAGCTGCCCCAAAGTAAGACGTGAACCACATTTCCCTGATTCTGTCCCCAAAAAGACGATATAAATACTGTTTTCACGAGGTTGTCTTGTAACGGAGTGTGTTTTCCACCTCCAAGCACTGAGTCACCCGACTCAAGAAAAGCCCCTCGGGCTGTTCGCGGGCGGCTCATTAGACCCAAGCCCAGTCTGGCTCGCAGCGGCCGGCCTCCACTCCCCCGGCAAGTTCCAGAGACAAAAGCAGCAGCGAGAGGTGGGACTGAGCAGATATTCTTCTTCACCGGCGCCTGTGACCCCGCGGGGCCTTCACTTACCCCCACATCCCCCTCCAACGGTTCTTCTTCTCCACAGATTTCGACGGCCCCGTTTGCCACAGTGTGTCTGAACTGCGGCCCGGCGTCCCGGGCCCAGCAGAGGGCGCTGTTGTGCAATGCGGTGACCGGAGCTCTTCTCAAAATGACTCCGGCTCGACCCCGAGCAGCCTGACGCAAGTCACCCAACACGACCCCCCCGCAGACTTTGCTGGTTCCTCTCTGGGTTGTTTGACTCGAGCTCCCGACGGTTGTACCCAGGTAAGCTGCCAATATCTGAGCAATATCTGTGTGTGTTGCGAAAAGGCTCTCGTGTTGGTCTGGGTCATAGTCGGCCTGCATGCGCAACGAAGTATTAATAACATATAGCAATTTCTCTTTTTTTAAATGTGTCCGTATTGTAAGGCAGTAATTACCCCGGTAATTGCACCCCAGGTGTTGTTTTGCCGGTTGCCTGTGGGTGTGTGTGAAAAGTGAGTCAGCTTTAGACAGACCATTTACGTACTTAGATAAACTAGGTAGTTGCCCCACACATTCTTGACGAGGTGGAGCTTCCATGCACCTCCACCTGTCATGCACTTTGAGTACGGCTATTCTGAGCAGGGATGTACCATTGAAGAAGATCTGTTAAGAACTAATTCGACAACAATTACAGGATGCCTCCACGTCAATCACAGGGGAGACGCAGACTCCAAATCTCTCAGTATTTCCAGACTGTAAGTTCGATTTCAGTTGTCCTGCCAATTATTTACAGTGGGTGCATAAAGCTTTTTAGCTGAAACCCTTCTTTTCTTCTTTTCCCCCCCCTCAGTGCTGTTGAAGGAGGTGCCCAGAGATGAAGACGAACCGTTCTTCATCCTCTCTCTGACTGAGATCCCCGTCACGGTGCCAGAACCCCTCCCCTATCGCCCTGCAGCTGAGCAAGAGAGGCCCGTGGCCGCCCTTCCCCCTCAGGGGGTCGTCCCGTCCGTCCCGCACTCGTGCGCGGAAAAGGATTTTCTGCTCCCACAGCCTTCGGCCATCGGCGTTCCTGGGGAGAGGTCGGCGGCGGCTGCGTGCCTGGAGGGGAGCGGCGAGACGGGCCTCGTCCGTCAGGACGCCGGGGCGTGCGCGGTGAGCGAAGTTGAGCGGAACCACGTGCGGCCGCAATGCGATCGAACGTGTGTGTTCACATGTGTTCTTTCCTCACACACGGCAGGGTTTGATCGTGGAGGATCCAGCGGCGGCAGATGGTAGAGAGCATTATTTTAAGCTGTCATGTAAACCAACGGCCGATGTCACAATGCTGATTGTGCGTGTTGATTGTTTGTACCACAGTGCATCCGTCTAAGTTAGCAGACACTGCAGGGAATGACGGAACTCCGCCTACAAAAGCCGATGGGCCGAGGGCCACTAGGAGGAGAGGTACGTGTCACACAAATCTCAACTAGTGCACTTTATTTTTTAATATTTTTTAACTTTTTAAATATTTTTAATTTTTAACTAACTTTATTCTCTTATTTTACACTAACCCATAGCCTTATTCTACTAACCCATAGCATTAGCATTAGCATTTTATTTTATTTTATTTTATTTTATTTTATTTTATTTTATTTTATTTTATTTTATTTTATTTTATTTTATTTTATTTTATTTTTATTTTATTTATTACTTGTGCACTGCTGTCTTATTGTTACACTGTCTACTGTCACGCACCAACCGCCAAGTCAAATTCCTTGTATGTTTGACATATTTTGGCAATAAATGTTTCCTGATTCCTGATCACATGCACTCTCAGCAAATAAAGCACACAATTTTTTCATGGCGTTCTCTTGTAATCAGTCAAAGAGCAGGTTAAGCCAAGGACGTCAACGAGGAGACAGGCCGCAAAGACCGTCGCCAAGGACGAAGTGGCGCCGCCGAAAGCCCTTGATGATGTCGCCCGGGAGCCGCGGGATGGGAGTGGCCATCAGGTAGACGCGGCAAAGGAGACTCTGGAAGGTGGGGGCGACGCTGGGGAACGCTCCGGCTCGGGAGCACAAAGCGCTCGGCGGAAAGGGAGCCGGAATAGGTAAAAGAAGTCTTTGTTGGAATGTTTCGGATTTTCACGGTTACTGATCCACATCTGTAGTTCACCTCGATGGTTCTTGGTAAATGATGAAAAGCAAATCGTTTTTTTTTTTTTTTTTAAACTGATTTTTACCTTCCGATACCTGACAGAAACCCCAAAGCCCCCAGAAACCCCTCTGAGACCATCGACACGGCGCCTCCACCTGACGCGCCGCCCGGCAAAGCAGCTTCCGAGGGCCCGGAGGCCCGAACTCCGCGGGCGGCTGCGAAACGATCTGCTCCACCCGCAGCTTCTACGTCACGCGAGGTCACTCGGCCGGCAGAAGAAACCCACCCAGCATTTACCACGGCGGCGTCACCCGAGGTGAGGGGCGAGGGACGAGGGGCGAGGGGCGAGGGGCGGCGGGGTGGAGGTGACATCCACCCACACGCCGTTGATGGCTGCTGATTCTCTGTTCTTCTCGCGCTGCAGGTGTCAGCTTCATGGCCGGGGGACTCGGTGGAGGAGGAGCCCACCAGTGTGTCTCAGTACTTCTTGTGCGACATCTTTACAGATGTGGAGGAGGGATGAAAGCAGTGGGGAGTGGGGGGGGGGGGGGGGGGTGCTTTTTAGTTATGTCCGCCACTAGGTTAACTTATGACCAACTTAGTTTTTTGTTGTTCTAATTAAGGGAAGATGAGACAACAACACTTCACAAGCACTTTGGATCAGTGTGGTTGCTTTGCATTGACTGAAATTCCTTTTTTATTTTTTATGAACACACATTAATACACAAAACAGTAAATCACTTTGTTCAAAGAGGTGGCAGCATTTCCTCAATTAATGTTTACATCCTCAGATCCCTCAATTAAATACCTGTGAAAATGTAAATATTGTACAATAGCAAATGGTTTTTTTTGATCTTCCGTTTTAATAAAGACAGAAACACCATTTAATGAAATAACATTGCATATCAAGTAAATGCAACGAGCAGCAGAGGAAGTCAAACTTCATTAAGGAAGATGTTCTGTCGGCTGGTTCAGTGTTCAAAGCGGTCCTTTGCATTTGTATTATTGTGTTTGATACAGAATTCATCAAATGTTTCAATAGTTTATCAAACGTGCCACATGGAAGTCTGAATAAAACATATTCTTCCACCTCCGCGTCGGTTTGTCTTTGGGTTGTGTGGCGCTTGAGCCCACGCCCGGGGGTTGTTTACAGAATGAGCTGATGAGGAGGTCAAAGGTCATTAGCCCCGTGACACACAAGAACTCCAGAGCGGCGGGATGGAATTCTTCTGATGCGACGCAAACTGTCACCGAGAATCAAAGATGAACTGATTCTTGTGGATTGTTAAGGCAAAGTACGTAGAAAAAGAAATGCATAGAAACTAACTACAATGAACTTGTATCAAATATTAACCGTCATCTTAATCAATGAACTTAAACCCTGGTCAGGATGAATGGCTGCATGTGATGCAGCTGAGGGAATAGGAGGCCTGAGCCTCTAATCCCTCGTGCTGTTGTGATCTCCTGCTGAGTAACCGCTCCGTCCACCGCCGGCCCCCTGCAGCACTCAGGCACTCGGCTGTGAGATTAGTTTGCTCCGCTGGCTTAAAGGGCCGGCTGACCGGCTGAGACTGCAGCAGACCTCTGGGGCCCCGCAGGGAAGCAGCATGGGCAGTAACACCCGGGTAAGTGAGAGACGGCGTGTAGCAAATAGACCTTATTTTACTGTGCAATTGTTTGTTTTTAAGTCTTTCAATCTTCAATGATTTATGTTCGGTCTTTCTCTAAAATACATGGTTAAACAGTTGATCAATAATCCCAATTTTTTGAGCTTCGTCCTGTTTGAAAGATATTGTAATATCGCACAAATTAAAGTTTTTTTGCTGCATCGGTTTGATGAAGAAAACCAGAAACCATGAAGTGAGTTACGCAACATTCCGATCCCTGAAGCTGCACCTCGCCAGACCGCCGAGTGAAAGTTTGGTAAACCACAGAAAAACCATGTGTGCCGCGAATCGCGCACACAAAAGGGCCACTTTCAACCAGAGAGAAACGTGCTTTTCCTCATTGCTCCAGGCACGCTGCTGCTTTTCTTTTTTTTTCCTCACTAATCGAAAGGAGGACTTTGTTCCCCACCGAGACAAAGGGCTGTTGCACTCCATTGTGGCCAGCTAAATCCCAAACAACGTGTGCCGTGTCACTGCTCACCTGAGAGGAGTTAAGTCCTGGGGCTCTGACAGCTGGAACACATCCAGGGATTAATGTGACGCACCGACTGAACGCCCCCGCCGGGTCGGGGCTCTTATGCAACGGGCCTCCGAGCTGAGAGGAGGATCAGCAGAAAGTCGGCCTGCTCTCACCTGCTCACGTGCAGATGTGTGCAGGTAACAACAACCCAGCTTCCGGGCGTCTCTAAGTCGATTAGGGTTCGTCCTCTGGGGACCCGGGACTCTGGGGGGGGGGACCGGACTCTGATCTTGAGATCGGAGACATTGTCCGCTGTTTTTAATCAAAAGCATTGATCGTTTTGACTAAAAGATTCCCCTCCCTGCATGTATCCCGGCCAGGACGAGGAGGTGCTGCAGCGGATCGAGAGGGAGGTGCGAATGCGGGAGGGGGCCAGTAAGCTCCTGGCGGCCTGTTCCAGGAGAGAGCAGGCCCTGGAGGCCTCCAAGAGCCTGCTGACCTGCAACGCCCGCATCCTGGCCCTGCTCAGCCAGCTGCAGCAGATGAGGAAAGACAAAATCCTGCAGCGAGTGGGACGCAGGTGGGACGCGGGGTGCAATGAATGAATGTTGTACATGTATGTGGATAAATGCACGGGTAACCGCTCCATCAGTGGAGAGCAGGTACCTCCTGCACGCCACTAGAGGGCAGACAAGTTGACCTTTTAGTCATTTGTGTGGATCTACCTGATCACGTGTACAATGTGGAGGTAACATTAGTATCTATACTGAATTCATTAGCTCGTGCTATCTCGTTAAATTGTGGACATGGTGGAGACCTGAAATGTTCATTAAAGGCGATATGACGGTAGAATACAAAGGTTTTCATAGTGAAACATCACATCTTTATTCTGGTATTTGTGAGGTGTTCTGTGCGCACTGAGCTGTGCAGAATGCACGTCAGGTGTGTGTGTGTGTGTGTGTGTGTGTGTGTGTGCGTGCGTGCGTGCATCGATTCTCTCTTTCTTTCACCGCAGGCCATCTGAGGATGCCCCCCCCTGTTTGGGGAAAGTATCCCTTTCAGGTGAGTGCTGACCAAATATCGTGGAACAAGTAATTGAAAATAAACACCTGAGCCCGCGTCAGTAAATGTCCCTCTGCAGACCTGCGGATCCCGCTCATGTGGAAAGACTCGGAGTACTTCAAAAACAAAGGAGGTGAGTGAGGATTCCCCGTTGTCAGGGGAACTAATGGCACAAATGCGAACGAACGACGCTTTGTTCACACCACGATGATGGCGCGTCCTCCCCGCCGGGTGCCACCGCGGTGAAAGCGCACTAGCAGGAGCCTGTGTGAATGAACCTGTGTGAATGCGCGTGTGCGCTTTGACCTGCAGAGCTGCAGCGCTGTGCCGTTTTCTGCCTCCTCCAGTGTGGCACAGAGATCCACGACACGGACCTGGTGATGGTGGACAGGACGTTGACCGACATTTGTTTTGAAGGCGCCACCTTGTTGTGAGTCACACTGTAAAAACAGATGTTTGGAGGGTAGTATTTATAACCCATGCAAAACAAATATGTAAATTTTTCAACAGAAACAACTGCAGATTAATACATCTTTTTTTTAAGTAGAGCTTACCTTCCCTGAATAAGTAATGAGTGATATTGTTACATTTGTAATAACAATTATTAGGTATTTGGTGCTTACAATCTAAAGTTCTAAAATTTTTTGAAGGTACAGTGCATCCGGAAGTATTCACAGCGCTTCACTTTTTCCACATTTTGTTATGTTACAGCCTTATTCCAAAATGGATTCAATTCATTATTTTCCTCAACATTCTACTATGGGGCGCCGTTTGTAAAATGTTGCACGTTCCAAAATCCTGCGCAGTTTTTCCACATTTAGCATTATCATATGAACTAAAAAGCACGAGAATATTCACATGTCACTTTTTCAAACATTTAGAGACAAGACATGTACATTCATGCAATAACTTTTTTATTTAACAACTTTGTTACTGTCAAAACATTATCCTTGGAAAAGTTGATCTGATTCATCCGGTTTTGCCAGCTTGTCCTGCCGCGGCGTGAATTACCGTAATTATTGTAATGTTCAGTCGTTAAGTCTTAAATGTTAAATGTTGAGCTAAATGTAGACTCTAAATTTAACATTTACATTTAGATTTAACATTTAGAGTTAACATTTAGATTTAGATTTAACATTTAGATTTAGATTTAACATTTAGATATAACATTTAACATTTACATTTAGATTTAACATTTACATTTAGAGTTAACATTTACATTTAGATTTAACATTTAGATATAACATTTAACATTTAGATTTAACATTTAGATATAACATTTAACATTTAGATTTAACATTTAGATATAACATTTAACATTTAGATTTAGATTTAACATTTAGATATAACATTTAACTTTTACATTAAGATTTACATTTAGATTTAACATTTCTATTATTTAACAACTCTGTTACTGCCAAACATTATCCTTGGAAAAGTTATTGCATGAATGTACATGAATTTCTCTCTAAATGTTTGAAAAAGTGACATGTGAATATTGTCGTGCTTTTTTGTTCATATGATAATGCTAAATGTGGAAAAACTGCGCAGGATTTTGGAACGTGCAACATTTTACAATTGTAAAATGTTGCACGTTCCAAAATCCTGCCGTTTAAACGGCGCCCCATATTCTACACGCAACGACCCATAATGACAAAGTGAAAACAGTTTTTTACAAATTTTTGCAAATCTGTTAAAAATCAAGAACGAAAACATAACATGTACGTAAGTATTAAACGTGGGGATGCTTTACTTTAAACATGCGTTAATTGTTCCCTCACATTTATTGAGTAGACTCTATTTGCTGCTTTTTATACGCTTCTCTCCTTCAGAGTGTAACGTTTCCTTTCCAGTCGCACTAAAAAAATAAAAAAGCCCCCTTGTGATGCTCCTTGTGTGACCGTGTTGTGCGCGCAGCGACCAGGCGGCGCCGGCCTTTCAGCTGCGCGTCGAGCTGTACAGCAGCTGCGCGGTGGAGGAGTTCTCCCCGGCGGCCCCGGGCCCCCGGAGGGCGAGCTGCCTGGGGGGCTCGGTGGGATGCTCCTCGGGGAAGAAGATCCGCGCCGCGTTCGAGTCCGCGGCCGCCTGCGGCTCCGGCGGAGGGAACGCGGGACCCCCTTTGCCCCCGCCGCCGGCGCCACTGTGAGCATGACCCCCCACCCCCCCTCCTACCTCCCTCCATGCAGAGCACACCGGGGGGGGGCACGTGTGTGGTGACTGAGTGAGATGCTTTCTCTCTCCGAAGGGGGCCCAAGTACCACCTGCTGGCTCACACCACGCTGAGGATCCAACACGTCCAGGAGGGGTTCAAGACGCACGACTTGTCCCTGGCAGCGACAGGCGGGTTACGGGGCCCCTATGTCTCCTTGTCTCCTTGTCTCCTCCTCTCCTTCTGAACATTCGTCTCCGTTTCCTTCCCAGAGGACAATCCATTCTGGTTGCCTCTGTACGGCAACATGTGCTGCCGCCTAGCAGCTCAGCCCGTGTGCATGACGCAGCCGGTCACCAGTGGCCACCTCCGGGTCAAGGTGCCTTTCGTTTTTTCCTGTGAATGTGCACATTCTGACATCACGTCCACGTTTGGGTGAAAGCCGTTGTCCCGTGCTCTCTTTCAGCTGGGAGAGGAGCTGAGCGGTTGTGAAAGTGTCTACGCCGTTCTCAGGGGACAAAGTCTTCTCTGTTATCAGAGTCAAGAGGCCGCGGAGTCCGAGGCCGAGCCGTTACTAGTAATCCCCATCAAACGGGTTGGTTCTGAGCGATTAAAGTCTAAATAGGTCGATTCATTTGCGACAGCATCAAAAAAATGCTGCTCTTATGAAACTCCCACAGCGGCACCTTTCCTACGAGCAAAAAACACACAACACACTGTGTTGTCAGCGAATGAAATCCACTTTAATTAAAAAGCTATTAATTCATCATTTTAATGATGATTATACCGGGTGTGTTTATTTTCAGGAAACAACCGTCACTGAGTCAGAGGTCCATTGCCAGACTCTGCTCATCGGCACGCAGCGTCAAGGAGAGCAGGTGACCTTCGCGCTGAGGACGCCCACACCCGAGGACACGCGGCGCTGGAACCAGGCCATCAGCCGCCACGTCCACAACATGAGTGAGGCCTCGGCTAGCGGCCGCTCCGTTTCTAGCTGCCCGCGGGTGAAAAAGGTGTTCGCTTGCTCCCTGAACCTCAGTGGTGCTGTTTAGAACAAACGGGCGCACTTCAGAGGACCGACGGCCTCTCGGGCCTGGACGGCGCTCGTGCGTAGTCCCCGGGATTCGATTGTGCTCGGTTGTGACCCTCAGAGGGGGGGGGATAGCTTTGTCTTTTCAGTCACTAATATCTATGTCTGCAGGGGAGAGAGGAGTGGCTTTTCACGCATAAACATTCATTTGATCCACTGTTTTATGACGACTCATTTCCAGATCATGTGGAAAAGTAAGAAAACGAATAATGGCCGCCGCCTCCAACAGCAAATAAGCCATAACTTGCACGCTTTACACACCCGTGCACGTATCAGACGGCGCCATGCGTAGTCCCCTGGATTCGATTGTGCTCGGGGGGCCCTGTGAAGGGGCCCCGAGGGGCCCAGTGGGGACGCCCATGTTTATTCTAGGAATATTTATTCCTAGAATAAACATATGTGCGTTTTAAAGGAATGATTATACGGACATTTTATCAAGCGGTGTGTGTTTATTTTAAGGACTTGGAATACACCCACTGATACCTGCGAGGCGGCATTCTTTACTGACACGTTACTGGCAGCACTTTGTAAGACGTCTCATCTTATGGATAAAATGTCTCGCAGTAAAAAATGTGTCTGTCTGAGGAGGCGTAGAACTTCCCCATCTTGTAAATATGAACAAAAAGTAGCTTAAGACATCACTCATGGTCCGTATTCCTCCGCATCATGTCCGCTGCCGCCAGCCATATAGTTGGTACACATTTAACGTTAATGATTAATGGCGGTAATTTAATATAATTACGATGACACTCGAAAATCATATTGATGTTCTGAACAAAGCTAATTTTCTGGGCCTTGTTCTTTGGCATTGAGACATTCCGAGGAATTCTGCTTTTTAAATTACAGTCGCTGAGGTGAGTTTATTTTCATGTGAACGCGCCGGAACCAAACAAGTCTCCCCCAACACGTGGTTCAGTTTCAGAGCAGCAGCGTTTGTGAGAAAGTGACAAATCACCACGTATGTTTCATAGCGAGCGGCATTCTCGGTGTGGTAATCTGGTCGATCTGTGCGGCCGGCTACCAGTGTGTGAAAAAGCCGGATTTATAAGAGATCGCGTGGGCGGCTAAGCTCCAAAAAACAGTTTATGTTAGTTTATGTACACAGACAATAGACGAAGAAATAACCGCTTAGCGTCCCGTTGCCTCGTATTCATCGTTTGTATTTGCTAAGAGATGATCGGATGTGCTAACCGTTTCCAGAATACTCACTCAACTCCAAAAGAACTGCGTTAATTAGCAGAATAGTTCATAAGGCTCATGTGTCATGATGTGAATCTATCGCCTCCGGATGTGTTGAAACGCCTGCATTCGCCGTTTGTCGCAGACCAGTGGACGCAGTGCTGCGATCGGCTGATGAAGATCGAAAGGCCGAGCGGCAGGAAAGTCATCCCGGCGAAGCAGGGATCGCTATTCCATGAAATAGGTAGCGCGACACAAACAAGACAAACTGCACAATCCCACGAGCGGACCGCCGAACGTCGGCGTTGTAATTCAAAAGTTCTCCAGGCTTTAAATTATGTTTTCCCCACCGGTCACCCCCGGGGGGGGGGGGGGAATATCTTTGTCTTTTAAGTCACTAATATCTATGTCTGCAGGGGAGAGAGAAGTGGCTGTATTGTCACCAGCAGTGACTGCTTGTCACGCATAAACATTCATTTCATTGTTTTATGACGACTCATTTCCAGATGATGTGGGAAAGTAAGAAAACTAATAATTGCCGCCTCCAACAGCAAATAAGCCATAACTTTCACGCTTTACACACCCGTGCACGTATCAAACTGTTGGTATATATGCAAATATGTGTATGTGTGACAACAACAAGTGGGCACACCTTATGCAATGCGTTATTTGCAAACTGTGAGCTCTCCTTCGCAGAAAGGCAGTCTGCAGTCAGACGGGTTTGACTGAGTAGCGAGATCTAAAAGATACCGAGTGATACCCGACAAAGACAAGGAACCAGACACTTGAAATGGGAATATTTGGTCCCGCCCTCTGACAGAAACAGCAATCATACAGGTCGTAAAAAATGACAGCCGATCTATATCAGGAACCAATATTGGTTGTTGTTGTTTCTGGCTTCTTTAGTTCGGCTTCAATCATGCAAAAAGACATTTGACAGTTTGACTTTTCAACCTGTTAATTGGAAAAGTGACTCTTTTTTTTCTTCCCCTTTAGTAACCCCCTCATCTCCCGGCGAAGGCCACGTGGTTCCAGATTTATCGGTTGAGATCCGCACTTTGCTCTCTTCCTACCACAAGGAAAAGTATGCCGACATTGTGATACCAGCATGAATACCACCATTTCTCGTTTGTTCATTCATGCAAAAAAGCTTTTGTTGGGCCAAACTCTTCTGTCGTGCACTGAGCGGCTCAGCCGTGATTCAAAGTCAACGCCTGGCAGGATAAACACCTCTTTGACTCAAACGCACAATAGTTCTTTTCTACGGCGCGTCGTCAAACACGGACTTCTTTCCAGGCAATTTAACTTGTAAGAAAGGCAAACACCCAAAAGTTACAAACGCAATGCGCCCAAGGTGTCGGAAGACACAGATGTTACTGTTTGAGAGCTTGGCGTTGTTTTTGTGCAGAGATTAGTCGATATGTAAAGAAGAACCGGTCGTACTGGAGATTCTGATAAGTAACAAAGATGGTGCCAGGCCGGCTTTATGTAACTCTGAATGCTTCCAGTGTGTCTGCGTGTGTGTGTGTGTTTCCAGTGGTCTGGAATGTCTGAATTCATCAGTGTCCCAGTCGGGAGCGAGGCCTCCCTCTGCGTTCACGCTGCCATGTTGTACGCGGCAGGTCAGACACCGGTTGAGCGGTGGTAACTGGCTCTTGTTTTGCGCGAGGATTTGGCAGCTGCACGTGAGAAAAGAAGAAAAAGAAAAGGTTTACTAGCGATTGTGAGCGGGGAAATAGTTTCAAGTATAAAACTTTATCTCTACAATCTCCCCTGGAGTCCGAGGTGAACTTTGACAGCGATGGAGAATTTTCACCACCCGATGAATCAATAGTTGAGCCTTGAAATACACCCTGCGGGGATAATGCAATATGTTCATTTTCAAGTGTTGAGATGACAAACAGTCGCATTGCATGAAGCTATAAAAGCGTAAGTAAATTAGGCGAACGAAGAAAAGCAAGCGTAGAACTTGGGGTGCGCCTCCTCCCACCAGGATGTCACTAGTATACCGATAACCTCGTCACAGCGATGAATTCGTGCTGGTAAGGAAAAGGATGACATCCTCATTCCAACAGATGCCCAGGACAGATATCAGGTTCTAACTGACACTCATCGCGTCAACTGCTGGGAAATCAGGCGCTCTTGCTTCCCGGACTGGAATGTGAATTTGGGTGTGTTGGCGCTTATATAATTTCACACAGATAATTACATACCGAACTGATGAAGGTGAAGTTTTGGTTCATTTCAACGTTGTACAGTTTAGCAGTTTTCTCACGTTTTTTTTTCTTCCTTTTTCTCCTACAGTTACTGACGCAGTCGCAGCGAGGCGCCGCTCCGGTTGCGTTTGTTTGTGCTCGAGGAGACAGACGTGGGCACGAAAGATGCAAACTGCTGAACCGATAGATGAACCTTGCTTTCTCAGAGATTGTCACATGAAAATTAATTATTTCTAAAGGCCGAGTCATGCACACTTGACACGATGATTGATGACCATGTCATGGCGCCTCCTGGAAGCCTGAGGCACAGATACCTCGGAAAACTGAACGCACAATTAATAATTTTGTGGAACCGGAAAATGCGACACTGTCATTATACCTAATTATCTAATTGGACATAATTTTTTACGACATTGTGATCTTGTAGGCATGACTACCGGTTGTCTGAGCTCAGTAAATTCTTCTCAGGGACTTAAAAAGTAAGGCAATTAAAGAAAAACAAACAAGGCAAATCTCTTGTTTTGATGATAACAAAATAGCAACGTTATCTCATGGAGGTTTCTGGGTGAACTATAAAATATTTGCGGTTTGCTAAACAGGTTCACACTGCCAAAAAAAAGTCTTGTTCTTCAGTTGCGTCATTTGAAGCGATAAAGAGCAGGTAAAAAAAACAAATAAAAGAACGTCGCTAGCAGCAGCAACTCGTAAAGTTGTGACTCACTCCCTTTGTTTGTGGCTTTAGTTAAATAAAATTCTTCAATACTTGTTTTACTTGTTGACTGTTGTGATGAGCAGTGTGTCTATACAATGATGGGATCAGCTAGACGACATTACGTGTTGAATCCCAGCATGATAATTAAAGAAATGAAAATAATGCAATATGCAGCTGTGAAAAACAAAGGAAGCTTTGTATGATAGAGGTTGGTCTCCATTGACGTCACTACCTGGTGTCGCAATATAAATATCTGATGTACGTAAAAGCTGAGAAGCAACGTTTCTCCCTGTTTGTTAAACAGGGAGGGAAAACGAAATATTTAGCCTTCCACGCATCTTAATGCCAATTTTGGCACACTTTGTTTGCTATTATTAATATTCTAGCAGGTCATACAAGTAGGGTTGAGTACCGAGAACCGGTACCAACATGGCACCGGTTCCTACGCGACCCAACGCAGATTTCGGCGCTGAGCCGATTAAAAAACGTTATTTGCACGGTCCGATGACTCCGTCCTCGCAGCGGCTGACGTTAGCTTACGCTTGAGTAGCTACAGCAGCTAGCTAGCCACCTAGTTCCTATTTAATTTTTTATTTTTTCTAACATATCTTGCCCAATGAGCAGACATCTAAAATGAAATGATTAATATGCCCCAAATTCCAATGAACTAATAGATACACCTCAAGCAGTTAATATATTGTTCATAGTTAAGAAGTTCAGCCGTAGTTTGAAGCCAAGTGTTTTTTATTTATTTATCTTTACAGGTTTGTTTAAACAGTTGAGAATGGGTTTAGAGTTTGCCGTGGCATTCAAATAACTCATCGCTACATACAAGTGCAGCAATTAACAGCAGTTCATACGCCAAATCATCCAGCTCCCACACGGGACGGATTAAAGACCTTTATAGTAGTTATTTGACCTGTGCGTGTTAAAAACAGAAAACGTGGACAAATTAGCCATGAAATTGGAGTTTCACATAATTTTGATCATTTGTAGATAGTATTCTGTACAGGAGTGACATCTAAATGCTACTGAATTCCAAAGAAATATAAAATGAAGTATATAAAAAGAGCAACGCTACGTTGGGGAGCTTTTAAAGTGGTGTTGGAGTTTATTCGTCCAAACTCATCTTCACGTGGAGCTTGAGATGATTCTCCTCAGCTTCATCACTTCCTCGTTGGTGAGCTCAAGCCGAGAGGTGGCGCTGGGATTCGAACTGTCCCCGGCCGAGGGACCCACGTGCGACCCCCACCTCGCCCCCGGGGCCGCGGCTCCGTCGCGGGCCGACGAGGCAGCGGCGGAGTCAATGTTCCCCGAGGTGCCGGAGGCCTCGGTCCCTCGGTCGTAGGCGTCCCACGCACTGAGGGGTTTGGGGACGAACAACTTACTAACATCCGACGGATGGACGTCTTGGCTGGCCGCGCTTTTCAGAATACCGGCCAAAAGCAAATGCCTGTAGGCCGCAAAGTGGTCTTGGCTCGCGGCCCGGCGGTTGCCGGCGGGTTCGGCGGTCGGTGCGGGGCTCGGCGTGTCCTTGCGGGTCGACCGCAGGTCCTCGGCGTCGGAGCTGGGGGGCCGGGGATCGACGTGAAACGTCGGGTTGCCGCTGTAGAAATCCGCGTCCGCGCGATGTCCCGGCTCGAAGCCTCCCTCCCGAGGGGGCAGAGTCGGCGGCCGCTTCGCCCCGAGCGCGGCGCCCGACGACCCGCACTGCCTCAGCCAGTTGTGAAAGACAGACAGCGGCACCTCGATCTCCATCTTGCCGCCGTTCTCCCGAGAGATTCTGGGCAGCAGGTGACTGAAGGGGAGCCCTGCCCTGACATCTGGACCCCCATCTCTGGCCTCTCCCGGCCCGCCCGCGTCTGTCCCCGCTGTCGCAGCCGAGCCCTCGTACGAGGGGCTGCTGGGGCCGGACGTGGCCTCCAAGTCGATGACGTACGCCTCGCCGGGTTTCCCGGGATGCCCATACGAGGCGTCTCCCGCTTCGCCGCGCTGCGTCTCGCTCGCGGCGTCTCTCCCCGCGCGCTGGCGATGAGGCGTGTACAGAGGGGACGGTTTGTTCAGGAACTTGGGGCTCTTGTTGGATGAAGGCGGGGCGAACGATGAGGCGGGAACGCTGTCGGCGTCCCGCCAGGGCGCCTTGACGCTGAGGTTCAGCGGCTCCGCCAATCCAGATGTCGTCCTGTACTGTTCCGCCAGGTAGCGCAACTGCTCCAGGGGCTCCTGTGACCTGTCTGTTGGGCTTTGATGAGATGGAGGGAAGGGGAACAGGGTTTTGGGGGGAGAGGGCCTGTGTGGCATCAACACCGAGGAGGAGCTGGGCATTTGGGGGGGCAGAACCGCGTGGCTGGGGTGAAATTGGTGAGCGTAGTAGGGCGTCAGTGGGAAGACGGGCTCACGCAAGTCCGACTGGAGCATTTGAGGGTTCTGTTGGAAAGACAAGGGGTCCGTCAGCCGAGGAAGGAATAGAGATAAGAAGCAACAAGTGAGTGCTGGAACACTCTCTGGCAGGGAGCAGTGTAGATTCCAGGAAATGAATTTGTAATTTGTATGATCTTACGGATCGATGGCCTTGCTAGCTGTTTGACCCAATTCTCTGTCTGAATGCTAAGCTAGGCTAATCAGACTCTGGCTTCAGCTACATTTTGAACAAAAAATGTATTTTGCAGCCCATGTTTAACCAAATCTCTCGGTAAAAACGTCTTCCATCTCCCACAGCGGCCTCGTCGTTAAATGTTTGCTAAACTAGCGCCGCCCTTCCCGTACGGAGGACTTTTTCAAGGTCCGCCGCCCGCCAACCAACCTGGAGCAGAGGCACGGAGAGCAGTCTGCGCTTCCGGGGCCCCTGGCCGTCGTCCTGCTCCTTGTTGTAGTTGGCGTAGAGGAAGTGCTTCGGCGGCGTGCGAGGCACCAAGTTCACCTGTTTGCCGGTCAGGTGGCATTCGAAGGGCAGAAGTAGCCTGCGGAAAATAAAAGCACAAAACAACCTTTAGGATGAATCCTTTCGGGGTGGGGGGGGGAACCACGTGTCGCGCACACGTGACCAACGGCGGCGTGTCGGTGAGCTCACTTCTCATAGTGCCGGCGGGTGCAGGTGGCCGCGCTGGTGCTCCGAGGGTTCCCCCCGAGCGTGTTGTACACCTGCTTCCACTGCTGCTGGCCGGTCACCTGCAAGGCAGCGGGGCAATTTAGGGCCTTCGTAGTAGTGTTAGTTAGTATGCGTCGATGACTACGTGAACATGGTTTCAAAATCAAACAAACTTGTACTTATGGTGAAAATAATAACGAGACCGCCGGTGAGAATTCAGTGGGAAATAGTTGCTTACCTGGTAGTAGCCACCTAAATCTTTGACAATCTTGAACATCACAAATAGATCAACTGAAAAAAGGAAAAGACAATTCATTATTAAAATGTAGGGTTTTTTAATAGAAGAACATTATTTTTGTCTTTTTTCTAATGTAATCTCTTTATTTAAGAATATACTTTTATCTTATCAAAATCGATTTTAATACAATAATAAAATAAAGCGATAGATTTAACCAGGTCATTAGAATCAAAATCACAAATTTATGTCAATATGCAGATACATAAAATATAGTCATTGCACCACATATTTGTATTATATAGAACGACTTTGGTGCATTGAACAAGTGAAATGCATTTTAAATCCACAAAATAGGATCCAAGGAAGAACAAGTACTTTGTTTGAAGCCCAGATTTGGGATTCTCTCTATCGGCGTCTCTCTCTTCCGCATGAACATGTAGAGGTCTTTGAGGAACTCATCCTCTATCATCTCCTCCACGGGCTTCTTTGGCTTCTCCTGCTGGATTCTCGTCTGCTCCATTTCTACGCGTGTCTGAGAACACCAGCAAAACACACTAAACATGACTGCGCCGATTACCCGGATCCATGGTTGATATTGAGGTATTTTAAAACAAAACATCTCATCACAGTCAATGGATGTCGATTAAAACGTGCAGCGCTACGTGGCCGGACGCAAAACGATGTCACTGTTCGGAGGTCACGCCATCGTGACCGGCGATTGATTAACGCGTCCTTTTTGATCATTCGTCAAAGTGTTACGCCGTGTTTGTACTTGTCCCCGTCGAGTCCTTCCTGTCCCTTGAGACAACATACCATTGATATGAGAGTCAAACACGGCATCAATGCCCTCTTTCATTCACGTCTTTCCTTTTGTCATTCAAAACTACTGACGTGGCTGCAGAAGTTTGCTCGCACTTGGAAAATCTGTCCCATTGAAGACACAATTTGGCTTTTATCTGACAGTGTATTTCATCATATACTACGAGTGTATTAGCATCATGTTTTATAAGCATGAGACAAAGTAACTCTGCACAGTGAAACGCTGTTTTACCCGGATTCTTTCTTCCTTCTCTCTCTTTTGCACAATAACAGTAAAATGCTGCTTAACCAACAGCTCGTTCCAGAACCCACATCTTTAATTCTAGTTCTAGCAAAAGCGTCCTTTGAATAAAGTCACAGAGCAACTGTGCATTCCATCCCGGACAGTGTTCCTCACCTGTGTTTCAATGGAGAGGAAAAGGATGGATCATATCACGGCGGTGATGGCGAGAATACAGCCGACAGCCTGAAGTGTCCTCCGCTGTTTGAAATCAGTGCACACACACACCTGTCCCTGGTACCTGTGTGACAGCGTGGGTGACTGGCTGTGAACCGAGGGGGTGTTGACGTCGGACCAGTTCAACCTGCTCTTGAGCACATTTAAAAAAAAAAAAAACGTCCGCTAGATTATTTCACAAAAATTACCCGAATTACGAGAGAATAAGTGGCTTCAAAGTGTCCACGTGGAAGGAGTTTTAATTCGAACGACTCAAGTTTAGATATTTATGGGTTTACAACCACGGGTCCAATCAGAACCAAAAATGCATCAGATGCAGAAGGAGTATAAGAATGGAAAAATAATAATGCTTTTTTACTTCCTTTTGACTGGTTGCCTCCCTTTCTTTTTTTCGCGTGGCAGAATTATGCAAATCCCAAATCACGTCATCGGCGACTCTATTGTAGAACGTTCATAAAACAAAAGAATATTGATTTTGCCAACATGTTGCCTGCTCATTGTCCAGACTTCACACACCACCTAAATGTTACAAAAAGCAACTCACACAAAACCAAAAGCAGTCCAACCAGGTGGTAAACAACCTGATTAAACCGACCACTGAGTGACGGATGAGGGCGAAGGAAATACAAAAACTATAATTACTGTTAAAAGGTGGTTGTGCCCGCACATTCCAAGCCAATTTATTGGCTGCAGCGAATTGTTTTCACTGGAATCCGGCCGTGATGTCATTCCGGTCCAGGGCGTTTTCCCGGAGTGCCACCGACCTCATGATGACCGTCCTCCGACCTCACGATGAAACCGTGAAGAATCACGGGAAGAATGATTCACGAATGAAGGTGTCGCTCCATCACAGTCGGCCTCCCTGTGAGCTCCCTTAAGTCTGTTTATACTGACACTGAGTCAACACGACCCCCCTCCCCTCAAAACTCTTCTTACACATTGCTGCCAATTGCACGCTTGAGTCTGCAGCATCTTGCAGCGCGTGGGCGGCTGCGTGTGTTTTTTAACCCGCAGTTTTAATAAATGACTTGAGAACCCGCTTGGTGGGAGGCGGGAGAGCTGGGTGAGTTTTTGTCACGGTGGGTGGAAGGCAGGACTCAATCGCAGAGTTTGTTCAAGCAACAAAAGGGACTTTAATAGTACAAAAAAGGTTTTTAAAATCAAAAGGCAAACACGAAGGCAGAAACAGGAACCAGGATCGGGAACAGGCACATGGACAGGACCTCCAAACAGTTAACAATGACGCACAACAGACAGGTGCAGGTGATTGGAAACAGCTGGGAACTATCATGACATGGCAGACAATCACAGGGGAAGACAGGACGAGGCAGGAAGTGACCCAGGGAGAACAGAGGCAAGAAACTACAGAATAAAACCAGACATGAACACAAACCGTGACACAAACGGAGATCTGGCGGTCGGTTATTTGGGAACATGTTGACCCCGGCAGGGGGGGTCACGGTTCCAATCCATCACGCGGCCCCCCGAGCTGCACGGCGTCGCCGCACCGTCCCGCTTTTAAGTCTCCAACTTTCCTTTCTGATGAAAAGGCTCGTAATGATCATGAAGCCGAGTACACACAGAGGTCAGTTGGCGTTTTATCGTAGTGTTCATGGGCAGATGTTTTGTTTGCCTGCCAAACGCACGGCCAGGTTGAGTATGAAGACGGGATACTTTTTACCCGAGGTTTCTCCGCATAAAAGCAGTCTCACATGATTCAATGCAGCTTTGAAAGGCATTGATCATTAACCGATTAAATGAAGCAAAACAACACAGTTTCTGGGCCGAAAGTCTGCAAGAACTCTGAGAACAAATCACAAAGAAACAAATGTTGACGTTTCCTTGACAAGCAGGCTGTGATGAATACAATAATGACCTCACGTATACACTATTTTATAATATATAATAATGTGGTATGTTCATGTCAGCGTTAGTCAGCCTTGACTCAGACGGGTGGACTTACGCAACCTCAGGGGAACATACAAACAGCACCTAAATTCCACAACAAGGGTTTGTGTAAACTGCACCTTAATCCCATAATGTCAAGCAGTTATTATTTTAATGGGGACCGATTTGGCAGCAGGCGTGGTTGATTTCAGGAGGGCTGATTGGCAGCCGTGGAAGTGGCACATTAGACGTTTAATTGCCCCGGGGACCTGCCCGTCATGGTGTGAAATAAGGACAGTCGTCTTCCTTCAGGCAAATTCAAAAGATTATCACAAACTGCGTGATTGTGATTTCTGGTACCGGTAAAAAAAGGACGTTTGGCACAAAAGACCCATTTGTGGTGTTAAAGAGAACGCACGAGGAGCGGCGAGCCAGCAAACAGTCGCATGTATCAATTTCAGGGATGTGTGCGATTTGTGCGTCCGTGCAGTAGAACAATAGAAGCGTAGATGGTAACGCACACTTCCACTGGCGGCAATGCACCAAGAAAAATGTGGTGACATTTCCTTGATCAGACGGCCTTGATAACTTTGAAAAAAAAAAAAAGAATGTTTCTAGCGTTTCCAGGAATAATCCTCTGTTTCTGCGCTGAGTGAAAACGACCTCAGGAGTTGGAATGAAGCCCGGTGGTAGAACAGGTTGGTCGGGGCTTGTGTTCTTTTTTCATTCCTTCCTCCAACTGTCACACAAAGGGAGACAGAGAGAAGGAAAGTTATTTATGCGATAAACCTGATGCCAAATTTACAGAGGATGCACTGATGATTATCATAAGAAATAAAGTTGTTCATGTGTGCAATTATTTCAGTTTAGGCATTCAAATGATTTTTACACCAATTTTTAACATCTGTCTTCATCATTTGATGATTTCCAAACGAGTTACTCTTAAAAGCCTTATGGGACGTTTACCCTCCCATCTGTGCTCGATTGTGCCTTGTCATGCAACCCGTGTCCTGATATCTCAATATTCGGCGCCCTCGGTTGAATTGTCTTAGGCCTCATGGAACGCTGCATGAATTCTGTTGTCGATCAGCTCATCACACGGGAGGGGACAGCTCCGGACCCTCGGCGGGCCACAATCCCACCGCGTCATTGGTGAGATGGTTCCACCAGTGAACGGATTCACCCTCAATAGACCACTGAGCGAGTTTCCCGTCCCCGTCCCCGTATCACCTCTGACGCACAGACCGTTATCAGCAGAGAAACCAGTGTTCCGTGACACCGTGCAGGAACAGTGTGGTTTTGTTAAGAGAGGCTGACGTGTGCGTGTCGGACGTTGGGTCGGTACAGAGAACCTGTCTCACAGGGTTTATGAAACTAAAGGCTGATGACAGCCTGTTGGCACTGTTGATCTTTTTAAATACACAAAATAAATAAATCTAAGTATTAATGTCCAAAGAATGTTTCATCATCCATAAATAAAAGCAAGATTCACAAATGTCTCTGTGATTTGTGAGTAATTTAAGATGTTGGCAGGTGCATTTCTAATCCTTCCCCATGATTATTGATTCAACAAGATTTGTTAGACGTCCTGTAAATAATAGCGTTCATTATCGGTGTATTCAGGTTGAGTTGTATTTATTTCACTTAAATGAATCATATTAGTTTGTGAAATTAAAAATACATCATGAATTTCTCACAAATCGTCACACACTTTTATGTGCAGATTTATTTGCAGATAACGAGACAAGATTGAATTCAATAACAAAGATAAACTTTTGAAGATGCCCTCTGGAGTTTCTGTAAAAAAAAAAAAACTTACATTGTTCTTTTCTTACGGTGTAACTAAAGGAATCACCGAGCGGCTGGTAACCGGGCGAAGGTGGGAGGTGGGAGGTGGGTGCAGCACGCGGTTTCCTGGTGCGTGTCGGGTGTCCAGTGGAACATTATCGCCGTTGCAATGAGGAGGTGGGGGGGGGGTGCATGAAGGAAGTAAAATGCAAATTAAATGAGGATTTGAAACCGATGTGGTTTTCTTTTTGTTCTTTTTTGTCCTTTATTGCACCGTCATTGAGTGCAGCCAGTAAACTGATGACTAAATGCATCGTCACCAATGAACCTCCTGGTTGTCAGAATTCGGCCAACACGCCAGGACGTCTGTTTGGTTCTTCGCTGTTACTTTCCGGCCTTCTGTTCTACCAGAAGTTGCCCCGCGTGTGAATCGGGGACACTTTGAGGACGGAAGGTTCCTCCCGTCTCCACACAGTGGAGCTGTGGCTCAAGCCTGCACCTCGACTCCTGCCCTTCACGTTCTGGGTATTTCATCCTCAGCGAAAAGCAACTACCCCTACGTGCACATGTTTTTTGCATTAATATGTTTAGTATTGGGGCCTGTACATGTTGCTGGTGATGTGTGGTAGGCAACAAACACGTGTGTCAATCACGGGGGGGGGGGGGTCCACTGGTTATTTTTCCTCAGTTTGAGATGCTGATTTTCTTTTTCTATTCATTTTTATTTCCTGTCCGGCATCCATGGAAAACTGACTTGAACGCATCTGTAATAAAGAGTAAATTCAGACTATTGTGTATCATTAGCTGAAGGATGACATGTGTGGAAATAGCAACAAAATTCTGCATCTCTCACTGTGCCGGACGGCGTGCGGCTAAATTATCATTTCAGAGGCAAATGCTCAGATCGACAATAGTTATGTTTGGGTGAACCGCTCTGCAAAGGTCACGCCAACGAGGGACTGACAAATGTCAAACAGCCGTCTCTGAAGTTTCGTCCTTTGTAGCATCTGACGTATTGATATTCTCTCCCAGACACCAAAAATGTCATTACCGATGTTTCGATGCGGAATTTGCGTTCGCCTCTCCGATGGTAATTGAGCATTGATGGACGTCTGTGGAAGATATGAACCTCAGACGTGCGCGTGCGCGTCGGGGGTATTTGCGTCATTTTGAGCAAATACCCCCGACCTTTTTTTTGCCCTCGGTGCCCTTTCAAACCGAGAGATGGAATTTCTAGCGGTGATCAACACTCGAGGCTCCAACAACCCAAAGGGGCCTTTTGGAGGACATTTATAACATAGCAAATGTTGCATGAAAGGGAGCCTTAAAGACAAGATATTAATATAAACTACTGGTTTGCCCCAATGCAGGAATAGTAACGCTGATCTAACGCAGGTAAGTCGCTGCTTGACTTTTGATCACATCACTTTTTTTATTCGAGCGATATGTGTAAAAATCTCAGACGACAATTGTGTTGAATCTGAAGACGTGTCTGTATTTGGTGAGAGGAGAACGTAACTCTGCAGTGTCTTAACTCAACAAGGCTGCTTGGCTCTGAGCTGATGTACTTGTTTTGTCAGAATTTACAGGAGTCATGCGAAAATGTCACAAGACTAGATGTCGTTATTATTTATTGAAGCTATTTAAACGCTGATTTCAGTCATGTGGAAACAAAGGGAGCTTTCCTCAACAGTAACAGATACAATTATCACACAGGGATGTCAACATAATCGCAAGGACAAAATTCCGAGGCGCTCGTGCATCTTTGTTGGTTGTCACACTGGTGAGTTTGAACCTTCCTCCTCCTCCTCCTCCTCCTCCTCCTCCTCCTCCTCCTGCAGCTGTTCCAATAACCTGAGGAGTTTGACAACGCAGGGGGTGGAAATATGGGAACATAGTGTCCAGTAAACCGGCCTCTAATCCCTCAAAACTCAATTGTGTAAATGAAATCGCCTGATGATTCCTGTCTGGATTCACCTCTAAGAACTGCGAATGCTCACAGGGGATAAGCGGCGGTCCGGAATCGACGGTTATTAAAGGGGCAAAGCGACAGGTAGCAAAACAGCTGCTGACGCTGCGCACGTTTGTCGGAGCGCAACAACCGCAAATTGTGTCGTAGACGGATTGTGTGCAACGTATGTCCGCTCGGACAAACCAACGCGCTACTCGCACAAGCTCGTTTTGAGATGAATACCTTCTACGGACTTGGAAAGGCCGTTGCTGCAGCGCAAGATTTCAAAGCAATACGATTTTGTGGCCCTGATGTGTCCACGGTTCGCTTTGTCTCCAATGAGCATCACTCAGCCATGTTTTTCAATCATCTGTCTCTTGAGAGACAAAGCGTATTCATCTCCACCGCGGCTTTAAGTGTGTAATTAACTCCGCGATTGTGTGTTTTTTCTTCTTTTCTCTTCTCGCTGGAACGTGTAGAATTGAGGCGTTTGCCAACACAACGGAGAGCTGCGGTACTCAGCTGCCCGTTAACCAGGGCCGAGGCGTTTGGATGGCATTCGCCCCCACCGCCGACCACCTCCCGCGGTGGCTAAAGTCCCACAATGCACCTGGTTCATCAGCAGCAGCTGCACCCAGAAAGGCTCCGAGGGGTCAGGGAGAAACAGTAAAAGTAAACGCAGGGAGGAGGTTCAGGTGACCTGTTGCTCCTCCATAACATGCGATCAGATTGTACTGCACACACCCCCCCTATCGCCCCCCCACCCACCTTTCTCAGTGAGACAGGGCTGTGATCCTACTGTGGGCCCATATTCAGCCATATCGTGAAGCCTTGAAACGGGGGAAATAACAGCGCCGATGGCCCACTCGAGTGGGCGCTTCTCCTCTCTTCACACCTCAATGGTGTCAGGGTGGGAGCGTCTAATTATGAGAGCTTATTTTCTGTGTTAGAGGGGCGACGGCCTCATTAGGGAGGCGCCGCGGAAGTGAGCGCGAGTGGCGGCCGCTTTTGACGGAGGACGCCGTGATTGGGGATCCACTCGCTCGCTTTCTTTTCAATTACAGAGCACATTAGCTTTTTAAGTTCAGGGGTAAGTGCCCCCTCCCTCTGTGTGTGTGTGTGTGTGTGTGTGTGTGTGTGTGTGTGTGTGCGCTGCCTTCAGCTGTCATTCTTCAGGCAAACACATTGGCGGGTGGATACTGCGTTTGCCCTTTGCTGATATTGGTTGTCTGCCAAGCCATCAATAATAATTACTTGCGCTTATTCTGACGGGAGGCGGAGCAAGAAGGCGAGTCGGTGCGACGGGAACTTCCAGCGTGGCTCCACTGCGCGTCATTTACTCGATGAAGGGAACCCGTTTGTTGGCTTCACGGCGTCGTCGGTGTGGCTGATGAATGCACGAATATACATCGACCGCGTCCTTTGTTTTCACACTCAATACATCGAAAAACGACTTCTTCATAGACTTTAAACACACTGCAGCCCCCTTTGTTGGCGGTGAGGAACGTGCCGGTGGAACCTCTGCTCAGCACCAGCCGTGCTGCAAACATCTGGACTGAAAACATCTACCTGGGGCCCGACCCTCGGGGGCTCCAGGGAGGGTCCGAGCACCGTCGGGGGGGTTCGGGCTGCCAGCGGAGTGGAAGGTCTGCTGGAATTAGCAGATCAGTCACAGCTGGGCAGCAGAACGTCAAGCGTAAAGCTCCCGATGTTCTTGCTGGCGTGTGTTACAGTGAGAAAGGCTTTTTGGTAGAACGACACGCTCCTCGTGTGTTGAAACAGGTTTCCGTGGCGACCGCAGCGGCTGTTTTTAGTCTTGTGTTATTAATAAAGATTACGGATATAAGATAATATTGTGTAATCAGTAAAAGGACGTAAGTGGAGGGAATTCAAGCGGTTGAAGCTCTTTTGAATGAAATTCAGCATTTCTTTGGTTCATCCACATCTGTAAAAGCAACCATTTAATGAGCAGCAGTTAAGCTTTCTTCACCTTCAAGCAGTTTAAACGTCGCCTTTGAACGTCAAATCTAGAAAAACAGATCCTAACAAAAAAAAAACCTGTTAATTAAACTGTTGGCAGAACAGCAGAACAGCGGAACCTGTTCCGCCTCGGAGGATTTTCAAAGAAAGAAAACAAATAAATCTTGGTGAGAAAGTCTTGCAACCTGTTTTTCTTGATTTGCTTTGCTCACCATCTCAAACCTTATTACATCTCTACATGCTCTGGATGCAATGTACGTTATACTTTCTGTAACAAGTGGGCCAATAGTTATGAATAATAAGCATGCAAACAGTAACGTAAATCATGCAAACATCACAGATTTTTGACCCTCATATTCACCCTTTAATAGAAATGTTACCAGCCAGTCTCTGAAAAACATACATTAAATCCCAAAGGTAAAGCTAACTAAACTAAACTGGTTTGTACCCACAGCTACACAGCTGCCATCTAAGTCTCTTTACCCCCCCCCCCCACCACCAGAGTGACGGCTGCCAGGAAGCCCCGCCCCCATTTCCTGCAAAAGGTTCCCATAATGCAGTTGTGATGAGGTCATCACGCTGTGAAGGGCCCTCCAGAAGACGCTCCGCATCACAGAGGAACAGGGTAAACAGGTAAGATGTGAGAGGCACCCTCCCCCCCCCCCCCCTCCCCCTTCCCCCCCCCCACGGTAAGTCGGAAACATGCGTCGTCATGGATACTGACAGATGCCGCGCTCCAGCATCTGTTACTGTGTTATGTCTCACCGCAAATGAAGTAATCCTCTCTTCTCTTCTTCGTCGTCGAGCCTTAAAAAAAAAAAAAAAGAAACGTCACCAGACTTCAGTGTGTTTTATCATTAAAAATCCTCTCTGGCTGATTGGTCGCTGAGGGCTTTTCAGCATCTACGCCGAGATACGTCACGGTGGGCTTCAAACACGCCACCGTGGGAGGAGAGTGTTTCAAACGCACGTGAAGACACACAAAACAATTTTGTGCTCGCTGTCGTTTTCCCCTTTTTCCCAGCACATTTTCACAACTTCACGTAATGTCGTCAGAGGAGTGAAGGCAGTTTGGAGAATAGCCGGGCCTGTGCCTGTGCTTGTGTGCGTGTGTGTGTCTGTGTGCGTTCCCCGTGTCGGAGGTTAACTCCTCAGCCAGCGACATTATCGACCGCGGGCCCCCGCGGACAGAAACAGCGGCGTCTCCCGTGTTTTCTGATCACCGGCGGGAAAAGTTAACAGTGCGTTTAAAAAGCACGTCACAAACACCGCTAACGCGAAATGACTCGACAACACTCAGGGACACGGGCAGCTCAACATAAATCCCCTTCTGAGGCAACAAAAGCCTTTTTTAAAAATGGGTGGTCGGCATTCGCTGAGCGTCACGATTCCCCCCCGAGTGGGTCAGAGGAATATTCACTTGTTCTGATCACTTCACCTCTCGGGGGAACTTGAGAGAAGTCGGGAACCCGCGTGAAGTCCGGTTTTCCGGACTCTGCTCTGCTGTGATGATTCATGCGGCATAGACAAATCTCCTCGGGCCTATTTCCACCTCTCCTGGCCGAGCTGCTTCCTGAACACACTCTTCTCCCGTCGGGCTGCCAGCGGCTGAGGAGCATTGTGGGTAACGCGGGCTTCGACGCGGAGGAGGGACGCATGGAGAAACGCAGGAGGATATCTCTCCGATTCCCGCACGCGTGGATATTTACACCGTCCGTCCGTGGGTGGGACTGCGGTGTGGACGCTGAACGTGTGCGGTGGAGGTTATTTTGTGCTGACGTAGCAGACATTCTGCTCCACAGCCAAACATGAGAGCCGGTACATTCAGCGTGACTGCAAAGGCAGCCTGAAGCCGACAGATTATAAACACAAAGAGGGCTGTTTGAGGGGGGGGGGGGGGGGGGTCTGTGAGCATCCAATTTCAAACAATCCGCCTCTGTACATCTTGGTTATCTGTGGAGAAAATCAGGGCCGGCGGCGGTGGAGTTGGAGGTCAAACTAATTGGTTTTGATTTTACACCATTAAAGTGTCGGATCTCAGTTATAAAGTTACCTGGTCAGTTCTAGTCTACGGGGAAAACACAAAGTCAAGCACAAAGAGGTGTGTTTACGCAGAGATGTCTCACCTTCCTGCAACATTCAGCCATTCTGTGTGTGTGTGTGTGTGTGTGTGTGTTCTAGCGTCTAGCGGGCCTTTGCGTGTGTTATCATCATCTCGTATTAGTGCGACGGGGACGAGGAGGGTTTTGTCTTTGAGGTTTCGCAACAATGCAGAAAACGAACCCACATGATAACCTCAGTTATTTATTTATTTATTCAAATACTAATTTATTGAGAGCCGGAGCAAATGATCTAAGATTGTTTGAGTGAGTCTCCGCTACACAGACTGTGCATGAGGACACACACACACACACACACACACACACACACATCCTTTTACTGCTGAGCAGGCCGGCTAGCTCACAGAAATAATGAGCTGAACGCAGGGACACGGCCGTCCCCCGTCCTCCACGAGGACACATGAGACCCGGCGTGTCCTGTCACTTCCACTAAGGTGCCGGGATTGTTCCCCTGGAAGCCTCGTGCGCGCCAGATAATTCGATTTTGAAAAACACGGATCGCAGCGACGCTCACTGCGGCCCCCCCGAGGAGACGCGACGCTCGGCTCCCCGCGTCTGACCTTCCACCGCCAACCGGTGGCGGCGAGGGCCGCGGCTTCGCTTGGCTTTTTAGCTTTCATTTTTCACATCCACATCTACATAGACGCGATTGCGCGTCGTTCCCTCGGGCACTTTGTCTGAATAAAATGGCGGTCCATTAGCGGTGGCGGTAGCTAACGCCAGGCGCTCAGCGTGCGTGGACGCGGCGGGGAGAGGGGCCCCGCATTAGCATAACATCAAGCCAATCAATATTCCCGCCGTGGCAGAAGTGTGGCACTCGGAATGTAAAACGCATGCAGGTATCGGGTAACACCCGCATTACGCCCGCCGCAGTCGCGCGCTAATGGCGCATGGGAGGGATATGGGAATGCACTTGTTCACCGGGGGGGGTAATTACGGCCGAGCGCACGGCGGTAGAAGGTGATGCTCGTTGTGCTTTTCGAGTTACTGAAAAGAGGTCCTTGCAGCACGTTGTGTGGGAAACATCGGTCGCAGCAATTTCATCTAAAAGGATGCGCTGAAAATCACGAGCCGCGGGTTTCGCCTCAGCGAGAGCGCGTTTGCTGCTGCGTATTATCTCCTGGTGCCAGCCGGTTGTAAAGAAGGAAACGAGAGAACAAGTGTCCCCTGAAGTCGTCGACGCTCGGCGGCGCGATGTGTGGCGTGGACAAAAGGGTTAAGGGGCCAGGGGTCAGGGGTCGGTACGCGGGGAGGAAACTCAAACTCGCATGGAGAGCGAAATCGAAGGAGAAATAAATCTGCATGCAATAATAATGTCCGATCATTTCAGTGCAACCAAAACATGAAAAAAAGATGCAGTCAGTCATCTTCAATGTGTTATAGATTTTTTTTTACATACATCAGGATTTCGTTTCATTTTAAGGTCATTTTTCTAAGCCCACACCAGTTCTTTTATGGGACGTGTTTTAATATTGACGTATGCAATTATTTGTTTGTGACTTTTCTTTAGGCAACATTTTTTTTTCAGAACTTTTTTTAACATAATTTACTATAATTTCTTTTCCCATCGTCAACACCCGGAGTGAAACCCGCTTTGCCTTAACGGTTTGTGCCCCTCATCAGAAGCTATTTAAAACGGTGCGCTTTTCTGAGCCCACAAAGAAAGGAAAAACGTTTCAGTGTCGTTTCCTGCAGCGAGGAGCAGCGAATATCGTGCGCCTGCCGGGATCCGTCCCATGCGGCCACCGAACACTGAACCTTCAGCCAGGACGAATGAACAAGGCGTTTATTGCTCCTGTGCCTTCACCTGCTCCGTTACGAGCCTCTAAATGGACTATTTACGCTGCAGCGTTTAACATTTCAGTGAGATGAGTAAGCAGCACGTCCACATGTCCCCTGTTCCTCGCCGCTGCTTAAAAATCATTTTTACAAATAGGAGCCACCGCGGAAAGTTACTTGGAAATTGGATGTGATGATGTGGAGAATGCGAGAGTCTTCGCCGCACAATAACAACCCCTCCCACAGGCACTTTACTGTACGCAGGTAGGTGACCGGCTCCTTTCCATTACTCTCCCACAGGCGGAATATTACAGCGCGCACGAAGCAGACAGACATTTTGCAATTCATGCAGAAGCAGCGCCTCCGCTGCACCCACCTGAAGCATGTTTGGCACGTCGGGGTTAAGCGTGTGAATTACTACGCTCACCACGTTAAGGTCACGCGGCATTTTGCGCGCGCCATCGCCATCGGATGATTTTGGAGAACGGGAACAGTGCAGGCGGGTCAGAGAATAAAGAGCACAGCTGAGCATCGGACTCCACATTCGGTGACCTTGAGACAAAGAATTAGGCCCATTTTAGGCCACACTGAGAGTGAAGAGCGTTTCCACAGTCAAAACCACGCCTCCTCTGGACTGATCAGATCTTTTTAAACTGAGAATCATTAGACCGCGTTCATGTTCTCATGATTTATTGACACGGAGGGTGTCCCCTGCCAATCAATGCCATTCTCCACGTGTTTTGCCATAAATTATTCTTCTAGTGTTTGTTTTTCCGACTCGTCTGGCCGCTGCAAGGACACAAACTCTCTACCGGGCGTGCACACACACACGCACAGACACACGTGAATACAAAGCATGATGGGGAGGCTTGTTTCTCCATCATCACGATGGAATGTAAGACACTGTTGTGTGTGGCCAGCGGCCAGAAGAAGGCACAACCTCAAAGGAATGATGGACCACAAGAGCACATCTGTGTCCCTTCTCTTCACCGTGTGAGGGAGGAGAGGCCTCCTGGGTTCAATTGAAGGACATCACATCACATCGCATGCGCCGTGCAGGATTTATTATCTGATGTGCATGCAGAAACCTCTTAAAGCTTTTCCGCTTTGCTAGTTGCTGAATAATTTCCTTCGATATGACAGAAAAGCTGTAATAGGAAACTAATATTAAATGGACTTTTTAAGGTTTTAATCTTTAATGTTCGACCAGATGCTGCTGAAGCTTTGGCGTAAGTCAGGAAGACTATTATTTGCTATTTGCCCCGCCTCTCCTCTCCCCCTTCCTCCTTCCCTCCTCCCTCCTCGCCCCTCCCAATCCGCAGAATCATCAGCCATCAATGTCTGGACGCGTAATGAATCCCCCTGAAACCAAAGACTTTCTGTCAAGACTTTATCATCACATATCATCTGTTATACTGAACAATTATCTTCGCTTCATTTGTCTGTCCTGGTGGAAATAATGCACATAAAATGCACATGCTGAAGGGACACGTCTTTAATTAACGTCAGCGAGACACAACAACGGAGCGACGCGGTGGAGTGATTTATTGCCTCACCTCGTGACAACTTAAAGTGAGTGAAGTTCGACCCATCGTGAACTAAAAATCAATGTGGGCAAAAAATAATGTGTTTTCAATGAAAACTCTTATGACCTTTAAAAAATAACTTGATTCTTCTGTGCGTTATAGCAAGTCACCACTTTGCGCCTCAAAGTCCCTCCTGCAGGCCTTCAAGAATACCAGCTAACGGCATTTACGGGCCGCAAAGCATGCTGGGGGATCGACAGCCACGTGTCCGTCTGCCACCTGCACAGAAGCTTCCCTCAGACGATGCTCGCTGCCCGGCAGGACGTTTGGCGGTTTCAGTGGTTTTAGTGGTGCAGCAGTCTGACATCATCAAGAAGTCTTTACATTACGTTATGAATCTTATATGCAACCATGAGAGAAACATGAACAAAATATCGCTTCAAATATACTGTTCATTGACCTGTGTCGTGAATTATATTAAAACTAATATTATTCCAGTGATTACTGGGTTTAAAACATGAAGGTCGAAAGGAATCAACATGTTTTTAAAATAAACATTTTCTCGGTTGAGAAGGTTGAAAAATTCCAAATACACATTTTTTGCTTTTGTCCATTTCATTCTAAATCCAGCAGAAATATGGAAATCTTTTTCTCTCAAAATTAAAAAGTAGCCTTCAAAAAGTAGAGTTTTGTTATATATTTTAATATATATATAAATATATTTAAGTATGCTTTTTTTCCATCCTCGTTTGATAACGGCACATTCTCACAGCTTTATTCCACTATTACTCTTTTTCCCATTTGCAGAGCTGCCCGGCTGTCGACCTGATTCTAAACAGTGTGACTGCACTGCTAAGACTCAGACTGGGCCTCGCAACGAGCAAACCCAGCCTGAGCATGTCCCCGCACCTCCCCGACCCCATTACAACTTTCATTCCCTCCAACCGGCGAGCGGAGGCAGAGCGACGCTCTGACGCTCACAAAGATGTGTTGAAGCGTCACTTTGCAAACTTAGCTCAGGCCACCACGACAGGAGACGTGTTTTTTTGGGAGGGGGATTTTTTTCTGTGTCGTCCTACTAAAATGTATATTTGATGTTGAGGTTAATTAAGGGAAATGTCCTGTAATAAAATGACAATGTTGTCCTTTCATTTGCCCTCGGCTTCGCAGACTTCGAGGCTTTTTAACTGAAAAACAGCCACGTTATAACAGGATGGTGTCCTAAAGTCAAGGAGACCTCGACATGAGCACAAAGACGCGGTTTTAGTGACACATCGTGTTGTGGAAGCCGCTTCGTTGCATCACGTAAACTCGACCGGCGAGCCAAACAAGTCACAACACAACGAGACGCAACATTCGGAGAAAAACGGCTGACAATTACATGGACCCCTGCAAGTCTTTTTAAAAGTCTGAGTGTGTGGTCGGCGTTAGCTGAGCATCACCATTCCGCCGAGTGGATCAGAGGAATATTTCCTCGATTGTCCTGATCATTTCACACAGAAAGGTGGAATTGCAGCACCAAATCAATACATAATGCAACTGCACTCTCTCTCTCTCTGCCTCCATGTTTCAGCAAATAGGTTAGTTACCAGAAAGGTACTCGCAGCGACTACAAGAGATTTGTTGAACAGGGTCTCGTATAAGAAACGGTGTGTAGTTGGATTGTGTGCAGGGAGTGTGTTGCAGACGTGGAGACAAAGAGATCTCGCTCTCAGTAAGTAAGAAATCTGAAGAACTGTTATTTGAAGACTTATCCACACGAAGGTACTGAACGAGTCTTCTCTAAAAGACGTTTGGGGGGACGGATCTTTGCAGGAGCTGATTCTCCAAAGTGGAGAAAACCTTGAACACGATCAACAAAGCTCGTCCCAGAGGAGAAACCTGGAGCATGTGAGGACGTGAAGTTCCATTTTCTATCCTTCCTCCGGAAACTGTCACGGCAGCGTGCGCTGAAACATCCAATCGGCGCACCCGGACGTGGCCGCCGCGCCGTGCGTTGCCGATGGCGCCCGGAGGCGAGTCGATGGGCCGACCTTGAACGATTCACCGAGGTTTTGGAACAAAGCCGCGATAGGTCTGAGTCTCTGCACAGGTGTTCATTAGCGTCAGGAGTAAAAGCATCAGACTTAACCAAGATGTGACCTTATAACCCCAAGAAATCTCTTTACAAGAACTACGGAACAAAACTGTCAGTTGGATACAATACAAGGTTGACTTGATGTGTTGCAATATTTAATACGTGTGTATTTATTTTTCATTTTCTGTTACCCTACATAGCCAATGGTTTATGTTTTTTATGTGTTTATGTGCGTGACTTTTTATTCTTTTTGTTTCCCCATTTTCTTATTGTTCAAACATTGTTTTCCCTTGAAATAAATCCTAATAAAAATAATAAAAAAGTATCAAAAAAGCCACGATACAAAGACACATCCTCAACACAAAAGCGTTCATTCGGTTCATTCATTTGGATTTGAACTAAATTAAGTTTCTTTTTTCCTTTCTGTTACATTTGCCACAATAAGTCTCAGTTTACTGTTATGGAGCTCACCTCCATTAACGCCTGCAGCAAATCACAGCGGCGTTTGCCATGAAAGAAAAGTGTCACAGGAAGCCGTTTAAGCAGTGGAAGCGTGCCAAATGGTCCCCCGAAAAGAAACCCGTCAGACTCCAACACGCATTATATTACTGACGTCTTTGGCAGCGCCCTGAAATATTACGCCAATAGACACCCGGCAACGCTAAATGTGCGATGATGGCGAGGCGGATTAGTATGACAAATGTTTGTACACACATTCTTTTGCGTGGATAATTGTCAGCTGAACAAAAAGCTCAAACGGCAGAGTTTTTTTCGGTTCCCCCACAGCAGGGGGAACACACACACTGCATCATTACAGCACCATGAGAACAAGCCCAGGGTTTCTTGCAGCAGACAGAGTGGACAGAAGAGATTAACATCGGCCATCGCAGCCACACGCGTGGCTGCTTCCTGCGCATCAATGATCCCGGGAGCTTTTGCAGAAAGTCTGTCTGGTTCGTGTGACGCATGTCGCCACGTGTCGCCACGTCCGACAGCAGTTTGTGGCTCAACTGTTCCGTGCACAGGGAGGCAAAAGCACGCCGCTCCGTGCGTCGCATTGAGTGGAAACAAAACGAATGGGCCTGGTCTGCTTTTTGTGATCCAGGGATTGTTTTTCATCCCAAAACCAATATTTATTCCCTATATGTGTTTTGACACGAGAAGCAAGACGCAGGAGTTGAGGGGCTGAATGAATAAGATGGAATCGGGTCTCTGAGGAGCCGAGGAGTTACTGTAAGTAAGCAGGACGGCCGCGTCCCCAATCGGACCCTCGCCTCCTCGCCGCCTCGGAAACGATCCCGTCACCTGCAACAGCGAGCCCCCCCCCCCCGCCGGTAGTCTTTTGTCTCTCGAACACAAAGGGAAAGCGAGTGAGACAATCCTGCTCCGTATCTTTAGCACCCAGTTGTTTGCTGCCACATTACTGCTCTGAATAACCGATTAAGCGTCTTTTAATGAGGTTTTACTTCACGCTTTCCATCATCTGCTCCGCGGCGCAGAGGGAGAAGTGTGTGAAGAAGGAGAGAAGTTAAATGGATCGACAAACAAACAAAAAAACCCTGTTGTTTAGCCGGTCTAAACCGGATCGGTGCCAGTTTGACTCTTATTTCCGCGTGCTGGGGGGGGGGTCACACCTCATCTCGGCGTCGACCGGGCGAATTGGGGGCCGCTGTTTAAACCTCACAGGCGTCCCAATTTTAAAAAAAACTCCACCTGGTGGGTTTTTGCCGTCAGCAGCTCGCGTTGCCTCGGGCGGAGATGAAGAGCGCGCCGCAGCGAGCACACTTCCTATTATTTATTTAGTCAAAGCGCCCTTTGAATCAGCTTTTGTACAACGGCCCGCAAATGCGAAGAACCGGCGGCGAAAGTGGCGGCGTTAACCGCAGCAACTGTCAAAATCAGGCTTCCAACTTTCCTAGATTTCGGTATCGTCTCCGTTTAAGCTGGTTTTCCACCTGAAGCCCCTCAGCCAGACAAACCTTCAGCACATCAGCACTCCACCCGGAGCGAAAAGACGACGACGTCTTGCACCGTTTGGAATGTGACGCGCACGTGATAGAAGGGAACGTTTGAAAGGAAACGTGACAGAGATGAAAACACCAGACGCTCGGAGACGAAAGCTCCGGGTGCCACTGGCAGAACAAAAGGACACAGATCTCTCTGTCTGTCTTCGCCAAAGCACTCGTGGGAAAAATATGTATTTGTTTCCATGGTCTTCAGTGGCTCCCTCAGTGTTTGATTCATGGGGGGGGGGGACCGAGCTGACGAGCAGGGGATGGAAACGGCATAGAGGGAAAGAACAGAATGTGTGAACTGAACAGTAATTAATGTTGAATAAGGACGGCGGGGAGAAAAGGCCAGCGCATCCCTCTCTCATCCAGCCTGCACTAATGCGAATATGATTGCATTCTGTCTTTTTCTCTCCTCGTGAGGCTTCTTTGTCCTAATTCAATCAATACTTCACGGCATTCAGTGCAAGCTGAGTGGATGCTCTGAACGAGCGGAATCAAAAGAGAGCGATTCAGACAGCGAAACGCGACCACTTTGACCTGCGCTCTAATTCAGTGAAAAGCCTGAAAACCACGATTTGTTAAAAAAAAAAAAAAAAAGGAAGAAAGAATCAAAAAACAGCCATAAGAAGTTTGGACAACGGAGTGCGGAAAAACTTTCATCCGCGACTGTGACAGCGACACGAGAGACGCTCGGAAGCGGATTCTCGCATCACAACAAACAGTTGACAGTTTCTGTGTGTGACGGAAAAGAACTTTGGGTTTTTCCTCCCCCGAGCTTTTCCTGACTCCAATCAACTCGCCGAGCCGCGCGACGCGGAACGCAGACGGGAATGACTGACGGCTGACGGAAGGCCCGAGCGAGCCCATCGAACAGATTGCGTCGTTAAACAGCGCCGGGAAGTGAGTATCCATCGATGTGCACATCGCCTGAGGCCTTCTAAAAGCATTCAAACTGAGAAATTGACATGTGAGCCGTCACGTCTCATGTTAGAAGTACGTGAAACACAAAGAAATGATTTACATGGACCTTTACGTGGAAGCTTTATTGTTTGCGTGATACGCCGTCTGAAGCAGTAGAATTCACACTTTGTAATGTTTGCGTTTAACCCGCTGATTCCCTCCATTGCAGCACACGTCTGCAGGAAATGTGACTCCACAGTTCCACTGCTTTTAAATGCCTCCCATCTACAGTGCCGCGCTAATTATATATTGTCATAACTTGAGCCCTTCAAATGTCAGCCGTCCTTCTGCTTCTTCTGCTTTCCTCTTTATTCCACATCGTGAGCTGACAGACAATCACCGGGTCATTGACACTCTCACATAAAAATAACATCGGATCAGTGAACCACAGAATGCCGAGTGGCACACAGACACACTACGTCAGATTGCACGACGGCTGCGGGCGCATTTAGCGTTATTTCTAAAGCGGAATTGACAATTATATTGTGGCTGTTGAATGCCAGTCATGTTGCGGCTCTCTGTCCCGTGTGGTGCAGCTTCAGTGCAGACGGAGCAAACGTCCTCACTCGTGCAAAAGGACTCAGCTGCTCTCCCGGTAATTGTGTTTTTTCTTTGCACCTGAGCTATGAAATTGACCTCGCCTCTCTTTTCTTCCAGATGTTTCATCAACCTGAAGTTATTTCTTTTGCAAAAGCTTCGCGGTTTAGAAGCTGCAGCAGGAGACACGATACAAAAAGTCAGAGTGGAAAATAAGGGATGAACACTACATAGCTAAAGCTTATAAAAGAGTAACCAAGATGTAGTATCAAGATCTAATGAGGGAAAATATACAACGTGTCCCATGCAAAGTACTATGCAAACATTTGTCCATGAAACAAAGTATTGGGCCACAGTTCCGGTTTTGTCAGTGAATGAAAACTCACCAAAGCCTTCTGGGTTAACCTCTGGGGACCATGGATATCTGCAGCAAATGTCATGGCTTTCCACCCTGCAGTTATTGCAGTATTCCATTAGAGGTGGAAAAATGTCAACCTCTTGGTGCCACTAAAGGAAAAGTCAGGGGATCACTCGGGTTCATTCACTCGGGTTCATCCTCTGGGGACTGAACTAAAGGCCGTGGCAGGCCATCTAATATTGGGTGGGAGACTTCGGTCCGGTCCAAAGTGGTGGACTGATCAACCCAACAGACATAATCATCACTTGATGATGAAAAAAAAAAAAAGATTCCACTTTCATCCCACAACAACCGTTGGACAAACGCACATGAACCACACACACACACACACACACACACACACACACACACACACACACACAAAAACAACACGAACCGATCAACACGCATCGAGGAGGGAGCTGCTGGGTGGTAATACACACACACACATAAACACAGAAAAAACCTGTCTGGGAGTCAAAACCTCCATTGAAATTCCGGCCCACAGTCGGGTTCTTAATACGCACAGAGGAGAGAATCACCGAAAGACGTCATTGTGCTCATCCAGCCCCCATCAGTCAGATCACAGGGGGTCTTACAAAAATAGGATGGAGTAAAATGCCCTCTGCTACTGTGCAGCCACACCATTGGGATCTCAGACCCCCGCCCCCCCACCTACCTCACCTCCCTCCCGCGCAGCTTCACCCTTACGTGCTGGGGGGGGGTCGGGGGGGGGGTTGTACATTTGGTCAGTTAACATCTGGGTGCAGCAGAGCGAAGGAGTTCTGCAGATTTGGGGAATAAATCGTCATCAAAAAAACATGTAAAACTTGATTGGAGATGTTTAATGTACAACAGTCATGCAAGTGACTGTGTTGCATTATGGTATTATAGTGATGCTGGTGGAAAGACATGCAAGTAACTGCAATACAGCGAGATGAAGGAAAGATCCCCACAGTGATGCACATTGATTTAATTCATGCTCTAAAACCTTAGCTGCCAGGTAGCAGCAGTCAGGGGCAGAATACTAATACGGCAAAATGCCTCTGAGCTCAGGGGTCACATCCTGAGACATTTTAGCCGAGGCTCCAATCAATTCTAATTTGTCACTGCAGCATCCTGGTGTCACAAAACGGGAGCAAATTATCGTATCTGAGTAGGGACACGGAGGATGTTCCAGGTCGAGCCGGACGCATTTACATCCCATCAGTGCAGGTGCAAAGCATTCTGGGTGTCGGTCATAATTCTATTTTCCTCCGCGGTGGACTTTTTTGCGGGCGGTTCGATAAGCGGCGGTCAACGTGACGTGGCGTGGATGCGATGCACGTGGACGGGGCGGCTCTTTGTTGTCGGTATTTTCACCTCGGATTCTGCATTTTCAACCATTCAGAAAGATTTACTCTGTGTGACGTGACCTTCGTCAAGAACAACATTTCATCAGTGAGGTTCAAACTAAGCGGCCTTTGTCCTTTTTTTATATCTAATTCACACAAACTCATAGCTCAGCAGATGCCCCAAAAACACCTCACACACACACACTCACACACACACACACCTCCACAAACAAATAAACCTACGCGCCGCAGCACACCACCGCACGGATTAAGGGTCCTCTGTGGTTGTTTGCCTTTTTAATGGTGTCCTAATTATCATTTAACCCTAATTAACCTGCGTGGATAGGAGCCGGGCCTGATTAATCCTGCACATTGTCGGTCCACTGTGGGGTAGAAAGCAACTTC
This sequence comes from Gasterosteus aculeatus, assembly GCF_964276395.1. Lineage (NCBI taxonomy): Eukaryota > Metazoa > Chordata > Actinopteri > Perciformes > Gasterosteidae > Gasterosteus > Gasterosteus aculeatus. The sequence continues at coordinate 2,891,721 of NC_135702.1, read as the reverse complement.
CTCACTCGCTCTTTAATCAGCTTTCTGCCGAAGCGCCGCACAAAAACGCTGCGTGTCGGCACACGCGCACACATTTGCACGCGCGCACACACAAATCCATTTAACAGCATCTTTGTTGGAGCAACCGTCCCTCCGCAAGGACGCACGGGGGAGGCGGGGGAGGGGGGTGATGTGAGGCTGCATAGTTTCCTCCCGAAGTTGAGTTATTTCCGTCATGCTGCTCGCTCGCATTGGGGGGAGAAAAGTCCTCGTCCTCGGTTTCCTTGAAGAGAAAAAAAAAAACATAATTCGTTGTTCCTTTGATATTCTGGCGACATCCATGCCTTTCCCAACGCCTCCCGGTTGGGTTTTATATATTTCAATTTGATGCTTTCATGAGCTGGTGGGTTTATTTTGGAGTTTAAGGCAGCAGTGCACCTCCCCGTCTTATGGACTTTGCAGGATTGTTTTTTTCGTATCAGTTTCCAGATGTGCGGCAATGGCGGCGTCGCGTTGGCCTCTGACTAAGGGAAGGAAGAGAAATAAACAATTCCAGGATTGGACAAAGAGTCCCAAAGTGAAATAGCAATACACCGCGTTGGAGTTGTTGGTTGTTTAGGTTGTAGTGATTAGATGTTTATTTGAGTTTAATTCACTGGAGGCAAAACCTTTACTGAGCTGTGTGTGAAATGTGTGGGATATTTTTTTGCTTTCCTGTCTGATTAACCGAGCAGATTAATGGCACTCATGTTCTACAAAATAAATATCTAAACTGATAGTTTAGCACAACAACTGAAACCGGTGAGAAAATTCTTCCTATTTGTCACTTATAAATATGCTACAATAAATCGCTGCATACCATAAGAAGACTGTTTCCTATAGTTTGTTTCAACTTAACTTTGGCTCACTTTTCCCTGACTGGCACCTGATGGAATGTCCTGAACATCTTGAAAAAAAAACACAGTTTTACTGTAATTTCCCAGACGTCACAGCACTGCTCCCCAAAGTTTGACGTGAAGCACTATGGAGCCAGACAAAAAAAAAATAGTAAGCAACACCAGATAATTGTCAAAAATATGTAACTTTTCCATTATTTCCAGCAGAGTAAGTCTTCGCATGGTCAGGTTATCGTGAACAAAGAGGCAACATGTGACATTCAGGAGCAAACTGAAATTCATTAGAAAGCAATTACTTTGCAATCACTGGCTGACATTATCAAGTCACTGTGAAAGCAATATTCCCACAATGACTCTGTACCTTTGCTTATCTGTCTTCCATTTGTTCAACCGTTTGAGCCGTGTATCCCCAAATGTGAAGGAAATAAGACACCGTGGTCCAATGCCTTACGGCTGATAAGCTCACGCCGGTCGGCATTACCCGGATTCTTTAGTGTGTGACGGATATTCTGTTTTTTTTTTTCCTTTCCGCTTTTCTCTGCTTATCTTTGTCGCCCTGAGTTGCTTCCAGACGGGGTTCGTTTGACCCCCAGGGGGTGACCTTCGCTTTGGTCACAGACTACCTGTCGTTCTCTACTGCAGAATGTTCAACCAGGGGTCCGTGGAGCAGAAGAAGAGGGAATTCTGCACCTCGGCTCGAGGTGTCCCAGAGACCGGGACGGGCAAATATGCCGGATCTCATTAGGTTAATTTACTCTTACCAAGCTGAATACTTTTGTGTGCTTCCATTTTACAGCAATTATGTTTTCCGCTGTGAATTCCTCCTTATTTAATTGCAAAAGCGAGAGAATTGCCCTTCGTCCACCTCTCGCTGAGAAAATGGAAATTGCACCAAACATTTTTGCACATTTTCTTTTGTCTGGCGTTTAATGAGCGAGGGTCATTGAAGAGGAATTTGAATCACAGATCAGACTTTTTGTAATCAAGGTGAAGGATTTACAGCAAATTTACACCATCTTACTTATTAAAAATATTTTAGAGGTTAATTTTCTCTCCAAATTATATTTTTCCACTTGTCCCCTTCAGCTGAGAACAAAGTTCACTCGTAGTTCCATTAAACAAAATCAAGTCAGTTTGTAATCAGAAAATCTGCGACGGCCCGAGATTCATTTTCAAATGTTTTCTTAATGCCTCCCTGATTCAATAAAGAGCCCAAGTTATCCATCATGGCGGATTATTATCATTACCATCACTAACCTTCTCTCGCCCTCTTCCTTCTTCCTCCCCGTTCGTTCCTGCTCCGTCTGCTCCGTCCTGCGTACGGGAAACGTTCCCCGTTCACTTCTGCCGTCCTCCTCATGACTCAAGTCACGAGTCATTAGAGGAGCCTGACCTTCTGGGAAAGGTCTTGGGTAAGCAGTGATAAAGTAGAGTTGGCCCATTGAAGAAAGCTCCGCTGTAGCACTATAATAGGCGCGGCCTTAGTCCAGGGAGCAGACTAATGGTCCTTAACCTCCATGTGCCATTAGCCAGAAATGAAGATAGGAAGAAGGAATACCGACTGTGGAGGGAGCACAAAAAGTAGCCCCCCGCTCCCCTCCGCCCTGTTTTTAAGGAGAGTCTGGTGATTGGAAACAACACCGCTTGGGTCCACAATCTGATTTCATCAATTTGAATCTGCAACGGCTCTCCAAGCGGTCGCAGCAATCTGCATGTGGGTAATGTGATTTCTTACTAACATAATGTTCCCTCCTGTGAGGAACAGTATCGCAAATGGGAGCCTTTCACATATGGAGAAAAAACACAAAAATCCGTTGTAGCGAGCTCGCTGGTAAGACGTCCATATTAAAGCTTGTCAAGCCAAGAGTCCAATTCAAAGTTATAGTGAGGTTCCCCTGGATAAAGATAAATCAGGAGGTCTGATGTGTGATCGCGCCGCCATGAGGAATTACTTCTGCAATAGGAGGATAAGCTATTTCCTATTTTTCGCAACTGGGACGAACAGATTCTCATGAGATGGATTTCAAGCTGCCTCTTCGGAGGTGCAATTTGCACATCTACTCGAGGTCAGAAGTGATGAACGGCGGGTAAAACCACACGCGTGCGCTACAAGGCCGCGCCGCGAGCGCCCGATTAATCCCGTGGCTTCGTTTTCACAGGTCACAGGTCTAACAAAGCGACACCCGGAGCTGCTGTTCAGTAGTTACACAAATATACAATTTGCTCAATGGGAAACATTTCAAAACGCGCCAAAACTCCCGTTTTTAATCCCAAGAGATCAAACAAACAGTTTATTCCTCTTGAATAAGAGCCCACATCACGTCCCAGACAGCCACAGCGGCAATAAAGGGAAAGACATTGTGCGCGTTCTATTCACAGCACAGAAAGTACAATTAGTGTGAAACTGCTGCCAATTACAAGCCCGTTTGCCACCGAAAGCAAAATGCATTGAAAGAATGAACTAAGAGCTCTCTACTTGGCTCGCTATCACTCAACGTTCACCGTGCTGATGGAAATCCTGATGTCCGCACTCAAATTCAGTCAATTCTCCAAATGCATCGCACCCATGAACCCCCCCCCTTTCTAAACAACCGTCTGCTTAGCGCATCGCCGCTGATCAATTAACCGCCGCGTCCATTAATTGCAAGTCCGAGTTAAACCCAGCAGACCAGAAGCGGATGTTAGAGGCCTCCATGATGCTATCGATTACCCCAGGGCCAGAAAGCGTAACGCGTCACCGCCGCCGGCAGGAGGAGGAGCCCCTCCGGCGCCGGGCCGCGCGCTGAACGCTCTCAGGTGGGTTATTGAAGCGCCGTCAATCACGGCAGCGCTGGCGTAGACGCGCCGTGTAGCGGAGGCAGGGAGCAGATGGCGCCATTTCTTATTAACGACCAACATCAACATCAAAAAAAAACGAGGCCCGCCGGGCGGCTGCGTGCAGTCGGGTCAACGCACGTTCGCCCTCAAAGCCCAAACTTGGCAACCGGCCGTCACATATCGGGGGAATTGCAGTTGATTGGATTGTAGTGGATTCAACTGTTTATTAATAAACACGGTCACTGATGGGATCAGTAAAGAGGAAAAAAAAATAATTCTGTATGTGATGACCGTAAAGTCTTTTCAGAATGGTTATATAATATATCAGTATATGAGCGTCATACGTTTATATACACAAAAGCACCGCGAGGCGAACAGACAAATGTTGCCGTGTTTTGCTCCTTCAAAATGAAGAGCTCTACGGTTCAGATCTGCCGAATCCCACACGACGCCGACTCACTTCGGCTCCACCGAAAGCTATTGTTCATTCACACACCCGAAAAACACAAGACGCAGCAACACATGAGGGAATTAATCCGGACACAGTTACAGTTACATTTTGCATCAGCCTGTGATAGATACGACAAGTTCATTCAAAGATGTATCAGATGTCCACGGTTGAATATTGCAACAGTATATTGTAATAAGATACGAGGCTCGAGTCGGATTCGTGCAAATGTAAGAATTCTACCGATGTGTAACGTTCTTGACTTCTTAGAATGACAACTCAGTTCGTACAAGGCGATTAAACTTCTATTCATTACAGTAAGGATGAAACAAAGGTGCATAACAATAAAGGGGGAGCGGCTCTGTGGTCCTGATTATTAAATTAACACACATTTTGAATGACACAACAACCTTGTCTCTGCCAAAGTTCAGCTCAGGTGCACTTTCAATTACGGTTAAAAGAAACACATTTTCTCTGAAAACAGGTGATTAAAACTGGAAATCCCCGAAAGCCAATCAAAAATAATTAGTTTTGTTTCGTTCTTGGTTGAGTTTAACAAAACAACATCCCGGTTTGGCTTTAAATGAATATCAGACGTGAAAATCATGCAAGATGCTTCAGCGAAAAACATGCGATTCCTGCGCGTGTGGTCGTGGGCTTTCTACGAGGAAGCCTATCAATGGTTGTCGAGTGACGGTTTTTGATGAAAATGACGGATCAAAGACCTTCAGGCAGGTTAATTAGAGAGCACATCAAAGACCTGCGGATCCTCGGGAGTGAAGCCCGACGCGAGCACGTGTTTGACACGCGGCGGGGCTGCGTCGACCTCGTCTCAGCCGCTCTGTGCATCACACTTCGCCCCATTTTCACGGTATATTTAGAATGTCACCGGCAGCTTTGCATCGACATCACAGGCGGGGAAAGTCCTGTAGGTGCTTTCCGCCTCAGTGATCAATCTAATGAAAACAAGGTACCTCTTCTCTCCACATGGTTTCCACCCGACTTTATGTAAACTCCATTAAAAACAGCGGCGGAAATGTAATTAGCGTTAGGCATCGCTGAGCATCGGCTCAGCAGTAATTCACTCCCTCCCTCTTTCCTCCCCCTTCGTCCCTCCCAACAACTCGCAGCAGGGAGGGATGCAGCTTCCGCAGGGTTCCAGGAAATGCTTTGCAGGGATTACGCAGGAAACACGCGGCTATTTGCAGCGTTAGTTAAGGCTCAGGTTTCAAACAAGTCGCCCAATGGCCGACCTCAGGTGACTCAGGTGGGTTTACGTTGGAGTTGGTTGAAGGTCTCACGAATACCCCAAAAGGCTGCGTTGTGCGTCGCGTTCGAGGCTCAGAGGAGCAGAGTCGGTATTTCCTGCCGCGGGCGCACGTCACGCGACGGCCATTCGTCACGTTGCAGCTCCGCGCTCTCCGGCCATTTCATCAACGTACATAATATTCAGCCGCCAGTTATTAACAAGCCCTAATTAATCTCGCCTCCTTTCACGCTGACTGATGGCCTCGTCACCTACAGACGGAGGGTATTAATTACCCAGTCGCACGTCGGCTTAAGCACCTGAGAGCAGGAAAGGAATCAAGGAAACATGATAAAGAAGCGAGGCACAGTCCATCAGAGGCACATCAGTTCCCGTGATTTAAATCCTATGATTAATATGCACGCTGATGAACACGGGAGTACTGAAGAATACAGAGATCCGGGTCTCGGACCTGCGGTGTCCACCTCGTGAATATCATCCATTCAAGATCAAACGTTCAGTCGGCCGGACCGAGCTGGTGCAGCTTTTTTTTTCTTCTTCTTCTCTCCCGTGTGTTCATGCGTCCCGGCACCCTTTGAAATTCAATGCTGTGTTAAGGCCCCCTGGATTTAATTAAACCAATTCAGGCGCCGTGGCAAACTGGACTGGTTAACGGGGAACGGGGAGGTCACAGCAGCAGGGAAACCTGTGCTGCCGATAAAAAGCGTAGCTGATGGAGTTACGGCATAAAGGGAAGATGAGAGGAAGTGACACGGGCGTTAAATTGCAAAGCAATAGTCTTTGCATGAGAGATGTACAGTAAAAAAGCACGTCTCTCTCCATGGTGCTGAGATATTTCAATAAAGGGCTTGTCCATCTATCTGCACGGGGTTTGATGACCTGTGACGAAGCAGCTCCAATGATGTCCAGTAAGACCGAAAGCGTGACTTCCACGACGCCAGGACCGACGGGCTTATCGAGGTCATGGCGTCGCTCCCGCAGAAGCATCGCGACCGGTCAAGGAGCTTCCTCTGCCCCCCGAGCAGCCCGGAGCTAAACCGGCTAATGATGGAAACAGTGCCGCTTGTCGGTGATTCTGTTTCACGCCGCGTGCTGCTGTTAACCGCAGCCACCGTAGCCGCCAACTACGTCCTATCTGCACACTGACGCAATTTACGGCGATGCCCGGCGGTCCGACACTGAGCACTGCGGCGAAGCGTTGCGGCAGGGAAACACTCGGGTCCTCTGAACTCTCGCTTTCCTCACTTCCCAGTGGAACCCGGCCAGGTTTGTCTGATGACCGGAGGCCGTCGGGGAGAACCGGCGCTGATTAGAGAGGGTACTGGCGGTTCACAAGCACTGTTTCGGGGTTAAAATGCCTTTAAAAGCTTCAATTGTCCCCGTCGGCGAGAGTGTTGTAAGACATCGACCTTAGTTCATTAGCATTATGTAGCCGTGCCGTGGGAATGTACAATATTTGTTCTTCTGGAGAAAAACTCAATTATTTTGCCCCTTTTTTTACTTGGAATTTGTTAAAAGTACCTTTACCTTTATTTAACTACTCAGCGACAATGCAGCTTGGTGATTATGAGCACGGAGGAAACGAAGCAAACCCTGCAGGAGCGAATAGAACAGAATATCCTGTTTCTCCTGGTCGATGCGTCTCAGCCGTGTCAGGCCTCGCCCGGCGGACGGAGCACTTCTTCGTCTCTTACCTCAGTTTCCTGTTTTTACTTTTTCAGGTGTCTTGACTTCCCCCCCGTCCCTGTGTGCCGACTGCTGTCCGCCTGCGTCTCGTTGGCGCGTCCTCGCGCCGTGTCCTTAAGCCGCCTGAGCCCGAGGGACGAGAAGCCGCCTTGCGTCTTTGACCTCTGACCCCCCGCGAGTCGTGCTCTTCTGTCCCAGTCGAGCTGTGAACGGATGTTACTGTTTTTACTGAAAAGCACAGAGTGAAATCTCATATCTCATCATGCATCATTGGTTCCGCCGTTAATTTGCTGAAGCTTGTTGTCGTTTGTTGTTTATTTGAGTTATACCCAACGCAATACCCACATGTACAACGTTATGAATAATAGTGTTGTGTTTCTTAATACCCATATATCACATTAATAGGTCTGGGGCTTTTATTCATGAGCCAGATGTACCGTTTTTTTTTTGTCTCAGAGGTGTTGCAACGTGTCCTCCCGGTCTTTGTCATTTTGTTGAACCCGAAGCAGCCGCGGCCTTTCCTCTGTGACAGGCGGGAGGCGTCGGCGGGCGCACGCGGCGGCAAACGCGGCGCCTCCCGGCCACCGAGGCGTGAAGCGCCGCGCGCTTCACAACAACAACACGGGTCACGTGACGCTTGCGGGCCTGACGTGACTCAGCTCGCCCCCCCGGAGGTCAAATCACAGACGGCAAATGTGACCGGATTCTCTTTTCGGGGCGTCATTTGTATCATTTGTCCTATTTTCTCAGGCCCCGCTATGCTTTTTGTTTATTAATGTTTATATCGAATGAAGCTGTGTAATGTTTTATTGACCGAACCCTGCACATGTATATTTTATCATCTTGGCTTGAATAAAAAATGTGCTGGAAATTGTTTTTCCGTGTTGTTAATGGTCCATGGCGGGTCTCATCGGGCGGCAGAAGAAGGGCTTTAAAGTGTCTCCTGTCAGCTTGAGAGCGAGCTCCGGGTCCATTCTTTCCTCTGCAGCTGCTGCTGCCGCCCCCGGAGAGACGGATGAGCGTCGTCCCCGACTGATCCGCCCGGCTCGGCTCGCGCGCCCTGCTGGTGGAGCGGCTCTGTTATCGCTGGTCTTCAAAGGCCACCCCGCTCTGCATACCAGTGAGCAGCCGAAAGGTCACAGACTTAATCTGCCGCTGGTGAACAAGTGAAACAAATCCATGCTGAGAACAGGAGGGGGGGGGGGGGGGGGGGGGTACGTGATTCCAGCTTAATCAGATACATTCTGATTTTCCTCACCTGGTCTTCTTGCACACGGCGATAATTCCGATTAAAAATAGTTGATGCTTACGTTTGACCTTTGAGATGTGGAGCTGCTTTAAAGGTTAGTTAGCGGTTAGTTACCGAGTGTCTCACACGCCGGAGCAGGTGGTTCACTAATCACTAACCTCCTCCCTCCAACGTGTCCTCGTGTCCTCAGACGACAGCATCTCTCTCTCTCTCTCTCTCTCTCTGCACGATACTGCAGCTTCATGCATCATAGAGGCCGCAACCGCTTGAAACTTGTGTGATTCATGTTGCACAAAACTACTTTTTTTGTGTGATTAATGCTATTTTAGATTAGTACGAATGAACCAGAAACGGAAGCTAATTAAGGAACCACAAATGTCTCTCACTTCGATTTGATCAAATAGGAATATCTGTTAATATGGAAGAAACGATGCTACCTGGTTACCCGTTTGTCACCTTCCTGTCCTCTTATTACAAGATTCTTTTTATTCTTCTTCCAAATCCAAACGCGATGTGACGGCGATCACGAGCTCTCAGTGAAGCGTGATGAGTGACCTTCAGTGCCCACCGTTTATTCCCTCTTTCAAATAGACTTTCCCTCATCATGTCGGGAGGACAGTCGGGTCCAAACAGCCCCCCCACCACCTCGCTCGCTGCCCACCGTGCCGCCAACACTCAGGAGGAAGGCCCCACGTGGTCTTCTCTAAAGGTGGAACGCCGGTCGATGTGAGCAGATCCGTCAGTGTTTGTCTCCCCCGCTGAGATACCGAGATGACGGATGGGTCTAATGGATTGATTTAGGCCTCGGCCCCCCCGACTGAGTGAATAACCGAGTGAACGCTGGAGTAAATAACCTCAGCCGGTTACAGCGGCCACTTCCTCGGCCGTGGAGTTCATCCATCACAGCGAGCGTTTTGTTAGATCCGCTCAAGGTTATTGTGCATGCGGTTTTATTTCTTAATAAGGGGGGGGACTTGACACCAAAATCACCAGATGGCTTTCTGCATGTTCGCTCTCGCTTCGGTGGCTGGAAGCCGCGGATGAAGACGGGTTTGTTTTATCGCAGGGGGTCATTTGTTATTTTAAGTTATGACGCCGTCTGCAAAGGGGCGAATATAGAGATTTGGTTAAAAAATGATCCGCGGCGTACATGTGTCATGCCTTTGTCAGCTTTAATGACCAAAATAAAGATTGTGCTTAGCCGCCCATCACCGCCTGCCATTATCAATCCCAACGTAATGTATTCACAACCCTGGTTATGGAAGAAAATGAATGAATTCTTTTTGCACACATTTAGAAGTACGCTGGTAATAGGGTTTATTTGTAAGGGTGATCAATGAGAATGAGAATATTACTTAACATACGTAATGACTCTTTGCTCTAAAGCTTGTTTCGTGGTTCGTTCAAATTTGAACTAAATGTTTTGTTTTTCTACAGAAAATTCCATTTGCTAAAAAGTTTGCTGACTACTGCAGCAGCTGTTTCTAATCTCGTGTTAGAGATGATTTTGGACTTTCTAATATCATTTGATATTAATGAGCACACAACGAGCAGGGAGGAATGCTCATGAATGTGATTCATCTGCGCTGATTATATTCCACTGTGTTTGCGTTCAAGGACCCAGTTTGACATGTCGTCCCTCTCCTCCTTCTTTTTCAGATTTGCGTTTTTAACAAAGATGCGCAGAGGAGCCCCGAGCGGCTCGTCTCCGGTGAGCTGCGTTGCATACTGCATGAACCCTGCAGCCATTTCCCTCAAAATACTAAGCGAGAATCAGCGGGACGCAGGTGGATCCGACTGCGTCCTCAGCAGCCTTCATCTGTTTTATTAAAACACTTCTTCTCTAACTGCCCCTGGTGGCTACAACCTCTGTCTCAACATGTGTTCCACGTGACGTGTGTAGGGGGGGAGAGAGGGGGAGGGGGGGGGGTGGATGCGTGTTAACTCCCGGAGTTTTTGTCGAGGTCGGCGTCTCTTTTGTTTAACTCTGACCCCTGCGTTTCCCCCCCCCGTGTGTTTTCTACGTGCCCTTTTGTTCCAATGGAGAAAGGCTCACTGATTGGGGAGGACAGGTGACCATTCAAGTTTGGGCCCGATCCCTCCTCTGTTCCCCCCCCCCCCCCCCAACCCTCAAGGTCGCCGGCGGATAGAGGGCAAAGGGTGTCATTCCGTCCCCCCCGGAGGAACAAATCAAAGTGGCGGACAAGCAAAACACCTGAGGTGATTTAAGACGTTGCATTGCACTTTCCTTTCTTTAAAATCGCTCATGTTTGAGTCTTTTTAGTACATGTTTAAATGTTAACATCCACGACAAGGCCAGCAGATGTAGTCAGTGCAGGCGGTGCAGTCGGACCGGTAAAAGGGATTCAGAAATATGCAAATGCACCAATAACTCAAGTTAAATTAACATTCACACGAGCAACTTAATTATCCTGCTGTGTGAAAAAAAAAAAAATGTAATTCTAAGTAATCAATCAAAGGTGTAGACATGAAAGACGGAGGAGATAATGAAGGAGAAGATAAGTGAGATCAAGACCGGCCTTTAATCACACGCACTGAGGAAAACATGGTGGCACGTGATAACAGCCTCACGTGACTGCAAAGGTCTCTTCACTTCGGGCCTCCTGAAGCAAACACGACGCGGCGGCGGCGGCGGCGGCGGGGGCGGCGACATCGACACGCAGCCTCCGTCAGAGGTCCGTTTGCTCTCCTCTAAAGCACACGAGCGCTCCGGCCACGCAAACGGCTTTCAACAGGGGGGGGCGGGTGCTTTTTCTGCCCGACATTCCCACGCAACCTTTCCTAAATATTACATTTCAGAACCGCGAGTTTGCCTCGCGAGATAATCGACTCATCTCCTGACAATTTGCTGTGTTTAGTTTTGAAAGGAGGGGAAATTGAGAGTTGTGTGGGTAAGAAGGCGAGGAGCAGATAATTGGCCTCAGAGGACGGGATGCATCATCTGAACTTTGATCTGAGATATCTTTATGCTGTTTTCACACGTTGAACCGCCAGTGGCGCAGTTGGCAGTGAGCCCAGTTTGATGTTCCTTTTTATTCCTGTTTACTTTTCCAGCGCCTCGACTCACAAACGCACAAATACCCAAATATGTCAAAACGAAGTTCATCGGGAAATCACTTTATTTAGTCGATAGATAGTTCAGTGATGAGTGAAAACCAGCTCAGCAGATCTTTGTGTTCATACATTATACCTTAAGTCTTTTAATAGAATAGTTTCAGTAATAGCGAATATTTCAAATTTCTCATTTCGCCACAAGAAGAATAATGCTCTTTGTTATTAATGTCAGTTACTTATGTACCTATTTTCTGCAGCATCTTGCATCTAAAGAATTTAGAAACATCAAAAAGACTTTCTCCTTTTCTTCTTCTGGTTCCCGAGACTCACGGAACATTCAGCAGAATCCTTCTTGGCGTTATCGGTAGCCCGCTGACGGGCAGCTGCCTTAACCTCCACCGGGACGCTGCACCAAGCGCAGAGGAGCGATTTCCATTCACCTTTTGAATGAATGTCAGAGGCTTCAGCTTGGGGGGGAGAGGGGAGGGGGGGGGGGCTGTTTGTCAATTTCGACATTTGAATTTCAATAAAACGCGCGCAGTGGCTTAAGAATCTCTGCAGACCGAACCGAGTGGAAATGCTTTCAGATGTCTGATCATGTAGGAACATCAGTGCACGGAACTTTTCTTTGGACAAGAACAACAACAACATTAAAGGGAACCGTTGCATATTTTCAACAGGCTTCGTATAGTTTGATGTGGGTGGTTTTTGTGCCTATGAGCAATGTTCGACCTCCACCCGAGCACGCACCACCCACAATGCAACCACACAAAGCCAGTTCAAAATGGTTGAAAAGGTGAAATTGATACCATTGGTTTGCTATTCTACATGATATGCATCAATCAATGACGCTATCCCTTTAAGGTCTCTGTATCAGATACTTGCAGGCACGTCTTTAAAATGAATGAGTGGGACTGCTGAGTGATTAGCATCAGCTATAAGGAAGCCTTGATTTGTCAGGTCCGTTTTTTTGGATTCCTTCACAGCCGAGGAAACTTAATATAAAAATGTAAGATTGCATAAACCATGACCCGGGATTTATTCATATCAGAAATTTAATAAATGAATGAACCAGGGATTACAAGGTGGATCTATGGGGCTATATGCATCTCAAACCATCTGCAATATTTCATGTTTCTCCAATATTTATTCTTCTCACATTAATTTATTAAAAGCCTCATGTCTAAAAATGCCGTCATTTTTAATTGAGCACTCTGATAAATTACAGGGGTTGACGCATGATGATACATTCATTACTTCTGTAACAATATGTATATATATATGTATATTTATATATATAAATATATATGCATTCATTACATTATCGTGTGATTACCGAGAAACATGTGTAGCCTTGTTTTTTTTCCCCTCAGCTCCGTCTCTCCAATTACCTTCAGCGTTATGGAATGCAGAGCCACATTCGAGCCGTGCTCCAACAGAAGTGCTGCATATTAGCATTTATGTTCTGCTCTGCCCGGCGTTCAGAAATAGTCGATGAGCGGCGAAGACAATGACCTTCAAACCGACTTCCTCCCCCTGTGTCTCCAAGCGTCAACACAACACAAACCGTTGCCTGAGAGCCGGTTCTGTGGTTTTGAATTGTGATGATGTCGTTGTATCAAACTTAATACGCTCACTCCTGCCGGCACATGGATTCCCGCAGTCAGCACGCAGCCAAAAGGTGGACCGCGAGGACGGGCAGAAAGACCTTCAGAGTGACTGCATGCCTCTTTGTGCAGAGAATCCTCAAGTAGCAGCAACGGAAAAAAAACTGTGGCCCGAGAACAAGTCCCAGGGGTGCGATTAGCTCCGTGGAGCCCAGGTCCCGTCACTGGATGGGCTCTCAGAGGCTCGAGGGCAATGGGCTCCTTGTGTTGTTTTATATAAAGTGTGTTCGGGTGTCCACAGAGACTCGTGGTGGCATAATGTACGGCGGGGCTTCCTGCGCACATGTCTTATCGCACATTGAAAGTGACGTGCTTCTAGAGACCCGTTTATAGCGACGCACAAAGAGTGCACGCAGTGCAAGAAGGCGATTCGCTTTGATGGATTTCATTCACTGAGAGGTTGACAAAGCAGCTTGTTTGTGGCTTTTGCTCAGATTTGAGGAGACGTCTGCATGAAAAACACCGGGCAGGATGCGGCTCTCACTCCCTGTGTGGAGGTCGGGCTAATCAACATTCACATCGTCTTCCTCATAAGTCAAGAAGTTTCTCGGACATAAAAAAATCTATTTGAAGATGCTTATTGCACATGTGCGGAGGGGAGGACCGGACCTTTGTGGGAGGTTGTGATTATGACTAACGCAGCAGCTGAGCCTGCACAGCCATGAACAATGGCCGTGTCCATTACCGGAGTCCTGTGGCTGGATTAAACACGTCTTCTCCGGGTCTTTCAGCAGTTTCACTTTCTCTGTGCTCACAAATCTGGTGAACAAAAAACTAAACCGGCCATACAACGAACTACTAAGATCATGTGACGGCACATGGATGGGCCGACAAAACAAGAAAGAGCGCGGCTGCTGCGCAAGCTAAGCCATTAGCACAAAGGCTAACCCAGTAGCACAAGGGCTAACCCAGTAGCACAAGGGCTAAGCCATTAGCACAAAGGCTAACCCAGTAGCACAAAGGTTAAGCCATTAGCACAAAGGTTAACGCAGTAGCACAAGGGCTAACCCAGTAGCACAAGGGCTAACCCAGTAGCACAAAGGCTAACCCAGTAGCACAAGGGCTAACCCAGTAGCACAAAGGCTTACCCAGTAGCACAAGGGCTAAGCCAATAGCACAAAGCTAACCCACTGAAGGAGCCGATTAAATAAGGACTTATGGCAACATTTTGGTTTTTTGTGGCACGTTGCACAGTTACAGTCTGCAACAATTCACAATATCAGGAGAGCCGAGAACACGATAATAATACGTTTTAATACGTTTTGGAGAAATTCTGTAACTTAACACATAGATTTGAGGTTCATTTTGGATGCAACTGTGACACCGTAACAACAAGCATGGAGCAAAATAAAAAATGTATTCTTGTCCTCTGTTTGAACACCACCTGTGTTTTCACCTTTAGTTCCGGGGAACAGTTGATACGTGAACACTTGGATGTTGCATAATCTCCATTAGTGGTACAAGGCTGAGCCAGTTTGCACTCAGAGCCCATTTGGCACACAGAAGAAAAGCCGAACCTCCCACGCGAGGCCTCGGTGTGATTCTCTATCTATTAGTTTGTTCAACTGTTTTGCCCGCAGGCCGGCCGATCGCCACAGGAAAAAGCCAGGACGCGTTGCCTTAATGTTTCCGTCACGTCTTGGGCATAATCGCCACGGGTTTTAGAAGGACGCTGCGGTCACGGATAACCCGCCGCGCTCTGTCTGCGTCTGCTGCCTCATCAAACAGGGCCGATCTCCCCCCACTGTACTCCCCCTTCAGCATAAACACAAGTGTCACAGCTGTTTTGTCGGTACAGATATTTTGCATCAGCTGTTGCGTTACGTTGTTATACACACACAGTATCCGTTTGGGTTTTGTGTCTAATAGGATTGCAAAGAGATCCTTTCCAAACCTGACAAGCAGAAGGTCCCCAGACCATGTGGACATTAGAACTACAAGAAAGTTCCTTGTCGCCGATCCTGTTTATTCAAGGAATCTTTTACTAGAAGAGAGGAGCAAACATTACCTGGCACAAAACAAAGGGTGTTTAAAGTTAGTAAAAATACATCATGCTCTCATGGAGCTCCCTTTTCCCAAGTTCTCCGACATCGAAAAACTGCTCGCGGCAGGCAGGAGGCCTGTGAACGCGTCCGCGCGTGTGTGGGTGTCGTACACTCGACCCGCGGCAAAGTCGGTACAATAAGTACGATGTGATGCTGATCAACACGCTGGAATAAGGAGTCTTACGCGATGCAGAAGATCAACTGTTCCGTTTGATTGTTACTCTCAAACGCTCATCCTGAGTGAAACGCAGAGCTTAAATGAGCAGGAATAATGTCCACGCACGCTGGTTGACGGTGCAGAGTTGACGTCCACGCACACGCGCGCGCATGCATGCACACGCACACAGTATGATTCTTCACTCAGGTTCTTTCGCTTTCTCCTCACAGCTCGGCTGCTCAAACGTGTCTCTTTATTCTGAAAAGCCCATCTTCAGAAACACTGATTATGCTATTTCACGCATGTGAAGAGATTATTCAAAGCCGTCAGCAAGTTTGTCATCGTGTTAGGCTCAACAGATTATGACTTAATATCGTCAACAGAAACATTGTGCAGCGACGGAACACAGAAGGAGCCACGTGAAGACTTGAATGCAGATGTTTTCGGTTAGTGCATTTAACAAAGTCTGGGCGGCAGTCGTTAATCTGGGGATGAGTCCTTTCAGTCAGCTTTTCAATGTGAATGCAAAGCTATATTTGGCATGTTGAAAATCCACCTGTGCACATTTATGGTGTCGCATATCTGCGCATGGTGCGCAAGAACATGATTTTCCTCTCAGGTGGGACGAGTCGACTCCCTCTTTCCTATTCCATGGCTGCCATCGCGGCGTGGTGGGAGGTGCGGTGCTTTCAGAAGAGATGAAAAGGTTTTATTGACCAGCTCCCCACCACATCCGCCGCTAATGCCCACCCCCCCCCCGGGCAGCTCCCTCGGAGGTGGTCGGCACCCGGACGAGGAAATCACCAAGCGTGTGGCGACGAGCGCGCGCTGCGGCCTGCGTGCACGGAGGCCGTTAATCTGAGGTCCAATCGCAAATTTGCAGATGCACAACAAAGAGAACATCTGGCTGAGATCCGCCTTTGTGTGTTGTGAGTGATTAAGAATGGCGCGCAAATGCTTCATATGAGGCAAACGTGTACTTAATAAGGGATTCGTTCAAGGAACGCGCTGCTTTTGTGCAAGCTCTTCTATTATCGACTGCAGTGAACGATAAGTGAGCACGATACCAGTGATTGAATAAAGAAATGCATGCGATGAATTGATTTTGTTTCTTGCCTTTTGTGGTATAATTGCACCTTTTGGCTATTCCCATCCGCAATGATAAAAGAAACAAAGAATAATGATGAGTCGAAGAGAAAGACCAATTATCTGAGTATCAGCACTCACCAATCAGCGTTGCAGGCTCGCTGGCGTCCTCATTGGCTGTGAGGACGGGTGGGTGAGGAACGTTCTATCATCTCTGAATGCACTTCAGGAGCTTTCTTTACAATTTGTATTCCACATTACTCGCCAACACGGTGTGCACCCTTAAGCCCTGAAGAAACATGCGGAATGCATTTCCTACCTCACCAAAGCCGTACAAAGCGCCTGTCTTTTCCTCTTCTCTTATGTTGACTCAAGTTTCATTGCAAAACAAAAATATATATGTTGGACAAGCGGGCAAAACCTCAGAAAGACGTGGCAGTTTTTTACTCATTTTCTGCGACATTTGCAACATCTGCAGATGGCAACTAATGCACTTTGTGTAGCACCGACATTGCAGGGCGTGGCGGGTGATGCTGCATGCGACAACATGGATGAAGGGAACCATACGAAATGAACGAGACTCCCTGCGAGGCGCTGGCACGAAAACACGCAAACCGAGCAAAATAAAAGCAGTTTCATAAAACTCACCAAATCCAATTCAGCAAAGACAATGAGGCGGATTATCGCCGCTCGCGTCCCACGCGGCGGCACCACGGCGGCCGTGAAGTTTCCGCCTCGTTCTTCTAAATATTTGATGTGGTAAAAGCAAGAGGCTGTTTGTTCTTTGCACATGGCCACCGGAGGATGCACGCGGCGCCCCTCCCTCGCTCGGATGCAGCGAGCAACACAGCGGCGCGCTTCATACAATCTTATCTGTAAGCAAATGTCTGCGTATTTGAAGGAACGTGCGTTTGCAGGCTGTTTCCCTGCGTCTTCTTTAATTAGGGGAAGTTGCACACCGTGCTCACGTTCCTGTCAAATAAGGCCTTGATCTGTTTTTTATTTTTCTCCCATACAATTTTCAGGAACTCTACAATGTTGAGACTCACATTTCCATTAGGAGAGTTCAAAAGTTAAGACCAATCTTGAATAGAAATATTCAGAAATATGGATTCAAAAATAAATACAAAAAATGAAAGAATGATTGGTTGGCCTTCTCTGCTTTGTATGAAGCAAATAAATCTTGCTGAAAGCAAAGCTGAAAACGTGCTTTTATCTCCCGTCTCCATGGAAAAGGGCATTTATTTGTTTATTTATTTATTTGGTGATGAGGCTTTTGTTGTTTTGTGCTGCTACGCTGAAATTGCCCTTTTCCATTGCCGATGTTTGTCGGCCCCCGTGAGAGGAGCTGCCCTTGCAGGCGTCCCGACGCTGACTTGCACCTTGAGCACTTCCACGAACATTTCAGGGAGAAAAATACCACAAAGCGAGAGCAGATTTATGTCACTTATCATCACACACACACAGTTTGTTGAGTGCTTGACGGCTGCCAGTCCGCCCTCGCCTGCCCACGTGAGTTCAGCTCCACGACAGGCCCTCGAAGAACGTTCAGGCCCAGTAAGTTAAATATTATCAAGTAGTTACCCGTCGCCTGACGGGGGGGGGGGGACTCCTGGCGAGAACCGCGGGAAGCGAACCGCTGAGTGCCTGGACAACAGGGGGGGGGGGGGCCGAATGCGTCGGAGAAGGTCAAACCTGCGGGGACTTACACGGAAACCCAGCGGACGCACGTGATCCCGACGGGAGTTTCTACTTTGAATGTTTTTCCACTTTCAGAACGTTCGGGATTCAAACGTCATACTTTTCACTCCACATTCGTGTTAGTGCAACGGTTGCCTCTCGGAGTGCGATACGGAGTCGGGACACATTAGTCCCATGGAGCGCTCATGTGCCATCGAAGGGGAAACAGGCGCTGATCAATTTTGAGCTTTTGGCTTAAAGTCTTTTTTTCAAAATAATGGAAAAACAACCCATTTTGCACACAACCATTGATTCATCTTTCTTTCGTTTTATACACCAAAGTATAACATTTAAATAAATTGATTCGTAGAACATTTCACCCTATAACAGAGAGTTTTGATGGCATTTTCAGATTTAAACAACAAATTACACTGCAGTGTTGAGCCTTTCCATCTGACTATCTCCCTTTTAATGACATTTTAACCCCCCTCCTCGCACTTGCCCCCCCCCACATTGCTTTGCAGTCACTGCCATGCTCTACCTGCCCACCAGATGGCCTCAGACCTTCGCTCCGCTCACCTGACGTCCACACGTCCACCTCCTCGCCCGTCTCATTTCTCCGATCCCCCCTGACAGTACTCATCCCCCCCCCGCCCTGTCAGTGCCGGATTGTCAGGCTTTGCTGTCAGCCGCCTGTACCTGTTTACCAGTCGTGCCCTGTAGGATTTGTTGGACTGTTTGGACTGCCGACTCGCTGTAAGTTCCTCATCATCGCCTCCGGTACATTTCCTTCCCCGCACACCTGCCGGCCTCGTGTGTGTTTGTGTGCTTCCTCAGCTGCCCGAATATACCAAAAAAACAGTGCATTATTAACAGCAAAAAGAATCCCTCTATAGTATACAAAATAAGACCTTGGCTGAACCCAAGCCCACTAAAGCGTAATAAAGGCCGTTTATGTGGATGCGTCATTTCCCCATTAGATAACAACACAATGTGACAGAAGCCAATTTGCCTTTTTAATAGACTTGAATTGATGGGCATTAACATGTCTTCCTCCTCCTGCCGTCCCCTATAATTACAAAGCAGTTCATATTCAAACACTTGAATATTCACCTGTATTTTGACTTAATTATCTCGTCCACGTCACTCCAAAAAATCAGAAAGGGGACATTTGGGAAGAGACCTGATATGAGTGACTCTGCTTGATTGCCAATTGGACACCAATCACACGTAACTGCTCATAGGCTGAACATGGTCGTTAATTAGTAAAAAAAGGTGATTCTCCAGACGACGCAATGGTGCTGAAATCAAGGAGCACGTCCCTGCAAACGTTTAACACGTGGGGAGGAAACACGGCGACGCGGAGTGGTTTCTCACGCACACGCACAAACACTTCTGTGATTCCTCAACAGGTCCGCGGGGGTTTAGAGACTCCAACTCCCCCCTCCCTCCCTCCTCTTTGCGAATACCCGAAAGCAGTCGGCTCCCCCTCCCCGGTCGGGTCGTCCCGCTGTACTCGCGCAGCAGAGCGCGCACTGCTCGTGAGGCGCCGCACCGCGTTGCACCCGCTCCTCCGCACTGCGATCCGCGAGGCTGCCGGCGGACACCGGCCCCGGAACGCCTGGACCGGAGGGGGGTGTGTGTGCGTGCGTGTGTGTGTGCGTGTGAAGGGGGCGCGCGTCGGGGCGCGGGACCGTGCTGGTTGTGGAGGCACCGACGAGCAAGACGACCTCAATGCCGGAGACCCGAGTCCGGTTCCCCGAGTGGCGACGCGCGGCGACCCCCTCGGAGCGGTGATGGCGCGGTTCTCGGGGGGGGGCTACCTGACTTTTGGCGTCCTCGCGCTCCTCGGCACGCGAGTCCCGGCCACGTTAGCGAGAGGTAAGCGCGCGGCACGAGTGCGTGTAAAAGAGAGAGACACGACTGTGTGTTCAAGTGTGTTTGGGTCGTGAAAAGTGTTTTTTTTTTTTTCTAACCGGTGCGAACAATGTGTGCGTGCGCGCGCGCGTGTGTGCGCGTGTCTTTATTACAAACGCAGGGACATGTTTTTTTTTTCCAGGGGTTGCGTTTCAATTCTGACAAGTTTTTGCATTTTGAGTGATGAGTATTTTTTTTTTAAAGGCTAAATCTGAGTGCAGTTTGCTTGAATTGACAAAGGTGTGTCAGATAAGATTAACAGCTCAGAGATCAGATCTTCTCTGCTGCCCTTTGGAGATGTTATGAGTCCTCCACTCATTTGCTTGTGTTGCCGATGATGGACCCCGGCTTCGTGGATCGGTCGCTGTGGAGTTTTCTCTCCTTTTGAGGAGATGTCGGTACCGTTGGAGAACGTCCTCTCATGTCTACGCGCCACATTTTGCATCAAGCGGTTTTTTTCCTCACACGACGTGCAGCTCGGTTGCTTGGAGAGGGGTCCTTTGAGGGCCGTGGTCCCCCTCGAGATCCTCGGACTGCTGAGGTCTGGTGGAGGAACGAACGCTGCGTATCCGATGCGATGTGGGGCCTGAGAGGAGAGCGAGCCGGTTTCCTATTTGGTCGTCGTGAAATGGTTTCCTTTTTTCTTTTCGTCCTGACCTATTGACACCCGTTCTCGCCCGCACGGCACTGAAACAAAGATCCATTTGCAAGTCAATTAGCCAAGTAGCCCCGAGGTTTTCATTTTTGCATCTCAAGTTCGGAAAATTAGCTTCAACTTTTGGAATTTGCATAGCATAAATATTCCATTATGCCTGCGTATCTTCAGGGCTACTTTTGCGTGTTTAGATCAGGAGGCTTTTTGGCGTTTGTGAGAAGAAAAGGCAGTTTTAATACGACCCCTTTGAATGCTGGCTGCCCGTTGCATGATTGCATGATCTCTGAAAGGAAGGACCCGCTCGGCAGACAGAGAAACCATCATGTTGTGAGTGTTTTCATAAGCTACACGGGTACATGTCATATAAAGGGGCGTCTGCCAGGCCGTGGAATCAATATTTATATTGTGCAATAAATTGGATGTCAACAGTCAAATACTTTATGCAGAAACGATATGAGAAAGGAGTCTGACTAAATAATGTAAAACGTACAGGGAGAGCTGAATTATGGAGCATTTTTGAGAAAAGGATTGAGCGATCTGACACGCACGAGAGTTCACGATTTAGAGGTCGCCGAGAAACCGGGAATCACTGCCGAGAGGTGGATTCTGGGATTTCTTACTCATTGGATTGTGTTGACGCATTTTGGATTCATCTATTTTGAGTTCATGACTTGGGGTTAACTCACCGGCGTCGTCTTCATATGGCAAGTTCAGGTGTTGGGAAGCGTAACAGCCCCCAACGCAGCAGCACTGTGAGGTACTGGCACAAAAGGGACATAAAGTTTACTTTAATTAAATCAAATTGGACAAGCGCCAACGGCCTTTGCTCCTCGTGCTGAGGAACCTTCTCCTGGCCGGGGAACAAACTCTCGGTAGCAGCGGAGAGGGATGTTGGAACAAAGGGCAATGGGTGTTTTCTTTCAAAACAAAGCTACCAAATCAAATTCTGCAAATGAATGGAAGCGTGACGAGTCAGTAATCAGACAGCTATCCGTGTTTGACACTTTGGTATCTGGTCAATAAAGGAGCTTCTGGACACGTTATTACCATCAGAGGTATAATTGATTGGAACAAAATCCCATTTTTTTTTAAAAGCATTATGTATCCGTTGATTGAAGTCATATTTCTACTCGGTTCTGGAAGTCTAGTCGTTGTCTTGTAGAATCGTTCTGCCGTGTTGGTTTGTGTATTAAGGTTTCCAGCATCTTGCATGCTGGTTTTCATCAGACAGCGACGACCTTTGCCCTAACTTTCACCGACAGAGGGACGCGTGGACGGCCGCGATGGAAGCGTCCGTCCACGCGTCCATTCAAGCGCATACGCGGACCCTTGATGCCAACGCTCAGGATCTGCTCGTGGCTTCTTCCTCCTCCTCCTCCTCCTCGCGCGTCCATCCGTGCAGACGACCCCGTGTTCCACCTCGGTGCACGCGCCGCGCGCACGCCTGCACCGCGTAGCCGCCGTGTGTCTGACGGCCCGAGTGCAGAACAAGTGACAGGGTATATCAAATCCTGCCACCCGTCTCCGGCGGCCTTGGCGCTCTCTGTTCGATAAGAGCTAGCATTGCTGTCATGTGTTTTCTAATAACACCGAAAGAGAGGGGGGGGGGGGGGCCTTGGAGATAACCGCTCATCCACAATTCAACACTCCATGCCTCGCTGGCCGACTCAAGGGCACCGGCGCAAAGGCACGACTCGCGCCGTTCGCTTCAATGCCAAACAACCCCCCTCCCCTCCGACTCCCCCATTCCCCAGTTTGTACCTGCAGTTTGCCTTCTTCTAAAGCGCTTTCACCTCATAAATACCCCGTCCCCCTCATCCTTTCTCGTTGTCCACTCCTTGCAATCCCCCCCCCTGCATGTAATCTAGTTTCTGTGGATCGCTGCTTTGACAAATGTTTCGGTTCTGGTGTCATTTCTCACCTCACCGGACTGAAGGGGAGCCGGAGCGTGGAGAGGCAGAACGAGGGAGAAGGGAATGTTGGAAGGAAAGAGGAGGGGGGGGGGGGGGGGGGGGTCACGGTGGAGAATCCTCAAGTGTCTCGTGTTATCAGTAACTGCCGCGGCAGTTTGTCGGTTACGCCGAGCACCTGTCACTGTTCTCCCCGATGAATTAATTTCAAGAGTAATCAAAAGCAAATGCATATTTAATGTCGTCGGGTGGAAGAGCGGTTCTGTGTGTGTGTGTGTGTGTGTGTGTGTGTGTGTGTGTGTGTGTGTGCGGGTGTGACATGCAGGAGTAAACATGCTCAAGATCCACTTTGGTGTCGAGTGAGAGAACGAGATGAAAGTAAAGACAAGCCGTCAGAATCCAGGTGCAGCGTTTTCCTCAACGCAGACCGTTGCCGCACGAGGCTGAATTGATACGATTGGAAACCCATCAAGTCTGAGAAATGCAAACAATCCGCAGGACGCCTCCACGCCGCGAGCCGCACGCCGCCTGCGTGAGGACGCGGCTGTCATGCGAGATGGACCGTGATCCCGTTTAATGTTCTCCTGACGGACGTCCAGCTATCAGGGAACAAACGACCCAAACTGCTCCCATTGCAGTTGCTGTTTTCGTGCGCCGATTGCTCTCCTTCTGCACCCGAACCAATTCAGTTGAGCCCCCGAGCGGCAGAAAGGCCCCTCGCCCGCCCACCTTTCATGCACTGGCTGTTCTCGACGGCTATTTGGTGCTTTTGTGAGGACGGGGGTTTAATTCCCCCTCCCCCTGGTGTGTGTTAAGTCGACATAATGCTGCGCGACAGTGCGTTGCAAAACCCTGCAAAGCAGAATTCGCCGGTGTCTGAAGATGCCGTCGGTCCTGGAGGCCGGTGTGAACCGATACTTCGGCGCTGGGTTGATGCCAGAATGCTGACAAGAGTTTATGAGTTGTTTTTCTGCACCGCGGCGTCCTCTCCAGACTAACGGCGTCTTAAAACCGGATGTTTTTCCCCCCTGATGAATGTTACGTTGTGAACAACAATGGGAGGGAAAATGAAATGTTACTGAGCATCACAGTCACCGGGGCTGCATCAAAGGAAGTGCGCCGTGTCGTTCTATTTAAGCGGCATCGGCGCTCGTTTGCGGCACGCGCACACACGTGTAGAATGCATGATCCCAGCGTGCGTCTTTCTTTCTGGCAGCGCGACGGACCTCCTGCTGAGGAGGAAGCGTTAAACTCTGTGGGACAACAGCCGTGTTCAGAGGAGCCGTTAAAAGCCTCAGCGTGACTGGCTGCACCTTTTCTCTCTGGCCGTTCACCTCAACCGCCTCCTTTTTGTTTTCATCTGGCAGCGAAAAAGCTGGATTGTCTTTCCTTTTTTTTTTTTTTAAAGGCAGCCACTTGGATAATCAGAAACTGAAGGTCCACCAAACGTTCTGTGCAGCCAACCCTTCCCTCGGAGGCTTCCGCTGTGCCTCAACCAGCTCTTTATTTCTTTTTTCTTTTTTTTAATAAGCCGGCCTGATTGGTGGAAAGAATGTCCCGAGAGCTTCAGCCCCCCTTCGCCCGGACCAGGGCTCCTGTGCCAAGTGTTGTTTTTAGAAAGAAATGAATCGCCGCTCCCGCTGCACCTCTTCTCCTAAATGATCCTGGACAAAAAACGGGCGCGAGTCGTTCCGTCCTGCTTCTGTCCTCGATTCCACGCGGTGCTTTGTGGCCACATCATCAGTCTTCGCCCGCCGGCCGGACACATTTTGCGCAAAAGGAATTTGAAATAAACAAACAAACAAACAAAGAATTCTATTTGCCGTAAGGATTTACATATAAATGAGAACGAATCAAGCATTTTTTAAACAAAATGTAAAAAGAAATATGGATACAATGAATATCCCATTTTATTTACATCCTCTCTGAGCTCTTTTGAATTCCTTTCCTCCTCTTGCGTATTGACGCTGGTTAATGCCTTGAACCGTTGAATTTAAATGTTCATCCATTGGTGCGGCTGTGTGTTTTCTGCTCTCGGTATCGGAGGTTCTGCATGTGTGACTCTGATGAGGTTCCCCTTCAGCCAAGGACTCCCCTTTGTCATTAAGATGGATAACATCTATTCGGCGCATCGATGTGGCTACATTCATTTAAAGTCTACTTTTGTTTCACCTCACAGACAGCCGAATCAATAAATAGCTTTCCCTATTTCTGCTTCATTTCATCTACGCTGGTTTGAGCCCGACGGTACATTCTGCTGCAGGATCTACTCCATGATATTTCATAATAATAATAATAATAATAATACATGTAATCTCTTTTTTTCCCCATTTACAATTTCTGAAGATTCCAAAACCACCAATAAATTCCTCCCATGCAGTATTTTTTTGAGTAGCTGTCCGTGTGCCTCTGAGCTGCACTGCTATTCAGAAACTATTAAAACCACATTAAGTCCGCCATGCCGTCGCACCGGAGCCGCACGCCGGCAGTCGTCACGCCGGTTTCATATTTAAACCTCGCGGCTGGTTGGAGGAGCCGAGGGAATCCCCACACTTCCCCGTCCCAGGTGGTGCGACGCGCGAGACGTATTCGCGGCGAAGGTACGATATGTATGTCTCGGTGATTGTTGTCTTAAACCAGGTCGCTTTGCCGTCCCGTCACGCTCTCTCGACTCTGCCGTTGTATCCGAAATTGAAATGTCAGCTTGAGATGATCGTGCCTGGAATTAGAACGTGGAAACGGCCCGCCTCGCGTGCCGCGCGTTCCCTGACTGCGTCCGACACCTTGGCGCCAGGTGCGGTTTGGAGTGAAGCAAACGGTCAAGCTCTTCCTCTTGTGCGACTCCCTAAATTGGTTTGTTTGGAGATCTGCGAAGGTCGAAGTCCTTCTCATTTTCCTGTTTGCTTGTGTGTGTTTTGTGAATCGCTGTAATCCAAAACAAGGCCCGATAAAACGAGAGGATCAAACCCAATTACCCAGCAGGCAGTCCTGAGTCATCTCCCATTCGTCGGGGCCATTTTCTCCTCGGCCTTCCTCCTCTTTATCTCGACTTGTATGGTTTACTCAAAGATCACCCGGCTGATTGTGATCTGCAGGCTGGGAGGCGAATTGTGAAGAAGAAACCGAAGAGACGGAGCGAGGCGATCGATGCCGAGCGGCGTCGCTTCTCTCCTCGGCACCATCTTCCAGTGGGATTTCTGAAGCCTGTGTGCACTGAGACTCTGAGGGGACCAATTAAGGAACGGCAGCCCCCCCCCCCCCCCCCCCGCTAATGGCCTCCATGGAGTGGTCCTGATCCATAGCCGGTCGATAGCACAGGCCCTCCCCGGACCCAGCGAATTACTGATAACAATAAAAACTGGTAAAAAATGAAGTCGGAACAGTTGCTCAACATCTTTTAGTTTTTGTTCATTAAAGGATAAAAATAAACAGATGTGGATGCCGGACTAAGTCGTTTCGTAGCTCGAGTCCACTCTGAGGGTGTGATTTCTCGGTCTGGTCCGTGTGTTGGTTGCCGTCACGCACTGAGGGAACAAACGGCCGACGTTCGGGCTGCCTCTCCGCCGACCTTACGAGGCGTACGGTGACCTGCAGGAACTGAGCAGCGGCTTTGTTTTTTGGGGCTAATGGACGGAACACAAACCAATGGTGTCATGAGCCGTCTCATCGGCATTCGGTCCCAATCTCAGATGGGTTAGACTCCGTAATGTAAAGGGGCTGAAATTGAATCAATAGCCAAAGATATCGCTTACCAAGCTGTTTGTTGGCTCTAGACTTTGAACTACTCGTACGTTCTACAGGACGTCTGCAGGAGTCCGTTAGTTCCCGCTCGATGACTCATGTTTGACGCACAGGACCGGCTAAGGACTCACTCTTCTTCCGTGACAAGCGTAACAAGAGAACGAAAGACGGTGTCTCTATGACAAAAAACAACCAACGACGTGGGCGATATTTCATTTTGGTCAGTTGGTTTGTCAAGTGAAATATAGAGCCTGTCTTGGGTTGCAATATTAGTCCATTGGCTCCATCCTTCCAACACTTTGGTCCTGTTGCAACACATTCGGCGACTGTCCAGAGCGATCTTGGATGCAAGTCTGGGTCCCCTGAGGATGGACCGCGGCCCTGACTCGTTGGCTACAGGACACGTTTGTTTCTTCCGTTCTACACAATCACACTTGTGCCGTTCTGCCGGCGACTTTAACCGTTAAGACAAAATAACAGTTTCTGCAGAGGCTTCTCGGCGTCTCATCGTTTCCCACGTCGCCCTTTTGCTGCTTGTGCTCATCGTGCAATAAACAAAATAATACACTACATGTTCAGGTTTTATTACGGTTGGGAGCAGCACTGTGACTCGTTTTCGTATTATTATCTCTGCTCGCCGCGGGGGGAACGCGCGTCCCATTGGGCCCGGAAATATCGGCCGCGTAACGGCGAACCGGCCCGCTGCCCGCCTCGTGCTTCCGCCGTCTGCAGAGGACGCGACGCGCAGATCCTACAAGGGTTCCTCGTCCCAGGTGATACGGAAGATGTGGAGAGAAGGCCTCCTTTGTGTGTTGCGCCTCGAAACTAAAATCACACATGTGACGCGAGTTTAAATTGTGCTGAACGCTGGGGACCCTTGATTGGGTTTCTCTCGTTCTATCGCGCATCGCGGTCGTAGGTGCCGTCGGACCGGTTAGTTTGTTCTGGAAGCCTCTTGGCTCCGTCGTCGCGTGCAAAACCGCGTCTCTCTCTCCCGTCCAACTGCTCTGCGGCTGTCGTTCCCCTCATTAACTCATCCGCCGCCCGTGATGTGATAATGCTCATCTACTTGACAGCGGTGCATCGGAGCTGCATTTTATTACGTGCTCCACATGATTAAAGCGGTAATGGCCCGAGACGGGTGTCTTGTTGCAGCAGCGGGGCCCCGATGTTTCAGTGCGCTCGCTGCGGTCTGCGTTCTCTCCAAATTTTTGAGTGTGCAGCTTCCAGCTGAGAACTCGAACCCGATATTCTGCCTGAACCATCTGGCTGGGATTCATTATATTCTGTTACGTGATGCCGTCCGTGTATCAAGAGAATCGTACTCATAAATGACTATTTGGAACACACAACTTGTCTCACCTGGAGTAGTAAATAGGTTCAACAACAACCTCGCTGTTCCAGAAAGTCCTTTTATAAGCTCCTTCCAGCATATGAGTGAGGAGTTAGCACGTTAGCAAGATCCGGGCGCCTCGCGTCGTGCCCGCTGGCTGCCTTCCAGCGCCGGTTGGCGCGCCCGCGTGGAAACGGAGCCACCTTCCGTATCCTCGCTCGCAGGCAGCGGGCTGCGGGGACGGTGGCTTCGGCGCCACGTTTGGAACCGTCTCACGTTGTTTGTTTCGTCTTCATTGCCTGCGTCAGCCGCTCTGTGTGTCATCTCGGCGGCGCGCGAGTCGGCGTTTCCGTCCGCGGCTCCTCTCGCGTTGAGCTGCAGCCGCGCCGCGTCGCGTTTTCCCCCGACGGACAGTGATGGCCGGCGCACCGGAGGACCTCTCGTGCTTCCCGAGTGAGTCGCACTTTCACAGAAACACCTTTTTCTTTTTTTAATTCGCTTTTATTTACCGCCGCTCAGAAGGGCCGTCGCCGCACGGCGTGGGGAGGGGGGCGGCCTGTGATGCCCGAGTGCATCGCCGACCCCCCCCCACCCGGCTGCCACACTGTGGACGGCGTGGGGGCCGGAAATCTGGATCCTTCTCTGCTCGTGACGAAAAAACCCCTCATTTTTCTATTGAGGGAGGAGTAGCTGTTACACAACAGTGGAAAATGGATTCAGATTCAGGCAGCGGCTCCGAACCCTGATGACTGGCTTTACATAATGGATGTGAATGGAATTCATGTCCCACTGTGATTGGTCTCCTCCTGCGCTCACCTGTGAGTGAGTGTCGTAAGCCGTCAAATGCGTCATAGAAATGCAACTGAACATATTGTGACAATAATGAAGTCTTGCGATAAAATATTTAGCGTTGTCTTTAACAACGAAACGTCTTAAGAAGTCACGAGTCGCATCAGCGACGGATGACTGGGTGAATAAAACAAAAAGCGATTTTGTTAGCGCCTCATGAATTGGAGAGCTCTCGGCCCGGAAGGCCTCGGCTGCCTCTGCAGCTGGTGCAGATGTTGTTCTGCTCAGGTGGCGCCGCAGACTCGTTGTCTTCCTCCAGACCCGGGCCGAGGGGCGAGAGCTGCTGGCGGAACCAAACAGCCGAGCCTCATTTCTTAGTCATCCCATGAATACGATGGATAAATCATCTCTCTCCTCATTTCACCTCCTCCACTGAGGACAGGCCTTCGCTCATGCATTATGACAGTGGCTACAAGCGGCGTGGAGCGGAAGCGGGGCGATCGTCAGGCATTCTCTTTCATCATCGGCCACGGCTCGGCTCTCCCGCTATTGGTTATTCGAGGACCAGAATCCGTCCGGGTCCACGAAGCACGAGAGGCCGGTGAAGAACGGGTGGGTCGGCCCTTTTGTAATTTAGGAAAATGGAAATCCACTTCTTTGGTGCCACGATGCTCAAAGGCGGCGATGTTCGGTGTTTACGGTCATGCAGAAACCAGCCAACGTGAGTACCAGTTAATAGGGAAGCTAACGGGGACGCGGGGAGCAGGCGTACACGAGGCTGAATCCCTGCAGGACGTCGGTGCCACGTGCACAAGAGTGTCTAAAGAGCAGGTAATGTCCGGGGAGGAAGGGCGGCGCCGCCTTACTGATGTAGAATAATTGCTTTGGTTCAGAAGCGTCTTTTTTTATACGGAGCGCGACCTCAACGAAAGTGAATCTCCTTCCTAAAATGAACTCATTTAAGGGTCCGTGGCTCAGGCAGGACGCTATTCATGGTCAAAACATGTTCCATAAATGTAAAAGAGCAAGATTGCTCGGCTGGTCCTGTAATGTACCCGCATCCCAGAGCTGCCAAGTTAATAAATGGGTTTGGATTCAATTTCATGGTAAAATGAACAATATATTCCATAAGTAGCTTAATTTAGGAACTATGGTTTCATTTGTGTTTCTGAAAGCGTAAAGAATGTTCAGGCATCTGCGAGACGATCCCGACGCCGCGCTGCGATCGGCCCAACTCCACCGCGGCGTCTCAAATCCTTTTTCCCACACGCACGGCGCATGAATCTTAAACTCCCAGCAATGCGGAGCTAAAAGCGTCGCCCCGCCCGCCCCGCCCCCCGCGTCTCTGCAGCGGGTCGCCCAGCATCAACCTCTTCGCCCGGTACCGTCACGGCACGGCCGCAATCTTCAACGCGTCAGCACTGTGGCCCTCGGTGACCCTCCCCATTCACGCGGGCGAACGAGGCCTGGGCGGAGGTGTCCGGGGCTCTTTGATCGAGCGGCCTCCCTCTCCGCGGCGGCGCCCGAGGGCGAGAGGCCCAGAGTGAAACCCGAGTGGATCGTCCTCCGGACCACGGCCCGCTGTTTGCACGTCGCCTTTCAAACCAGCAAACCTTCAAGGGAGGGAGGGGAAGCTCTTGAATGTGATTCCACTTCCTGACTGTTGCAGGTGTCGATTTAATAAGAAGGACGTTAACGAACAATAAAGAACGACTTAGTTTTTTTCTCACAGATCTGCAGGCGAGGACAGTCCAGGGAGCTTTGTGTCTTTCTTTCGCTGCCCTGATAATTGTGCTTTTGTTCCGCACAAAGCCGGTCCGGATCCATCGGTCTTGGACATTTCCGTTCAGCCGAGTGTGGCGGATATTAGAAAGAAAATCATCGCTTCTTCCTCTTTTAACAATCTGCGTATTTACACCGGTTCTAATGAACGGCCTAATCTCTTTTGTTAACAACATGATCGAGGTCCGTCGCCCTGGCGACCGCTTCGGCAGCTCGTTCTGACCTTTGCTGTCGTTTAGCTTAAAAAGTATCATCGTCTTGAGCTTTTAACGTTTCCACTGATTTTGAAGACGCTTCAGTCCGTCGAGCGGATTATATTCTCTCTTTTGTTTGACCATCAATTAGTTGAACTTTGACTGAAAGTCTTCGGTAGTCTGCAGCCTCTCGCAGCATGTGTATCCATGGTATCCAGGTGACCGTGGGCTATTTAATGAAAAGTAGTGGGTTCAGATTTGGGATGAGTTTCCCACTGCTGGGTAATTGCCTCTGAAACCACCAGAGAATTCAACGCAGGCCTGAGAACTGCAGCAAAGGTCCTGACTATCAAGTCACGGACCATCTGCAGGGTTTTTTTATTTCATGGCCGTGGCGTCTTGTTTGTCTGTGACACACATTAGAGCGCTGATGCACAGCGAGAGCAGCGGGGGGGGGGAGGCTGAGAATAAACGCTTAAATAAACCGTTTCTGATGGCTGGTAGCTGTCGCCACCTGGACATCCCGGAAGGAAAGGTCACTTGTCCCAAACATGCGGGTAATTGGGCCTAAAATACCAACCGGCATGTTTCCTTCGCGCGGGATGCTCCGGGTTAGTTCAACCGTCAGCATGTAGGCGCGCGCGTGTCACGCGCATTCCGCGTGGCAGCGGGTTAATTCACGGGCAGCGTTCATCCTCCGGTGCAGCGCGTGTTTGCGCGGCGTGATGGTCGCTTGTGACGTCCTCAGGCTTCTAGATCGAACAGACTAATATATGTGAGGATTCTTTTTCCCTCGATGTTACGGCCGCGCTCCGGCAAAATAAAAAATATTAAAAAGTTACGCTCTGTGCAGGTTGATCATGAAATAACATTACTTTTTTTTTTTTTCCTCCGTTCGCCGGCCTCCACAAAATGAAATCCATTACGTTTCTGAGAAGCTGCATTCATGGCGGGAGAGACGCGGCGCGCGTAAATGTCATCAGGTGGGGAGGAAATGAATGTCGCCGCGCTCGGGGGCTCGTTTCGTGATTGAACGCTCCTGACAGACGGCTTTGTGTCGCGTGCTCGTCGTTCGCGCCGATCGTGGTCAATTCTGGGGCCACTCTGCGTCTGCCTCCGCGGCGGGACGGTTCCCCGCCGTGATTTCCCTTTGGTCGCGTCACTTTGGGAGTGAGGGGCGCTGGTTTTGGAACGTGTCGTCGCAGTAAATGTTGTTATCTGATCACAAGTTCGCACTGATATCAGCAAAAGCAAAAAGCAATAGTCCAACATCAGTGTGTTTATGGAGCCTTTTTCTTCGCGTCTCACCGGCTTCAATTCCCCAAACGCCAAACGCGATCCGGCGCTTCTCACCCTTTTTTGGTTAAATTATACGTCTCCGGCTCCTCATTTACAACAAAGCCTTTGGAGTTGCAGCTCTTTTCTGATGCTGTTCGCTGGTGTGGAGGCGGCAAATTGCTGTTCACTCACAAATGCCAACGCCGACGGGAGTTTGTCGGGCGCCGATCCGCGTCGAGGGCGTCCATCGATCTGACCCGTGCTTGCAAGCCCCCCTCGACCAAA
Organism: Gasterosteus aculeatus; assembly: GCF_964276395.1. NCBI lineage: Eukaryota > Metazoa > Chordata > Actinopteri > Perciformes > Gasterosteidae > Gasterosteus > Gasterosteus aculeatus. Next base: position 2,859,785 of record NC_135702.1, on the reverse strand, counting down.
CCGCCCGCAACCCACAACCCACTGCCTGCCGGTGGAGAAGGGGGGGGTGGGGCTACGAGGTGCCCTCTCCACCTTTCCTCCGCCTGTGCTTTCTGTCTCCGCGTTGCGGGGATGAGTAAGGGCTGTTTTCCTGGAGGCTTCTCACTTCGCCTGCTTCTCCCGAGCGGATCTATTTTATTTTTTTTAAAAACGCCGGGTTCAGCCGGCTCGCTTCTCCAGGCAGCTTCGCACTTTGTCTCCGTGTGAGCGGTGTTGTTTTCATCCGGTCGGTCGAGCGACCGCAGAGGGCAAAGGGCAGCGCTGTAGCTTTCTGTGCCCGGTTACGGTTGATACAGGAAGTGTTCATTAATATTCTGGTTCCTTCAGTTTAAAACACGCATTATTTTTCTCCGTCGTACATTCGTGTACAATACATGAATGTGTATAAATCTACCGTTCCCAGTCGTAGGTTCCGTAAGGTGACTCCTGTAAAAGTCTCTCTTTGCATTTCCTGCATCCTAATTTTTGATTTATGTTGCAATAAATGGATAAATAGTTTTACATGACATTAACTAGGTTAATAAAATATATCAGCAGGCAGTTGAGGAAATTGGGATTGTCCTTCAGATGCACTTTAGCTTTCTGAAATGATCAATTAATGGTATAATGATAATAATAATAATGAGGCTAAGGCAGTTTTCAGCATCATTGTTCCATTTGTGATGTTTATTGTGGAAACAGTTGAGCTGAATGAAACAAAAGAATAAACTTTCGCCGCGGTGTTTAAAGCTCGGGCCGAGGAGGAAGTGACCCGCTCGCGTTTGTTTGACCGTCGCCATGGAAACCATTATCGGCCCTTAAGGGACCCCGGTCATCTTCTTAAAGTTCACGTTCTGAAGGAGATGCGGAGCAGGGGGAAAGAGAAAGGTCGATATTAGAATACATTTCAAAAGCAATTTGCAAGCACTTGGATTAATTTTTCTACCTTTGCTTAAATTAAACGCATAAAAAAAGCAGTTAAAGTAACATTATTCATAAGACGTAATTGAATTACTCTGTGGTACAAATGGTGTCAAAGCCGAACGAACAGCTCACCTCAGCACTATTCAGTGCTTTACAACCTCCGATGACGACCGGCGAGCAGCAGTCTGTCGCTGCCACGCGGGATCTGGTTACGTATTGTGCGTTTTGTGTTGGAATATGCTGGAACGGAAGTGGATCAAAAACAATGTGAACGCAACGTCGTAAAATGCAATGAATGTTCAACAACCATTTGTTCTTCCCCAACAAGGCTTAAAGTGGATTATTAGAAGAAAGCCTTGGGAAACTTTTAGTGTGGTTATCTTTTAGTCACCCGGCGGACTCTCTCCTCGGCAAGCACACGCGGAACACACTTTGTGTGACGCGCCGATCTCAGCCTCCTGCAAACCATCTCATCTTCCGCCGAGTCGCGTCGGTCTCCAGTGTTCCCGATCGAAACTGCAGCCACGGTGCGCCTGTGACGCCGCTCAGCCCGATTTCACTGCGCTTCCAATAACCGCTCGGCTCTCTGGATTCGACCCAGAATCTTCTGTCCAGTTCGTTTGCCGTCAGAAAGACTTAACAGTTGGTATTTTTTTAACAACGCTGCAGATATTCAAGTTGGAACGGAAAAAAACCTTCCGCCGTTCGCTACATCTCAAATGTCAAGCCAATTATCCAGTTTTTCACGCGTTTAACCCTGGACGCTCAATCATTCCTCCAGTAAACATCCCATACTGGGTATAGCTTCACACAGACGTGCTGATGGGGGGGGGGGGGGGGGGGCTGTGGCCTTTTCATCATGCTCATCATCATCATCTACTCCATCTCTCGTTCGGCATTTATTCGCCCACGTCGGCTGCGCCCTCGAACCGGCGCAGATGTAATCCAAACACCACTTGAACTTCAGCATTTGAAATGTGGCAAAGTTCCCGACTCAAAAAGTCTGAGAGCTGCCATTTGAACTACTTTGGCTAACTTTTTTTTTTTTTTTTTAAAGAAGGAAGTAAAATGTTTTGCCAGAGCAGCTGCGCTCCGAGCTAAACGCTAATGTCAGCGGGCTAACCTCCTCGCCACGACGACGCTCACATGCAGATGTTTAGCAGGTGTAATGCTGACGGGGCCTATGCAAGGACTTTGACACGGCAGTTGGTGCATGACGTTGGACAATAAGACAACGAGACGATGGACAACAAGACAAATAACACGGTGCAGTGTGTAAATTTGCAAGAATTAGCAAAAATGTGACGAGCTCACCACATTTAATTAAGCTTCATCCGTTGGAGATCATGCGTGTTTCTCTCCCAAATACCAAAGCAATGCATTTAGCCGTCAATGAGACGATAGCGCATTAGTTTGTGTCTTGCAAGATTTGTCTCCACTCGCTCTGCTTTCCAAGCCTGAAAAAAAAAAAAGTCAAGATTTTGGAGCGCATGAAGAGGACCAGATATCGCCGCGGAGCGTGACTGCCGCCGCTCAGAAAGGCTTTTTTTTTCCCCTCGATGGAGATCTAAAAGCTCTGCGTTCGCCCAGCAATGTCAACGCGGTTGTCTTGTTAGTGAATATCAAACACAGCGTGCATAAATTATTCAGGCGGACCCGCTGTGGCGCCCTCGGCGAGCGGATCGTCCTACCTGCTGCACGGAGGCCTCGATGCGAGTCGACCGCGGCAAATCCCGACGGTTGTTTCTCTGATGAGCTCATAAAAGTTTGGGATGTTTTTCACCGCAACTTTGAGGAGAACACCATTAGCGTGTTAAAGGACTACAAGAGGCGAGCGCGGAAACCCCCCCCCCGCTGAGGCTCGTGTTGCCCCACGGGCTGAGCTTCAGAGTCTGGGAACGAAACAAAAACCCACCGGGGGAAATCCGTGTTGTCGCATTAATGGAGTTTTGAGTCGCATCTTGAAGTTGTAGAGCCACGTCCGGATATGAAAGTGTCGCCGGGTGAGCGCGGCGCGAAAAAAAGTGGAAAGTCGGCTCCGTAAGAGAGGAATTAGAGCTCCGGCGTGTGAGGTTTTCCATGCAAAGTTTTCTTGGGTAATTGGAGTGCCGGTGCAGGAGGAAAACACACGAAACGCTCGTTTTGAGCTGCTGTTTCCTCTCATCCTCCAGCGGCAAACGGGGCGGCGCGGCTTCAAACGCTAAATTACATTTTGGAATCAAAAGACCAGGCGGCTGTAACAGCTTATTGCTCCAAAAAATGGAGTCCAACCTATTTCTAATTACCTCGGAACACAGAGGTGGAAGGTTCCTTCTTTGGTGTGTGTGTGTGTTTGTGTTTGCATGTCGTTTGCTGTTGTGTGACGCGTGGTAGCGGCTGCAGACCTGAGCGCGCGTGGTTGCGGCGTGCAGGTGGGAGGGATCCTTCGAGCGTTTCCACCTGTGGCACTCGCCGTGCTTTTCGTTATTTATTCTCGTCCCTCGCGCAGCAGAAAGCCGCGTCCGCGCCGCGTCCTCCGGGGAGCCTTTCGTTCGCCGCCGGTGGAATAGTAGAACAGCGAGAGGGAGATTTATGTTTCCCGTGAGGTGACGGATGTGGGAGAGTACAGCCGGGGATAATGACGACAGGGACCATCTTCTGTACTTTCGGTCCCGGGCGAGAATGTTTTCTGATGAATCAATAAATAAAAATGAAATATATATAATTGCTGATAATGATTAAGACTTTGTTGAGTCTTTTCTGCTGGTTTCCGACGCGTTGATCATCGGTAGAACATACATGGAGTCACTAAAGGAACGGGCATTTTAACATGGTGGGACTTTACGGGTACGTATCACCCGGCTCTGACGGGGGGGGAACATCGATGGCGGCGTGACGACGGCGACTAAAACTTCTCGATGACCCCGATGCCGACGATCACCGGCGCATGAATCAGAGCGTCCCGTAGCTTCCCGAGGCGAGACAAAGACTCGGCAAGTGGATCGCCATTGCGTCCTTCCGCACTCGACCGCTCGCGCAACGCCGCCGAGTGACCTCCCCCCGCGGTGTCAGGGGTAATCAAGCGTTCTATTTTCCCACCCTCATCAGTTACTGAAAGTGGGCCGTCGTCTCCCTGGCTGGACCGACACACACACACACACACATGCATTGGCCTACCTCGGGTGACTGCTGCTATCAGTGGTAGTTGAAGAGCAAATTTAATGCCCGCCCCCACGTGGGAGCCCCCCGACCCCCCCACCCCGAAGGGCCCCACTCAGAGAGCAGTTTCTGCAGAGTTCGTATGAATTATAGAAAATGCGCTCGAACAATCTTCATCGCTGCAGCTTTGAGATATTATCTAAAATCATGGAAATGTGAATCCCAATCAAGACGTGGGAACAAAGCACGGGACAGATGTTTTTTCGGGTGGTTTCGTTGCGACCGCCGCGCAGCGCAGCCGCCGCGACAACCGGACCAGGCCGCTGGGGGAAAGCGGAAAGCGCCGTCTTCCCGGCTCGCCAATCCGAGTGCCGCTCTTCCTGTCCGCCGTCCGCTCCGATTCCTCTCAACGTCCCTCAAACCCCCCCCGGACGTTCCTCCAGGCCTCATATCCCTTTCTCGCCTTTAATAATTAAATCAATAAAAGCCGGCTGCATGTTTCATGGCCGGCGGTCGTGGCCGAGCTGATTACTGCAGTGATCACAGCAGCAGATCAGAGAGTAAATACGTCTCTGTAGTTTTTTACTTCTCACATACTTTTTTGTGTCGCTTCCTCTTCACTCTTTGCTTCATGCACATTTTTTTCAATCCCCCCCCCCCCCCCGTCGACACATTTTAAAATCCTTAATTTCAAACGTTGTTGCTCGCTGGATTAAACGAGTTTGTCTTTTTAAATCAGCTTTCTTTAATGAATAGAAAGTTTCATCCTCATAAATGCGTGTTGGTTTAATTCCACTCCGCTGTTTGATGTGTGAGCTCGGGGTAATTGAGAAGGAGGACATAAGGGATGTACTCTTTAGAAAAAAAACCCTTTGATTCATGTTGATTTCTTTTGGCTGCATGACAAAGGAAACACTTCTGCGTCGTTTTTTTTAAAGCAGACTTTATCTGCCGGCTCGGGAAAGAAGCCACAATATGCACCGTAATTTGACGTTGTAATTAAATGAAACTTAAGGAAATCAAGCGGTGTGTCTTTTTGCAGCTGTGTTATTGGTGCAAAGCCATGCAGACTGGGCACATTGTGCGCATCGCACTGCACGTAGCGAGCGTGAGTTTCTGTCCTTTACTTACTTTATATTATTATTATTATTCTTCTGAGCCAAAATACCCGACTGAAACGGAACGAATCGATGGAGCCCAGAAATGACACTCCGCCGCCCGAGGACGCGTCGCCATGGAGGCTTTGTGAGTTCTCTCCTCCGCTGCAGAGTCCAGGCTCCCCACGGGCCCCGCGGGTCCAGTAGTGCATCGCGAGGGCCGCGGCCCAAAATCAAAGCGCGGCACTCCGTGTGGAGGTGGGCATTAACGAGTACCTCCCCCTCTCTCCCCCTCTCTCTCTCGCTCTGTGCCACCTCTTTCTGAGGAGATATTGAGCTCAGACCCCCCGGGGTTGTGTGTGTGTGTGTGTGTGTGCCGGCCGGCCGGCCCTGCGGACGCGCTGCAGCCGTGAAGGTGAGGAAGGTGGGGGAGGAAGACGAGGCGCATGCGGTTCTCCTGCCGGTGGGGGGGTTTTCTATGTGCAGAGCAGTAAAGCTTCCGTACGCAGCACTAAAAACGTGCAGCCATTCAAATGTTTTTTTTTTTTTAATGAAGCTGTGATCATTCGGTGGCTCGTTGAAGCGATCTAGTGAGTCTTCAAAGTGCCACAGGCTCCGTTCCTGAAACATATTAAATTCATGCCAATAAGAAGAAAAAAAAGGCATTTTTTTGCTCAAAATCCGCGGTGCAACAATTCGATGTTGTTTCTTTCTGTTCTCGACCAGAATGCGCAACAGGATGTGATTCATCGCACACTGATGAAAGCATTCGGCTCGACTGCTGATTTCCCCCCTTTTCTCTGTGCTCCTTTTCTCCCCGCGATCGTTCATGTATTGCGAGGCGACTTCGTACGCCTGCAGAAACACGCGCCAGTTTCACTCACAGGTCTTTTGATGCAAATCGTGTGCACTTCACAACGTTTGTTCCAGCTGCATTCTGCGCGTTACAACAAGACAACCGCGCGCGCACTCATCACAATGCAACAGTCTCCCGGGATATAAAATAAATCGCTCTGTTCGTGATTGGATTGCATTTAAAAGATACAATACCCAATTGAATTATCCCCGGTGCTTTAAGGATGATGGCGTTTTAATGAGAGCCGCGTCCATGTGTAAGAGCCTGTGTGCGCGCGTGTGTTTTCCTTTTGTGTTATTATCCACGTCGAACACAGGCCGACCGCCCACGGCTCGCCAACAAAGCGCTTCTACTTCTAAAGACAGCTGTGCTCATGAACGTGACGCAATAACGCCGCCGAGGCTCAGGAGTCCGAACCCGCGAGCACAAACTCGTTATTGCTCTCCGATTGCGGCCCTTTCAGTTCTCACCGTTTCACAATAAAAGCCCCGAATGCACTGAATGTTATCGAGCTGCAGGGCAATCACAGACAACATGCACGTTCTGGAAGTGGTTTGGTTGTTTCGTTGACGTCCGGACAACCGATTTTACACAAAAGTCGAGCGCCAGCGTGAGTGCGGTTCAAATGAGAGCCGGCGAACGTTCCAAACGCGTCGACACCACGAGGGTCAAAGCGTTACGGTCGAGCCGTGTACACTTAACGCGTCGCCCACTAGCCGGAACAGGAAAATATAAATAAATCGGCCTTGGCTGCAGCCGGACGAGGCCGCGGCCTCGCTCCAGACTCCTGCTGCAACGCCGAGGAGCTGAAACAAACCTCACAGCGACTTTAGCCCGATGCTGACGTTTGCTGCCTCGTGTTTCTACATCAACCTCCCTCCTTCTGTGTTTGTTTGACGTCTTTCTCCTGAACGTTGGAACCGTTTGTTCTCTTGTGTTTCCCCGGTACGGATTTAAGGGACTTCCTTCAGAACCAAAGATGAGAGACAAAGTCCTCGCAGAAGTCGTTTCTTCCCTGTTTCTGTATTTATGACTTTAGTGCAGCGCTACGAGTGAGTGGAAGCGGGGGGGGCGGCGGGGGGGGGGTGCTGCGGCTTAAAATGTTGCCGTGCCAGAATTAATCGACCTATTTTGATGCCTCTGACACGGAGAACTCTGCTTCTTAAAGCCATCGTCAACAAGCCTTGAACGTTTCTTACTTCCTAATTAAGCAGAACAAATTGTTCGGCTGCCACCTAAAGGTCCTTCTCCTGAATTCTTCAAGGTTCACTCGTTCACAATTACTGCAGCCAATTATGGAGTCGGCGTGTGTAATAAACTCTGCCGTCAGCTCGTGCAAATACTAGTTTAAGTGTCCACGCGGCGTCCTTGGAGGGGGTCACCTCCGGGGGGGGGGGGGGGGGGGGCCTTCTGCTTTCCAATGTTATTTGTATAAACAGCTATTGATCTCGCGGGGAGGACGGCCACTACTCAGCAACTTTATTAACAGCTGAAAAGAAATTAAATTACATTTTTTTTTTGATGGATGCTCCTGTCAGACAAAAAGAAAAACAAATGCCTACAGGGTTTGATAGGGAGGGGGGGGGGGGGGGGGGGCAATGCTACCCAACGCTGATTGTGCAGCTAAGCGCGGCTACACTGTAAGTGAATGCGATAGCCTTTGGAATGCGAATGCGCCGCCTATTATTTATCTATTCATATGAACAGAGCAGCGCCGGCGCTCTCGGAGGTTACCAATTTGTCCCCTTTTTGGTCCGGCGCACCTTCGCGTTCCTTTAATGTTGCCTTGTTAACTGGAGCCCGCCCCCCCCCCCCCCCCCCCCCCCCCCCGGTGATGGAGATGTAATTCCCCGGAGCGGGGCGGGCTTGAGCAGCGGCCCCTTTATACTGAGAGCGCTAATGAGATCCCAGCCAGCTCCTTCACTGTGAAACGTCTTTGAGGCCAATTGTCCGTCACTAATAATCATATGGTAATAACCACGGCAGAGACAAGAAACGCCTGCAGGGAGACGAGTTGCACTCGTTTTCACTCCCCAAAGTGCACGCCGCTCCTGGGCGAGGAGAGAAGAGACGCGGCAGCTGAAAGGCGGAGGAGGGCAAGGAGTCGAGGAGAAGGCGAAGAAGGGGGGGGAGGATGAAGCAAGAAAACAGCATTTGATTAATGATGAAAGAGTGAAAACAGCGAACCATTAATGTGGGCATGAATAATTGATCCATTAAACCGGGTGTCGTGCGTGTGTGTTTAGGTCGGGGGCGCAGACGGCGTTGGCTAATGTTGGCTTAATGCATTTTTCCGCCTAGCGGGCGATTCGTCACGATGCGACAGCGGCGTTTTGCTGTTATTACAGATGTTGTTACAGGTTTGTTCGTCTTTAAAGGACGTCGGAGACGAAGACGTTGGAGCGTTGCATCACTGTCTCAGAGTAGTGAGCACAGGGGGGGGTCATCATTACAACAGCGGGGGCCTCCGAGGTGTCTTTTTTTTAAATTTACGTTTCCATCTCCATGGTTAACCCCCCCCCCAAAAGAACTGGTGGTGGTTCCTAAAAAGAAAACGGGCACTCTGACGTCCATCTCGGCATTTTTACTTGATGACGGAAATAAATCGAAAATCTGAGCAAAAAACTCAATAACCTGCACATAACACAATTTGGGAATATAAATAAAATATGAATACATTGGGGGGGGGGGGGGGGGTGTTGGAAATTGGCACATTAGCGTTCTAATTACTGCCTGATACTCGTTCCAGAGAAGCCATTATGTGAGCGAGCGAAGGCCGCCGATGGGAGGAAGGAAGAACCTCACCAGCACGCTGGGGTCAATCAAATCAAATCAAATCCACGCCGGAAAAACAAAGAAAACACATTTCATTCGTGAGGAATGTTGCTGACTCTTGACGCTGTTTCCCTTATCTATCTCAATTAACCAGCACCAATCCAATTATGAGGAAATGAGATAATTGTACTTGACATCTGACCGCGGGTTAACGTTAACGAGAACATGGTGTAATCCCAAAGTGATTAACATCTGGCCGGGATTCCTCTCTGCGGGATACATTGTTTACATCTGCACTCCCATCGACCTTCATCGACGCGCCTTCACATCGTCCCAATACGTCCTGCCGCTCGCTCCTGGCTGCTACCTTCTGGCCCTAATTGACATCTTCTCGACGTCGGGGATGTGTAGCAATTACGCCGACAGGTTACGTGAAATAAAACGTGCATAAAATGGCCGATGCCTGTTATGGGTTCTCTGCGCACGGCTGCATCGATCTGTTATTTGTTTGTAAAGGGTCATTTCAGGTGGTTTTAAATGATGCGGTTTTGCCAGACGGGGACTTGTCTTCGTCTTATTTCCACACACGGAAAGTTCAACCCAGTTGTAGTTCTTCGGCGCTGACAAATACACAGAAAACACGGAGACTTTGAAGTACAGGACCTCAGTCAGTCACAAAAACTAAGCTACAAAGGCAAAAGCGAGACGGAGTATTGGATTAAATGTGGCATATCTAAATAAAAACACACTTTTCCAGTGCTCGCTGACACACATCCGAGAACCCGCCGACCCACAAACGGGGAAGTAAGACGACAGTCAGGGTTTTTTTTTTTTTTTTTTTTGCAGGCTGCTTGGACGAGCCTTTCCTCCACACGCGTGCTCATTGGAACACGCCAGCCGGGGGGCCACTGTCTATTACACGCAGCGGGAGGCCGCATCACTCGTTCCCATTTCTACGTTGATAACACGCAATATAATTCCGCCGTTCCTGTTGACTTTGTACTTGCGTCACCTTTCATGGTCGGACAACAAACTCACCAAACGGGCGGTTTAAACGCTCGCGTGGCGCCCGAGCGGGGGCCGACCTTGAGGCGCGCGCTTCCTCTCGCTTCCGATTGGCAGCAGGCCGCCCTCGGGTCGTATTGCTTTTGTGGTTGTTTTTATTTACGCTCTCCTGCAGGTTGTTGCCGGCTTCACGCATATTTTAGGCCCGAGGCAATGTGGATTTTTCGACGTGCATTGATTAATGTGCTTGAAAATACCGTCAAATCAGTTGGCTGTCTGACGAGAAAGGCTTGATGTTACATTTGGATGAACAAAATGATCAAATTTACCGTCATCTCACCTGACACAACACTCCGAAATGGTTCAAACAAAAACACAAGCAAGCATGAGAATGTGTTCATACCTGCGCTTACCTTTCATTTTAAATGACGAGATTAACAAAGCCTCCACCAGTCGTCCATCTGTTCTCCAATCAAAATACAGTACAGCTGCAAAGACTCATTTAAGGCTTGTTAACAGCTTCTTCATTGACTTCCACCACTTTGAAGGTTGGAAGTTGCTTATCTGTGTTTTGTTAGACATTTGCATAGTTTTCTTATCAGGAGTCTGAATCTCATTGAAGGAGGTTTATTTGGTCCCTTGTGCGGCTTCAAAGTGTCTCTGTGCATCCAACAGCAATAAATCATTTCCATAATAAAGACTTAAGTGCATTTGTGGCTGTATGGGAGGCGGAAAGTTTAGAAAATGATAAAATAAGCAAATTAAGTTTGAAAGCAAATAGCAGCAAAATGATGCAATGAATGTTGCCCATTTGCTGCTTTAATGTTTTTCATGTATACGTTTAGACCAAACATCAAATGTTGAGAAAAACCTACAAAAAACAACACCGTATCGCTGGTTTGAGGGTCGGCAACAAATTTGCTTCTAGCGGTTAATCACGTTAAAACAATCTTAATTACATTCGCCGAATGGGTGCACAACGGGAGCGATTACACCCACCGGGATGCCATCGACAAATGTCTCTTTAAAGCCTCCTGGCGGGCTTTTATCACGCGTGTGCGTGTGCGCGTGTGTCTCTGCAGCCTGCTATCTGCATCATAAGAAGATATTTCCCCATATTCCGACATGCACGTTCACACTGCAGCGCCGTCCATTACTTCGCCACCACTACAGCAGCCTGTCTGCATATCACTGCGTATGAGCATGAGAACACACACACACACACACTCACACACACTCGTCAGAGGGCGCACACCCATCCGCTGCACCCTAAATGAACGTTAGCGTGCGTCCTTAGCTGACCTGCTCCTCGGGATGTGATAATTGGCTGGGGATCATCAGACTGTGGCGCCCCGACCGCGACCTTGTTAGCGTGAATTGCACCTCCATTCCGCTGCTGTGCGTGCGCGCAGCCAGGATAAGGAGCGAGGTGTGCGTGTGTTGTTTAATGCCGCTGCCTTTTTGTGTGTTGTGGCGAACTAACCGACCCCACTGAACAATAACCGTTCAATTCAATCACGCAGTGGAAGTGACTGTGGTCGTGTGCTGAAGCTCGGACTGTTTGTGGAGGAAAATCCTGCCGGGTTTGTAAAGTTTGAATGCCGGCGTTTAAGTGTTGCAGCTCCTCGAGACCCAAATCAATTCCTCGCTCTGCTTTGAAGTCGGCTTTGAGCAGTTGTGGCTCAGGTGCTGTCGACGTGCGCTGACCTTTGAGGGAAACCACCTGCACTCCTTTTCATTACGTTTGTCTTAACAAACCGATCCCATTAAATACTTGTTTTTAAGACAAAAGGTCACTGAGCTGATTGCAGTGCGAATGAAAAGGAGTCGACGCAGCCGGGAAGGATTCCGGTCCGAGCCGCTCCCCCCCCCGGCCCCCCCGGCCCCCGCGGTGATGTCATCGTCTAAACCCGCCATGTGCCGGAGGCCAAGCTGCGGCAGCATTAGCATCTGTATCGCGATGCCCAGTCGACCCGCTAGCTGCTGCTGGTGCTGATAACTCTCCTAGACGCCTCGGCGACGGCTCTGTTTTGACGGATATTATAAAGTCTGTATGATTATCGCATTGATTTCCCCCGTGATGCACTTAACCTGAATCAATAGGATGTAATTATGCATGGATCTGTTTACCCTTTAAGAGGCTTTCTTGCCTTTTTGATTATCTGGCTCGCTTATAACTTAGTAAATAAATCCAAAGTAATAGTTTCCGCCAAAAATGTGCCATATTTCAAAAATGATGTCAAAGTCACTTCCAGTGTTATTACTGTAAAATCTTAGCCGCGTTATTCACCCTTATTTAATAAATACTTCCTGTGTGGTTTCCTCATTATGAACCTCATATATACGATAACTGATTAAGGAATATCGTAAACTTATCTTTTGTCATTTCATATTATTGCATCAGTGCTCCAATGTAACACACTCGCTCGCAGTCGTCTTTTGCAGACATCTTGCACAGCGAGTAGTTTATGATTCCACATGCATTGGTACGTCTTAATGTTGAAGCAAGTGGAGGGATGACGGGGGATCAAGGACAAAATGAAAATGAAGAGGGAAAGAAAGGAGGAGGGAGGCGGAGGGTGGGAGATGAGGAGGGGGGCGGTAGAGGAGGGGGGGAGGATCTTAACGGTTTTGACGGCAGCAGAGGCCTTAAGGCTGCACGACACCTGACACGTTTCATCTCCAGCCGCGTCGCGTTTCCCTGCCAACAGTCCTCCAGCTACGGACGCGGCGGCGGCGGCGTCGCGCACAGATCTAGAGTCCGCGATAGAAACGGCGTCGCGCGGCGAGGACGAGGCTGGAAAGCAGCCGCTTTGCCGCCGATCCGTCCGTATCACCGATGCAAAGACGACCCCCAAATCCATTGCGAGCCAATTATACGTGCCGGGCGCTCGCTCCCGAACTGCAGCGCTTAATCCGCACAGAGGAACTAATGGGACATTTGAAAATAGAATCCACACTTGAGTAACTTTGGAGGGATTTGCTTTGGATTAACGAACTGTCAGCGCCTCACTGTCAACACGCTGGGGAGTGCAATCCTTCACTAGTCCCCCTCTGGTCTCCCTCTTTCTAGTTCCCCTTAGCGTTTGTCTGTTACGGCCTTTAAATTGATATGTTCTGGTGCAACACGAGCGGCCTGCTAACAGGGGGGAGAAGGTCCGGTATTCCACCTGCGTGTAATCTGTCGGGGGCTTAATGCTTCCCTCCTTTCAACCGTCTCGTCCATCGTTTGCATGCAGACAAAAACACGCACAAACAGGCCACTGGTCCCTCATGGGTAAAGAGCCGTAATGAGTCCGCTTCGGGCCGGGGGGCCACCGGCCGCACTCGGCACAGTTTAAAGGCAGCGCGTGAGGAGAAGGACGCTCCGAGGCAAAAAGACGCAAACGGACAGATGACACGGCAACGCTTCCGCTGATGATCTCACTTTTAAAAAAAAATACAAAATTAACCACAATATGGGGAAAAAAAACCTAAAAGCTAAAACGCAGGTACTTGAAAACGCACGGGTGTGAGCCCCGCGGCTGACCCGAGGCATGAATGTGTAATCACGTTGTACGCCTGTTTCTGTGGGACCACCAGACACTAAACAACACACGTGTCTGCCTCTCAAACTGGACGCGTACGCCTGAATTATGGATGAAAGGCGGCCGGTGGAGCTCAACCGTTTGATCCCACCCGCCCGCTCCGTGGCGGCGTTCCACGATCGGTCGGGTGGCCCTCGGCGCCGCGGGCGCCTCTCATTTCGCAGGCGGAGCTGTCCGGGGGAACGAGCGGCTCCTCCGAAGGCGCCGACTGCAGGTGTCTGTTTGGGAACAAGGGTTAGACTTGTTTTGGACGACTTCCCCATTGGCTGGACATCCACGTCGGAGCATAACTGCCTCATGAACCTTAACTCTACCGTCTCTTGCCATGGCTCCTCCTCCCCTCCTCTACATGTTCTCCGTTACCCGACCTTGGTAATCCACCTCCCCCCCCGTGGTGCACCTCTCCATCCCACTCTGTGCCGTCCTCCTCCTGCTGCCTTCCTGGCTGTGCGAGTGGGAGTGCAGAAAGCCCTCCTGCCCTCCACCGGTGCTGCTGTGCTGCCCTCGCATCTGGAGCTCGTCAGCTGTCAATCCATCAGTGCATGCTAACATAAGGGAAAGGGCAGAGCAGAGGCGTGGGGGGGTTGGGGGGGGTTTGTGTGTCTATTAAAGCAATAACAAATTTGTGGTGATAAGACAGCTTCTGCATCCACACAGCGCCGCTCCATCCTCGTCTTTAATATCGATTTTTTTTTCTTTTCCTCCCCCTAGACGTGATCCATGTTTTTCTATTTACTTGTCAGATTTTATGTTCTCAGACACAATACCGATCTCGTTAAGTGTCTGATCCATTCCTAACACAAACGTAGCCCCCCGTCCCGGCGACTCTCCGCGCTCTTAAGTGTGTGTGTGTGTGTGTGAGTGTGTGTGTGTGCGCGAGGCGGACACGAGGCTCGTCGATCCGGAGCCTCTCGGCCCGGACGCCTACACAAGCGCGGCAATTTGTGTGGGTGGGAGTCCGGTGCAGGGCGGAGCCTCTCGGAAACCTGTTTAATCTTAATAAAATACAATGCAGAAGAAGAGTAAAAAAAGACACATCTGTATGAATTACGTTACATGACATTCTGTGTTTCTCTTCCCATTTGTCTTTGGATCAAAAAGCCACATTAAGTCAAACAGAACCGGAGGTTGTGTCTCTAGTTTGTCACGCGTGGGACTCGCTGTGTCTTTTTCCTTACGTCGTTGACATTGCGACACAAGGACACGGGCCCCTCTGGTCGTCTGAGTGGTCAGAGCAGTTTGTGAACCCCCCCCCCCCGGCCCCCCGCAACCCTCCCCCCGCCATCGGGCTCTCTGGTATCAGGATGCGCCGCCCTGCTCTCCATGAAGTTTCCCTGACATCGCTCCGAAAAGAGATAAATATGAAATATGAGAGCTTTCAGTACTGCTTAGGCCCGCAGAATAAGTCCATTAGTCACGGCAGGCGGCGGGCGGACGCAGATTCTGCGTGACGGTCTTAACGAGGGTCCGACAGCTCGTTAAAGTAATCCCTTGGGTCCGCTGCAAGTGGAATGAGGCATGTGTCTGTGTGACCTGCTTATGTCCTCCACACACACACACACACACACACACACACAGGCAGCACGCCGAGCTTTAAATGGACTGTGTGAAATATTTGTGATCAAAGTTTCTTGTTTCTGGCCTCATGTTTGCTCAGATTACATGACCCCCCCCCCCCCCCCTTTCTCGCCCTCTGTGCCTTATTTTCGCCATGATGTCCTATTTTTCGCTCACGCATGACTCATGGCGTCCTACAAACACAGCCCTCGGTGTGTAGGGCGTGATGAGCGTGTCATGTGACGGCCTGATTAAGGAAGCTCCCCCCCACCGCCGCCCCGTTTTGGGGTGCGACACACGAGCGGCGCTAAGCTAGTTGGACTTTCGGCTCCACCAAAACAAAACGCCACCTCCTCCCCCGCCGCGTCCCCGGCCTCCTTGACCCTTCGCCCCATCTCTCGCAAAGCAAAATGTCGCTTTACTTTCTCCGGCGTCTGTGCCTCTTATTCCTGAACCACCTCAGAAGCCTATAAATCGCCCCGTGTTGATGCTTGCTGCCTCTTTGACACCCGCGTCTCTGTGGCGCCATTCACACAACCTCTGTGAAATACGACACGCATTCACACTGTAAGACAATTGCTGCTGGTTTAAAGCCAGCAATCGTCCCGATGTTTTGGTTTAACTTGATATTTTATCAAAAGGACGCAACAACGCCGGGAAGAACCGGAGCGGGGCTGAAAGAGGCGAGCGGCTGTGCAGGATGGAGATGTGAGACAGGCCGTGGAGGCTGGCTGGCAACCATCATTTGTTTGTTTTTTCTCCGGGTGCAGAGATTATCTGGGTGAGTGATAGAGGCGGCCTTGATCAACGCCCCCCCCGTCCCCGCGTTCAGCCGTAAATCACATGTCACGCCGCCGCCAAACCATCAGCCCGTCGCTGGCCCGGGACGCACATATTTACCGTAGTAAATGGCACCCCGGCTCGGTAAACACCCCTGTTCCTCGGCGACCGGCGGCACCCGATGATGCATCGTTGGCTGTGCGTTCTCAGTAATTGCTCACAGGACGAAATCTGGCAAAAAAAAAAAGGGGAACCGAGGGGGGGGGGGCGAAATGTCTCGGAGGAAAAAGTGTGTTTCCTGTCTTTCTTTCTGCCTCGTCATTCCGTCCTCGGCCCGTTTGATCGTCGCCGGCCCTCATTAGGCTGCCAGCGTTTGAATTGTACAAATCTATCAAGTCAATCAGAATTAGCCGCAGGTCTTATTTTCGTAAAAAAAAAGCAGTAAAAGCCCGTCACGATGGAGCTGAATGAATCGGCTCGCTGAGCAGAGAATGGACCTGGAGAGCCGATTGCGAGGATGGAGGGGAGAGGGAAATATGTTCGCCCATTAATTAATCTAATAGTTTTCATGGGACAAAGAGCGCATATCTCCGCTGCCTGCATAATGAGAGCCTGGAACAAAGTCATCCACTGCATCCCATTTAAAGCGATGTGAGCGAGGGCTAAAGACCGGGAGGCGAGGCGGAATACAAAGCGCCGAATATCCAAAGGCTTCCCAGTTGATGCTGTTTATTTAATGGAACGGAAGCTAAATGCTTTTTTTTTCACGACGAATCCCTAAAAACGCAGCGTTTCAGCTGCAGAGATTAACGCAGAATGCTTTTCGCCCAGCAAAAAAAAAAAAATGATTCAAGCCGTTAATCGGTTACGAGTTCTTCATGTTGAAAATTAATTTCCATCCGTTTTGATCGGATGGAATGGCGGCGGCAGAGTGGTACCGGGGTTTGATTGGAGAATAGCGGTGATGTCACAGCTCACTGGCGCGGAACGCTTTGGGAAACAGCCCAGATCTTATTGAATTTTAATTCAATGGGTCGCTGACGCGCGTCGCACCGGGGAATGGGAGCGGGGGGCCTCCTGGGCATCGTAATTCACCTTTTTCCACAGATTTCATACGATACCAATTTCATCTTAGGCGTTTTATTTCACACTGCTCAGTACAGATCCAGGCGCACCGCATCAGCCTCCGGGTTTTCCCTCTTTGACGAACGTTTCCAGGAGGGAATTGAGTGGATTTGCCTAAAAAATGGAAAGAACGGGTCAATTGATGCTTGGAAACTGGAGAAAGGTCTTTGGATCCAACATTGGATCACGGTACTTCTCCAGTAATTACATCACCCACGTGACGCGTGGACGGAATGGCGGTTGAATTATAATTACAATTACAATTACAATTAGTAATTAGAACTCATTACTATCCAATATGTCGACATTTGCTTCTGGAGTTCACTTTTGCCTCCAGCAATGCAAAAAGAAGAAATTGTGTAGAAAATGAAGAGGTAGGAGGCCGTTTACAGTCAAGCCACCAATTAAGTTGAATGGAGAGCGTCGGCCGGGTGAGTTTCTGAATGAGGGTCGCAGGCGGCTCGCCCGCCGTCATGAACCAGCGCCCTGCTTGTCATCCTCTCAGGGGAGATGAAAGGTGACATCGGGGGATAATGAGCTCAGAGCAAAGTACCGGGACTTAGAAAATCGTGACATCAGGTTGCTCAGCATTTAACGAGAAGGAGTCGCAACTGATGCAGTTTCTGGAGGGAAAAAAAAGGCATTTTTTGACAAAGAGTCAATCCGCTCAGTGGAAAGAGGCTTTCAGTTCAACACACAGTTTACCTGTGGATATAATTACCATAGATACCTGACACAAGCAAAGCCACTGAACCTTAAATACAAACCCACAGCTCAAGAGGCTTCAGCGGCATGTAGTGGTGGACGGTATCAAATGTACTATGTTTAAAGGAACAAAGGGCCGTCCATCCCCGGCACACTCCGATTAATAGTGTTGTAAAAGGCTTTGACGAGCCCTAATTAATGATAATCAGAGGACAGGCGAGATATTTGGACTGAATCAAATACCTTCAGCTGAAAGATATTGTTTCCTCCAGGAAATGACCTTTCTAGGGGAGTTTGAGGAGCTGTTTAAAAAAAACCAGGTGACAGAATCTCCCACGCAGACCAGCAGCCAGATGTGCCAGATGTTTTAAATCCAACCCTCCCCGGCGTATTTGTGTACAGACACACACACACAGTCGCTCCTGCTGCGCGGACGCGGGTGAGTAAACGTTTCTGTTACACTTCGATCGCTGAAGCTCATGTTTAATTTAGCTGAGAAAGAGCCGCCGTGATCCAACGAGCACAATGTGAGCAGAGGTCTTCTTCTGCCCGTTGGGTTAATGAATAGCTTCGGCCTGCAGAACGAGTGCTGCACGCGTGTGTGGTTTGGACAGCAATAAGACACCGTTGGACAATCGGCATTTCATTCAATACTCCCAGAGAGCCCCGACTGCAAGAAGGTTGTTTTTCTTCATCTTTGCGCTTCATCTCTAACAAATAAATGTAGATTCACAAAAACAACTGTATGTATGGATTGTCACACTAGGCAAATACGGCCATGACCTTAGAGTTGAGTGGATTCCTTGCAGTATTTGCTGTGCAACTAGCGCGTTGGATTTTTTTGCCTTTAATGGACTCTTGGTGTTTACATGTGAGACCTTTGCATCGGAGATTATGCTTGAGAAGAAAGTTATGAATATCATTTCACAAAACGGGGGTTTTATGAAGACATTTCCATAATACTCAAAGTTTGCCGCATGCAATCTTCTTCTTTGCTCCCGAGCTAAACCGGCTAAACTAAAAAAGTGAAATGTTCCCATTTGTCTCGGTCCGATCTTTGCAGTAATTAAAAGATATCTTCGTGGCACTTTCGTTAAATCTTGTGCAAGATTAGCGCGTGGCGTTTATAAATATCCACTGCAACTGACGTTTACTGTGGACCCCCCCCCTCATTTCAGTGCGAGACATTCATCTGGAGCCACGACTGCCTCCACCTGCGTCATACATGTGGTGCAGAGGCTCCCGGTGCTTTGGACGCTGTTCAGAGGGACTTGGGCCCTGAGCCTTTACCGAAGAGGGACGACCAGTCCAAAGTCAATCCATCAGTCTGAATGAATCTCCAGCAGCATTTATGTGGACAGGGGTGATAAAATAGTGTGTGGGGGGGGGGGGGCTTACTTCCTATACAACATAACAACGGGGATTTGTCACTATGAAACCCCAGTTTCTTGGATGCGTCACCCCGGCATTTGGAGGCGTACGTGTGGTGTGTTCGAGTGCAGGAGGCTGTTTTGATTTAAAAACAACTTTCAATTCAGGGATCAACGATCACAAGAACTGATCTCAAACTCTCCACAGGAAACGAAATGAGCTCTCCGGCCGCGGCGCTCTGCGGGTTCTTTTTGTCCGTCCCTTGTTCACGAACAACCTTCTTCACTTTGTCGCGTTCAGGCCCTGACTTGAGAGGCCCGTACGTCCCGAACGCGGCCTTCACTTGATAACCCAGGCAGGTGAGTGCTCATCCTTCGGTAAACCAGGAGGTAATTACACTGTTTGCCGTATCGACGGACTCGCCGGCAGTGATTTCACACGTGCGGCGCTGGAAATAACGTGGGTTTATCCTCTCCTCACCGGGGGAGTCTCCAAAGGGAGCGAGGGGGAGGTCAGCAGGATAGAAAGGAAGAGTGAACACGCCACGAAGAGAGCTGGAGAGGAAAAGGCCAAGAAAGGAAGTTTGAGTGTGGCGCTGCGCCGGAAGCGTGTGAGGAAAAAGAAAACGAGTGAGCGAGAGGTAATGAATAGCAAATCAGCTCCTTTATAAAAAAAAAACGCTTGTAGTGTTCAATCAGAGGAGCCCGGATTGGCAATTTTCCTCCGGCACACAATAGAGCGGGCCCGAGAGGACCCCCGGGCTCGGTTCAGATAGGGAAGGGAGGCGAGATCCCGCCAGCTCAAGTTTGGCAGGAATAAAAAAAAAAAAAGCCCCAAAACCGAGCGGACAACAGGAGGTGCTCAGTAGTAACTTGCTCTCTGACTTCCCCTTTTTTCCTCCCTGCGTACTTCAGTGATGCATCGGGTAATGAGAGCGAGCCTCTCGAGGGGGGGAAGCTGGAGGAAAACGAGTGACGGTGTTTTCCCTCGGCTGGCTCCACGTCATCTGCATTTTTTTAAAGCCGCAGAAGACGGAGGGAAGCTTCTTCTTCTTCTTCTTCTTCTTCACCGCCAGCGAAGAGAATATTTAGAGAGTCGTGCGGTTGAAATCAGATTGTTAGCGCTCGACTGCCCCGATGCAAAAGCTGCTGGCTGGTTGCTGGACGCCACAGATTCATTGACGGTGTCATTGGAAAAGGAAGCGCGCGCACACACCTCCCGTATGTATAGCGAATGTGCCCGTTGTTCAAACTAAGTGTGAATTTGTTTCCCCCCCCAGAGGGAAATAAAGTCCCTGTCGGCTGCAGGGTTGTGCATCTCCACAGCAGGCGGCCCATTGAGAGCGGCACGTATCTCTCTTTAAGATAATTGTTATTGCACAACGTGCCAAATTAAATTGGAACAGAGTTGCTCATTAAAAGTGAACTGAGCATAAAAGAAGAAGAAGAAAAAAGTCACACTTAACTAATTTAGCGCCGCCTAATAAGACACTTGATCGGAGCCGCTGGAGCATTTGTGCTATCAATTTTGCTGGGCATAATTTTCGCTCCTTTTAAACTGTGGCGGTAACATAAAGGAGGAGAAACAAAAGCGTCCTAATTGCTTCTGTAAATTGAGATGAAGTGCCGCGCAGTGGGCCAAACATTTGAATGGCTTTGTTCGCTCATCAAAAACAAACACACACACACACACACACACACACACACACAGATTAGCTCCCTTCCAAACACGTTTTTTTCACCTACATAAAGCCGCCTCCCTCGCACACAAATCCCCGGGCGCGCTTTGTACGGCGAGCGAGGCGGGCGCCTCTCTCGGGAGGGATGATTACTCAGGACGCCGGCGGCGGCGGCGACGGCGGGGGACGAGTCCAGACGGACTTGGCCGGGGGGGCCGCTCGGAGGACGCGAGCTGCCAGAGTACACAACTCATACCTGCCCCCCCGCCCGCCACCACCCAGTCCCCACCGCCGGTAACCAGAGGTGTTCAATCGAAGGAAGGAACGCAACAGGATTGAACCGCTATGTAAAGTAAATGTGTCATTGGAGAGATTCCTCTCGTTTATTTTTTGGTTTTCCAGTAAAACCCTTTCTGACCAGGCTTTTTATGAGTGACAGCGAGATCCTCTTTGTGGCAGTGGCAAGTGGGTGGCATCAAACTTGAGAGCCCCACCCCCTACACGGAACCCGCCGGTCCAAACCTAAAATTAGCCTCTGTAATAAGAAGACGGGGGCTCACGTGTCTCAAATAAAATTAAATAAAATAAAATATTTACAGCAGCTGACCTGTCGTACAAATAACAGTTGTTTCTGGGAAAAATTGGCTCCTCCCACCCAGCGTGCCGTTGTGACGCCGACTGATTTACTGGCGATTGCCGCTGCCTGCCACAAAGTTGCCACCCACTTGCCACTGCCACAAGGAGGATCTCGGCCCTACTGCTTTTTATTCTATTACGAAGCACTTAAAGGCAGAAGGAGCACTTCTGACCTCTTTCATCCTTAGTGTCTGTAGTGACTCCTATCTGTGCTATTCATCAACTGTCAAATGATCTCATCACCACAGGATCCCAGTGAAAGATGATCAGCCGAAAGTGATTTTTTGATTATACATTCCACCCGACCGCACACGGCCAAACCAGTTTCTTCTTGTTTATGCTTCCTTCTGCTAATAAACGCTATTCACGAGAGGGAGACGGAACCACGGATGAGGCCGCGTATTAAAAAACAACCCCTCAAACGCATTGGAGACGTGGAGACGCTCCGCTTGTGAGCCTCGGCGACGGGGCTCCGTCGATGGCGCCCGGTTACCGATCCCACAGCAGCCGATCGATTCTGTCGCCGCGAGAAGGAAACGTGCCGTGGAGTGCGTGTGACCCACTAACGAAGCCCCCTAACGAAGTGGTGAACTGTCCCCCCCCTAACGCCGCTCGTTATAAATTCCCCTCTAAAGACCCGGAGAGGGAACGCGAGGGGCCTGAAAACACACCACTTGGTGTCCATCGATGTGTTTTGCCGCACGTCTCCTTCACCGGGGCATCGTCCCATCGTTTTCCTTTTATGTGCACCGTGTCCTCATTTATCCCCTGACCACATGTTTTGGCCGCATGCACTCGGCCCCCCCCTCGCATCTCTGCTATCAGCGGACCCCATGCGGGCCGCTGCAGGACGGTCACACAGATGGACTCGGTGGGGATCCGGCCTGGCCGACACATCCAGCCCCTCGCAGGATGGCAGCACATCACAGAGTCACATCAGGAGGATTTCTGATTCATCCACTAGCTAAGGAAATGATTTAAATGCTAATTTTACTTAGCCTCTTATTTGCTCTGGGTGTGTGCTTTTCAGACTAATTAACACCGGGACTTGGTTACCATCCGACCATATAATTCATGTTTTTAGAAGTTATTCATCCAGAGTTGAAAAGGCTACGCAGGGCCAATACCGGTATGCATTTATCCACCCAGCGCTAAACTTTCGGTCTATTTGTTGAGTTCATTTGTATTATTTAAGCAAATATATTTATTTTACAAAGGTTTTTTTTTTTTTTCCCTTTGCCTTCCAATGAGGTTTGAGTAGTGAATCATTGAGCCCTTCTGGTTTTACATAACACTGTGGCACTGAAAAATTAAAAATATGAAAGATGAGGAAAAATAGAAAATATATCAAACTTCCAGCTCTCGTGTGGCGATGATAACCAGGGGATCCAGTTCCATCTCAAACAGACTGTTTGAAGATGAAAGCCGCGGCTTTATCGCCAAACTGAGTTGGAAGCACTCAGAAAGAAGGAACCGGATCCCGAGGGTCTCGCTCCGTGCGTTTCCCCCGTCTCCTCTGGCCGGACTGAACAAGCAAATAAATATATGGACAAGAAATCTGTAAAACATCTTTGATTTGTGCAAACAAATCATTTGTGCTGATGGATTATACACGGAATCAAATTAATTGGACAGTAACTTCAGGTAAAGCAGATTAAGTACGTAGTTGAAAATGCTAGTTTTCTTTGAACGGTGACTTTCTTCTGACACTAAAACCCTCGGTACAATCAAATGATGTTTAATACTTTTGTACGTAGAACTTACATGTGTACAGTCTATGGCAGGATTTAGATCTTAGTCTAAGTTTGTGGCGTGTAGTTAGCAGGTCGCTTGGTGGCTGTTGACCACTGGTAAAATGTTCGTTAGCAATGCTGCTAACGTCACTAGCCCCCCTGCCCGCATGGAGTGGTTGTTTACAATGAAATATCAGTGAAAAATAAAGTATAAGCGCCGGAGTCCTGGTTGTATATTTAACCGTGGTCAGGAAAACTTTTATTTCGCCCTGTGATGTAAAATAATCCGCAGTTCACATGCAGGCGGAACACAAGATCGGGTCCGTACGGATCCTGCCAATTAGAGTTGAAAACATTTTTGTGTAATGTCAAATACCAAAAATAGATGACTGATTATGAAAGAAATATGAGCAATATTCCCCGTTTTGTTCTTTGATTTCATACAAACCTTCAGTTGGAGGTTTTGTATCCATGGTTACTGGGGAAACGGGGGAAACGCCGCGGTGACCCAAGCCACCACCTACGATTGGACAACCCTGCTCTCTTTTTCTCAGAGCTTATGTTTGTTTTATGATTACACACTAGTTTCCATATGCTGTCCACCTGCACGCCTCATCAGGAGTACAATGAAAAAAGCCCATTGGTGATTCTTTTTTCTAAGTGTTGTGTGTGCTATTTTCCAGGTCCGACACTGTATTAATTTTACCTCCAATTTAATTGTTTGGAGGCCTGACGTTTACGGGTTTGTTGTGTTCCAATTAGCACTCTGTTGGTTTAATAAAGTTGAATGTGTTTTACTCTCAGTTTATCCTCACAATGCTGAGTAAAATATGGCCGTAAAAAGTCCTTATTCGGCTCATCGCTCCGAAAACTTTGTCCACAAGTGTGTGGAAAGAGTCCTTTGTCCTCCCGCGTGTCCGAAAACAACGGGGCACGGCACGAGTGGACCATCATCAAAGTCCGTGTCCGCCATCAAGCGCCGCCTTGATCTCTGCTCTTGGAGCTCTGCAGAAGCTGCAGCTCTTTATCTACAAAGCGATGATCTCTGGTTGGAGTCATCGTCCCTGCTGAATCCAGTAACAAGGCCGGCGTCTGGCACTGGCGGCGGATCTTTTCCCCCCAGCGGGAAGGAGAGCGGGATAATTGGCAAAGGCACCTGGAACGTAGAGCGGGAAAGACAGAGTGACATTCATTACCTTTAATAGATTTTGCTCCATCGCGCTCTTCTTTTGTCTCTCTCCCACTCACACGTATTCCGTTTGCGTCTTTGCCCTCATCGCCCCCTCCCACCATCGACCTTTGGGCCACCGTGCCATGTCTCCCCAGCATTTGTTATCCTGGGCACCTGCGATAAAGTCCGTCCTCATGACTGATGACCGTAGGCGCATGCAGAGAGGAGCTGTGATGATACAGATATGCTGGCTGCTCTTTATACGGACCTCAAGGCTGTGCCTGGACAGCCGCGTCAGGTCACCGGCCGGATCAGCAGCCGCATTACCGAGAGCATCATAAAGGTCCTTGTAAATGAAGCACATGTTCTTTCAAGCAGTAGTGGCACCATTGGCCTTGAAGCGGCCGTAAATGGGAGCTCGGTGGAGCGTTAGAACGGACACCTGACTGAGATTTGGGAGCTGCTTATGATTCTGCAGCGACTGGAGCAGATAATGACCAGCTGTGGGCATCACTCACTGAGCTTCTCAGGGACCTTCATTGGCCCCACAAAAAGATCTCATTATGACACTTTACAGATGTCACCTCTGCCACTTGTGAGAGCCGCCCGTTGGCCTCCCATGACGCTGCGGTCCTGACAATCTGGCCACAGCGGACTCCGGTCAGGGGAGCCTTTGAGTCGCCGGGCCGGCGAAGGGAGGAGGTCGCCGGCCGAGCCTCCAACTGAGCGAGCGAGTGAGCGAGCTGCTGTCCAACAGAATTATTCTGCGTGCCGCTCCCCTCGGTTGTTTGGGAAGTGATTTGAAAATGCGCTCATGAACAGACCTCAAAACCACAGCTCTGTGTTTTAGCAAAGGTATGAATTATGCAGCTTTACCTCTGATTTCTTTCTTTTTTTAATTCAGAGCAACATGCAGAGAACAGCCTGCTGAAAATCAAAAACAAAAAAGGGATGCCTGAAGCATCACAGGCGTTTGCAGAGTATAACGTGTTAATGTGTCTCGTAGCATCAAGAGACATCGCATACTTTGGTGCTTTAGGGGATTGGACAGCTATCGGGGGGGGTAAATAATGTACGTAGTGGGATGTTTATTTGGCCAGTCAAACCCGTTTGGAGAGGCCTTAAGACGTGAATGAACAAAGTCACAAGAGTGCATCTTCATTTAGACGAAATATTTCCTGTGTGCTAACAGTCTTGGGATTCATTGCCATCAACTCTGATGCTAAAGCGTTGTCCTTTACGTCACTTTACAGCTGTCACACTCACCCCGGCTCTTTGGCTAGAAGCGATTCCAAACACCGGGAGGCCTTTCCGAATTCTACATCCCACATTTTGCAGCATCAACGTCTAATCCCAACTTTGCGCCGCACCTTCTGGGAGGTTTACTTCAAGTCAGACGTCGTTCTTTGTCTCCTGCACTGCTTGCAGTTCGTAACTTGTTGCTGCAGAAAGGAAAGTGCGACTCGCACTTTGCAGTTCGGCTTTTCATGCCACGAGCAGCAGGGCGCAACAAAACACATCAATTGCAGCGCACAAGTACGCAATAGCAGTTCACTGAACTGTAATCAAAGCGATGTGTCGAACACTTACTGCCGACTACTCCTGTTTTCTGTTCGGCTTCCCGCTCGCAGCCAGAGAAATACTGATGAGCTTCCCCGCAATGCGAGACTTGTTAAGTGCGTTTGTGAGCAGCCTCGAGCAGTTAATACGATCTGATTGCACGGAAGAAAATGTGCTGCTTCTGAGCACCACTGCAGCCGCAGCGACGATCAAAATGAACTGTGCGCTCGCCCGCTGCACGGAAACCCGCAATCTGATGCCCGAAACGAATAGATGGCAAAATGTGTTCATCGCCGACGATTTCGGTGTGAAGCTTCTACTTGATATTGATGAAAACGATTTGAAGACAGGAACTTGATCCTATACTTCAGCGGCAAGATCAATGCCCCCGTTGCATTGGATGATTATGCAATCAAAATGAAAATAATTGAGAGTTCGGATCGCAACGTGGCAATCTGCAGAGATCTTTATGAGAGACGGGACACAGTGGAACAATTCTCAGCAATCAAAACTCTCCTCGACAGGAATTCACTTTGGGGCAAAATTAGAAAATTGTGCATACATTTGCATAAATGTTTCCTTAAATATCCTTTTGTTTTGTACTTTCCCTCCAGTGAACGATGGCCTACATTCCTCCACTGATTG
The DNA here is from genome assembly GCF_964276395.1 of Gasterosteus aculeatus. Taxonomy (NCBI): domain Eukaryota; kingdom Metazoa; phylum Chordata; class Actinopteri; order Perciformes; family Gasterosteidae; genus Gasterosteus; species Gasterosteus aculeatus. The sequence goes on along the minus strand of NC_135702.1, from coordinate 2,833,424 downwards.
CAATCGGGACTATCTGCTACAGTGGGAATGTTAACCGACGGGCTTTTAATTCGCCGTCTTAATCCGGTCGAGTCTCGACCGGTGAGCGCTGGATGTGGTTGAACACTAATAAGCAGATGAACAGACAATGTTATCGACTTCATTATTCAAATGTCAATACGCTGCGCATATCAATACAGCCGCTAAGCACATTCCCGAAGCACGATTCGGGTAAATAGCAGCCGCGTCGGGCGCCACAAACCCCTTAATTTATGCCACATCGACAAACCGAAGCACGATTCGGTTCAATATTCCATCGCTGCGCGTCATTCACGACCTCTCAAAACGCTCCTCTCGGAAGGCTCACGTGTATTTTTCTTGCTCGCGTATTGATTTGGATCCAACTTAATTGATCATCGGGGACTCAACTGTGTTTCTGCTTCTAAAGGCAATTCCACTGCAACTGCTCGCGCTTTTTATTCATCGCAAACAGGATTCAACTCCCCCCCCGGGGGGGTTTTCCACCGTCGAGAAACAGAGATGGAGAAAAACAACCACAGGAAGAAACTGGTCTCGCAAAAAGACGGCGTGAGTGCAGAGACAACAGACACAGACACGCGTGGGACAATGAGCGAGATGGAAGCGGCGGTAATGAGCAGTGATGAGTCGTCCGGTGCACGAGTTGTTATGTAGTAGTTGTGATGCGCTGCTCTGCTACACGCAGAGGGACACACACACACACACACGCGGATCTGAAGCTTTGTTTTTGTGCGCGAGAAATAAAACATGTTTTTTTTTCCTTTCTTTTTTAGAAACTGGAATAAATCATATTGTACCTAAATCTGTTCTTCCATTCAGAGGACGACTCTGTAAACAGATGGAGAAAAAAAAGACATAAACTTGTGCACAAAAGCATTCAGACGTGTTGCAGCAGAGTCTATCTTTTATTTACGAAGTGTGTATTTTATACGACACAGAAGGACCGATTTAATAAGACTCACCCGCCTGTTTTTCAGGTTCTTTCCCAAACATCATTAATCAGACATGCAGTTTATTAATCAGGCGACTGTGTCTGTCTGTCTGTGCGTCTGTGTGTCTATTTATAGCCAGTGTCTGCAAGATGTTCCTTTTGTGACGATCGAGTTGATTGAGTCTCATACTACATCTTTATTACATCCACACAACTCGACTCCGGCTCCTTTAATTATCGTAAAATATTCATGGGAAATAGTTTTTTTTTCCTCAGGTTGAATTTACATCGAAGCTCATTTCAAGCTGCGGGGGAACGCGGACGCCGACCCGCATGGACCCTCAGCTGTGGCGGGGTTTACGGCCTGCGTTCATCCCCATCACATTCTCTCTGTGAGGGGACACAAGTCATCAAACTGAAGCATGGTTTCCGCCTCCTTTGCTGTGACGCTGAAGTCACGGCGGGAGGCGGGGCCTCCGTCGATTGGGGGGAAGTTTAGCGCGTGGATGACAAGCACTTAACGGACAAAGGCGGGACACATTCGGGCCGTGGCGCGGACGCCCAGCGAGCCTTCGATGGTTCCTCTGCCCCCCCCCCCCCCAACCCTCTCTCCCCGCCTCAGGGCAATTACAATTTAAAATGACAAAATGAAGATCACCGGCATGTCACAAGATCAAGTGAATGAAATGGCCCATTAAAAAAGTCCTCGTATGCAAGTGTGCAGCCGCCGTGTGCGCGCGTGTGTGTGTGTGTGTGTGTGTGTGTGTGTGTGTGTGCATTTGTTCCAGTGTACTTCTACCGGTGCGTGACATCTGCCCACTCCAGCGGGCGTCTGAGTGAATCACCCTTGGATGCTGTCGGGGGTAATGTGGTGTAGCAGAAGGAAGGGCCGCGGCCCCCCGCTCATTTTCCAACCGCCGTCGCTCCCAGCGTCCATCCCGCACTGCAGCTGCCCCCCCCCCCCCGACCCCCCCCCCCCCCCCCCCCTCCCCGCGTTGACGTCACGCATTTCGTTCGTTCTGTTTTTTTGATCCAGTAAAATCTACGCGACCCCACTCCTCGATGGTCACGGGCCCCCCCCCCCCCCGGAGACGGCGTTTATTCGCCGTCCCACCACGCGTCCAGAAAAGTGAATCTGCAGGTCGATGCATTAAAGCCGCTGCACGCCACCAAAGGCCCCGCTGGGTTCAAATGGGGCTGCAGCATTGCAGCGTTCTGCGCCTTGTGGGGGCTGCGCGTCCTTTGCCTCTTCTTTGATTACAGCGCAGTCAGACGGCCGCCGCCTGCAGTCTGCGTGCTGATCAATAAGTGGACAGACTGTCGTGTGTAACCCATACGAGCAGAACTCAGGTGGGGGGGGTATGAGAAAATAGTCTTGATGGCTTGTTACCTCGCGCATAAATCTTCCCACTGTTCATTAGTTGTGTTTATTTCATCACCTTTTTTTTTTTTTTCTTCATACAACTGTAATCCCGTGTGTTCATTTTAATTAATCAGATTAGTTTTGTTTTGTTACCTCGCGCCTGCAGAAGATTAACATATAAAAAGCTTCTTTATTTTGTTGTTTTCTCCCCTGAGCAGTGGTATTCACGCCGTCTCACGCGTGCACACGCTGTCGAAGAGACAGACAGACACAAAGACGAACAAAGCCCGAGTCCTGAAAAGTGCCAGAATCCTTCCATTTTTTTTTTTTTCCTGCGGCTTTTTTAGAAAAATGTACTTCTGATTTTTCTGGATGCAAACAGAGCCACTCGGGGGATGATGCCGAAATGAACATGGTGGCAGAGTGCACCATTACTGTACCAAGTGCTCCGAGGGGGGGGGGGGGGGGGGTCATAAAGCGAGGGAGACGGCGGACCAGGGGAAGTGCTCGGATGGTTGGAGTGGAAGATTTGCGAGGACAGAGAGCAATATGGAAGAAGATGATTGGGAAAGATGGATGGGAGAAGATGAGGGGGGGTTAGTAAGAGCTGGAGAGGGCGAGAAAGAAATAGTGGTGAAAAGCAGTGAAAGGGGGGGGGGGGGGGGGGGGGCGCTAAGGAGCTGGCGACAGGAATAGCGCGGATGAGGTGTCACCATCAAGGACGTCTCAACGAGGTACGAAACACTCTCTTATTCTGCCGACTGTCACGCCGTCGTCAGGGGGCCCACAAATAGAGGCGTGACACACGCACGCACACGCACACGCTAAAGACACAGGGACACGTTCACGTCTGTCCTGGGTTTCTTTGCCGGTCCCGCTCCGGGTTTGCAGCGCGTCGCATATTGGTTCCTTCCAGCCGGCGTGAGCAGAAACAGGCCGACGCATTCAGGGCCCACGCGTGTGCCTGAAGCGTTAAGGCTCAAATCACGTCGTCAGGACACACACACACACACACACACGCATGCATGCAAACGCACACGCATGCAAACGGACACCTTTTAAAGGAGAGAGATTATTTCTTGGAGTCTCATCTGACAGAAGACATCCGCTGTGCATCTGTGCTGCGCAGCCCGTCCCCGACACACACACACACACACACACACACACACACACACACACACACACGCGTGCCCTCTGCGGTCAGGTCGTGCTAATGAAGATATCGCCGGGCAGAACAACCAGCAGAGCCAGAAAAAGGTCAACGAGGCGGCAGAAGTGACACTCGGCTCGACTCTCCTAATTGGCGGCATCGAGGAGGGTTTGGAAGCGCGGGCGTGCGACAGGTGCTGCCCCGGTTTGCCCGGTGATGACAGGCTCGTGTGTGTGTGTGTGTGTGTGTGTGTGTGTGTGTGCGCGTGTGGTGTCATTACCAGATGTTGTTATTTGTTAATGAGGACCGTAGGAAAACACCGTCTTGGAGGTGCCGTGTGCATCTCTTGACTAAAACTCTGGAGAGAACCCTCCTGAATGTGGTTACACGTCCACACAACGAGCCCTCATGAATGAAACATCAGTGCTGGAGGATTAACGGGCTCGGGTTGCGGTTGTAATTAGGAGGGGAGACGTCCGCGGGTCGGCTCTGTGGGCTGCCTGGGGAAACGGTAATAGCTGTGGTTGTTCCTGCACGCTCCCCGACACGCAGAACCTTTTGCTTCGGGAACTATCAAAAGGAGGTCTGGACTCGGGGAGAGTGACGGGGGATTGATGGGTTAAACGCGGCTTTAGTCCAAAGGGCGTTTTTGCAGTAGCGTTTTGAGTTTCGCAGCAGATGCTTCGTCTCCCGTTTGAAACGCTGTTGCAGGAAAAACGGAGTTTCCCTCCGGCTTTTGCAGCGTAAGACAAATAAACAGACGGCCCTCGGAAGGAACGTGGCGCTGTGCATTGACAATCAGCTCACCTTTCGAAATCGAAAAAACGCCGCCTTCGGCCTCCGAGACGTTTTTTTTAAATGATGATTTGGGGCTTTTCGGGAACGTCCCATTAAGCAGCCGTTGGCCGACAGCGGAGCAGCAGCAACTTATCCTGCTGCTGCGGCGCTCCGTGACGTTCCCGATGGCTCCCCACCGCGGGGAGGAGGGGGGCGGGGGCGTCACGCTGCAGGAAGTAGTGGCGAGCAGGGAGCAGGAAGGGGGCGGGGGGGGGGGCGTGGTTTTGCGGAGAATACAAATCTTTACTACTAAAATAATCATTTATGAAAAGAGACGTAAAGCAGTCGCACAAATCTATGTTCTGGAACAGAATAGGAATAAATTTGTCATCAGGACGGAGCCTTTTTCCTCCTGGAAGGCGCATCGGAGCAATTACCCCAACGCGCCCCGTACCTCCTCCTGTTCAGCTCCTGTGGACGGATATGTGGACATCTCATGCAGCACTCTGGGATCCTTCCATTCTCCATCTGCCCGCGTAGCTCGGAGCCCTTCAGTCATATATGAACATTTATGAACGTGTGCTGTGTCGACTGGCGTTTCGGTGTTTCGTGGCGGTTTACCTTATTTGTAGCACCACTATTTGGTAGTAAAGCGCATGAAAAGGCAACACGTGAACAGTGAACATGTCTTTGTCGTTTTAAATTGTATCACAAAGGTATTAACATCTACCCGTCAGCGCCGCATCCCGCCATCTTTAATGTTTCAAAGGCTGGAACTTCAAGAGAGCTTGAAAAGATCTGCAGCGCGCTTCGTCTTTTCCAACCGTGGCACAATTTAGTCACTTAACCAGCAGGGCAGCCGGCGCGAGGCGGGGTTGGTAAGTGGGTTGCCGGCGCCCTGAAGCCGGTTCATCTGATAGATGTCTGGACCCGGCCCGTCGCGACGACCTCTGGGGAAAACGGCGAATTAGATTTTTTTTTTTTCCCCCTGTTGCTACGTCGCCTTTTATATCATGAACTCCTCGCCGTGCCTCGCCGTCCTCCTCGTTATCCCAGAAAACAGAGAAGAGGCGACCGGGGGGGGGGAGTGAAGGCGTACGAGCCGCCGAGTGATGGACGGCGTGGCCGAGGAGCGGCTCGACCGGCCCCGGCCATCGATCCAATCCGGGGCGCCGCCACTCTCGCCGATTCCACCGTGTCCCAGTGAGATTGAAAAGCTTAAGTGGATGTGGGGCTGTGTTCACTCACCTGCAGCGCCGGGGGCTGATAAGCACCAACGGACAACCAAACGTGGGCTGGAGCGCCGGACGAAATGGAGTTTTCTCAGGAGGTGGTGGTGTGGTGGAGGTGGGGAGGGTGAAGAACATCTCCAGACACAGGGTAAGACAGCTGTTTCAGGCCCGCTAACAAGCCGCTAAATCCACTGGACGGGCCGGCCTATTGATTCCTGCCGGGGGTCGGAGGAGTCGCGGCGCTCCTGCAATTGGATCCTTTGCATCCAACGGGTTCTGACTTGGGCTCAAGGGGGGGGATTTTCACCCAATGGATGTTCTAATGGCGGCCCGGTGAAGCGCGGGGTGGTTAACTGAGCAGAATGCGTGCCTCCACAGGTCTGGTAGATTTTAATAAAGCGGGTGGATTAGGCCGATTAGTTCCTCGTCTTCCCCCGGTCCCGCTCACAAACGATACCACATGATCTTTAATTAAATTTCTCTATTTTTTGACATTTAGCCCGCCTGCCGTTGCATTGTGGGAGCAGTCGATGTCCGGGATCAGCCGTAATCCTGGGGATTCGGCGAATACATTCATTACGGGAGGAACGTGCCTCGGCCCTTCATCCGACGGCACGGACGCGTCTCGGTGTACCAGGTCACCGTTATTCTTCTCCTGTTTGACTGCACATTGTGCATCGGGGGCCCCGTGCACCGGAGCGCCGCAGGTTCGGCGCCCCCTGTGGTGTTTTTAAGATTCGGCGGCAGCCTCACCTCGACCCCCCCCGCGTGACTCCGCTGTTATTCTGCACCTCGGGCTCCGGAATCCAGTTGTTGTGATCACCACAGGCTCCTCTCACTGCGTATTCCTATTTATTTAATATGGGGCCCCTGCTGTGTCAGTCCTCAGTCCTCATGTTTCATGCTTCTGTGGTCTGTAATAATCCAACATAAACAATTGAGGGTTACGTTGGTGTGTTTTGGATATTTCGCCATAATGGAAATACTGCTTTGCTTTATATTATAGGATGCTGACTGCCTGGACTACTGTTCTCTGCGAAATCATATTCTGAAAAAGATTTAGAGAACTTTTAAATGATGTTTCATTTATACTGTTTCTTCACAAACAAATTAAAGAAGCAATCAAAAATACGGCAGTGAAGTTTAGAAGAGAAATGAACAAAAGACAATTCGATTGGATGGATGTCACTCTATGAAATGCCTCACAATGCAAAATGAAAACCAAGAAGCCGCCTCCAGGGGCCACCAGGGGCCACCGGGGACCTCCAGGGGCCACCAGGGGCCTCCAGGGGCCATCAGGGGCCACAGGCTTCGCAAATTAGTTGCGCTTCAAAGTTTGCGGATCAGTCGATATCCACGATCGGCGAGGATCTGAGCGCTTTCATTCATCACCATTCAAAGGTTGATTTCGCATTGACTTATTCGGGGGGGGGGCTCGTACATGACGCACCTGGGCTCCAGCACACTCACACAGCTGCACACATGTGGAGGAGGGGGGGGGGGGGGTTCGTCCTTGGTGTCGTGGTTCTACCGAGAGGTTGAAGCTGCAGGCCGTCGTCTAATCAAGGCCTTATTGCCTGTGATGGGGGGGCTGGGGGGGGGGGGGGGGGGGCGGCTCTGGCAGCAGGTTTATATCGGTCTTAACCTGTTAATTAAAGTGCGATTAGATTTCTAACGAGAAAGAAGATGGCCTTTTGTGTGAGGCTGTGCAGTAGACTTTATTCCCATAACACCCCCCCCCCCCCCCCCCGCGCTATAGTCTTAGCTTTAATCAGCGTTATCGTTGTTGTTGCTGAGATAGCAGCAAACCCTCACTGTGCAGAGTTGTGGCTGAGACACTGAGCGATGAATGTGCCGTCTTTTCCCCCTTTATTGTAATTATGTTTTGGTTGTGTTTGTCGTGCGTCTTTGCACGGCGTGCACAAGTAATCAGGTTACATAAGCAGGAATGTGGGGCGCCGTGTGCAGAGGTGCTGAGCGCTCGCTCGCCTCCTCGCGTCCCTTATTTGAAGTGAAGCATCGTTTGTGTGACAGACGGCGAAAAGATCGCGTCGACGTGCTTTCGCCCGTGTCCACCGAAGCAAATCAGGAGTGTTCGGCCTGAAAAGATCTGAGCTCTTGTTGTTTCTGTTTTCTTTTAAAGATTCATTAAGAGCGCGGCGGGACTCCAACTAGCTTATTGAGGGGTGGCGTGGCTGGTTGGTTAGTGATGGATCACACGCGACTACATGTATGTGCCGTGTGTCTCCTGGTCACCATTCAGCACATTCCGTCCACCGCGGAGCTTTTTTTGTCCCACTGGGACATGAGATGCAGGCCGAGCGCCGCCGCTTTCAACCTCTTGCCCTTCTCACCGAGAGAACAGCGCTCGCCGGGTAAAGTTACCCGCTTTCGCGCATCTTTCAGGGGGCCATTAGAGAATTTCCCCCCTTTGGATGTGAGCGATGATGCTCGGGGACACGGAAAAGCACTGTGCAGGTGTTTGATTGTCATGAATTTTGTATGTCAAGAGACCACTGACAGCTTTCCTCTTTCACCTCTTTCTGTAGCGGATTCTTTGGCCTTTTATTAATCGGTGTTTATGCAGGCAGCACTGGTCCTGGGGGGGGACCATCTGATACGACGAGTCTTCTTAATTCCCCGGGGGGGGGGGGGCGGAAGTTAACGCCTCCTCCTTTTGTAGAGCTTTTTTAAATGATAGATAGGCCTTTGAAAACGTTCAAGCCTTAAAAGCTGAAGCTTTAGATGACAAATGAAATGGCTGAAAGGGCTTTTGTGTTAAACCGATCCTCGTGTAGCTGACGGGACGTCCGTTCCCTGTTTAAGTATTATTTCTTAAGCGCAAACGCTTAAGAAAATTTTTTAATGAGCTAAATTTGGACACATTTTGATGTGAACAGGTGATAATTGACATTAACACCGACGCTCGTCATTCGCAGGGTATTTTCTTTCATTGGGTCTCATTTCTGCGCTGCCAAACTTTTCAATTAGATGAGAAAAACTGCAAACGATAAGGCATAAAATAAAGTTCCTCGCTTTAAACCTTTTCTCACATTTGGCCACGCGGCAAGTAATTTATTCATAAAATCCGTCAATAATAGAGCGCCGCTCATATTTGTGGTCTGCGTCAAAGCTCTCCAGAAGAAGTGGGAAGAAGGAATGTGAGAAAAGAAGGAGTCGGAGGATTGTTTTCTTGGGCTTTAGTTATTTATTGAGCCCCCTTAAAAAGAGCACTCACGTTAGAGTGAGCCGTCACGCCGCCGCCGCCCGGATTGTGTACGCCACACAATGCCTTTAATTATGTCGCTGTCTCTTCACTGTCAGAAGAGACAAAATGGATCAAAGGCTATATGGGAAAGAGTAAGTAAGCAATTATCTCCCTTTGTCCGCTATCACTGCCACTCAGCGGCGGCCTGCTCTTTAAACGCCACCAGAGGAGCGGCATGGAGAATGAGCGCTGATGGATGAGGTAATAACGCCGCTGCAGACGACGCCTTGATAAACCCGCCGCGTATCTGCGTCATTACTCAGAAGTGACTCGATTGTTCATGCGATAAGGCGAAAACAATCACATCATCTCGCAGCCTCCCAGATATCACACCCACTCGCCTGCGGAGGTGGAGGCGGTAACGCCGATCGAAGCGCGCTCGCCTGCAGGGTGTTACTGACACGAGCTTAGCAGGGGGTTTATTTTGGGAAAGGAAAAGTTTCCAGGTGTTTGCTTGGAGGAGGAAGATCCCTGTGTGCTTACTGAAAGATGTCATTCCCTTGGAGGTGTCCAGTCATTGATGATGTTGAAGCTTATTCGTCATATTTTGGTTTAGTCTCCTTCTTTCTACGGCCTTGGAAAAAAATATATAGTCGAGAGAATTATTTGACGCGGAATATGAAAGGAAATATATATGCAAATGTGCCCCCCCCCCCCCCTCCTCTTCTCGCCCAGTAATATTAGTGTGAACAAAATCGCAGCGAGACGTGTTTTTTGCGGGACGGCGATGTGATGCTTTGCTTTATTTCTGTGTCAGCGTGACATGCAGGTAACCCACTTTTGCTCCGGCGTGTTTACTCTTTGATTAGCGGAGAGCCGAGGGAAGCACAATCTCCCGCCTGCCAAAAGCCGGCCGGCGAGCTGTCACAACACCGACGAAGACGCACAACTGCGTCTGCACTCTGGTGTTTGTGGGTGACACACATTCACACAGACACACACACGGACACAAACTCTACACACACACGCACACACGCGTGCATGCTCTATTTTGAGCACACATGGGTGAACTTCCTATAATATACTTTGTTTTGAAAACAAGATATATTCCTGAGGTGTTTTTATGAACATCAAAACCTACAAAACCTTCTGCTGCGTTTGAAATACTTTCATACGCACATCGCGTGTAGAATGCATCTAAAATCCATCATGGGGGGTCGCCGGCTGCCGTGTAAACATCTGGATTAATGATATGAAAACCCTCAAATTAAATCAGAATCAGAAGCCTTTTATTGCCACATATGTTGCACAAAGAGGAATTTGACTTGATGATTTGGTGCAATATATGAATAAAATGAAAACAATATAAACAGACAGGATTAGTACGTTAAAGCACGTATGTGTGTCCATGTGTTTCCATGGTGAGAGAAACCAGGAGTGACTCTGCTTGGGTCATGAGACCAGCTGATGAGGGGGAGAAACCGTTGGTCCTGATGGAGCCTCCTGCCAGAGGGAAGGGGCTCAAAGAGTCTGCGTCCTGGGGTGAGCGGGGTCGGCTGACGTCTTTCCTGCCCGCCTCACGGTCCTGGAGGCAAACAAGTCCCCGGGGGGGGGGGGGGGGGGGGGGGGCGGCAGACTGCAGCCGATGGCCGTCTCTGCAGAGCGGCTGACACGCTGTCGCTGGCTGTGAGACGGTGGTGGAGGAGCAGAGGACGGAGTCAACGATGACCAGCTGAGCCTTCTTGGTGATGGAGCTGATGTTCAGCTCATATGTGCCTGTGTGCAAATATGGCACCGTTTATGAATAACTGACAAATCTATATACACAAATAGACAAAGTAGTAAAAAAAAACCAACATGTCTGTTTTGGAGGATCCTTCCCACAACAGATGTCATGACTTGTCCAAAGGAAAAAGTCTTTTTCTGCCACTTTTAAGGCGCAAATTGTGCGTGACAGTTTGAATGTAGCGCATCCAGATTTGCTTAAACAAGGGAAAAGAGGCAACATTTGTCTGCCCTTGTTATGATTACACAACATCTGGCCTGGGTGGAAGGAAAACTGTCTCTGCCAGTGAGGGGGCTTCAGTGTGTGTGTGTGTGTGTGTGTGTCTGCCGTGTCCTGAGATGCCAGATGAGAGGCCTGCATCAATTTTTGAACAAAGCGCTCTGGCATCTCTCTTTCTGTCGAGGACGTGCTGGGTTTTTTTTAAGGGTCTAAGAGGAAGAGCAGAACTGTGTTGCCCGTGACTCCTGTTGCTGTGAAATCGCACCTCAGAGAGTGGATCCAGAGCTGCGGGCGTTTCTGCAGTCTGACAGAAGTCACCGTGAGACCGGCCTGTGGACGGGGGGGGGACGGGGGGACGGGGGGGTATGACTTTAAATAATGATGTAAAATCTGGCTGTTGTAGAATCTGGCCTGTAGTGAGGAGCAGCATGAGAGACGCCACCGTGGAGTCCGTGTGCATCCAGCTGTTGCGCATAACACGGTTGCCAAGCGCCACATCGGCTGTCAGCTTGTCAGGGGAGGGAAGAGGGGGGCCCGGGGGAGAGGGGGGGGTGGGGGGGTAAGGAGGGGCGCCTGGTGCTCGGTTGATGCTTTTTGATGGGGTGGAACAGTGAGACACCGAACACAATCACGTTCCATTCGCTGTGGCGACGGGAGACCAAGAAATGCTGCCCGTCTCTCCTTCTCCCCCGTGAGAGTCCGTCATTCACAAATCCCTGCAGACAGGGACGGGGGGGGGGGGGGGCGGCGAGGTGGGAGAGAAGAACGCGGAAAACCCTTTTCCTGGCCCTGCTGCCTTGCTGCCGTGCAGCCGGCCGTTCCGAACAGATGCTCCCTCGGTGCCTCTCGCTGCATCCGACACCCACCCATCATCTGCTTCGGCAGTCTCCCGCCCACCCCCCACCTCCTCCAGCTTCACCTCTGATGCCCAACCGAGACCGTCCATCTGCTGCACGCATCCGCGGCGATAGTGCCGATACTGTATAACCACTGCAGCTCTGACCATATTCATGCACGTATTCACGCAGCCACATTAGCTTGGAAGTCAGTGTTTACGCAAAAGTGACAACAACCCCCCCCCTCCTTCCCTCTTTTACCAACTAACCACCTGATTTCTCTGGATTGTCAACATGGTAAAGTAATTAACAAACATTTATGCCACTGGCTCTTAATTAGCAAACTGAATTAGTAGATTTGCTTGTTAATTCATGGCTACGCAGCTGCTTCCTGCTTATAAATAGTGAATGCCGTCGACTGAGTTAGAGCCGCTGGGGAGAACTTTTCCCCGTGCTTCTCTACCGGTTCTCTCCGTTTACTCCGACATCTCGGGCTAATTTCAACAGCGCTTCTGATGCACGATGTCCGATATGTTGTTTTCCTTTTAAAACTGCGGCATTTCTAGGATACCAAAGGAGGAGCAGGGCCTTATATCTAAGAATAATCCCTGAAATGAGAAATGTTTTAGGCTGCAAACCAGTGGTTATTGGATAACACTTTCAAGGCAGCGTTGTATTTTATTAAAGCAATATATTCTCTCCCTCTCTCTGAGTTTTTTCTTCTCTTTCATTCACGCTGACACACACACACTGTTTCCTCTTTTCTCTCCTCGCTTCATGCTGCTAATTCACGCGCTGTATTAGCGGGTGATTCGTTCCGCTTGGTCTGAAAGCAGAGATCACACGTGGGCCTTTGTGACAGTGGGTTTTTAAATTCACTGTGGTTCATTGAACATTATTCATGAAGAGCGAGCGAAATGGAAAACAAACAGAAATAAATAAATAAATAAAGCCAATGTACGCGTGTTTGATGTGGAGGTATCGACGGGTTTGCCTGTCCGTCCACCCATCCGCTATCAAAGCAATCGTTTCTTTTACCAGCTCATATATGCTGAACACGGGTCATTCTGTACTGCCCCCCCCCCCCCCCTCCCCCCCGTTAATCCACTACATACTACTCTGCGTGCAAATCTGCAGGTGGAGATGCTAGTTAGCTGTCGGCTAAATAAAGGCGCTAACAGCTGAGGAACGGTTACATTATGAGGCTTTATTAGCGTTCAAATAAGCTCTAAAATGCTTATAATACATCGTTAAAACCACTGAATTGGAAATCCGTACGAAGGAGGTAAGGCGAGTCCAGGTATTTGCCTCGATGTACGGAAGGAGACAATCGAATCATCCTCAGCTGCTATAGGTTGTTGTTACCGTGGATACGAGCAGACGATTTGCAAAGTAACTTTTGTCAATCAGATACAGAGGATCAGGCCTCAATTGCACACCAGTGCAACCAGCCTTCAACCAGCGGCGTTGAGAGATGACCCCCCCCGTCAGGGTTAGGTTGAGTGACGGCAAGCGGCAGTTGCTAACGAGGCCTCGCGCGGACGACGGTGACCCAAATTAAGCCGGGACTAATCGTTTTGTGCAAAATGTCAAAAGGACAATCAGATTGCGTTCGTGTGTTAAAGAGGTATTTACAATTACTTCCTGTAAAGTGCGTGCAGAGGTTGAAAAGGCAACAGCCTCTCAAGCAATGAGGACCACCCCCCCCACCCCCACCCATCCTCCAGCGCAATCAGCTCTGCATCAGGAGTCATTTCTTGATTGTGCCGGAGACTCCTTGCCGGTTGAGCGGCTGTTGAAACGCTCCGAAGGCGGAGCCGGCAGATGAGTGACAGGTTGGCGTCGCTGGCGGTGGGAAGGTCGGAGGACGTAGTCGTAATGTTCCTGCTTATCGGAACAGACTTCAAACAACATCCGCGTTCCACTCCGGAGCTCGTTATCATTCTGTTGCACTGCCAGGTTCCAGCAGCCGTTCCTTTGGTTTTTTAGGGAAGTGATGTGTTTGGTGTACGGACCAAAGAGCAGCATGAAGAGGGCCCGGTGTTTCCGGAGGATGGGATGGGATCAGCCTGGTGGTCGAGGTGGAAAAGGGACGGGAGTTCTTCCGCCAGGTCGTCGGGTCGCGCTGTGCTGAGAAGGAGCTGAATTTGGCCGACAACCGCCTGGCTGCTGGGCCTTCAGTCTCCCCCAAAGCCCGCCGCGGCGTCCTGGAGCAGCAATCATCTTTCTCCGTGTGAAACAGCCCGCGCTAACACCCAAAGGCTTTAGCGAATTAGTTCAGTCTGCAAGGGGCTCTTTCCCCCTCATCTCCTCTAGCTTTCCACTAAAAGCCACGAACACATTGAACCCGACGGAGACGCCTGCCCGTCGCTCTCCATTTTGCACGTGTGGGAAAACGAGCGTTTGCCGGCCTTCAGGAAATATGAGCAATAAAGTGAGTCGCCCTCTCGGGTTGCATCGCGGCCCGAGCAGACGGGGGGGGTGAATTTCCCCGACGAAGGTCTGTTTGTGTTGGAGGCTGATGGAGAGCCAGCGAGAGGAAGAGGGTATCGGATTGAGCCATCGCTCAGCTTCCCCCCTCCCGCCCCCCCGGCACCGATATCTTGTTTCCCTCTCAAACAGCGCTGGATGAATCCGCGCCCCTCCGTGCGTTATTGCCGGGCCGATGCATCGGTTGTAGATCACCGTAAAGAACGCGGCGAGCGGCTGCGGCGGCGGCGGAACGAATCCGGGTGAGAAATTGGTCCTTGCGGCAGCACGGAAAATTGAGCGCTCTCCGCGGGCCGCTTTGACCCATCCACGCCTCCCCCCCCACCCTCGTGCTCCTCAACAGAGCCCCTTGAGATCCATATTTAGAGACAATGGGGCGCTGGACAAGTTCTCGTGTGTCTAAATCACACCAGTGATCAGTCGCTGCACCTCGCTTCCTGTCTAACTGTCGCGTCAGTATAATACCTGATCTACTAACAAATGGGTCTCTGTGTCTGTGAGTCCACCGGTGGCGCCTGGATGCTCGCTCACCTCCGTGTTTTGCATCCATCACGAACGCAAACGCGGACGCAAAACAAATTTGGAGCGCCGCCGTGCGAGGGAAGCGAGCCCGAGGGCGAGTCGTCCTGAAATGAAAAGCGTGTCTCTTTGTTCAGCCTCAGTTCCAGGAACCAGGAATGTGGGGGGGGGGGTCTGGAAAGGATGGGGGGGAGGCGTTGAGCTGGCGCCGGCATTTCCTCAGCCTCAGGTAGGAGGATTAGATTAGATTAGCTGGAGAGAGAAAGAGAGAGAGGCTTCTCTAATCCCGTGGAAAAGGGGGCGTGGCTTGCCTCCCTAAACACGCCACGCTTCCACGAGAGAGGTCGTGGCAAACGAGGGGATTAGTCAGGGTGTGATGAAGCAGAAGAACGGCGCGCTGACTCAAACGATGGAGGCAGCGAATCCTTCGTTGGAATTAAGGGCCTTTGGTGAACACAGAGGAGCCCCCACGAGGGGGGGACGGGGGGGACGGGGGGGACAGGGGGGTCGCTGTGTGATCCACACCAGGACGTCTCCACCCGCTCAACTTCAACCCAATGGTCCTGGTCCCTCACACATCCTTACCACGTTACTCAGTGGTGATCCACAAGCACCACAAATACGTCTATTTCTAGTATTTATTTCTAGAAACATGGCAGATATTACAACAGGCTTCATCCAATGGAAAATAATGCAATGTGGCACTTATTTAGGAAGATAAACCCTCATTTGTATGTTCCAACAAAACATTTCACACAGGGAGGTTTTATGGTGATATGCATTAGTTACTTTGTATAAACTGTTGTCTATATATGGTGATATGCATTAGTTACTTTGTATAAACTGTTGTCTATATATGGTGATATGCATTAGTTACTTTGTATAAACTGTTGTCTATATATGGTGATATGCATTAGTTACTTTGTATAAACTGTTGTCTATATATGGTGATATGCATTAGTTACTTTGTATAAACTGTTGTCTATATATGGTGATATGCATTAGTTACTTTGTATAAACTGTTGTCTATATATGGTGATATGCATTAGTTACTTTGTATAAACTGTTGTCTATATATGGTGATATGCATTAGTTACTTTGTATAAACTGTTGTCTATATGTATCCATGTTCCTAAAACGCTGAACGCTCGGGGATGTTTTTCCGCCGCGGGCTTTCTGTAAATCATTGTATGGTAATGTTGTGTCGACGAGGCGACGTTGTGTTGTTGTGTTACTTCTGAACCATTTGTTCCCGGGCCGACGTGGCCGCGAGGAGTAATGGCCGCTCGCTGAGGTCTGGTTGGAGGGCAGAGCGAGAGGGTGAGGGATCGTGGGAGCTACGGGAAGCCTGAATAGAAGTCTTTGAGCTGTGTGTGTGTGTGTGTGTGTGTGTGTGTGGTGAAAACAACCTTCCACTGCAGGGTTATTATCTTTCATGAGGACCTCTCTTCTCATCGTGCAGGTCCCCGAGGTGAGGCCCTGCAGCATGGCCAGTCCGGGACCCTCCCCCGCTTCCTGGAGGAGCCCGTCGACGCTTACATCGTCAAGAGCAACCCCATCAAGCTGCGGTGTCGAGCTCGGCCCGCGCTGCAGATCTTCTTCAAGTGCAACGGCGAATGGGTCCACCAGAGCCAGCACGTGTCTCAGGAGCACACCGACCTGGGGACAGGTACGCACATCAGTGTGTGTGTGTGTGTGTGTGTGTGTTCTCCCTGCCGAGCCTCCTCCTCGTCCCGTCAGCTCACGCTCACATTTCCCACAGCGAGGACGGAAGTCTGGGAAATGAACTTTGCATACGGGGCTTTGTGAGAACGCCCGCGGCGGCGTTCGACCCCGCCAATGTATTTCCCTCGCCGCTTTGGGCCGGAATGTGTGTCACATTTGATCAAAACTGAATTGACAACTTTTGGATGAAAGGCCACTTCTCCGTTTTAGGGTTTGGCTCTGGGTGACTTTTACTGATGCAACTCGCTGAAATGAAGTTGTTGTTGTTGTTGTTTTAACTCCAAATTCAAACCACAAAAGGAAAATGTCCTTTATTTTCTCCAAAGCTCCTGTCTGCTTCTATTGCATCATTTCACAATGGGTATAACAACAAATACAAACACTGAATCAGGCGCTTTTTTCTCCTCGAAAAGTGCAATTGACCGATTCTCAAGTTTGGCCGGAAGCATCGGGACGATGAAGCTGCTGCTTGACATTGAAACGTTTAATAATAAATAAATATGCTTGTTCTATTATGATCCTATAAAGCATCCAGGCGAGTGGATCACAACTAAAACATTAGCTGCACTAATAAAACGAGGTCTACTTCTGCACTGAACATGAGATGAACATTTAACCAGATTATAAACTTGCTGAAAAAGGTCAGGATGAAGGGTAAATATTTATGAGCCGGTCTCGGCTGCTATTAGTGCCACGGTGTTGATGCTTCACTTCACACACAGCAACAATCAATATCTCCCTCCACAGGTAACAATGGACCTCTAAATTTGAACTGCCTCTAGTGTGGATTCATTGTTCCGCTCCCATCTGGCTCCTTATCACCATTCATGTCTGTTTCCTCTGGGAGAGACAAAGACAACTGCAGACGGGAGAAGAGAATAAAAGTGGAAAGGGGAGAACACGTTAAAAATCCTGCTGTCCCGGTAGCTCGTAAAGATGAAAGATCTGTCCAGCGTGTGCGTATTTATTCCCCCAATCACCATCTGTGGGATGAGGCAACAACACACAGCGCACGTGGAATTAGGCTGTTTTATGAATAGTTGTTGGAACCTTTGCCCAAAACGTACAAGCAACAAAGAAACGCGGGTCAGCACCATTCCCACGTGGGTCATTCGGGTTTATTTTAACGCGACTGAAGCCGTGGTTTTTGTTTCATCACAACGCAGAGAAAACCTTCTGACCGGGCTCAGTGTTTATTTAGGAAACATTCCGTCTTGTCTCTGATCCGCTGAGTGCCTCAGTGTTTCAACACTTTGAACTACAAAATCAGGAATCAGGAAACATTTACTATCGAAATATGTCAGACATGGAGGAATTTGGCTTGGCGGTTAGACAGTTAGACAACGGACAACAGGACAGATAAGACAACATAGTGCAAGAGGAATAAAAAAAATATAGAATAAAATGTAAGGCTTTGGGTTAGTTTGAAAAATAAAGGAATAAAAGTTCAAAATAAAGTGCGTCAGCCAACACAATTGTGTTGTGAGTGTTCGTCAAAGTGAATGTAGTTTAGATGAAATGCTCTCTGGCGTGACGTGAGCATATTAAGAAGCTACAGCCACTTTATTGGATCAAAGGGAATAAAAAATGTGCAGAACAAAATGTTCCTTAATTTATGCCAATTTCATTTGGTTTTAACCAACTCTGGCCATGTTTTGCAGCCCACACTCCAACAGCCTCCTATGATTGTTTCCCAGATCGGAGAAGTTTAATGTCAAGAACTTAAGTAAAAATACTGATTCAGGGAAAGCGGTGATACAGTTAATGTCACAGTGTTACTCTCATCAGACATGCGACGGATGTTTAACAGCAGATGATTTAATACAATATTGACATTTTTGTCTTAATTAATATTTTTTGGGGAATTCAAAAGAGCTCCGAAATCATCATTCAAATCACTGCTTTACACAAGTAACCCTCAGAGCTGCGAGTAGGACTGTAGACTCTCGTTTGCGTATCAATTCTACAGTAATTCTCATGGAGAGAAATTAAAACTTTGTTTTGTTGTTCAATTCACTCTCTCCCCCTTCGATGAATATTTTTTTCCATTTCATTGCTTTCTTTTCCTTCTGGGACTTGAACACAAACGTACGTCTGTCTCTAAGCTCAAAGGCTTGTGTTCCAATATAGTGCGGCGGCATTGAAGGCCCTCGAGGGAGGCCCCGCTCTCTGTGATGATCTGCGGCTTTTTCTGCGCGAACACGCGTTACTATTTCCCAGGTGTGAGATACAGAAGGTTTAGTGATTGTTTTTACAAACCCCGTCGGTCACTTAGTGGCCCTCGCGCCGAGATGGGCGGACGTGCTACACACTGAGAGGATGAACAGACGACCCCGTCCCAGCTATACCTGTCACATTAGAATGGGCCCTGGGCAAAGAAGAGCTGTGGATCAACTGCAGACCGACTCAGCGACACGGGCCTGACCGTCGTTCGGCCGAGGCCCTGATGTTCACAGACAGCTAGCGACATACTGTATTTTAGCTTCACGTCAAGCCGTTTTTCTCGGATTCAGTCTGAGCGTAGCAGACACGAAAAAATAAATGGCATTTAAGCTTCCGCGAACGGCTTCGACTGCTGCATGAAAAGAGTAAAAAGATCCATGTGATGGCTGAATATTTCATAACTGCACCTCATTCTCTCTGAGCGCTAATCCTAACTAGCTAACGTTTCCATGGCGACGTGTAAGCTCGAGCTGTCTTGTGACTTCTTAAGATTTATAGCAGAAGAAAATGAGAGTTCTTCTCCCCGAATGTCGAGCTCAGGCTACTTAGTTTTGTGAAAGCCCTTGAAATGTGGAGGGATATGGAAGAGATGTATCGCACGGAAGCCATTAAACAGAACTCAGAGGAACGAGTGCACAGTCAGCAAAGGCACACGGCGTCTGACGCACAAGCTTAAGCCTCATTATGTGTCAAGAGAGATGCTTTAAAGATGTGTGTTTTTGTTTATTTCACAGCAAATACAACCCGTGCTGTTGACAGCTCGCTGTTCTGGACAGACTATGGTTATTTGGTGCAGGATGAGACAGAAAGAGGGTAAAAAACTGCATTCTGCCCGGAGACAATACAGCTACTCCGTTAATGACAATTCCTCTGCACTCTCTACGTTGTGCACAGGCCAATAGTTCAACAATACTCACAGCAACATCGTCTTTTGTCTTCTGGAGATTTAAACCAGCTGCTGGTGTCATGTATTGCCGCAGGATGTAGTGTAGGCTGTAATGAGAGCTCATTTATTATCATTATGCTGTTATTATGAATAATAACACTGTTGTGCTATTCAAACCATTAACTGGGCTTGCTGTCAACCTATGAAATATGTTGCATCGATCAATAAAGGAATGTTTTGTGAGATAAAAGAAGATACTGAATCTTGGACATCAAACAATTCTCTCACTTTGTTGCTTCCATCAGTTTGAGTTTATTAGATTTGGGTTTATTACATTTTTTCTTGAGCAATGCGGTTTGAAAGACGCCTGCTTTAGTGTAGAGATAATATCGTGAGGACTGACTCCGTTATTGACACTTTACTGAGTTTCATAGTATTAGTTTGGTTGGATCAGTTATGAGTACTGGAGAGTTTTGGGTATTAAGGTATTAAAGGAAAAAGCACAAACATTGAAGGCAACACCTGCTTACTGTTTCCTGTCTTCCTGGCAAAGCTGAGTCAGCATTAGCTTCATAGTTAGCAGACGGTAACTATGCTAACTATCAAGCTAAACCGGCGTTAGCTTCATAGTTAGCAGACGGTAACTATACTAACTATGAGGCTAAACCGGCGTTAGCTTCATAGTTAGCAGACGGTAACTATACTAACTATGAGGCTAAACCGGCGTTAGCTTCATAGTTAGCAGACGCTAACTGTATACTAACTATGAGGCTAAACCGGCGTTAGCTTCATAGTTAGCAGATGGTAACTGTATGCTAACTATCAAGCTAAACCGGCGTTAGCTTCATAGTTAGCAGATGGTAACTGTATGCTAACTATCAAGCTAAACCGGCGTTAGCTTCATAGTTAGCAGATGGTAACTGTATGCTAACTATCAAGCTAAACCGGCGTTAGCTTCATAGTTAGCAGACGGTAACTGTATACTAACTATGAGGCTTAACCGGCGTTAGCTTCATAGTTAGCAGACGGTAACGGTATGCTAACTGTCAAACTTTCCGTTTTAAGTAAACAGATTTCGTGGCCATTATTCCTAAGAGGCTCCTGAGACGAGCTGTGGAGTTGCAGGAAGAAAGCGCTAATGAAATACTTGGAAGGAGTTAGGCGGGAAGCTAAAGCAGACAGAAGGCTGCGGTGATAACATTAAACTTGTCGGCCAGTCTCATTATTGGCTTCGTACCTTTTGAACAGCTGTGGCATTTTGAAAATAGAGCCACTTAAAAAGAGAGGAGAGCGGGGAAAAAAATAATGTCTGGATGACGCAGAGTTTGTAGACGTTAATATAATAAGGCACAGCAACAAACGACGATGGTGCAGCATTTAATGAGGATTTGTGGAGACACTTGGAGACACGTCGTGTTTCATACGACATTGTCCGGGGAAGTGTTCCAATCTTCTGGTGATCCGCTGTGCTTAACTCACACAAATTCCGTCGTCAGCAACAACGAAAGTGGGAAAACATCGCCCGTTTTCCTTCGAGAGGGAGACGGAATGAGTGATACTCTGCCTCATTGTTTGTCGCTGTGACATGATTGTATGTCAAAACCAAACCAACCCGCTCGGCGTGTGCAGAAGTCTCTGTGTGCGTCCGCTGTTGTTTGCTCGGGATTCAGCGTAAACGCGACGGATCAGTGTGAGCGAGGCCTCGGCGCAGTGGGAAGCTCGTCTGATTGGAGGACACAGATTTATCACATTTATCCTGTTTGTAGGGATTTAATTACAATAACTGACTGACTGGAAATGTATGTTTTCATTATAAAAAAAAAAAAGTACACGTAAGTAGTAATTCATTTTACCGTTGGCACCGGCTTATTGTCAGAATGCATGAGGCTGCATGTCTATTTTTACCACATAAATGAGCCAGCGTTCACCAAAATACCTGTGCTGCCTCATTTAAACCAAACTGCTGCGCGCACCTTTTGTGCCAAACACTCAGGGTGAAATACCGAAATACCGAAATACCAAACGGAAAAACCGTCAAACATGTCAAAATTGCAGCTTCTGGAAGTTTTGCACTCTGGGTAATGAAAAGGATGTTTCCCTGAATACCGTTGCCTAATATAGACACAGCAAAATGCTTACGTAAGCTAATACAGCCGAGCGGTTTAACTTACCGCCTTGGGCTTGGTTTCCTCTACAACTGCCTCCACCGCGTCAAAGTCCTGCCAAGTACTACTTTTCAGAATATTAAACCCCCCTTAATGAGTCAGTTCATCGGACAAATTGCCTCGTTTGGAGATGCATGAGTTTTCAGTGGTGTTTTCTTACAACCGAGCGCCTAACCAATATATTAATACAAATAAATGCTAAATGCTTTGTGGCGAGTCATTCGGAGACAATAAAATATTAATTAATTCATAACTTAAAAGGCTCATCCATCACGCCGCTTGGCTCTCGCCTACAAGACGAGTGCAATAGCAGCTTTTTAATAAGAAAAGGTATCGATTTGGCAGATTTTGGCCCTTTTACTTATTTGCATTGTATAACCAACCATTTTCGTATTTCATATTACCAGCGGTTCTGGTGGATAATTGGGCCCATCGAGGGTTCACTGCGTGAACAACACCGGGGTGGAATGGGACCTGTGATGAAGACTACAAAGCACAAACGTTTACTTTACTAACATTGTCCATCTTCACAAGTGTAGCTTGTTGTGTTTGACTGAAAACCGACCTAAAGAGAAGCAGAATGTGGGCCAGAGGCTCAGCGCTGCGGTCCACATCTGCTGAGTCAGGGTGGGGAAGCAAGTGCAACGGAGTTTACAGTATCAGTTTAGACGGATGAAGATTTGTTCCCACAGATTTTAGAAGAATCACCGAGCGTTCCTCGCGCCGGTTGCAAGTGTCCCCGCGGGAAGGCATAGCTGTTTGAGAAAAGGTGTAAATCTGCACTGTGCACACGCGAGGGAGTGTTTTACCCGTCCGGAGTGGACGTAATGATGTTGCGGAAACATAGTTTCTGGCTTTACGAGCGGCAAAATCTGTCGTTAATGTGTGTGCACCTCCTCAGCGGCACTAAAGGCACCGAACGCGAATCAGGAAACAGGAGGCCGATCAGCATCGGTAGAGTGAATGTTCTCAAGTCTCTACTCCGACGCTGTGGACAGAAAGACACGCACCCGGGAAGGAAAGGACATCATACTTAGTAAAATGATTATCTTTTGACCCAAAGTCAGGATTTTCAGGGAACATTGATCAACACGGCTATTGCAGTAGTGTGTCCATATCACATGCAATGGTTAAACCTTTTGATAAACTGCAGGCAGACAAGGCTCAGCTGGATATTCCGTGGAACCGTTTGAGGCGCCCTTCAGGAAAACAGCTTGCACCGATAAACTCCTTAGAGCGATTTCTGGAAGCCGTATCCATTCTTTATTGACGGTAAATCACTCGGTTTCTGTTCCCTACAGGGGCAAGGGGCTGGGAGTACAAAGACAAAATAAAAGACGCAAGCAATTCCCGTAAAACAAAACACAGCAGACTGCTCGCTGTGACTTGTCCCAGAAGACTTTCTGCCCAAATGAGGCGAACGAGATGGCGAACGAGTGACGAGAGTCGGTGGATCGTTGAAGGACGGGGTGAAAGGAGAGCGGAGGGGAAGGAGGAACCGAGGGGATATCTGTGCCCCGTAGACTGAAAGCATGATACCCTGATGGAGAGATAAGAGGGGTGGAGGATGAGAGCGAGGACGCCGGAAAGTGGAGAGCCTGAAAGCGGACACCGCGCCGGCCGTTCTCGAAGGAGGAGGGGAGAGCGGCGGCTGCACATTCGGGCCGATGGACGAGATAGTGATTGAGGGAAAGCGTTTGAATGCAGGGTGAGCGATCAAAGGAGGACGGATCTCTATCCCTGTTGTCAAGGACCGACTCCCCTGTTGGGGCGTTGTGATCCCGGGCCGGCCCGAGAGATACCATCCGCCATCGGGCGCGTCCCCCCGGGACAAAAGGCGGGGGGAAGGTGCGGACTGAGAGGCCTCGGTCTCTCTGCGTCAGTATCAGTCGAGGAGATGAGAGTGGAAGAAGTGAAGTGGGCCCACGGAGTAAAAGCTACTTGTCTATGCAAAACTGGCTCTTAATAAGCAGGCACACAGCTTTTGGGGGGATAAACCAGGCGACGGGGGGAATGAGGCAAATAAGGACTCGCAGCATTAAAATGGCTGAATTATCATGATTATTTTTATGCGCGGAGTAATGTGTCCCAATGGTTCCGGGATTGAGTATGACACACACACACAGACACACACACACAGACACACACCCAGCTGGGACCATGCTGAAGATGTTGCTGGGAGCATGTTCCGCTTGTCTAGCAGGGTTCGTCTGTGTTTGGCCCTCGGCCCGAGCCCGCACGCCGCCATGTCGCATCACACAAGCGTTCCCCCGCGAAGCTCCCGGAAGCCGTATCCGCCCGCCTCGCCGCGTCACCCGCTGTGTACGCGACCGACAGAGTTCTCTAAATCCCCCACGGGACTACCCCCACCCCCCCCCCACCTCCTCGCGATATGGCTCCCCGTGGGCTGCTTGGATCCGGAGCCTCTTGTCGCTGGCACCGCCTGGCTCCCGCGGGGGGGGGGCCCTTTTTTTACATAGACGCCGCCAGGGCGGAGCAGCGGGCCAAAGCCGGGAGAAATCACACCACGGGCCCCGTGCCAGGCACAAAGAAAAGGGGGGGGGGGGGGGGGGCGTCATGAAAGGCATATCTCTTCCCCACGCCGTCGTTTGGTTGGAGACGCGTTGGCGTGATTAAAGCGGCGCGTGGAAGCTGCTCCCACTCGAGGGCCGCTGTCGAGGCTTCGTGGTACTTTGTCTGAAGGAGACAGCGGCGTCACAGAAAACAGGTGGCCGGGGACCCCGGGGGGGGTGGGGGGGGGGGGGAGAGTCGTCGACGTGACCGAGCCGTTATTGGATGATATCTCATGCCGGGTGTCGTTGCTCGCAGGCGACCCGGGGAAGGAGCGCTGAGCGCTCTGATGCGACGGGACCCCGGAGTCCGAGTGTCTTTCTGATTTCTGTCTTTGTTTGTCTCGCCTTCGGCGCAAAAACGCCGCGGCCCTCGCTCACACCAACAGCCCCCACCCACCAGTGTGCGTTTATATGTATTGCTGCTATTCCCTGTGTGTTTGCATATAATACGGTTTGCTTTTCCTGCTGTTTTTATTGTAATTTATTGCTTTTTGTTTTCTCAAATTCCCCTTTTCTCGCGATCATAAATGGTGTCGCCTTTTGGAGAGAATCTCTTTAATCATCTCGGTGGATCAATAATAAAGATGAGGAGGCATGATTATGAGAAAAGGGAAACCACGTAACTAAACCCACTCTCACGTCTCCTCTGGTCACAATCCTGCTCCTCAAAAAGCACCTGAAGTTTGGATGCAAGGTTGTTATAACATAAACACACTCGAAGCCAGTTTTAGATTCATGTGTCCACTAAACTATTAATAATATTTGTGGCAAACATTGGATCCTATTCTATAATAAAAGAAACGGCGTTTTGGCTTCAATACATCCGACCACGTGTTAGCATCAACACCTGTAGAACATCTGCGCAGCTCCATCCTGCACTGCTCAACTAATGCGGTTCAAAGTGACTCAATCTGACTTGACCTATTTATTTCTGCATCGAGGCAACGTCACGGCGCTGTGGCGACCTGACGAAGCCGCTCGCGACAATCACCCCAATTGCACCCGTTCCCGAGGGAAATGGAGTGTTTTTATTTCCTCGTAGTTGAATCTGAATCACTCTCACTTAATCAGCCATGTTGATTAAGGCTCTAATTTGCAGCGGTGGAAAGGAGGAGTCGAGTGTGTGTGTCTGTGTGCACGGAGGATTACAGTGTCTTCAGAGAACATCACTGTTTTACATTACTTCATTAGGCTCCCTTTGATAACCTTTCATTTTGTATTATTAGTTTGCATTTAATCCCGGGCGCCTGCCTCAGCCGCCCGCCATGTTCAGCATGAGGGCGAGAGCCTGTGGAGAGACGACGCCTCTAAGTGCGCCGCCGCGTAATTAAGCAATAAGACACAAGAGGCCGAGCTTTACAGTGATTCCTCGGCAGCTGCTGCGAGGCGTGACGTGTTAGCTGTGCCAGAAATCAGTGTAAAGCACAACCGTTATCGATTCGCTGCCTTTGGAATAAAAGCTCGCGAAAAATCCGTTGGTAAGAAGGAGTTTGGAATCTTACTGTTTAAAGGGGAGATTTTTCCGAGATGTGACGTGATCCCATCGCCGTTCCACGGCGGTACAAAGCACACATTGTCTTCTATCATCTGCTCGTCAATGTTAATAATATGTCTTTGAGAGGTTGGTTCTTTGATGACGGTGCGCATTCCTAGGAGAGTAGACACCTGTCACATCTGTAATAATCGCATGATGCATGTGTTCGTTTATGCATAATTATGTTAATGCATCAATTAAGGTTTCCGGACATCGTTTGTCGGTTCCAAGTTGCAAGACAGCAAATACAGTCACGCATATATAATGCATGAATGGCCCCCGCCTGTCATCTTTTGTTTATAGTGTGGCATAATTGAAATACCAGGCTTTTAAATTCCCGTCAGCTGTCTGAGGGAAACGCTCATTATGAGCTGCATCCCAGACGATACGCAGACAACAGCAAAGGGCCGGGGGGGGTCACGTTGAGTCACAGTCCTGCTGCAGAAATAGAGGATTCCAAGTGCGCCTGTGTTCAGATGAAGTATCTAATTGCATGGGGGAGGAGGGCGGGGAGGGTTCTCATGTTACAGCTCTTCGCTCAGTGTTCTTGCAGAATCAAGAGTGCTCCCGCTCTTCCTTAAAACAATAACCGGCTGATGTGTTCCGCCGCTCACTTAATGCCTCCACTGGATAGCGTTTAGCGTCACTTGTGTGTAAATGGATTATGTTTAGCAGAGACTCAAAGGGGATGTTAGGCCTCGCTAACAATCCCCCACTCCAACCCGTGGCCATCTGTTTCAGCGAGCGAGGGTTTATCAAAAGGCCGCTAATGACGTTCATGTTCAACATTCGCATGAAGTGGTGAGCGCTGTGAACTCCTAACCGGACATGAGAACACTCTGGGGCTTAAACTGTTATCCCAGTAAGATCCTTGAAATTATTTTTCCTTTTTGTTGCTCTGATCCTCCTCCTCGTCCTCCTGGCAAATGGTGGATCGGCTCACTGCTGATAAACTTATCACAACGTTGAGATCTCCGTCGCCGCACGTCTTCATCCCTCTCCTGTGATAAGATGCTAATCCCAGAAATCACCCGTCTCGTCCGCAGGGCTGAAGAACCGCGAGGTGACGATCAACGTGTCCCGGCAGCAGGTGGAGGACTTCCACGGCCCCGAGGACTACTGGTGCCTGTGCGTCGCCTGGAGTCACCTGGGGACCTCCAAGAGCCGCAAGGCCACCGTCCGCATCGCCTGTAAGCAGCATGTCACTTCGAGGGCCGCCGCGTCCTTGTTGTCCGTCACAAGGTTATTCCACAAACATGGCGGCGTGATTTTTTATTTCTTTTTGTTGCTCTTTGACACCGGCCGTTTGTTCTCTCCCGCAGACCTGAGGAAGAACTTTGAGCAGGACCCGCAAGGCACCGAGGTGCCCCTGGACGGCATGATAGTGCTGCACTGTCGGCCCCCGGAGGGCGTGCCCGTGGCTCAGGTGAGGAGACGAGGAACATCCCCCGCCCCCCCCCACCCGTGTGGCCCCGCGGGGCGGCGGCCCTCCGTCTGGTGCTCCACGCCGCGTCTTCGCTTTTTGGTTGATGAGCCGCGGAGGCCGTTTGTTTGTTTCCTCCGACTCGCTTGGTTTTTTTTTTCCCGAGAGGCTAGATTATTCATTCGCTGGCGGAGTAATATCCGTCCGCGTGCGTCGCTTAGTTCTCTGTTTGCTACATTCCTCGGGCTCTGCGGCTATGACTTATTTAGATGTTGCGTATTCATTTCACTCTCACTTTTGTTCCCCTCTCTCTCCCTCTGTGTGCGTCTGCCTGTCAGAGACGTTTTAATTTTCCCTGTGAATATAAAATGAGGCTCTTGCGGGCAGTGCTGGTTGAGTGCTGTGATGTCGCGCTGTGATGTCGCGCGGCGTCATGGGAAGCCTCGGCGGGCAGAGATGTCGATATCAAAGCCCGGCTGCCCGAGCATCTGGAGCTTTGCATTTACTTCGAGGCGCGGCCTGTGATCCATCCGCAAACAGAGGGACCACCCCAGCAGCACATTTCAAAGCACAGCGGCAGCATCCCTGACTCTAATTTTAGCATTTCTCTATATTTGAGATCACAGGTCTTACAGCAGGGCAACAATACTAAACATGTTCCTGTCATGGTTGCTGTGCGCTGGAGCAGAGCAGAATACCAAGAGGACAAGGAGCAGTTCAAAGTGGTTCATTTATTGGAAACCAGAAGTATATCTGAGGCTTAAACAAAGTCACAGGTGGACAAATACCTGAGGAGCTCATGGTCCGTGTGCAGAACTTGCTGATTAAATAGTGAGGTGAATCGATAGTCTACAAATTAAAACAGGAAGTGAAGATGGTGACAATTTCCTTAATACAAGGACAGGTTATTAAAAGGAATTTGACCCATGACAACGTTCTCAAAAACACGAGGGACTGATAAATCTTTCCACACAGCGTTGGCCTATTTATTTTGGCGTCTGACTTTAAGAGGACTGTTATATTTGGACTTTTTTATGGAGTCACCAGATCACTGTACAGTGAGATAAATAAAAACCCAATCAATTACCCAGCTAGCTCACTTAAAGGGGACTTACTATGATTCCTCTTCCTGTTTTTTTGCCACTGGAATAAACACATTTCGTTTCCTTGTTTGAGGTAATTTTCCATATCTATAAAAGTGTTAAAAAGTATATGGGCTCTGTCCACAGCACACAGCTGTGTGTGTGTGTGTGTGTGTGTGTGTGTGTGTGTGTGTGTGTGTGTGTGTGTGTGTGTGTGTGTCTGTGTGTGTGCGATGAATGATTCAGCTCTCACAAATGGAGCATCGATGTACCGCGAGCCTCCCGCTTGCATCGTGGTCATCAAATAGGCAACTCCTCATGCATTCATTAATGCGGGCGGCTAACAAAGAGAGCGGTAATAGTAAATAATGCAGCGGCAGAATCCAGCTGTGACTTGCACCACTCGCATCAGAAGTCGGTGATCGCGGTCGGTTCTCCTCTTCGGTTTTTCCGTGACTTTAGACGCCGCTGAGAGGTTGAGGCCTTTCTCCTAACCGGCGGTCAGACAGACCGAGGTCACGCCGCAGTGCGACCTGTGTATTCCCGGCCGTAGTTATTTCGGCCTTGACATTTATTGGACTGTTTCGGAACCCTGATGGAGATTCATATTTTCACATTGGCGATAATTGCCCAGTTGACCTGAGGCGCTGAACAGTCGACTTTGCGGCCTGAAGTCCCCCGATGTCGCCGCTCCCAGACAGTGAAAGGGGCTTTATCCGCATCTCGCCGTAACTAAACCACGCGGGAGTGAGCCGCGCTGCTGTGTGGGATGTTAATGAAAATCAGAGAATGCCGTATTATCTGTCCCAGCAGCGAGAGAGGCAATAATCTGTCAGACCACAGAGAACGTATCGCGCGCAAACAGCTTACATCCGCTCCAGTTTATTGGTGGCAAGGAGTCGAGGAGGCCAATTCTTTTCAGTTGGCTCTACTTTTTAGTGACGGGGAGCGGTTTAGAAAACAGATTATGTGCCCTGTGATGTGGAAGCTATTACATTACTGGTTCTGTTTGGATCATCATAATCTCTTAATCGTTTTTCTCAAAGCCAAAGTTTGATTAAAGTTCCCTTTTGCCAAGAGATGAAGAAGTCAATATATAAGTACAGAAAAGCTCAGAGTACGGTTGAGGTTTTGACACTATGATAATATTTATTAAAAAACACTCAGGTTAGCACCACTGAGCTAAAGGGCACGGCGCTAAAAGACACAGTTTTCCATTCATGTAAAAGCATCAAAAGTCATGAGAAGGGTACTTAGAATTTATACTTTATTACTTAAAACATTCATATCATCTACGCTCGTCACTCTAAATGAGATCAATGCAATCTGTTATCAACTTAGGTTGGATGAATACGATCAACGTCCTCCTCGTATGAGATGCTTTAAACACCAGAAATATATCCATCGTTTGCATAATAACCATAGTGTTGATCTGCAGAGTTTATGTCATTATGCAAAAAGTTTGAATTGAAAACAATAAAAACTCCGAACTGAAATGGAAATCCCCGCGGGATAAAGATCACGGCCATAATAATGTCATGCATAATTAATAAATAATAAATAATAAATATTTAATCTTGTTCTAAGAAAACAATTAGGCCACCATAAGGGAACGTAACTGTCGCAGACAATTGCGTTCATTATTTATTCGTTACTCAGGAGTTTATAGCGTCACCAGGCATCTCAAACTCAAACTTTTTTATTGTTTTCTGACTAATTACTGTGTAAGTGAAGCTGCTGAAAGCCCGGCCGATCAGCTGGGCCAGTTTGAAACGTCCAAACCTCAGTAGAACAAATTCAAATTGCATTTATGCGTTGTAATTATAAATTGAGGTGTGACTCTGGAACGACACAGACTTTTTTCAGTGCTCACGTCCTCAAGTAAAGGAATAGCGGATGCCTTTGTTAGTGCAAAAGTTTAGTGGTGGAGATTCAAAACACAAAAATGATCCCCAAAACTATAGAAAAAAACTATTTTCCAATCATTAGCCCCACATTAACCGCCCAAGTATTCCATACCAAGTGTAATTAATCATCAAGCCTCTCATCCAAAGTCATTTGAAGTACTTAAAATGTAATTATTCAGTGATCAACACAACATTTCCAGAGACGGTGGGGAGATAAACCAAGGACACAACAAGGGTTTAGCCACCCCCGCCTCCAGAATATGCTGCTGTCAGATTCGGAGGGCTCATTTGTTTAATGTGATGTCGTGAAAGTCATTGTTGCGTTGAGAAAAAGGCCACATATGTGACCGGGGGAAGGCAGAGAGGGTTCGGGGAGGAGGAGACTCGAGCCTAATTGAATCAGATGGAACAAACCCTGCTGCGAGGCCTTCACTTCCCATTTGAATGATTGTGAACGGATGGGCAACACATCTGCTTTCAGAATAATTGAGTGTTCAGACCCGATGCAGTGATGAACGTCAGTGGGAACTCGAAAGAGTTGAAATGGACACGCATTTTTTGGGGGGTTTAAGTTTAAGATTTAATACTCGCCACGTGAACACAGATTGCTCCGGGCCTGTTGGACCGCCAAGTCTCAACTTCTTCAAACCGCTCGGAGCTATCAGAAAAATGATGCTGCGTGGTCCGCGGACCCCCTGCCGACCAGCTGAAGCTGCTTTGAATATATCTGCAATTTGTTTAATTTGCTGTCTGACGGTCCGTTGCCAAACTAGACCTAAAGTTAGAACGACGCATGCGGACCGGTTTTTCATGTAACTCCCGTTTGAATTTGCTGCTGTTCAACGGTCGCCACGGTGACCTTGACACCACGTTACCCCGCCACCAGCAGACTGCCGCGAGGCCCGGTTGGCTCGGTTTAATGCGCGGTACCGTTCGGCAATGGTTGCCGCTATCTAAGTTGAACAAATTTGCCAATTAGGCAAATCCTTTCCCAGAGCTCCCCGGGCGGCGGCTTATCAGGCTCATTTGAGTCCGTTCTGTCGCTGCCTTCTCATCAGCGTGTGCATCTCTGTATCGCGTTACCCCGAAGCGGAGACTCCACGACCGACGCGGTGCAAATTGCACTCTGGGTTTGAACGCTTCCTGCTGAGAGTAAAGGGGCAGAGCGAGATGGATAAATCAAAGCCTCCCCCCCCAAAAAAAGAAACATGGGACGGAAAAACCAAGCAGAGCACAAGGAAAATATTCGAATGTACTTCAGCGAGAGAATTCCCAGAGATACACATGTGGAAAATAAAGCCTCATCACCAACGAGACGTCGTATATATTTTACGATCACAGACCGGCGGGACTCGTGGTCTACGGTGAGATATTGTGGTCAGTTCCACTGAAGAAGAAAGGCCCTGAGGTTGTGACACCTGTCTACTTCCTCTTTGACAAATGCCTTTGCAGCTCCACCATCTAGTCCCTACATTGACTGAATTACCATCCTTTAGAACAATTCTGAGGTACTTTACTTTTATTTTCTTCTACTACGATACATCCCAGAGGGAAAGAATTTATGCATTTATTTAATCAACATGTAACACCGAGACAAACAAACACTGGGGCAAGAACAGCGAAAACTCCGCTGCTATCTAATCATCTGCGTGTGGATTTGCCCTTTATTTGAAAGCATTAAGAATAAAGATAAATACGCACCATATGGGACGTGTCTCGATGCAATTTGTGTTGTCATTAGTTGCACTAAAGATACTTTACTGAAGATATATTGATGCTCTTTAGTCTGTTAAGATTTTGAATGCAGGTCTTTTACCTCCTACCGACTATTGTGTTATGGACTGTTTGGAATATGCTTTCCAAGTCTTTAGGCAAATGGTTGCAATATTTTCCAACCTATTTTTTTCTTATGGAAAGCCCTTGATTACAGTAAATTCATAAAAACATTGGGAACAGGGACATAAAAGTGCCACAGACACGTAGCATCTTAAACCCTTCAGCGGTATAGCAGAGAGGTCGGCTGAGTGATCCTGAAGGGCAAGTCAACACCGCAGTAATCAATACCTCAACACACTAACACGGCTCACTTGTTATCGACACCGACTAGAAAGGATTGAATGGAAAGTTGTTGTCTTTCTAAGTGTGGTTGCGAGCTTCTGGCAGACAGACGACTTAAACAGCGCATGTTTGAGCGACTGAAGAGTCCCAGAAGTCCTCACCACAGCCGCCCTCTGCTTCTGTAAACACCGCAGTGATCTGAGGGGGTGTCAGCTGCCACTGTGCTAGCAGCGCTAACGGTGCAAACAGTAGCCACAGTGCTAGCAGCGCTAACAGTGCAATCCGCAGCCGCGGTGCTAACGGCGCTCCATTGGGACGCGGTGATTTCTCTGCTGTATTGGAGCGGTGCAGAGGCTGTAGGCGTTACTCCGCACACTTAATACTGGTTTGCTGCTTTATTAATGCTCTTGAGAGTCATAGAGAACCTTTAATATGCTGCTGGGTAACTTAATCCACCGTATTATGTTATCATTTCTGAGGAGATTATATTTATATTAGTAACCTGAATCTGTGTGTAGCCACTAAAGCAATTCAACAAATGTAGCGAAAGTGAAGGTAGCACAAAATGTTCCATGTAAGTACCTCAAAATTGTCCTTAAACACAGCACTTGAGTCGGTCTTACATTACAGTTACATTCAAGCACTGATGGAGACATGCTCCTTTGGGGAGGGGGGGGGGGCTGCTGAAAGCTCTTCTCACGTCAGGTCAGAGGCCCTGCGATGAGGTCCAGCCGCTCAGCTGTCGAGGCGCTCTCCAAGGTGCTGATCCTGCATCTGCTAGCAGCGACAGCGCTGCTCACTTTCCCCCGCTGGCTGTTGTTTTCGGCCGAGGGGGCGGGTTGGTGTGGGGGGGTTCTAGAGAATAACGCTGGTCTCTCACTGCAGTACTACAGGAAAATAAAAGGCACTTTACTGCTTTGCTTTAGTAGCAATGATATAAAATGGACCGTAGCTTCTACTCATTATTTTTACCTGCTACATTGTGATAGAAGATGAGATTTTGTCTTTCAGGAACCTTCATGATGTAAAGCACTGAAACACGTCTCTGATTTTCTCTGATTCACACAACATAATGGTTAAATCTTGGTACCGGTCAAGGACAATTTTGGCACTATGCGTCCCATCTGAGAACAAAGGGCTGGGGGTTAATTCAGTTAAACCTCGTTGTTTAAAGCCGCCGCCAGGAAAATAGTTTTTCATGGTCGAGGTTGTGTGTTATTTCTCTGAAATAAAAAAAGTGTATTTTCAAGTAATTTGACCATAATTCACAAAGTAGAGATGCCGATTTGAGCTCAATGACCTTTCTAAACTGTACTTCTATAATTTCTCTCATCTAGTGGCCAATAGCTTTATTGTCGTTTAATTAGAAGGCCCTTTTTCTCAGGCGTGCAGTAATTGGAAAAAGCTTGCATCTTATTTTGAGTGAAGATATTCAAATTAAAATAATAAACCTCAGCTGCTGATCCGGCTTTTAGGGTCAAACCATTTTTTTTGAACGCCTTTCCGTTGCCTCCGCGTGTCTCCAGCGTGGCCTTCTGGGGAGAGGCTTTTGGAATGCTGCGGACTGTAGACAGACGGGGTGTAATGTGACCCTGCCGCGAGAAAAAACAATACAAAAATAACAGAGCTCACCTCTGTCATCCTTTGGTGAAAGAGGCTGCAGCGTTTGCAGAGAAGGTGATGAAGCACAAACCTCCCACTTGTCAAGGTTAGTTTCCCACTTACCAGAAACTGAGCTGCTGTGAGGTACAGAAGGCAGGAAGAACAACGGTGTACCAAACCTTTCTCTGCATTTTAAAGACCGCAAGGCCTCTAGAAAGATGGATGGATGCATGTCCGTGACAGATAGTGTGTCCGTGCTTGAGGCGAAATAAAAGCTTATATTACTGCATGCATAATTCTTACCTAAAAGCATCATTTTCTTCTAATGAAGTACTTTTCCACCATGACAGGCTGCTGAGTAGATTAATGGCAGCAGCTGTGCAGCATTTCGTACAGCACGGACGGAAACACAGGGGTTGATTAGCCATTTAAGGTGTGAAATGGTGAGAGCGCAGAGGCCAGGATTGATTGATTGACCGGTGCAGCCCACCGGTGTGGCTGCTTTGTTTTTTCCTGAAGGCTGTAGAACCAAATGATGAAAAGAGTTAAATTAAAGGCACATGATGAAAGACTTCTAAGGCCGTCAAGAGGAGAAGAAGAAAAAAAAAACGTTCGCGACAGCACGACTCCTGATTTATTGATTTCTCGGCTCCATTTTTTCATCGCGGGTGTTTCCAAAGAGCAAAGCAATCTCTGAGTTTGTTGGCTGTTGTCGTATCCCCCCGGCAGACAGACACTACGCACGAGCCCCGCAAACACACAGCGCACAAGTGCGACCCCGTGCACAAACACGCGGCGCTCCCGGTGGGGGCGGAGTTTTTAATCCTCAAACACAGCGCCATAAATCAAACGCCGCTCCCTCGTGCCCCGGCTCGTCTCCCCCAATGAAAAGCTTGAGCCGCCGGCACATTGATAGCAATTCACAGGCCCAGCCATGCGAGCACAGTGTCAACAGAGCGCCTTTTATTTTGAAAATTCCTTATTACTTTCACTCACTACTTGGACGATCCCAATTGTCTCATGTGTTGTGTACATGCGGTGATAATTTATAGTTATAGCAGGGAATCTCCTGACAGGCAGGTGACTGCAGTGGTCCCCGCCACCCCCCCACCATCAAGTGTTAAAGGTTAAAGGTCAGGCTCCCTGTCCACATTAGTGACTCGTGCAAATACCGTTTTTACAGGTGGAGTGGCTGAAAAACGAAGAACCGCTCGACTCCCCCAACGACGACGGCTCCGAATCGAGAGGCGGCCACAATCTCATCGTCTCCGAAGCCCGGCTGTTTGATTCCGGCAACTACACCTGCGTCGCCAGCAACATCGTGGCGAGGAGACGCAGCGCCACCGCCGCCGTCGTGGTCTACGGTGAGGAATCATCATTTTGGATCCAAAACAATGTCAAACAGCTTCGCTGTCTCTATCAAAGTGTCAATTTTCCCTCCAGAAGTACGCCGTCCAGTTTGGCGCCGCTAAACTCCCCGAAGTCATTAAAAGCACTCAACCACGACGTTTTTTCACTGCGCTCTAATGAGCAGTTGATGGGCGAGCGATCCCCCGTGTGGAGAAAACAAGGAGGACTCAGAGACAATGTTTACAAAAAATGTTGTCATGCAAGAAGTGCAGACGCCGTTTCCGTCCCCTTTAAAGCGCCGCGGGGGAGAAAAGGCGAAATTACGATGTCATAACAGCATCACCTGTTCCGCTGTAGAGGAACGCCTCACGAACCGGTGCTCATCTCACCGACCCGTCATCCGGGTACTTCACTTCTCCTTTCAGGGAGGACACTTAGCTGCTGTTAGAATTCATGCAATTCTTTCTGACGGGCCGCTGTTGAGGCCCATCAATCATTCATTTCCTTATCGC
Source organism: Gasterosteus aculeatus (assembly GCF_964276395.1). Lineage (NCBI taxonomy): Eukaryota > Metazoa > Chordata > Actinopteri > Perciformes > Gasterosteidae > Gasterosteus > Gasterosteus aculeatus. The sequence continues at coordinate 2,797,855 of NC_135702.1, read as the reverse complement.
TAATGAAGTCCAGACAGGCTGTCTGCTCCCAACAGCCTCTGACAGACGTACAGTGGTAGAATACTAGCGTTTCATCCCGTCCTGTGACAGCCGGCGAGCTGATCAGTTATTCCAGACACCCAATCAGAGGAGAAAAGCAGTAAAGACACCTCAGCCCCCCCCCCTGTGACGCTCATCCCGCTCATCCCGCCCGCCTCTCCTCCTCCACAGTGAACGGCGGCTGGTCGTCGTGGACCGACTGGTCTCCGTGCAACGTGCGCTGCGGTCGCGGCGTGCAGAAGCGCTCTCGCACCTGCACGAATCCAGCTCCTCTCAACGGGGGGGCCTTCTGCGAGGGCATGTCGGTACAGAAGAGCACCTGCAACACGCTGTGTCCAGGTGAGCAAGGACCTGGTGTTTATTTGTGTGCATCCACAATAATACAGGAATGATCATTTCATGACCAGCGTTTCTATTTCTTCATATAATCAACTTTATTCAAACTTTTTCTCCAACTTGATTTAATATCTTTAATATTTAATATCTTTTAATACACTTTCCGTCCGTGGAGCCTCCTACTACGCGGCTTATTGTGCGACCTTGTGTTCTATAAAGGCATTGAAGAGAAAAAATAATCTTAGACACCTGTTTGTTTCCTCTGTACAGAACCGTAGTTGTGCGCTGGAACTATTTATTTTTATTCACACCGAAATGGCAGGAATTTTGTCATTAACATTATTAAACTCTACGTGTTGCTTTTCGACCTCGTTCTGCGGAGCTGAGATGCGACATGCTAATAACGGAGCTTTAGATTTGCTAGTAGTTTGATAACTCCTTGGAAAACGGCACAAAAGTGAATGTCCTCAACAGAGACACAATGCTGTTTTTCGACACTCAAACAGAACTTTCCTTTCAAGCAGGACATCGCACGTCTCCGCTGCAGACAATCACATCGCTTTTTGTTCCTGAAATCTGACAAACATCAGTAAAATGAAGAGAAAGTGTGCAGCAAATGGACCGAGGGAAACAAACAGCGTGTGAGAGAAAGAGCAGAGCAGCAGTTCCGGTTATCAAAACCGCTCGGTAATCTCCTCCGCCTGACTGGGTTATTTCTTCAAGGCGAGCCGGAAATTTCCGATTTCATCCGCGGCGCCCGTATAAAGGGAAACGCTCGTCAGGTTTAGGAAGGAAAAGTTATCAGCGGAAGCCAGTGCACTCCTCCAAACATTATCTCCCGCCTCCTCCTGAAGGATTCCTTCTCCCACATCTGAGTTTGAACATGAAAAGGGTGCATTTGCGTTTAGATTAGCAGGAAGAAGGAAACCTTCAGAGCGTTTGGAGGTGGAGGGGAGGGTTGATGGAGTGTGACACCGACACTGTCTTTGTGCTAAAAGCCGGCGAGGCGGCTCCACATTTTTTGGCACCCTGAGGTGGAAAAACTTCGGCGAAGTTGGAAGTTGGAGCTGTTACCGTGGAACCGTTTATTCATTAAATTCCAGGGAACTTTGAAATTAATCAACTCTCTCGTTCGCTAATTTATGTAGAGAAATCTTCTCACCTGGTGCCCCAAATCCACCGCGGTGGAATGTTAATGAAGTAGAATGCTCCGAGATTCTGAATCTATTTACAGAGATAAAGGTGCAGCACTGTGAAGTTGTTGTTCCCGATGGAACATTTGCAGGAGAAACTGATTGTTTCTAAGTACGGGAAAAGCAACTTCTAACACACTAAATGAAGCGGATGGAAGCTCAATGTGCTTTCATTCGGAGCACAAGGTCCTGAATACATTTGTAAATGTCGCCGTGCAAACTGCTTTTATGGATGTGATGTCATAATTAAGCTTGTTAATAACCTTGTTGATGCACACAGATAAAGAAAATGTATAAAACAGCACTTTTTACAACTGACAAGTGACATTTCTCCGGTACTCCATCATAAGACTTTAATATTCCTTTTTATGATTACGGGTTTATATGTCATGCATTTATTTAAATTGCGAGGCCTTCATCATCTGTGGTTAAACGTGTGACCCCCCCCCCCCCCCCCCCCCCCCCTCAGTGGACGGCGGCTGGGCCGAGTGGAGCGAGTGGTCGGCGTGCGGCTCGGACTGCGAGAGGCAGCGCGGCCGGGAGTGCACGGCTCCGGAGCCCAAACACGGGGGGCGGCTGTGCGACGGCGTGGCGCTCGCCACGGACAACTGCACCGGCGGCCTGTGCACGCAGAGTGGGTGACATCGCCGCGCCGCCTCGCTTAGCAACGAGATGGAGAGGAGGAAGCGCTCGAGTTTTGCTTCCTCGCCGTCCAGCGGCTGGATGGGACGGAGCAATCCGTCACATTAATGCTCGTCACGCCTCCATCCGTCTGCATGTTCGGCCCGATACGACGCGTGCACGAACGGGTGGTAATTAATTCTACTGAGACTCGCACCCTCTCACATTCTGATGTTCCTCTGTCTCCGCAGATCGCAAGTTGCTGCACGACGCCAAGCCTCAGGGTGAGTTACGCCTCTGCATCCATTGCTTACCGTTGCGTTGTTTTAACGACCCCCCTGCAACCGCGGCCCGGGAAGTTAACTTCTCCGGGCCGTTGCTAGGTTACACCGCCCACCATCAGCGGGAGCTGTGAGGCCGCCGCTTTGCGTCGCGTTTCACCGACGTCGGAGCATCCCGGTGACTTCACCCAGACGGCCCTTTGCCGCGAAATAGAAAACAATACTTTGCATTTCCATGTGTGAGAAAGCTGCCGTGGAATCGGAGGGATAAATCACTGTGACAGGTGTGCTTATGAAAACAAACCCGCTCCGCACGACTCATCGTGGATTCTTTAGATAGAGGCGACTTATTCCAGACGCTGATGTTTTGACAGACAAGTAGTATAAAAGATGCATGAATAATAAGTGTGAAATACAATACAAGCGCGTACGTTTGTAGTCAGGGGAGGAAACACATTCTGTCAGAACTATTGCATTTCCAGTGTGGTTGTGTTGTTTTTGTCATGCAGAGTGCACATCTCTGATTAAAACGGTTCGGACTGTTTAGTGATTTACAATGACGCGAAGTTGCGAGCTGGCAACTTTTATGGAGATAACTTTGCTTTGTTTTCCCCCAAACTGTCACTGCAGCCTCTCTTCCTCCCCGCGGCGCCGCTAACGGCGTTTTACAAGGTTTTCCCCGTGACTGAAGGGAAACAACCAATCAATCACCGCTCATGAATTCCGATCAATCTGTCAGCCGGCGCCGATCAAATTGTGAATTAAGATTCTGTTACGGTTTGGGAACTTTTTCTTGCAACTCAAATGTTTTCAGAAACTGTCAAATGAATTTGAGATTCGGCAACAGCAAAAAAAACTTTTACTGCAATATTGTGTAAAATAGAACAGTTATGCTAAGAAAAGTTTTAAAGATCAGCCAACGTCCTGAACAGAATCTAATTCATTCTGTTTCTCACGCCTTAATACACCGTGAATTTAAACTTTTCGTGAAATGTCAATCCGGCCGGCGAATTCTTTGTGTCCTTCTGAGGCCGTTTACGTGACGACCACGAGAACTTTGTCCACACCTCGTCCTCACTTGTCCTTTAAACGCTGCTACATATTTTTGTTTGTCGAAAAAAAAAACGGGGGGGGGGGTGAAAAAAGAATGCGACCGCGCTGCCAGAAGCTTCCGCGAGCCCCCAATTAACCTGCGCCGGTAGCCGCTAATGCCGCTTTGCATATTTTGTCAATTCGTCCTCGTCTGAGCTTGGGGCTGCTTAGAGGATCTCTCAGCGTCTCCTGTTTTTTCAGAGCAGATCTCATTATCTTTCAAAAAAACATGCTAGCAGCCCCCCCCCCCCTTTATTTCCCACTCGTTCTCCTTCCTGCGAGGAGTTGGATGCCGCTGCACTGGTGGGCCCGTAATCATCGCCGATGAGCTAATTTAATGAATTGGTTTTGTCACATTATCCCAGCGGAACGCGGAGCGCCCCCGACGCCAGGAGCCACGCCGCGTTTGAAATGACAGTCAGGTGTTGGGTTGATTATAATCGCCTCCCTTCCGAGGGTCCTCATTACTGGCGTTAAGGCGCCGCGGTGGAACAATGGAGCCGTGCATCGGCAGGCAGGTCGAGGAACACACACACGAATAAAAAAAAGCGTCTTCTTTTCTACCAAGACTCGTGCCACTCGCCGCAGCTCGCGATGTGTTCGGCGCCCTAATGGCGTCCCTCTCCCTCTCGCCCCGCCCCTCCCAGGCGTGGAAAGCAGCAGCGGCGGCGACGTGGCCCTGTACTCGGGCCTGGCGGCCGGGGTGGTGACGGTGGTGCTGCTGATCGTCGCCGTCACTCTCTACCGGAGGAGCCAGAGCCAGTACGGCGTCGACGTCATCGACTCCTCCGCCCTCACCGGCGGCTTCCAGTCCTTCAGCTTCAAGACGTCTCGCCAAGGTGAGACGGTGTCCCGCAAATCCAGCCCGGCACCCAAAACCGCGTCCCGCGGCCCTGAGATCCCCTCGTGTCGTAGGCCGGGGGACACGAGGGCCAATAGTTGAATGAAGTTTTATCAATAACAAAACTTCCTCAATTGTCTTGCATCTACTCTCAGTTATTTCTGCCATAATAATGCAATATTTAATGGACGTTCCTTGAGCTTCCTGTCATCATTTCCCACTAATAATCTGATGGAGGTTGGAACTTTTCCTGAGGAGGCCACGAGAGGATTTGAATGTATGCATTCGGAATGAGCAGCATATTGGGTTCTGTGGTTGTGATTAATTCGTTAGCATATGCACGCCGTTTGATTGGTGCATAATCAATCACACTCAGCACACCCCGGTTGAATTAGAGAGTGGAGTTGATACGTTTTGATAGATTCTCCTTACGGCCCGCTTGCACGTTAACACCTGTCACTCCTGCTGCTGAATGATAACTGCAGCTATTCAGTGAGCTGTGGATGAGATCTTTGGTTCGCTTATTTCGCTCGGCGCAAACTTTCTCTTTTGACTCAAACTCTTTTTTAAAAGTTCTTTAACTGTATCGGAAAAATAAACAACCTCAACATACATGAAAGGCGACTGTGTGATTCTGAAGAGCCTCTTCACCATCCGAAGGTACAAAAAAAGGGAGTTCTGTGCTCTTGACTTAGAGGTTGTTAAGGAGCAGTCGAAAACAAGTGCTGAAGTGGCTCTTCACCACCTGGTTTGCATGAATACAGCCCCCCCTCGCTGCGCCGCTACACCCACCTGGACTCAAGTGGGTTCATTTAGGTTCTCGAAATGACCAAACGGGCTCAAGCACAAAAAAAGGTCCTGCTTCCAGTGAAAATGCTATTTAAAAAGTCCAGCGGCGATCCGAATGAAAGCAGCCACATCTGTCCAGATGCATACATGAAATGTGACCTCTGCATTCAACACGTTAATAACGGAGCCAATGTCTCTTTGCTTAAGTCATACAAAGTCAAGAATATGAGGGCTTGGTTGATTAGTTTTTTATCAAGCAATGAAGCAACGGAATAAAGTGTTTTATTGAGTGCAATCTTACTGTTTTATTCTTTTTACTGCATGAAAATCTGTGACAACTTGAATCAAATCTACAGTTTTGCCTTGTGATACATTGAGATGGAGACGGAGTGTCAGTCTCTTCCATACGTAAGAACTGTGCGTGGATGCAGATGGGAAACCAGACCTCATTTTTCAGCTTGTCTCCAGATGAAAAAATATATACAGCACAAACACACACACACACACACACACACACACACACACACACACACACACACACATTTTCATACACGGAGGCCAGAAGATACAAGATGGGGTTCTGACATAGTGGACTCAAATATAGTAAATGTACTCATGTATTAATTATATTTCATGTTATATTAAGCACCAAGCAAGAAAGCCATAATGTATTTTATTTATATTTATTTGTATTAATGTGTGTATACAGATAAATTATGGATACATTTCCTTGTAAGTTGATATAACTACATCAATTATTAAAAGGTGTGGAGGCTTGTAGAGATTGGGGCTTAATGTATAAAGCACAACATGCAATTGTTGTATTATTGTATCGGTACGCCTATCAGCAGTAGCTATAGTTGGAAAATAGTTGAAAGTTGAAAAACGATGAAGAGAAATAAAAGTGAAAAAAAACGTAATTTTCAAAATTAAAAAAACCCTAATATTTTCTTAGTTTCCATAACATTTTTTTTTAAGTAACATTTTTTTACAAAATATTTATGGACTTTATGGAATTTATGGAAATTTAGTTTTTTCATAAAATTGACAAAAATATTTTTCCCTGGACATTTTTTGATACAATTTTTTTTTCTCCATTGACATATTTATCAAAAACTCAAAATCATCAATGTCATGTAAAAAGTTAAAATATTCGTTCAAAAAAATTGTAGAAATCATTTGTAAATGCAGCTCTTATATGTAATAACTATATGTAAAGACAGTTTGTTCTACCGTAACTATTGAACAATTTTCTGCCGTTATTGGTTGTCTTTCATCTTGCATACAACAAAACCGCAAGATTCAAAATTAGAACCTAAATAATTAGCGTTAGACTCCCGAATGGAGCACTTGTAGCTCCGTGTTTCCAAGCGCAGATACATCAGAGCTCAATAGAGTGGTTAATCAACAGATTTTACAAGGCTTGCATAATGGGTCACCACGGCAACCGCTCTCAGCGGGGCGTAATAAAGTTCATTCTGATAACGCGGCAGGGGCCGCGGAAAGCTTTAATCTCGGTCCCGGCTCTCCTTGACGGAGGGGCGAAATCAGCCCGGAGCTCCGATCCAACGTGCCCTCCCCTCCTCCCCTCCTCCCCTCCTGCCCTCCTCCCCCCTCCGGTGTTGCTGCCTGCTTCCATCCACACTGCAGCGGGAGAGACATTCTGCCAGGTTTCCACGCTCACATGAATGCAGACTCAGGGATACACATCGTGACCCAGCATGAGACTGAATCCATCATCCTATCGTATCAGCGTGTGACGGATTCGGTGATGCGGTGCGGACGCGGCCTGCACCCCCAGGAGCTGGAACTCTACTGTGAATCTGACGAAGAACACTGCCAGTTTTAATGAATCTATTATGCTATTTAATGGCCACATTTCAGACATCGGGTCAAAGCGCCGCACTGCGTGCCACGTGCCTCTCTAATTGAGGGATTGAAGGTGTTTTCCACACCTCGATGCCTGTTGCCAAATCCGTCACGCTGCTTCAAAGACGCGTCATTATTGTTTGTTTCTGTGCGTGTGTTTCTTTCCAGCGAACCCCCTGCTCATCAACTCCTCCATGCAGCCCGGTCTGACGGTGTCGCGCACCTACACCAGCCCCATGTGCTTTCAGGACTCCGTCGACAAGGAGCTGATGGCCGAGCGCTCCCTCCTGGACCCGTTGCCTGATCTGAAGGTCAAAGGTCAGAGAATAGAAGTGTTTGGAAAAGGCAAACACTGCAGAGCGGCGTGGGGTTCTGCTGTGGCAGTCGGCAGTGTAATCCACGTGGCTTTGGAGCTGCTCCGGCGAGACCTCTTGAGACCGCTGCCACACAGGACGTCCCCTTGAGGGGCCTCGCTAATTGACCATTAGCGACCATTAGCGACCATCTTTTTGGATGCGGTTTACAGTGATGGGAGGAGGCCTCCTCGTCTCCGGAGGCATCTGCTCAAGTAGCGACGCAAAAACACTTGAATTGAATTTTGTGCTTAACTTAATTCTTAATTCTCGTTTTTGGGTTCATTCAACTTCAACTCCAAGCTAACATTGACTTTTATTCCTACTAATATTTGATGATTTACAGGTGATTTATTCATTATAATTTCAGTTTTCATACAACATAAATCATCACTGTTTTAAGAGAAGAACATATGCTATTATAAGGACTACTAGAAAAACGTACCCTTAAAACAATGCATGCTGGGAAGTACGCTAATGTACCTGCGATGTATAAGAAACTCTAAGCTTTCAGGATGAAGACAACTTCTTGCAAACGTCCCCCGTTGTCTCCGGTTATCGATCTAGGGGAGGCCGAGAGGGCCGAGTACCGCGTCATGTCCCACCCGCAGACCTTCCCGAGGGGCCCGGCTCCGGACTGCAGGGGGGTCGCGGTCGGCATGACGCTGGGCCGAAGAGGCCAAAACCTCCTCGCTCCACAAGTCCCTTCGACCCCCGGGAGGCCCCTCCACAGAGCCACCGCCGCGTTTGGTCACGCCGGGGGCCGGCTGGTGGTCCCGAACACAGGTACAACTCCAAAACCGCAGCAGCCGATCAAAGTAACACAAACACGAATGTGCCGTTTACGGAAGATTTAAAGTAAGAAAGGATCGACCGAAGGGGTTTTATTCAAACATTCTTCTCTAGCGTTTTGCGCCGTGAGCTTTGATTAAAACGCGTTAACGAGACAAACCCGTCACCGCCAGTCTACCGCATTATCCAGGCAGCTCTTTCTCGCGGCCTCCATCCATCACTCTTCACACTTCACACTTCAACTGCAGTGCGGATTGTTCATCATGCAGTAAAGGACCGTGTGTGTGGGTTGATGAGTCGCTGCGTGTCCGCCTTCTCTGCAGGTATCAGCCTGTTGGTGCCCCACGGGGGGATCGCCGAAGACACTACGTGGGAGACGTACATGGTCATCCACCAGGAGGACGGCAGGTGAGGGACTCTCACCGCCCTCGTAGGCCGCCGCCCTTTTAGTCCTCCGATCCGAGACGCCGCCGCGAGCCGGGAGACCGGCTCGCGGGAACATCGAGACTCGCGATGACTGTCACCTGCCAGCTGGATTCCATTTCTGCAACTTTGACGGCAAGGTTTTTTTTTCCCGCAAAGCTATTACTCGAGGACAAAACGCCCCTAGATAAGAAGCGCGTGAAACGGGGCGTCACGCCTTTGACTCCGGCGCCTCGGAGAGCGTCCGGCGACCAGGAGTCTGGATTCATTTGATTTCTACGTCCGAGGGACAATCGAAAGTGACATTTACTGCCACGTGAAATCCAACCGTCCCCCCGACCCCCCCACCTCCCCCCAAAATGGTCAAAGGTCGCCCGTAGGTTGTGGCTCGGCGCTCGGTTCAGCCAAGCTGCTCCCCTGCAGGCTGCTGCTGTGCTCCGATAAGCCTGATGCTGTTTACTCCTCCGGCTGTCACTCACAGCCGATCTTCTGACAGCCGCGGAGTCCGGGGGCGAAATTGGATCCTCTTTTTTCCTTCCCATGTGTCTTTCCAACCGCGGAGAGGAGGAATCGATCGGCTCCGCTTTTTTGCACGTTGGCGAGAGCTCCGGCTGGTTGGTCCTCTTGGACTTCACCGGGTTGTTCTGTGCGGGGGATCTTCTCCAGCTCGGCGGTGGGGGGGGGGGGGGGGGACGGGAAGAGTCCAAGGACAGGATGTGGTAGTGCGCTCGGATTTGTCCGACGCACGTTTGAGTCAGTGTGTTTTTTTCATCACACTTTGCAGGGAAGCACCGATTACGTCGCAGTGTCACGTTGGTCGGTTGCCTTTGAAGTCAGACTGCACCGTCCTGCTGGCATCAACTTTATTTGGTTTTAATACTTTAGTAAGCCTCTTGAAGCCAGATAGACTTAAAGGTTCCTATTCAACGTTCGTAGCATGAAAATAGCAGCAGGCTGTTGAGCTGTGATGTCTACCTGAGCAGAAAATAGGGCTTCTCGGGGCTTTTTTGGAAAACCGACACTTCAAATAAAAACATTAACTTCATTAAAATATTCCAACTTAGTTTTTTGTTAGACTTCATGCTTCAGTGGGGGCCTGACAGACCTGCTGTTAAACACTAATGAGGCTTTGGCAAAAACTCTATTTGTAACTGTGGGAAGGAAAAAAAAAAAAAGGCACTGAATGTCACGCCGGATGCTTTTATGTGAAAAACTTCAAAAAGCAAAATGTTTTTCTTCTGCACAAATGAGCCATGAGACTTAACTAATAGCCCTGCAGATTATCTACACTTTAACCAACATCCCGCAGTGGTTTTTCTTTGTTCTCACGAGCACAATCGGCGCTAAATAACCATCTTTAATCTGTGCTCACAGGCAATCTGGCTAATCAGCGCAGTCTCAGCAGCAGGTAACCTCGGTTGCCTCTGAGCTGCAGCTGCAGAGACGCGCTGCAGTCTGGACCTGTGATATTATTTTTAGCCATTATTTTGATTGGTAACATTGTAATGACAGAGTTTCACACGGCTTCCAAAAACTTTCGCACTCTGATCTTAAGCTTCTATTTTTTTTTTCCTAGCAAACTATTTTTGCTGCTGAATCATTTTTTCATTTTCCGGAGCATTTTCCTTTAAAAGATTATTCTGGGGCATTCTGTTTTTTCCTCCCTGAAATCGCTTTTTAGTTTTTCAAATGTATGCAGTGAGGGCAGCAGTGGCGGTGGGGGCTCCGGCATTTTGAAGGAATGGCAGTCGGGGGGGGGGGCGGGGCTTAGCGACGGGGCCGATTCTATGTCTCGCTGAGTAAAGAGGATGATAAGACGAATAAAGCAAATCAAAAGAAATGAATCAGAGTCGAGACGCAGCGGTATACCCGGTGATGCACGCATTCAAGCGGTGCGGCGGTCGCAGCATCACAGGTGTGAACTACAAAAATGGTTCTCCTGTATTTTTGTGCACACACACACACACACGTTATGCACGCCAGGCCGCGTCCCCGCTGCAGTTGCATCGACAATGTTGAGAATTATCCCCGGCGACAACAGCAGCAGCAGCAGCAGCAGCAGCATGGCGGCCTGTCTGTGCGAAGGGCGTCCAGCCGGCGGCCAGCTGCATGACTGATGGTGGTCCCATTGATTGCTCTCGGTCTTCGGGGCTTCCAGCCAAGATTTGGGCCCTCGGCCAAGAGCAGCTCGGACCAAGCTAATCTGTCACCGGGCCGGCCGCGGCGGGCTTCATAAGCTCCATCGACCCGGCGCGCTTGCACGCTGCGTGCTAAAGCCTGTCCTCCCCGGCCCCACTGTCCATTAGTCTTGGTGCTGTAATCTTCCTCTATCTGCGTGTCAGCTGGTCAGGGATTGATTCATTATGCGCGTCCGAGGGGTTTGAGTTTACTTCGTTTCGCAGGCGAGCGGGGTCGCGACCCGCCGCCCCGAGTGCTTGTTTAAAGCGCTGATTCATCGGCCGTGATGTTCGTTGTCTCAAAACCCCCCCCCCCCCCCCGCCCTTTTCGTGTGTCTGTTTGCTGGATGTAAATTGGTTTCCTGTTACGTGACCTTTGACCTTGTGCCTCCGTTCCGCGGGGCGCAGCGCCGCGTCCGAGCAGGAAGGGGCCGAGATCTTCCTGAGCCCCGCCGTCACGTACGGCCCGCCGGGCCTCGACCTGTCCTGTCCCGTGGCCATGACCGTGGCCCACTGCGCCGAGGTCGCCGCCGGCAACTGGACCGTCCGGCTGAAGAGACAAACGCAAGACAACAAGTGGGAGGTGAGCGAGAACTGTTAAACCAAACGCACAACGCTCGATGAGATGAAGCACCTACTTCACGCGGCCAAAAGAAACGTCAGACCGGCGGTTATTAGTCACAATATTAGTCAGTGAATTGAAACATTCATTTCTTTTGCCCAGTTTAATTATAGTGGCGTTTCTCAGCATTCCATGAATCTGTGAACTCTGTATTGCAGCTGTTCATAAAATACAAAGAAACACACACTGCCTGTATATCTGTTTGTATTTGTTTATTATGTACAAAATGGACAGAGGGTGTATCGCCTCAATTATCTTCTTGAAAATAATAATTATACACTTCGGGACCAGCAGGACTTTAACAACATCCACCAAAAACATCTCTCTAATTCAATGTTATTATCTTCGTCCTGACGAAATATCATAAACCATTTTGTACCCGATGGAAAGAAATAACTCCGTTCTTGCAGCAGTGAGACAGGAAGTACGATGAGCGAGGCAGAAATAATTGTAACTCAAAGAAGGAGAGCTCAAGCCGAGTCCTGCCCCCGAATTTAGTTGTATTGAAAGTAGAATTTGCAGGAAAATATTGAAACTGTTGAAAGGTTTAAAGACAAATGATTTGAATAGGTGTGCAAATCCACTGCCCTGCTGCCTGTGACGCGTTTCCCTCCCGTCGAGCTGCTCCCACTTCACACCTTTGACTTCAGTCCAAACAGCCTCCCTCCGCGCCGCCGCCTCGGCACGGGACGCGTCTGCGCGACGCTTCTTCTAATGTTTGACTAACCTCGTCAAAGAGGTTTGCGTGACCTCTGAGCGGCCGCGGCGCCGCCTCCCCCCTCTCTCTCTCTCTCTCTCTCTCTCTCTGTCTCCCTCTCTCCGTCTCCCCCCAGCTGGGTCTCTTTCACTCCGTGTGACATTTACACAGACGTAATTTGCCAGCAGAGGTGCAGCACAAAAGGGAGCCATCAAAAGAGCCATCACCGGAGGGAGGCTATATGCCATCGGAAAGGAGGGAATAAGAGAGACGGAAACAGGCCGGCTCGCAGACAGAATGGGGGATTTAGTCCAAGGAAATGTTACAGCGTGACCCGTCTCTATCACTGGGAAGTAATGAGCTCTTTATCTCAGGGAGGGTGCTTGCTCAGAACCTAATCTCTGGAATTAGTCATATAATGGGAGAAGGAGGTCTCTCTCTCTCTCTCTCCCCCCCTTCAGCCTCTCGGTGACTTTCCATTACAGCGTGCACTTTTGCACCGCTCGAGTTTGACGTCATCCTTTCTCCCCACCTGCCCGAGGAAGCTGTGCCACTGAATTAGCCCTCATTGCTTAGCATGGCTGCGGCGGGACATATGCAGAGGGGACCTGTGGGTCACGGTGAAGTCCCACAGGTGACTCGCGGGGAGGGTTGAGCGCGCGGCGAGGAGCTGCTGCACCCCGCTGATCCGTTTGGTCCGTGTTACTGCCCCCCCCCCCCCCCCCCCATCATTGTCATCATTCCTTTGGCCGGCCTTCAGCTCTGCACAGCCGCTGCTTCTGATTACGTGAGTGAGGGGAGGCTTCCAGTGTGTCTATAGCGTCGTCACGCGGCCCGACCTCTCCGGTGTGACCCGCTGCCCCGCGGGCCTGTTGCATGACATCGGCACGCTGCCTGGGGTTCAGCTCCCAGTTCGAGGGTTTAGTCAAAGCGTCTTTCTGCGTACGCAAACGAGTTCTTGGCAGTAATTGAAACCGTAAACATCATGAATCGGCATTCAGCCCTCGGATGAACTGTCGACGTTCGAACTGAATTCCGGCGTCTCGCTCCAACAGGAAGTGGTGTCGGTGGACGAGGAGAGCACGTCCTGCTACTGCCTGCTGGAGACCCACAGGTGCCACGTGCTGTTGGACCACCCGGGTCGCTACGCCCTGGTGGGCGAGCCGCTGAACCAGGACGCCGCCAAGCGGCTGAGGCTGGCGGCGTTCGGCAGCCCGGACGCCGGCAACTCCCTGGGCTTCACCCTGCGGGTCTACTGTGTGGACGACACCCCGCATGCTTTTCAGGTAGGTGGGAAGCGGGAGGAGGCGGAAGGAAGCGAGGAGGTGGATTCGATCTGGCGAGAAAGTTATTTGCTTGGAACTGAATAGTTTACACTTCAGGTGTTTTAAGCATTTTAAGTCAAGACGATTGGATTGATTGTCTCAATGGGGGTTGAAAATATTCCCATTCCCACTGGTAGTACGAGGTTTGAGGGGATCAGACAGGTAGGAAGGGCCGTGTCCAGACGGGAGAAAAGCACTTGCAGATCTATTTCAGCAAATAGATCTGAAAGAAAAGCACAGGCGCGGCTCCTTGGATGCGTGTTTGAAACGTCCAGGCTCTCCTTTGAGGCCTCTGGTGCGACAACATTGTCCATCTCTCCCACGGAACTCTATAAATATTTGATTTGAGCAGGTCGGGTGGCGGCGGCAGGCGGTTCGGCCTGTGAGGATTGCTCACATCGCCACTGGGGGATGCCTGATGACGAGCAGACAAAGAGGGACTTTTAATTACAAAGACAACAGATGCCCCCAAGGCTGCTTCCCTGCCCTTTCTTTGCGTAATTGAATCTGCTGTCTGTTAATTAAATGCGTTTCGGCGGCGCGTTCCACGCGGCGTGTATCCGAACACGTTCCGGCGAGACACTTGAGCAGTTTGTCGCTGTGGCGCTCTGAGGAGCGGCTGCCCTTTGCACAGACGAGCGTTTCTCTGTCCCTTCCAATACTCATTGGGCTCCAATCTTAATTAAACACACTCGTACACCTCAACTGCTTCTGTGCGAGCGCTGACAGTTCTCCTGCAAAGCCGGCGGCCGCGCTTTCTCTTCGGCGCTTCGTTCGAGATGCAGAATTGCGTGTGAACTAAGATGAATTAGCAGCGGGGGCCAAGAGGGAGTCCGGTCCTCCTCTCCAGCCGTCAGACGCGGTTATTTGTTCTTTCTTTTGTTTGTGCTTCACGGGACGATTCTTTTTTTCTCCCCCGTGAGCCTGAAGCAGGCATCGATCCGGATGTCAGTGTTGCCCTTTCTCGGTCTCTGAGCTGTGAGACTGAGGCGGAAAAGCACCGTGCACGCGGACCCACCGCCCCCCCCCCCCCCCCCCCCCCCCCCCCCCGTGGCAGGACTGCTGCACGGGCTTCCTGGGAAGTGTTTAACCGTCTAATAACAACTCAAACGATGTCCCAACACTTGAAATAGGACCAGTCGCCTCACAAACAAGATGTGATGGAGATACAGGGACGTGTTTTAAGACAATGCATCTTTCTCAGATGAAAGATGACTTTTGAGCAGGTTTATTGTGACACACTACAACTACTAGTAGTAGTAGTAGTAGTAGTAGTAGAATATAAAATGGCACTCAGAGACTATAATGAGCAGAAAGAAAACAGAAATAACAAAGAGACACAAAGCAACTACGGAGAAGATCTAAATCACCACTAAGAGACACAAAACCACAGATTTGTAAAGGCAGAGAAGAGCCTGAAGAACCGTAAAGTCTGTGTGCCCCCCCCCCCCCCCTCCATGCAAACATGGACATAACACGCGCGCAGGGATGTTTTATCCATAGTTCCTTGGAACAAATAGAATATTGAATAGCGTAAATATATACGTATAATATTGACAAATGACAGAATTTTTCTGTTTGGTCTCTGTGGGTAAACAACATGTCTCACTGAAAATCAAGCTGCTTGTCACTCACACCAGTGTGGTGATTTTAGGAGTGGGGGGGGGGCACTGTGAGCTCCCACCCAATCACTGGATTGTTTTTTGTTTTTATACATCATGACTGCAGCGTTTCTCCAGATGAGATGAGATAAAACTAAGAAGTTATTCTGAGACCCCCCCTTTCCTCATCAGGAGGTGGCAGTTGGCGAGCGCAGCAGGGGCGGGCGCCTGCTGGAGGAGCCCAAGATGATGCTGTTCAGGGGGAACACCTTCAGCCTCCAGGTGTCCATCCAGGACGTCCCACAGCTGCTGTGGAGCATCAAGCCTTTCACCACCTGCCAGGTAGGCGGCTCATAGACTCTGATTCATAGACTCTGATTCATAGACTCAGATTCATAGGCTCTGATTCATAGACTCAGATTCATAGACTCAAACTCATAGACTCAGATTCATAGACACAGACTCATAGACTCAGATTCATAGACTCAGATTCATAGACTCAAACTCATAGACTCAGATTCATAGACTCTGATTTATAGACTCAGACTCATAAACTCAGACTCATAGACTCAGATTCTTAGACTCGGATTCAGACTCGGATTTAGACCCAGATTCTTAGACTCAGATTCTTAGACTCAGATTCATAGACTCAGATTCAGACTCAGATTCATAGACTCAAACTCATAGACTCAGATTCATAGACTCAGACTCATAGACTCAGATTCATAGACTCTGATTTATAGACTCAGACTCATAGACTCAGATTCATAGACTCAGATTCTAAGACTCAGATTCTTAGACTCAGATTCAGACTCAGATTTAGACTCATATTCTAAGACTCAGATTCTTAGACTCAGATTCATAGACTCAGATTCTTAGACTCAGGTTCATAGACTCAGATTCTTAGACTCAGATTTAGACTCAGATTCTTAGACTCAGATTCTTAGACTCAAATTCATAGACTCAGGTTCATAGACTCAGATTCATAGACTCAGATTTATAGACTCAGATTCTTAGACTCAGATTCATAGACTCAGATTCATAGACTCAGATTTATAGACTCTGATTCTTAGACTCTGATTCATAGACTCAGACTCTTAGACTCAGATTTAGACTCAGATTCTTAGACTCAGATTCTTAGACTCAGGTTCATAGACTCAGATTCATAGACTCAGATTCATAGACTCAGATTCATAGACTCAGGTTCATAGACTCAGATTCATAGACTCAGATTCATAGACTCAGATTTATAGACTCAGATTCTTAGACTCAGATTCATAGACTCAGATTCATAGACTCAGATTTATAGACTCTGATTCTTAGACTCTGATTCATAGACTCAGACTCTTTAGCTCATAGACTAATAGACTCATAGGCTCATATTCACTGACTCCAAACCAGTAAATGTGCATTTCTTGCACTACTGGTTTCATCGTTTTGAAGTACATCGTTTTTAAAGATGCCTGTTGTGTTTGTTTGCTTCTTACTTCCGGCGAATGTCGTCCTGCTGAAGAGCAATGACCTGGTGAAGGTGAACTCAGCTCTGCTTCATCAGCGTGCACCTTCATCTCGCCAGCTTCCTCTGGCCCTCCGTCAGAACGCTCCTCCCTTGTTCTCGCTGGGCTACTTCAAAGCTAAAGGACAACAGAAAGGGCAGCAGAAGCCCCCCCCCCCCCCCCCCCCCCCCCCCTCCCCTCCCACTCAGCCCCCCCAAATTAATTATGACCGCCGGTCACTTCTGCTAGTTATCTTCCTAGGGGTCTTGCATGCTGCATATTCTGCTCTCCCCTGTGATGTTTATCTCACCAGTGACATCCTATTTGCAGGGTCAGCCCCCAGTAGTGCGTCCAGAATACGAACAAGGCGGCCTTGGGGGGGCGGGGGGGGCTACGATGTGCAGGACGATGGCGGCGTGTGCTTTCATTCACTGCTGTCTAAAGGAGGCTTTTACGTCTGATGGGTCTGCAGAGAGGGCGATTCATCCATGGAGCTCTGTTTCTGGAACCCGTCCTCTCTGTCTGGGTCGCAGCGCAGTTCGTATCGGAAGAGGAAATTGGCTTTTTGGATTCCATTTACTCCGAAGCGCTGATACTTTTGGTTTTTCAGCTGCCGCCATCGGGGGGTAAACAGGGGGGCAAACTGGGTGAATCAAGGTCAGGAATCCACAATCATGTCACAGTTCCTGATCTAACAGAGTCTACAAGGATATTCAAGGCTTATTATAAGAAAGTGGAAAAGAAAATATATAGTTATAAATACTACTTGGAGACTTACTGCAATGGGCTTTAGAAAATAGGATTGTTTCATGAATTTACCTATATTGCTATTGACTTTTTATGTTACTGATGCTTAGGTCTGTAATATTGCACATCTGACTTGCTGCTGTTGGTTATAATTAGTAAGTAATTCACAACCAAAGGTTGTTTTTATTTATATATTTTACTTGTCTCTCAAGGCAACACCCTGAAATGTGTTTTTCCATTTAATTCAGTTTGTATTCACATGGAAGAAGATGGACAATTGATTTCCTTAATAAATTACTTAAACCAATTATTCAATTATCAAAATACTTTCCATTTAATTAAGTTGACAGTTAACTGAATAATCGTTGCACCTCTATCTCGATTATTCCTCCCGGGCAGCAGTCAGTTTGCGTGTGACGTACACGGTAATTCATTTGCCCGTATTTGGATTCAGCGCGCTTGTTTCATGCTCTGCAGGAGTTCTCCTTCGCTCAGGTGTGGGCCGGTAGCCGGCGCCCCCTGCGGTGTGCCTTCTCCCTGGAGCGACACAGCCACTCCTCCTCGCAGCTCTCCTGCAAGATCGCCGTCCGACAGGTGAAGGGCGAGGAGCGGATCCTCCAGGTCTACACGTCGGTGGTGGAGGTGGGTGGTCCTACCTCAGGACGGGAGGGGGGAGGGGGGGGCATCCGCCGCCGCCTTGTTAATAGCTTCTTTATGCACACCGCAAATCGTCTCGTCCTTGTGTTCCAAATCACCCTGACACCTCCCTCCCCTTTTTCTCCCGGCTGCCAGAGCGAAAAGGGAGTGGTTCCCTTTTTCACCCAGTCGGACTGTACCGTCACCTCTCAGACGGGGTCGAGGGCCTTCAAAATCCCCCCCTCCATCCGGCAGCGGATCAGCGCCACCTTCGACACCGCCAACGCCAAGGGGAAGGACTGGCAGCTGCTGGCTCAGAAGCTCCACGTAGACAGGTATCGCACGGCGCCCCGGCTCCACAAAAAAACCCGCCTCGTCACCGGCGCTCAATGCGGGTGTGTCGGTCGGCTCTCGGCGAGTCACAGCGGCGGCTCAGGTGTAATCCTCGCGGGGCGTCGTTGCAGAATGATGAAACGCCGCATTCACTGGTCTCTCGCCTGTCGCTCACACTTTGAATGCTATTTTTTTAATCGGGAATTTAGGCACCGCGTCGGGGCTCTAATCTCCCATCGCCAGGCAGCCTTCAGTAACACGCCACGCTGCTGATTTCATTATAGATCTGGGAACACGTGCACGCAGAGATGGAAGGAGATGAAGGGGCGGGGGTGTAAGGGCCAACGTTAGCACAGCGGGGAAACTGCAGATAAGATGGCGTGCTTTACGGGCCGGCTCCTGGCAGGTTGGCGCTCGTGATTAGCGAGGTCAGTGTTTGCGTGGAGGCTGTGGAGGGTTTGGGTTGTTTGGAATGGGGGGATTTGGGGGGGGGGGGGGGGGGGGGGGGGGGTGATCTCCATTTGTGCTTCCGAGGAGACGTCAGTAAGATAATCTTCAAGAGGGAGATTAGATCTGTGCAGTCAGCTCCGTCAGCCGTTTGAGGGGGAGAGAAAAAAGGGCGGGAATACGAGCGTTCTCCGTGGCTCGGGGGGAACATGAGAGGGAAAAGTTAACCAAGAAACTGTGACGGAAAACTGTGCGTGATCAAGGAATTTCACTCAAACCGAGGCTGAAAACAGACATCTGTGAGCGAGGAACAGAAGAGGATTCTAGAGTTGTTGTTTTTTATCCAGCCGGGTCGAGCAAACCAATAAGCCGTAATGAGGACGCCTCAAAGTCGTTAAGCCGATTTTCGTCATTATTTCTCGTACTGTGCTGGAACGTGGAGACGAAAAGAGGCGACCGATGAGATCGCATCGTGATGAAACAGCGCCCTCTGCTGGATGGGAGCCGTTACAGCGAGTGGAGAAACTGTTGTTGACCTTTATTGAAAGCGGTTCGCTTCATCTCATTACTGGCAGATTTCTGTACAGCAAATTTACATTTTTATTTAAGGGAACAAAAGAAAGTCGGTCTTCCTCTGGCCTCTGCGTCTTTAATTTGGCTTATTCTTTTTTCTGTGTGTCTCATATGAAGTGTGATGCCGTGTCCCCGTTTGTAACCCTTTGAGAATGTCCTTCACCTGTCCGTCTCTAACGCAGCGTTTCGTCTTCCCCCGGCCTGCAGGAACCTGTGCTACTTTGCGTGTCAGGAGAGCCCGTCATCAGTGATTCTGAGCCTGTGGGAAGCCCAACACCAGGACTCGGGGGACCTGGACTCTCTGGCCAGTGCCCTGGAGGAAATTGGAAAGGTCCAGTCCCCGAGGACGTCCACTCTGAGCTGCAGCAGACAAGAACGGGACTCGGAATTCACTCAACTCGGGTAGGACGGGTCCGAGGCAGATAACAACCGCGATGAACCTTTGCTGCATGGACACCGAGGACCGGGTGTACTAGCTAACCTGTGGCGAGGAGGAGGACAGACATTGAGGACTCAGCGATGGACAGTTACTAAAGGAACCCCCCCCCCCTGCCGAAGCAAACAGCACCTGCGGACCGACGGGGAGGTATTTGTGTTACTGAGAAACATTTAGAGAGATATATAAGTGTCCCACACCCATCTGTGATTGAGATGTCCTGTAGTGAGGGATTGTGGATATGTGTGCGAGGAGGACTGAGGGGACAGAGGGTGGAGTGTGTTTTAGACCAATCTAGGCCGGTGTTGTGACCTTCCCAGGATCGGACGTGCCGACCCCCCCGAACAGTCCAAAATGTTTAGTGTAATGTCGTTCTGTTGTCATGCATTTTGCAGATCTCCCAATGCTTCTCCTGCAGCGTGTCTCTGATGTTAGCGGACGCAAAGTACGGGACGCTGGATAATCTGATCACCATTCAAAATGCAACCTTACAAAGCGTGCTTTGACACCCCCCCCCCCCCCCCCACGCCTCCCCCACCTCCGGATAACAGTTATTTTAAGACGCTTTCTACCACTCCGTGTGAAGCAGAAAGAGGAATCCCGGCGATCCCATCGTCTCCGATGACAGCGTCTCGCCGCGTGGATCATCGGGGACTCGTTCCAGCAGAGACGCGGCATTAAATGCAAAGTGGGCTTAAGTGGTCTTAAGTGTGTGCTTTCTACATCCTCTGGGACTTCATTTTTTTCCAGATTTTAATATGACGTGTGGCTTATTTTGAGCTGGCTTTTTTTTTTGGGGGGGGGGGGATCATACCTGGATGTCATTATTTACTCCCACTCCTGTGTCCTCTCGTCTCAGCTAGATTCGCTCCACCCGCCCCCCAAACATGATAAAGTGACTTTGTGTTGAACTCTGTGTTGGCTCTCTCTCTCTTTTCATCTCACTAGTCATTTAATAAGAGTGTATGGTGGAGAAATCAGCTCCGGTAAAACCTCAAAAAACTGCACTCAGCAAAGAGACTAAACGTTTAAAACATAAAATGAACTATTTAGTTGGGGTGGAAGATTCCGCTCTCATTCCTCTTGGAGATACTTAAAATCCTATTTCAGCGTTTTGAGAAGCCATCAAATTTATTGTGCAGAGTTGGATGTAAATCTTGACTCCACTCTGGGAACAATCTTCATTTCTGACCTTTGGCACAAAAGCAACTAAGCAATTTTCCACCAAATCTCAGACAATTCTTTTGATTAACTAAGACGTTTCATGTGAAGGCTCAACAGTTTAAAAGCAAATACCCGTTGATTTATTCTGTCATTTCATAGCCAGACATCCTGATAATCTGCTTTCAATGAGCCACACATGCCAAATAATCAAACGGGTGCATCAGCCAGTCGCCTGTTTGCATCAAAGCGTGGAGACAAACCTCTGTGAGGACGCACTCGCCCTCCAGCAGCGGCTGCAGAGCCCGACGCCCGGAATGCATTCGCACCCGCAGCCCGACGGGCGAACCGACAGCAAAACCCCAACTTACGCAGTCGCTTTGATCAGAAGGATGCTGGGATGTGTGCGAGTATGGAATTACTCTTCTGTGGGGGGGAGGGGGGGGGTTGAGGAAATCTAAATCAAATGAATTGGATTTTAAAAGTGTTATGGGAAAGTTTTGTCAGCGAGTCCAAAGGTTTTTCTTCCTGGAATATTAAGCAGGTTTTGGCCATTCTGAGTAAACGCAAGCATCAAAAATAACCTCAGCCAACGTGACGCAGTAGAACCCAATTAGTGCTTTAAATTAGCGGCGGCTCGCGCGACGTGATGCAGTCTGTGCTCGTAACAAAGCTTCTGTTTGAGGAGAGGTAACGCTCCCAGTGACTGAGGCTGCAGCAGCACGCTCGTTTCCCCCGAAAGCTCAAGTTGACATTTATTGACATTTTAGCTTTGTCTTCCGTTGACTAACACATGAGTCACTTGTTGCTATACGGCTTCGTACGTAACCACAGTGCTACCTCTGCACGGGCCCTGCTCCCTCAAACCGATCCGTCCAACTATCGAACCGATCAACCTTTCCAGCACAAACTAAAGTAATATGAATAGATTGTAATGTTACTGAGCCTCTTGATTCATGGAGGAAATCCCCCCCCCCTTTTTTTTAAAGTGATTCGCCACGTGAAGCTGATGCAACGCTGTCTTTGTCCTGAGTGCGGCGACTGGGACCAGTTCCATCGCCCCTCCGGTCCTCAGTGCGGGACACCAGCGTTTATATTTATCGCTCCCACGGCGAGGACTTCAGTCGCCACCGTGACGTTTTCCCCCGACTCCTTCCTCCCCTTTCATCAAAGGCTCATTTTTTTTAGTCACACGCGGATTTTCTGCTGACTTCTTCCAACAGCTGTGGAGGAACGGGTCCCCCGGCGACGCCCGGAGGGGCCGCGGGACCCCCCTGCGGAGCCGTCGCCTCGGCCTAAAATGGGAAAACATGATCCCCGCGGCTGCTCTCAGAAGAGAGAACACAACCGTCCCAGCTGAAAGACACACATGCATCCCTCCGATGTGCCATGTGTGTGTGGGCGGGGGGGGGGGGGGGGGGGTGGTTGGCAAACCTTGATTTGATCCATTATGGGGTTTCCAGATGTTTTTGAGCTTGGGAAGGGATCAGTCAGTCATCCCTGGGGACCGAAGCGAAGGGGAGAAGACGCTCCGCTGTGTAGACATGTCGGGGTAGTCGAGGGACACCGTTCCTCCTGTGAGAACGGGTCAAGGGTGAAAAAGGTGAGAAGGATATTACCCCTCTAGGGCAGGGGTTTTCAACTGGTTTCTTTCTTCGAGTCATTCGTTGACGGGGGGGGGGGGTAAGATAAATTCACCCCCCCCGACCGTGTCTTCAGGTCAATGATTCGTTCATCGTACTTTGAGGTCAGAATGCGTATCGGGTTGGCAGGTCTGCTTACTGATAGAACGGTGGAGCACTTCACCTTCTGCCTCATCAGTCCCCTCGCCTCAATATCTACCTCCTCAAAAACGCTAGCGTTAGCTAACGGAGCTTTAGCTAGCTGGCCAACGCCGCGTTGACTCAACTCATCGAGCTGTAGCTAACGTTAGCTAAGTCTATGTCAACAAAGCTCCGGGGTAACTTAACTTGGATATACCAGAAAATATTACAACCATCACTCACCCTGTTCGCAATTCACGGAATATGAATACCCCCCCCCCCAAAAAAAACCTCATCGAATCTACACGATTCACGTAGGTCACCTATTTTGGTTTCAAATCGGCAAATTCCGCCGAAAGGTGAGGGATTGTGACGCCTGGTGAGATCCAGATCCAGCAAAGACTTCACGGAGGCCGCGATGACTTTGTTGGAGCCTCCTTCTGGCTGGACGCCTTGAGGCTTGACTCGACTTGTTTTATTTCCTCGGCTCAGGGCTCTGTGGCGGTGGTGGTGGTTGTTGTTGTTGTTGTCGTATAAAAATCCGCCACACCGACCCCGAGTGTTCTCCTCAACCTCGCCGTGTCCACAGAGCTGCGTCGTGCGTCCGCCCGTCCGGCCTGCAGCGCAGCGGCTATTTCGGCTCGCTATCCGGAGATCTGCTTTGGGGCAGAAGAGAAAACAACAGCGGTTCACTTCATCGAACGTGTCGAAAGATCAATTCAAAACCTTAGTGACCGACTTCTTTTCTCGTTGTTTTTCATTTCTTTGCGTCTCTCTCCAGGATTAAAGCTACTGCCTGTTTGTCCGCTGAAACTGACTTTATTTTTCATGGGTTACGTACACAGATGCATTTACAGCCACGTGTTTGAGACCTGCGTGAATGTTTATGGTCAGAAGAGTTTCTTTCTCTCCTTTCTTTGTCCGAGAATTTCCATTTTAAAACTGTATATAGTGTATTGTGTTGAAATAAATACGCTGTGACAGAACGGGATTGGCTGTTAATCTGTGTTTATACATCTGTTTCCTTTCTTCTTCATTTCAGTAACCCGACTTGGCTTTTCATCGTTCCGGCCAACTGTCGTTAAATTCTGTCCCGACTGCTCACGGTTCAATAAACATCCATTCAGATGGTTTCCCTAATTAAATGAGTGAGGCATTTATCAACAGGCAACTTAAATACACACAAGCCTTCGTCGTGGGGCCAAAATAAGCATATTTATCTGTGCTATAATGTGTGCAAAGCCCAAAGATACAGTTTTCCACGTCTTTCTCCCATGCGTTGGTGATGTGGCGACACACTGCGTCCGGGTAACACAACCGACGCGCACAAAGCAAACGTGTTTACAGATGAGCGGCGGCTTCTGTGTGCGCGTTATGAAGTAGACAGCAGATGGCACTGCACGCTCCTCTGCGCCGTCTCCTCCCACCGTCTCCACGTTGGACGTAGCTTGTTTCCATGACATGAGCAATGTGTGCCCCCTCTCAGTGGGGGGGGGGGGGGCTGGCACTCAGCGGCCTGCTACACCCTGTCTGACAACGCCACCAGGCTGCAGGGGCTCGAAGGTTCCCATTCCACTTCTGTTAACCCGCCGCCGCCGACCCACACAATCAGCGTTTTGTCACAGCACACTTTGGACGTGTGGATTCGGTTGTTGTTGTTGTTGTTTTCCGTCCCCTTTCCCACGTTATGAGCGCGATGGCCGGTTAATGTTTGATCCCTTCTGCCGTCGCTCGGCCCGTGTAAACCCGCGTCCCGGGCCGGATGTCACGTGTCCCGGGACGGCTGCAGGCCGGCGGGCCTCTCTGTTCCCCCTCCAGACGCCACACACACAACACACAAACACACGCACACACATCCTAACCCACAACCAGAGCCCCCTGCCCCGTCTGATACGACCCAACCCCTGCCCGCCCGCCCGCCCGCCTCTGGACAACTGCTCCGACTCAGAAGGATTAAAGATGAACTCTTTTTTTTTTTTTCTCCTTTTCTTTCCATGCCGGATGAAAGGCCTCCCAGACACCCACTCCATGCGCATACCATTCAGGCCAGGACACACAGGAAGTCTATGTGCTGAGCGGGGAGGAGGGGGAAGGACAGCGGGGTGGGAAGTCGCCGAGGAAAGGAGGGAGGGAGGGAGGGAGGGCGCTCTATGCGGAGGGAGAAGTGGGGGGGATAAAGAATGGAGTGGAGCGGGGGGGCTAAGTGCAAGTCATGTGAAGCTCATGAGAACTAACCTACAAAAGCTTGTTTTCCTCTCGCCAACTGTTCGCTCTCCTTCTTTTGTTCCCCGTTTTTTTTCTTCTCCCCCTCTGCCCTCCCGCCGTTGACCTTGAATCTGTTCTCTCTCCCGTTGCCGCGGCAACGCCATCTTCACTCGGACCTTATCTCATAAGTACCGACTCGCGCGCCGTCGGCGGGAAGGAGACACTCCGCCCCGCGTGTTCGATAGCTGTGGAGCAGAAGATCGCTTGCGTCGCCGAGTCTCTTTTCTCACACCAGTGTAATGCGATAATTGCAAACTAGTTTTTTTTCCTCCCTCGCCTGTAAACTTTGGAGGCGGTGAAGCCGAGCATCTGACGCCAGCGCGTTAAATTCCCTGCAGTTGTTTGGAGGATCTGTCTCCTTCAAGAGGCGCCGGGCCATTAAGCTACGAGATTAAGCCGCAGCCCAGATTTGCTGGAACTGTGAATAATTGCATCACGCGGAATGAAGCATTTGTGACTTTTACAAGGTGTACAGATGCACAAGTGTGTGTGTGTGTGTGTGTGTGTGTGTGTGTGTTGGGTGAGCGGGGGCGAGCCTGTGGGGGACGGCGTCATGTCGCATGCTTTGAATTGCTGCACTTTCGCGGCTGGTCGGCCCTCTGCTGCCAACTGTCTCTCAGTGGATCAGACGGCGAGCGGAGGCCTCGCGGCTTCTGCCTCCCGATTCCCAATCGCCGTGTTTTTCCAACGCGTTGCTTCTCACTTTTCCGTCGCTCCGTGTGCAGACGCCGCTCGCTTCGCTCCCGTTGTTTTTTCCCTCCATGCTCAAACTCAAACTTCTTCTCTTTTTAAGCGTTGTGGTGGAAGATTTTGCACAGACAATCGTTAAGTAAGAAACCAAGGCTCTGAGTCAAGTGTGTCTTTTCTCCGTTTATTTCCTTGCAAGGGAAAAAGGGTCACAACAGCTACGTGGTCAGTAGACTGTCCAGAACCTCCTTTTTCCCCCCAACACATCGGGGCAGTTCTTATACCTAAATTTAGATATCGGTGGCGTCAACAGAAACCTTTGACCATCTTGTTGAGTCTCTACAGCCAGGGTACTGGGAACATCTTATCCATGTAAGACACGTCAGTTCTTTGACCGTGTCCTTGCTCTCCCAACATGCTAAAACAAAGGTGGTCATAGACATAACGAACACTTTGTTCAATCTCTACAGCTATGACTGCTGGAAACATCTAATCCAAGAGGGAGACATCAGTTCTTATGTCAGGGCCTTTGTGATCGAACCACTTGCAAACTAATAAACTGGTTATACAAATGAAGCATTTAAAAGGGTCACATATCATTTTCCCATTACAGCGTTCACGCCGTCCCCCGCCCCCTGCTCGAATCAGACACCCACACACATTCCTGCACGCGGCTCACGCAAACACGCCGATGTGTTGGCCTGTCTCTTGAGGAACGACTCTTTCACTTTTCGTTTTCCTTTTTAATTGCAGTCAGGTGAGTAATCGCTGCCTTAAACCGCGTGACCTCCTCGTGCGATTCCATGCCAGGTGGTGCCAGGGAACGAGGTGGTGACATCATCGCCGAGGTCCTCAACAAAGGCGAGCATTCCTCACGCAATCGTAATCCACTTCTGTGAACACGCGGCGCGCCTCCAGCCGGATGAAACCGGCCCGCGGGCCTTTCTCCTCCTCGCCTCGGCCCCACGAACAAACACCTTCGTCCACTCGGATCCCCCCCCCACCCCCCGTGTCAGGAAGAGTGAGATAATCTGACAATAAGGCACTCGACAATGTATTTCCATATTGCTTTTTGACAGGAACTCCCACATCATTTGTCTTCTGCTCTTGTCAAACGGCTTCAGGGACTTTTTCCACTGGTACTAAAGATACACAAGATTTATATAAAATCAACCAAGGATTTTAAGGATTTGTCTCACTTTTCCAGTCTTTTTTTTTCCTTATCTCCACTTCCTCATCAAATTAAAAGAATACTATTACTGGACTGTTTAACAATTGAATTCTTGAAAGCAGAATACAAGTAAGTGACTTGTTAGGCAGATGTTTGTTTTTGTAGTGTATATCATTAATTACGTTTTTGACCACAGACACACAGAGCTGTACGCACTTAACTATTTGTTTGGGGCCCGAACCAAGATGTAAATATAGCTCTGACATGTAATCGCCCTGAAGGTTTACATGACACGTCACCCAGTAGCTCTGCGTGGGTGCTTTGACTTTTTCAATCTGGGTGAATGTATTGTATTGATTGCCATGGCAACCGTTAATATGAAAACAACTTCATCAACTGACTGTCACCTTGAGACACTGTTTGTCTAATGCTCCTGAAGACCAACACATCGAACACGTTACACCCTTTAAACATCGGCGTCTCAGCACGGGGACATCAGCTTTGAGCTCAAAGGGCCGCTGTGCGTATTAAAGGAAGTATTTTAGAAGTAAAGTAATCTCTGTGACCCCCCCCCCGCCCGCCCGCCCCCCCTCTGTGGGTCGCTCATGTGATCCATTGTTAATAGATAAGTTCCAGAATGTCACGCTCCGAAGACGCCAGCCCCCCCTCGTCCCTGCAAAACATTCCCCACCGTGACCTTCTTCCCGTGCGACTGTGCAGCAGGCCGCCGTGGCCCTCGGGCTGCTGTTGTTGTCGTCGTCGTTGTTGTTGTCATTGTTGCGCGCTCGCAGAAGCTGATGTGCACTGGGGTGGGGTGTGGGGGGGAATCGCATTACCTCTCTTTTTTTTTTTTGCAAACATGTGCCCGTCGGGAGGGCGGACGCCACGGATCCCAGACCGATGGAGAAGTTTAATGACCCGCGGAGACGCCGAGGGGACCCGAGGCCGTTCTCCTCGCCGCGTCCCCGCTGTCCAAAGAATGCAGATTCATTTTCACACAACTTCCTGTCCTGGTTTCTTCCACCAGTACAGAGATACAGTCACAGTGTGGTGAAACAAGGGAGTATATTTAGGGTCACAACAAGAAAACAACTTCAAGGCTCATGTCTTCATTTCAGTGTTTCTTTCAAACAGCAAGTGAAACAATACCCAGCAGGCGTCACAAGATAAGATCCTGACGCTCAGGAAGGTTTCCCTTCCCTTTATTTTCTCTGCCTTTTCCTCCGCAGGTCATTTCTCAGAAAAAAAAAAAGAAAAAAAAACACTGCGACTCGCCACCATCTGCCGCGCGCACACCTACGATCGCACACACAACCGTCACACACATGACATGCAAACGACTCCCGAGCGACGTCCCGCGGACTCACACATCAGAATGAATGGATTCTATAACTTCTTATTGTACGAATGTGCTATCGGGAACTAATCGCCCCCCGTTTCCATAAATACTGACTGGCTCAGGATAAGCCTGCAAATAACTCAATCATACGCTTCCTGTTGTTGAGCACGTAGCCGGTGACCTCGGGAGGAGGAGGAGGAGCACAGGATGTGCTCCAAGTGGAAGACACAGATTTCCTAGATAGCTTTAATTGGGAAACGCTTAACTTTGTCGGGAGGAGATGAGATGCATCTGCTTGCTTCTTGCAGAGAAGATGAAACGGGTCTGATTCCGCCGTCTTCCCGTGCAAACCGCACACTCCTACTATCAGTTTCATTCGATGCTTCTTGTTTTAGCTCCTATACACGATAGTGGCTCTTCTTTTTCTCCTACTTTCCCACCCCCGCTTCTCTGTACTCTAAACTCTGATTACAAATAAACGTCTCTTATAATAACCACAGTCTCCAACGTGAGCGGACCACGAGCTCTTTGCGTCCACATTCCGCTTCGCACCGATCAGCTCACTTGACTTTGGTCACAAGGTACTCAACGAATGGCCGAAATGAGAAGTGAGACAAGACGTGTCTGAAATGTGTGCCGGCAGTTGCATAACCCCACTTTCATCACAGCGCTCTCTGCCCCGAGGGGGGGGGGGGGGGCAGACCTAGTATCTCTGCATCTGTACTACTGGCTTTGGCCCTATTTGTTTATTTGTTAATTATCTTGGAATGGTTTGCCGAAGGTTCGCCCCAAATATCTTCCGTTTTCTCCTCCCTGGATGGACGGGCTCGGGACCCACTTTAGATAAGATGTTGTCAGCAGGAACCACATTTTGGGAGGATGTTTGTTGTTTGACAGGCCAGTACAAACAGTGGAATAATGTCATGGCATCATTAAAAAGTGTTTCATGTGCTCCGTCGTGTCCCGGAAGGCCCTCAAAGAACAAAAAAAAAAAGAGTTGTTCCTCGTCGCGCTGGATTGGACTTAAAATGAGCCCCATAACGTGTAAAAAGTCAGGAGATCGTTCCTTCAGCTCGCCGCACCTCGCTTAGTTATCACTGGTGAGTTACACATTACTCGGGCTGGTTAATGGCTGCAGTGTTTGGGGCTAGTCGCTCATGAGTGAATAGAGATCAAAGCGCCATTTGATTTATAAGTCTCCTCCAATTTTTAATGAAATCAGTGCAGCGTATTTTACACGCCACAGAAATAGCTTCAAGCTTGAAATGAGCAAAAAGGATTTTATATTATTAGTATATTTTGTTTTGCTTTGAAAACCAGCAATGGAAAGTTATTTTACGTTTGCTCAAATGTAATAATGAACAGCTTTGAGGTACCTACTTTGTAAAAGTATTCAAATATTTTTCTTCTTTGCATTTAACAAATATTCATATTGTGAGTCTAATTTACCTTCTGTTTAGGTTCAGATTGGTAATGCAAAGTACTATCAGCAAATGAATGACTGATAATGTGCAACTAGGGGTTAAGTAAAGACAAAAGATTAGATTAGATTAGATTAGATTCAACTTTAGGTCATTAAACCTCCTGAAACTATTACCAGCTGCAGCATCAAAGGGATTTACACATTCATGCATCATCCAATACATTTTATTCTACAATCGGCCCCTCTGGATAATCACTGCTTTGTTTTCATACTTTACTTGATTACATTTTGATGGTCGTACTTTTTTCTCTTTGACTTAAGTACATTATTTATACACTGTGGAAGAAAAAGTGTCCTCTACTCAAGTAGAAGTACTAATACAACCCTTTCAAAAATACTACATATACAAATCTTACTGAAAAAGTACGTAATTGTTATCAGCTAAATTCCCTCATATGAAAAGTACAGTGAAATGTTCCCTGTCAGTGTTTTACTGCTGTATCTGATTCCTTATTTAACATCACCACTTTTGAGGGTTACCGTGATTTTAATTTCTTTATAAAATGTGTGTTAGCTTAATATGAGATCTTTATATTATTTGGTGCTTTGTTGTCAACAGAGGACAGGAAGGAGTGTGAACTGGTAAATGTAGCATACTTAGTATATATACTAAAGTAATACAACCTGTAGACTGTCATATTAGTATAATGTTTACCTGTGAGAACAAGCACTGCAGCAGCTGTCTGTTCCTGAGCAGAATTCCACCACTGGCGTCATTGTTACTGCAGCGATCAGCAGCTCATTAGTATTCTGGTTGGAGCGCTCTGATTGGCTGCCGGTGTTCCTCTGACGTCAGACGCAGAAAGAAAAAAAAAAAACCAGCAAGCAGAAGACGGCGTTGAGCAGCGCGCGGCGGCTGTGCGACTCTCAGCTCTCTCTCCCCCCTCCACCCCCCCCAAGAAAAACACGTCTAAAGTGGTGTCAGCCGGGAGGAAACGGACCAGAGTCCCGGGGATCGGATACTTTCACCGCTGGGACCCCTGCGCCTCTTTCCGTGTGTGTACTTTAAAAGACTCCGGGAGCCGGTTCGCTTCGTGCCGCCGAGTCGCCGGGATTTCCTCCCAAGATGAACTTGGATCCGGCGGTCGGGAAAGTTCCTGTAAGTAAACCGCGCGTTCCGTGTCCTCGTCACCGGTTTAATAGCGGCTTTATTACGTCATTATCGATCTATTTCTACCGATAAGTGTAGAAGAGGCTCAATCAAAAGTACCGACCGGTCCTCTGTCACACACACACACACACACACACACACACACACACACACTGCCTCTTTTCTCTTTTTTTTTTTGGTGAAGCTGTGCAGTTCACATGGACCAGAAGGCCTGTGAACTCTGAGAAGATGAGACAAGCACGCTCATTGTCCCTCAAGAGCACACGCACACGCACACACACACACACACACACACACACACGCACACACACACACACACACTCACAAGAAGCAACATTGTGTTTTGTTCGCTGTCTCGACTCTTTAAGTGTTTATTCCCGTGGAGGAGGCGGCGCATCGGGCGCTCATTGGCTCCTGTCTTCCCGCTCTTGAGGTCCATGTGCTGGCGTCGTTCACTCCGTCTCCCCCCCCCCCCGCCCCCCCCACTCCAAGCCTCGACGCCTTCCAGCCGCCATCTGCGTTGAACATCATGTGGTCACAGTGTTCAGACGGCTCCCGGTCCGTGGGCCCCCCCCCCGGGCTCCGTTAACAAGCCCTCGAGTTGTGCCCCAAAAAGCCCAGAATTCACCTCGCCAGTTTAGCCAATTAAAGCCGAGAGTCGGAGGTTCGTTGGGCTCTCGGAGCCTCACAGAGACGTCTTTTCATTCCTCCCGCTGTTGTTTTTTCCATCTGTGCAGCACCAGGGCTGACACTATAAATACTGCGCTCACTGTGAGGCCTCGACGCGCAGCCGATGCCTCGGAGGCTCTCTGGATGGAACGCGTGCGAGCAAGTCACATGGCGCCCACGGCGAGGCCTCCCATCCAACCCTTTTTTTTTTTGTTTTTAAGGTCACAGCTTTTACGTGTTGGAGTGAGACAGGAAACAGAAGTTAATCCGAGTTCCTAACAGGCAAATTACAGCTCATGGTGGTCGATGAGGGGGGGGGGGCATTAGGCCTTTGGTAGCAGCGGGGCTACTGTGGCGCCGCTCTAATTGAGCTGTTGAGGTGAATGTAACATCTGTAACATCTGCCTCGTTGGTCCTCTGCTGTGTTTTGAAGTCGGGAGCCGTGTCCCGTTACTGGAATCGGATTTACGTCTCCGGGTGGCAAAGTCAATGTTTATCTCTTCTGTAAACCGCAGTGCATTCTGGAGGTCTTGTTGCTAAGGGACTGTGGGGAAAGTTCACCCCCCCCCCCCCCCCCCCCGCCACTCCCTTTCCCCCTTTTCTAATCCCCCCCACCGACACGCACACACCCCTTAAATTTGCCCCGGGAGTACGTGCCGGGCTGTCCAGTAAACTTCCTGTCTGGAATACACAGATATGCAGATACCAGGCGCTTCACTTCGCTCACCAGATTCCGATCTGCGACGGCTCGTCTGGGTTCACACAGGAAATAGCCCTCCGCGGGCGAGGGGCAGGACGGACATCTGGGACGAGCGGCGGCCAAGCTGTCACTGGAGGGAGGGAGGGAGGGGGCGGGGCTAAGCAGAGGTCAACAAAAAAGCGGCGGGTCTCGGGTCAAACTGTAGCCGTATTGCTGTTATGTTGTGGCGACCATGTGAGCGGTCACAGCGGTGGCTGAAGGGGGGGGGGGGACACCGACATGGACACCGACTGATGCAATGTGGTGCAACAGACACACAACCCCGCCCCCCCAACACCAAGCCCCCCCCCCCGGTGACTGTGAGCGCCTCCTTGTGTTTGAGAGGTCGAGGTGGATCCTTCTCCCGGGTTGTCAGGCACCTGGTGACTCGTGGTGGTGGTGGGGGGGGCGGGGCGCCACCACCTGGCCTGCATACCAACCCGCTCTGATGTGCTTCATTTATGACTCACTTAGCAACTTATTCCAAATGGAACACACGCGATCCTCTTGCTGCTCCCCCGCGTGTCCACAAGTCACCACGCGGATCAAATCACATGAGTCTACTGTCCTGCTGGAGGACATTACAGCGGGACTGCCTGAGTTATTCTTAGCCCCCCCCCCCCCCCCCCCCAAATGTTATCCATTCCTATTTACAAAGTGTGTACGCTATATTCCCCCTGATGCTACTTGAGCTGCAACAGAAAGGTGTCTGTAATGGTTTTGAGAATTGTTTTTTTATATAATTATTTCTTTATCATTGCATTTCCATATGGTGATTATCATTGGCAATTTTTTTAGTTACAGCCTGAGTTGGACTTTTTTATATTTATATAACTGAGAGAAAACCATGAAGCTGAAATAAGTCGCCCCTCACATGCATTTATCTCCCAAAAGCCAATGTGGGAAAATCAGTCAGAAACCCATTAATCAAAAAAGTGGATTCACTGAGAATGAAAAACATTTTCTGTTAAGCCCTACAGCAGCTTTAAAAGATCACATTGCAAAAGAGTGTTTATTTTTCCATTATCAGTCCCTCAATAGGTCCATTAAGTATCAGAAAGTAGTGCTAAATGCCCACGGCTGTTCTCCACCGCCCGGGTTAAAGTACTTTTTGGTTTGAGCCAACCAAAGGTCCAAAGCTCCAAAACCCCAAACGGTCGTTTGCTCTCAGAGAAGGCCGAGAAAATCCACACTTGATAGGATCCATCCTATGAACTTTAGCGGCGTTATTGCTCAGCGATTGAGGTTTCACAGATTGGGTTTGTCAACGTGACGCAGAGCGGCTTGAGGTCGCTACGGCCTCCGACTTCCTGCTGCTCTGGATGAATGGGCGGATTATGACAGAAGTTTAAAGACTTAAAGAACAAGCCCAACCTTTGTCCCGAGTTTAGAATGGACTTCTGTTTACAAAGACATAAATCCACCTATTGATGCTCACTTAGGTCCTCGCTGAGCTGCTGCAGCAGCCACATATTCTACATTTTTGCACCGATGTGTTTATGGAGACGTCTGTTAACTGTCAGACTCTATTTACGCCCCTTTTTAACACAAAGACGGGCTTTAATGGAGCTGATGCGATTGTCTGGAGCGAGGTGATTGATTCCTGCGCATACTTGAAGCTATTAGTCATTACTGTGACAGGGTGGGGGGGGGGGGGGGTACGTGCGTGCATCGTGACGGCGTTGTGCGAGCAGCGCCGACCTTTTGGAAACTACGCTGGAGACCCGCTCCAATGCTGCTGCACCTTTTTGCACCTGGAGAACCCCAGCAGCCCCCCCCCCCCCACCCACCCACCCTCGCGCTGACGTCACAACAACACGGCGGCTCTCATGTGGTCGGGCGCGTTACGTCTCTCGTCTCAACCGCTCGGGGGCCGCAGGTTGACTCGTCATCGCGGATTGTTTTTCTCTGATCCAAAAAGGCCCCGACACACACACACACACACACACACACACTAACTACACACACACACACGCACACACTGTTACGCTCGCGTCTAATCAGCGACGCTCGCCCCTCCTGGAGGAAGCTGGAGAGTTTGCAGGTTTTATAAATATCCAGCCCCGGCGGATGCGCTCGCCAGTCCGATGAGGGG
Organism: Gasterosteus aculeatus; assembly: GCF_964276395.1. Lineage (NCBI taxonomy): Eukaryota > Metazoa > Chordata > Actinopteri > Perciformes > Gasterosteidae > Gasterosteus > Gasterosteus aculeatus. The sequence goes on along the minus strand of NC_135702.1, from coordinate 2,763,653 downwards.
CCGGCGGGGGCTGGGGGGGCCGGGTGGGCTAGGGGGGGCGAGCTGAGGCTGCTGTGGATCTGAACCCTGCATGAAGCCTCGGTATTGTCTCCAGCTTCCTGTGCTCCCTGAGAGGAGGGGGCCGCCGCTTTTCACACGCTCCCACACATAAACCCTGTAGAGAGTGTGTGTGTGTGTGTGTGTGTGTGTGTGTGTGTGTGTGTGTGTGTGTGTGTGTGTGTGTGTGTGTGTGTGTGTGTGTGAGAGCAGCTTTTGTGGTTGCGCGACGCGTTTTTCACACATTTCGTTTTTCTTTCGTTATGCTTTATTGTGACGAATGTACGTTCGCCGCAGCGAGTTTCGTGGCCTGTCCGCGTCCTATTCCTCCGAGGCAGGATGTCGCCGTGATTCATCACTCGAGGAAAGACGTCAGGTCTTATCGGTGGGGCGCACGGCTTTCACTGTCCTGTCAAGGTCGGCCCGGACGGATTGGAGTTGAACGCAAGGACAAGAGCAGCGTGTGTTGGTTAAATTAAGTTAAAAATGTTGGTTAAATTAGATTTGAGTTGAATGAAAAAACGACGACAAACTAGTAGTGTACATTAGTTTTCACTGATGCACTAATCATGTTATGGAAGACGTACGTTACAGGTCAGCGTTTCTCTTGAGTTTGGTACTTTTGGAACAAATCTCAAACCCTCTGTTACTCCTTTTTTGGTAAAAACGCCGTTGTGATCCTACGTGACAATCCTACAAATAGTACAAATGGGAAAATTGGGCGACCTCTTTTTTTTTTTATTGTAAAAGGTACTAACTTGCACACAAAAGTAGTAGGAGGGGCCATCAAAACTATATATGTGGAAAACACCTTCAAAACTATATATGTGGAAAACACCTTCACCTCTACAGCCACATGAAGGCACCTTCTGACGCTAATGTCTCTGTGGCGCAATTGGTTAGCGCGTTCGGCTGTTAACCGAAAGGTTGGTGGTTCAAGCCCACCCAGGGACGCTTTTTGATTGTGTACGTGAAATATCCTCTGGTGGGCCGATTCACTTTGACTTATTAACCCGTTGAACTAATACTTTCTGCCTCCTCTTTTTAATCGCCGAAGAGGCCGTATGATCCCTGTGGATCCGCCGCAGGTTGAGCCTCTGATCAGCTGTGGCGCCGACGGCTGTGAGGCGCGGTGGACGTTTCTTCTTTCCTGTGGTTGCGGGAGGCCGCGGCGTTTCAGAGGAAGAAGGAATGAGTTCCATACATGGGTCATCTAACTAACCGCTCTGAAAAAAAAGACACTTATAAACAAAGCCGGAGCGGCTGATAATCGCTGTCCACTTGGTCGTTGACCCCCCCACCCCACCGAGCCGACGACCATCTATTATGCGATGAACTCATTAATCTTCTGTCAGAGCAACAAATCAGCGTGCAGTTTGGTTTACGCCGAACAACCGGATTACACGGAGGGAATGAACTACAAAGCCACAACGAGTTTTCTATGAGCCGCACGAGGCTTTAATACACTTGTGTGCGCATTAAACTGTATTGTAATACTATTACTATACTGATAATAAATCCTCTGTCACGCTGCACAATACCGTAACTATAAAAAAAAATTGGTTAAAGGAATAAATAGTCGAAATAAGAGAAGCGTGATGCGTCTGTAATGAGGTACATCACGTTGCCCCTGGCGACGATGCGAAACGAACAACCTCCCTGCGCTGGCGTTGTCTTGCGTTGTTTGTGCACCCAAGAGTTCATTGCTTGTTTTTTTTTTTTTTTGCCCCCCCCCCCCCCGGTTTCTTCATTACTGGCTGTAAGTCCCGCAGGGGGAGACTGAGTTATCGGCCCCCTCTGAGAGGCCCATTGATAACACAAGTCAGCTGAAAGGATGTCCTGTCATTCAGTCACAGGCGCGCGCTCTCAGTGCGCCGGGCATGTGTGGCGGTTTGTGCTGGGAGGAAGCGACTGTTTAGATAAACACAGGGACCCGTCATTATTTTATTGTAACTTTTTTTTTTTTATTAGTTTAACTCTCATCCACACAAGCGGAGCGCTGACCCATCGCGCTGGCAGACCGGAAGCTGGACAATAGGACGCTGTTTGAGCCCGCAAGTGGGCTGAAGCCCGTTATTATTATTATTTTTTTTAGGTATTGGGGGGTTGAAGAGCTTTCCACACTGAGGTCACGCTCACTCCTCCTCCTCCTCCTCCTCCTCCTCCTCCTCCTCCTCCTCGGTTGCGGCGGTCAAACCGAGCCACTTTGTGGCGGCCCAGAGTGTTTATGTGCACATGTTCCCTGCTGTGGTTCAGCAGCCAGGAGACCGCGGCGAGGTTATCGGTATCACTATTTCAAAGTAAAAGCTGGACAGAGATGGTCCGACAATCCGTCGAGCGAAGGATCCGTTGATGACGCGGCCGGCGCCGGTTACCTGTCCCGGGGGGGGCGGCTGCACCGCTGGGGAGTGAACAAAGACTGGAAGTGATGTCACCGCTGCGTCGCCGGGACGCTTCGGACTCTCGGACTCGTCCCGCGGCTCCATGAGTCAACTTCTGGGCGTTCGGCGCCTCGTCACATTGGACCCGAGGAGGGTTTGGGTGACCTTGGGTGTCACTCGCTGTATCCAGGTCTACAGACTCGCACCATGCAAGCCGTTAGCCCCCCCACTCCCTTCCCTTTTTATCTCCCTCCCCTTTCCTTCACTCCGCTGTCTCCCCCCTGCCAGAGAATGTTTGGAGGGATCTAAATGGTGTGATTGTGACGCCGTCCACGTCTGCCTCTCGCCGCCTTTGGAAAGTGTGACGTGAGCAGAGAGAGCGAGAGGGGAAAGTTCTCCTGAACAACAAGGCATGGCGTCCCTCCAGAGAGCCGCGTCATTCCCCGCCGCCGCTCATTAGCCTTTTATGCCCCTTCTTCTCCACCTCCATCAGCCTTTTATGCCGCTTCTCCACCTCCATCAGCCTTTTATACCCCTTCTTCTCCACCTCCATCAGCCTTTTATGCCCCTTCTTCTCCACCTCCATCAGCCTTTTATGCCCCTTCTTCTCCACCTCCATCAGCCTTTTATGCCCCTTCTTCTCCACCTCCATCAGCCTTTTGTACCCCTTCTTCTCCACCTCCATCAGCCTTTTATGCCCCTTCTTCTCCACCTCCATCAGCCTTTTATGCCCCTTCTTCTCCACCTCCATCAGCCTTTTATGCCCCTTCTTCTCCACCTCCATCAGCCTTTTATGCCCCTTCTCCTCCACCTCCATCAGCCTTTTATACTCCTTCTCTTCCACCTCCATCAGCCTTTTTATACTCCTTCTCTTCCACCTCCATCAGCCTTTTTATACTCCTTCTCTTCCACCTCCATCAGCCTTTTTATACTCCTTCTCTTCCACCTCCATCAGCCTTTTTATACTCCTTCTCTTCCACCTCCATCAGCCTTTTTATACTCCTTCTCTTCCACCTCCATCAGCCTTTTTATACTCCTTCTCTTCCACCTCCATCAGCCTTTTTATACTCCTTCTCCTCCACCTCCATCAGCCTTTTGTACCCCTTCTTCGCCACCTCCATCAGCCTTTTGTACCCCTTCTCCTCCATCCACCTCCATCAGCCTTTTATACCCCTCTTTCTCCCACACGCTCTTTTTAGAAAACCAATTCCCTGCAGACTGTCCATCTTCAGCTCGCTCTCTACAATCTCCTCCACCCGTAACCTGTTCCTTTCTCTCCTGGTCTGGCCGAGGTTGCGGTGGGGGCCCGGTTGCACGGGAGAGACAAAAACCTCCAAATCCAGGCCTCTCGATTACCCAGGAGGTGTCGCGTTGCGTTGGCGTGGGTGGGGGTGGGGGGGGGCGCTGCACGGCGGTGTCACGTGTCGCGGCATTCAAAGAGCTCTGGGTTTAAGAATGTGGGTCATTTGAAGCAGAGGCACTAAAGTGTGTTGTTTGCCAGTGAATGGGGGCTTCTCACGTTGACATGGTGAAAAGCGTGTGAATAAACACCAGCGCCCCGGGGGGGGGGGGGCTGTATTCTTCTCAGAACCCCACCTGCACAGGCCCTGTTATTACCCAGCACCTGAATGCATCTCTGGAATCACATTTGATACGGGCGGAGATACCTTATCGGCGCCTCCTGTGTTCCACCCACAGTGGAGCCTCTTCCTTCCAGGCCCCGCCCACCCGACGACCCGAGCGTGGCGTAATTAGCGTGTAGCTTGTAGCTAGCTAGTTCCGACCGGCTCCCGTAACTGCCTCCCCGCGGCAGACGTTGAGATCAGATGGTTCAGGTTCCCTCTGAAGACGGACTGTCCTTCACGTAATGAGTCCTAAACTAACGCAAAGCTTTTGTGTTTTCTCCCCCCACCCCCACCTCCCCCCTTTCTCCCCATGACCCCGACAACGCAGGTGTTTGTGGCCGCGCTCCTCCTCGTGCTGGTGTGTCGCGCGGCCGAGCCGCCGGCGTCGCAGTTGTCCGGCGGTGACTTCCAGAACCTCACCGGGCGGCAGCACCGAGCGTGTGTGGAGAACGAGCAGTACCTGCACCAGGGGTTCTGCTGCCACAACTGCCCGGCTGGTAAGGGGAGGTGCGCGAGGGACATGCGGCTATTTAAGTCCCACCGGCCGTGTCCACTTATTCTGTGAAGAATGTCGTAACCTTCTTCTATTCGTTCATGTTGAGCCAAGATGCAATTGCTGCTTGTGTTTCTTTTTATTTAATTGGCTAGTTTTGCTTCACGTCCACTTGATTGACCTGCTTGTTTTAATCCCAAAACACATGTCCCAGCATCAAATGGTGCGTAACCGATACTTTAAAGCTCACTTTTCCCGTGTTGTTTATGTCAACACGAGCTTGCGTGTAACCAGACCGACTTTGCAGACTCTTTTAGCCTCCAGGCGTCCTCTCCCACGTTCGAGAAAGCTTTGACCTATGACCTGTGTCTCATTCCCCTGAGCGGTTGCTTGCAGGAACCTTCGTGCATAAGGGATGCGAAAGAGACCAGGAGTCCGGCTCCTGCGTCGCCTGCGAGGACGGACGGGCCTACACGGAGCACTCCAACGGCATGAGCCGCTGCTTGCCCTGCACGCACTGCCGCTCAGGTAATTTAGCTTATCGTTGAAATGACACTTGGTTGGATGCTTTCAAGCGTAACATTTGTACCACCAGTTCACATTGTAACGAGACCTGCATGTGTGCGTTTAGAAATCCTTCACAAACACTGAGAATGTGTCCGTTTTTCGGGCGGACCGGGTGTTTTAGCAAAAGAGAAAATAAAAGAAATGACCCTAAACTGCCTTCCCCGTTATTTGCAAACTGGTCATCTAAAATCCGCCGTGTGGAATGTACACGGTTTGGGAAATTGAACACCTTTTTGTCTGCCCCCCCCCCACCCCCCCCCGCGCCTTTCAGATGAGATCCACACTGTGATGTGCGGGGCGTGTCCTCGTGGTTTTGTCCCGTGGGCTGAATGTGAGCGCGTTGCCCGTCTCTGGGGAGCCGCTTGTGTGTCTTTGCTACCTGCTGGCTGAACTGGGTGTGGTCGTCTCATTGTGTCCCGCACTGGGGCGTCTTTGTGTCCACTGAAAGGGCCGCCGCTGCAGAAAAGAGACTTCTGTTACACGGGACGGCTTTTGTGCCCTTTCATGGCGCTTTGACGGGCTTTGTGCGCCTCTTTGCTCCGGTTCTTCAGCAGTTGCAACCATGTAATAATTAGGAAAGCCGCTGCAAAGCACATGTGGATTAAGCTTTAAAGAGTTCCTCCTGTTTAGGAATTTTCTCTTAATGTCAAATGTGAGTTCTTGAAGTCTTGCATGTTGTCTCCATGTCCCGTGTGTGTTACCATGGGAACAAGCTCGCGTGGCCATGTTGATATCTCAGGGAAACCGTGGCGGCAGTGAAAATGGATTCCTACTTTGACCTCGTGGCCCGTCCTAAAAAAAACGAACCCATTCTATTGTCGCCCTGAAACGTGCTGCTTCTTCAGCTCCGCTCGAAGGAAACGCGTAAACGTCGGCGCCGCGAGCGGGAGCCGAACGCGCAACGGCAAGACCCCGTTTCCTGATAAAAGGCGAAGGAATCAAAAGACAAACAAACGTGACGGAGCGAGCGGTCAGAGAGCAGCTTTTGAACAATCAAAAGGATTCTTGTGGAAAACTTCCCAAATGTTCCAACCGTCCAAGATGTTTTATCATTATCAGGTTCCAGGTTTTTGAACATCTCAAAGAGATGAAAGTGTTCTAATCCGAGTGTCTTTGGAAGAGAACAAAAAGGCTTCGCGTTGGAAAGTTGCCATCACGTGTTGATTTGTTGTGTAACATTTGATTTGTGACAACAGAGCCCATTGTCGCCGTAGCTCGCCAGAGGAACCAGTTAAGTAGGTTTGTGTAGCGAGAGCAGAAACAATCGGAATCATGTGCGTCTTTCATGTGCGGACGCGGCAAACGAAAACAATTTCTAAACCAACGAGAAAATTGATTTAATATTCAAAACAGAATTAAAAAGAACACCAGGGTTCTGAATGTGGAGCCTCCAACTTCGTATTAAGTCACCGCGGCCGTCCAGCTGCTCTCAGATCCTCCGGCTCTTTCAGCGACTCATGACCGCAAAATAGCTCCGAGCTGACTCACCGGAGGCTCCTGCGCTCCGAGGACCCGACGGGGGCCGCACGGGTTCAGACGCCACGTGAGCCACGACACGCCCAGCGAGCGGCGTTTTCGTTCATCCAGCGGGGATGCACGTCCGCGTGTTTCTGCCCATGCGATCCGATTCCACATATAGCCGGGCATAGCGTAGCTTAAGCCACAGCTGTGTCAGCTCCCCCCTCCCACCCCCCCCCCCCCGGTCTACCCGGCAACATCTCGGTGGCCGCGATCGTCACCGTGAGGTCGGCCGGAGAAAGAACGCCGGCTCTGGGATCTGATACTCGCCGTCGCTTGTACGGACACCTGGCAGACGGCTAAACGTGAATCGTCTGAATGCATCGCTCACATTTTGCGACCGACCCGAGCTAATAGTGTAGTTTTCCCCGCATCGGCGAGCCTGCAGATGAGATCCGTGTGAAAGGTCACCCCGTGGCGATGGACCGCTGGCTTGTTTTTGATCTGATATAAAGAGCTGCAGTTCCGCTCTTTTCATCTGAATTTAATAAATGTACCGTTCCAGATCTTCCATCCTCATTATTCTGCTAAAATGAGGCAAATTCTATCAAAGAGGGGAGACGTAACGCTATTATCTATCTCTTATCTCTCTTTCTTTTTAATTGACCACATAATTGCTAAAGGAATAATTGCTGAACTTTATGACATCTAGCATCATTCACTGTTTGATGTCTGCCTGTCTGTATTTGACCTGGCAACATGCAGTCAGACTGTTTTATCATCTCCTTTGTCCCTCGTGATTGACACGTCACAAACAAACTCACCGTCTCTCCTCTCACATCTTGGCTCTCCGCAGATGAGATCCGGACCGCTTCCTGCACCACGACCACGGACACCAGCTGCCAGTGCCGACAGGGCACCTTCTGCGTGCCGGACCAGGCCTGCGAAGTCTGCAAGCGCTGTGCCAAGTGAGGCCCCGGCGACTCCCTCCCCAAAATAGCCTCCAGTTCGTGGAGTATCGGCAGCGTCCATTTTTTTAATGTAATTTCAGGATAACGGGATAATTCTTGAGCATCCACCGCGTTGTTGGCTAATCCGATTCGTCCTCGCTTGATTCTAATTCAGTCCCAGTAGACAGTAAACGTATGAGAGGAGTCATGAATAGTGGCGCCAAGGCGTTTTAGTGCCGGCGCGACTTTTCAAGGAGCGAATGTCGTGCACAGCATCCGCTCGTGCACGACGTGGCAGAACGCTCCTCTCCTCTAAAGCGCTCAGCAGGAAGAGCAGCGCAACCGGCAAACTCTTCCCCCCCCCTTATTGTATGTTTTATTAACACTGCAGGTGTAAGTCGGGGGAGGAGGAGGTGAAGAAGTGCACCCCGATTTCCAACACCGAGTGTCGCAAGCGCGACCTGTCCCCCACGGAGGCCCCGCCGGTCCCCCCCACCCCGACCGCCGCCGCCGCCGCTCCGGCAGACATCGGTAACCGACGCGAAAGCCTCCTGCTCAACATCCCAGCTTCTGTTCGTGCGTGAATCTTCCTCTGTACTGATTTTTCTCCGTCTCCAGTTGCTCCCGTATGGATCTCCCTCATCGTCATCGCCATCGCCATCGCCGCCGCGCTGGCTGTTTGGTGGCTCTTGGTCAAGCGGCGTTCATGCGAGATACCCTGTGAGTTGACGCGGCGCTCTCTGGCATGGTTTTCTTACTGCGTATGTGTTCTTACTGCTGTTTGTCTGTTGAACAGGCTCGAGGAGCCACTGTGACTCCAGTGAAATTGTGAAGATTCCAATCGTAAGTTGCTTTTGGGTTTAGCTTTTGTAGCAGGAGTCTGTGATACGATATGTCAACGTTCTCCACCCTCCTCTTCCTGCTCAGGACGAGAGCGGCTCCACGGCCGAGGAGCGGCAGAACCATCAGAACGCCGGCCTGGAGGGCGAGGAGTGCCGCCCGGAGTCCCGCCCCCTGCTGCAGGAGACCGGGATGACCAAGGCCTCCCCTCCCCTGGAAGACGAGGACCGCGGGCTCGGAGACAGCTTGCCCAACACCACCAGCTCCTCTCAGACGAGCCTGTCGGCCCTGCCCACCGCCGCCGCCGCCTCCTCCGATGAGCCCGCGCACCCCCCCCAGCAGAGCCCCGCCGCCGCCGCCCGCCTGCCCCCGCCGGACACGGTGCGGGAACCGATCTGACACGTTCAAACCGTCTGTGTTTCACCCTCCATGCCTTACGTGTGTTGTTTGATTTTTGTAGGACGATCCTCTGCAGCATCGATTGGTGCCTGTACAAGGTGAGATTTCATGTTCAGGGGGAGGTGGGGGCGTTGGGTGAGGGGGGCGGGTTCTCACGGCACTTGATTTGAGCGGCGCGAGCTGTGCAGGGAGGTAATAAGATGTAATAAAGTGCATCTCCTGAGGATCTCGCATTATCTGCATTATCTGCGTGATGGATTAACGGCCTCGTGGCAGTCGGGCCCTCGCTGAGCCTTTCGGGGGTTGGAACACGCTGCCCTTTTTTGGTGCTGTTTTTCTGTTCTCTCATGCCGAATCAAAGAGGACACGTCTTAAAGAGATTTATTTGATCGTGGGCTGAAAGATCCAAGTGAGCGATATTCCGAGCTTAACGTTCCGTTTCCAATCGCCCGATCTGTTCTCATCTCTTTGACCTTCCCAAAGGGTCCGAGAAATCCCTGAAGAAGAGCTTCGATCTGTTCGACGAGTACCTGGACGTGCGGATCCACAACAAGTTCTTCAGGCTGATCGGCGTCAGCGACAACCACATCCGGATCGCCGAGAGCGGCCCCCCCGGCGACAAGGTGTACGAGCTGCTGAAGAACTGGATGCAGCGGCGGGGGCTGAAGGCGGACATCAACGACCTGCTGGAGGCCCTGCTCACCATGGACCAGCGGCGCTCCGCCGAGAGCATCGCCTCGGAGGCCCTGCGGAGAGGCTACTACAAACACGCCAACGCGCCCTGAAGGCCCAATAGCCCCCCAAGTAGAAACTTATTTAAGAGGACGCGGTCGGTGGACGTGCGACGGACAGGCTGACCTCTCTGACCTCTCCGTGGCTGAGCGGCCGTGTACTCAAAGGGCCAGTAGTTTTAAAAAGGAGGCGGTATGGGGGGGGAGGGGGTTGAGCCGTATTTACCAGAGCGCAGACGATGTCGACCACTACGGCCAAAGCCCAGGGCGTAGTATCGAAAAATGAAGAAAGGGTTGCGTGGTCCGATTCGACGACGTCGCCGCCGGAGACGACGATGAAATTGTGTTGTTTTTTTAAATATATATACATACATATATAAGATAGAGTGAAGGTGTCCGCTTCCACGGGCGGACGTGGCTGCGTGGCTTTGACTCGGATGGAGCGACACGCATCCAAATACTGAAAGCGTCTCTGAGCGTGTGTGTGTGTGTGTGTGTGTCACGCATCCGGCCCTCGCATCTCACACACACAAGGCGCTACCTGGAGACGAGGATATACACTGGTTTGTAGGAGGGGCGCCAGCTGTGTCGCTAATACTCTGCCTCTTTGCACTGACCTCTGGCACATGTGGGATTTCAAACCAAAATCCTGCTATTTTTGTTGGTTTGTCGAGGCGGTCAAATCGCAGCTTTACTAATCCAAGTTTCGCCTCTTCGGGGCCGTCCGGTCATTGAAATGTGCTTAGCGACGTCGACGCGCTGAGCGATGGGGGCGGCCTTTTTTCTGCAGCACCCGAGTTTCACCGGCTGTTCCTGTCGGAGCGGCTTTTATTTGTCCAAACGTTTCCACGACGTTTCCATGTAACTTGGAGAACTTCAAAGGTCATTTTCTATTTATTGACATATTTATTGTAATGAATAATAACTTTTTATTATTTATACCGTTTTCGACCCTAATAAAACGTTTTTTTAGCTTCGGGGCGAAATGACCGACCTCAAACTTCTCAGAGGTGCCGTCCGAGTGGTTTTTGGTCCCCCCCCCCGTGCACGTGTCAATGTTACCAACGGGCCGTTTCCTGGCGGGAGAGACCACGTGTGTTTGCAGGGGGGGGGAAGCTGCTCCTCGATGCTAAACGCAGAGCGTGTCCTTTCAAATTAAGAATCGAGGTGACGCCCAATCCCAGAAGAAAAAGCTAGAGCCGACTGGATGAACCAGTGGCCCTCGTGCACGCGAGCAGCATCCTTTCCGTCTGCGGTCAAACTCAGACCGGATGAAGGAAATCATTGAAGGGTTTTTTTCTTTTTTCTAGCTTTCAAAGGAAGCTCAAATGTGTCTCCCTCATTCTGTCGCACGTGCGTAGGAAGATCCAGAGATCCTTTTGTGCAGCTGTATCACAAACCAGCATGAATATAGTCCGTGAGGTGTGAAGCTACTCAGAGCACCAACCGCTGCAGTTGACTGTCGACACGTTTTAATCTCGATTTTGCCCATTTTTCTGCAGCATGTATAAAGGAAAGAGTTACAGAGTTCTATATTATTGCTGAAGTGATGCTACAGTGCTGGCACTGCCATCTATTGACAGACAATGAAAAGTGCAGCCGGCATCCGTCTCTAGGGACCTTTAACTTCTCTCACCTAATATTCTCCCTTGTTCTTTTAAGATTCCTCCAGGCCTTTGAAGTAGCATCATGCATGGTTTGTTCACTCTGTGGCACTTCACCTGTTTGTCATTTTCTAAAATCATTTCTGTGTTTTTACTTATTTTCTAGTCCTGAGCTGTTCAGAAAAATAGAAACGTTATTTCCAGCGTCGCAGTCAAGACATTTCCTTCTTAGTTACTGTTTCCTCCTCATGGATTTCAGATATAAATTATGTAAATGCATCAAAGCTGTTATTATGTGAATTTATTTGAAATAAATGTTTTGTACAGATGAGCGTCTTTGAATTGTTTGAAAATAACAGATGTGTTTGTGTTTGGTTTCATTTAAACACAAGTCGTATTTTCATTCTCTGGGTTTTGTGGCTCAAACACAAATATGGAAACAATCGCTGTGCCATGAAAACTTTTATTATCAAATATACATGCATGGAGGAAGAGGATCACACATTTAATATTTCTCTGATTTCAAGTGGGTATTACCAGAATTCTCTCCAATCAGAGAATTGTGTGAATAGCAACATAAATATTATATAAACTTGTGCAATAATGTGGACCAATAATCAGTAACTGATTATGAATAGTGTGTGTGGTACCTGTACAAGGTTCATGCTTTATGAATGTCTCATCCAAATGTCTGCCGGGGGAAACCTTTTAGTAAACCTGCCAAGTCCTTCTTAAAGCGGAAAATAGAAAATGACAATCTCATCCAGCTGCCCGGCAGCAAGACTGCGTCTTCCTCACTGTCAGAATATTGCCTTTCGTCGGCTGGATCCGCAGGTTAGCGCTTCTGTGTGATGCATTAGTGTTGATTCGGTTCCTGCAGCGCCCTTGTGGATCACTTGAGGTGACCGGCCTTATTCCCGGGAGTAAGACGTCGGATGTATCGGAGGAAATTTTCTTTAGTGTCTCCCTCGTCTCTCACTCCCAGAACACTATTCTCGGAGTCGCCGCGGCTGCCTTTCCGCCTCCTTTCCTTCTCCTGACGGGGATACAAATTATTCCTCACCCTTCTCAGCACTCCATCGAAATAATAGAAATGCTCGTCCTCGTCCTCATCGAGGAGACGGTCTCTGGCGGTCTCTACGGGTCCATCGGCCTGGGAGCGGTGGACCAGACCTCCGCAGCACGGCGCGTTGTCCTCCCCAGTCTGTGGGGGTGCAAAGGGACTCAGACTCACTCCCTTTACGAAGTATTATATTTATTCTAGTGGCTTAGTTTTTGCAATGCAAACATTTTTGCTCTCTGGGATCATCAGTCGTCCCTTGTTGGATTAGTTTTCTCCTCCTGGCATCATTTGAACTCCTTTAAGATTAAATTAAACCCACATTTTGTTCTGTTTTATAACTTTTTTTAAATTGAAAGTTTGTAAACAATTATTCACTCATTGATACTTGTATTGACAGCAGCCAATTAGCTTAGCTTAGCATCGCTTGGCTTAGCAAACTGGAAACATGGAAAGTCCAGGTATCTGAGAGCTCACTCATTAACACGTCTTGTTCCACGTGTTAAAAAAAGGTTCTTAACTTGTTTTTTCACAGATTAAACCACAATAAGTAAACTGGTAACTGCGCGCTGGCCATTTGTTGGCTGTTTCCACTGTCTTTGTGCTAAGCTAAGCTAATCGACCGCCGGCACTTGCCTCACACTTAAGCAACAAAGTGTCTGGTGGGTTTTCCCAAAAAGGACAAACAATTCCTATTTAATTTCCTCGAGATTCTCACAGAAAGCGGGTCGACTTACTTTGTGGATCGTGTCAAACGCAACCGAGTTCTCCTCTGGATCGTCATGCAACGCCTTCCTGTTAGACGCAGGTCTTCCTTCGGTCTCTCCACCAGGGTTGGTCGTCTCCGCCGGGGCGTCCTCTCTCATCCGGAGGCCCGAGAAGGGGCTCGGCGTCGGGGCCCCTTTGTCGGCCGCGATGCATTTGGCGGCTCCGGGCTCGGCGCCGGCGCGGGCCTCTGCCGTCCTCGGGGTCTCGGCGCTCGCCGGCCCGCCTGCGTCTCTACTCGACGCCGTCGTCGTCTCGGCTGCTTTGAGCGTGGGGGGTGACGGCCTGACGGACCCCTCTGGGGGCGCTTGTTTAGTAGGATTTATGCCCATATGTCCACCAGGTGACACCGTGGTTACTTTGGCTCTTCTCTCCGCCGCTTTCAGGACTATTCTCTCTGTTCCGCCCGGCACATGCACTCCTAACGAAAACAGGATTCCTTTCAAGCTCCCTGGTTCCATAATAAATCTGGTCTTTATAACTTCAGCCGTGGGTGGGTGGCGATAAAGCAACTTCACCGTTGTTTTTACAGTCCCTGCGCTCGGACACGACCATGGTTCTGTTCGTGTCTCCCACCCGGCGTCTGGGAGGAAAGACGTGATGAAGACTTCTCCTTCCGCCTCAGCGGACACTTGTTTGCCGTCGCCGTCGTTATTACCCGCCTCGTGTACAACGCCTGCTAATCTCCTCTGGTTCCCGTTTCCATCGATATGTGTTCGTTCTCTCTCTCGCCGTCGTGCTCTTTGTGGGATTGCGTCGCCATTGACATCCGCTTTATCGCCCCCCCGAGAGGCCGCTTTCTGAGACTGCGGCCTACGGAAGGATCCCGCGTCCCCTCTGGAGACCACCAAGAGCTGCTCCTCTGCGTTTACACCAGACGCAGCTTTTGAAAGGTCTGGTTTCTGAGCTCCTTTTGGCACCAAGTTGAAGTTGAAGTGTTCATGTTTCTGTAAAGTTCTCTGCGAGTGGAACTGGGACACATGAGGGGTTTTCCTCGCAGGGCTGCCAGAGGTCAGAGTAGCAGCTTGGTGACGACGGACCGCGGCTTGTCTGTCGTACTTTGTGTGAACTTTAATCTCCATCGGCCTCCGCGCGCCTTCTCTTCGTCTCCTTCGTGGTTGTGCGATCCTCTCCTTGGGCATTTCCTCGATGTTCATTGCTGGTCTCATTTTACTGGAAATAATCACACTAGCAGCGCACAATCTCTTTTTCAGCAGACTGTTGCCCGAGGCCCAGCTCTTGGTTTGATTTAACACCGGACGCAGTGTCCGTGGATCGGGCCGACCTGTTATTACGTCCGTGTCTGACCTCAGAAATACTGCAACTCCTTTTCCACGAAGGAGAGAAACAACCTGGAGGGAAAGGAGAAGACAGAGTCATTCCCTGAACTAGTTCACGGCGAGCTTTTTATCTGGCGCCATTGTCAGGTGATGTATTAAGCTCCTCCCCCCCGCGCTGGTTGATGACCAGGTATCCGCAGAGCTAACGGCATCAGCCTCTGCTGCACTTTATGTTTCAAGCTAATTGGCAAATTCTGATCCGCTGCACTGAACTATCAGGGCGATAGCATCGTTGCTGTAGCGTAGCAGCGAGCTGACGTTAGCATTTAGCCCAAAGAGCTGCTAACGTCGCTACATCCTTCAACTTGTAATGGTCCTTTTTAAGTGCTTTGGCGCGTCATTCTCCGAGTGCAGCTTCCCACTTTACAGGCCGTGTGGTTCCCTTTGGCGCGTTAGCACGCGCCGTCGGCCACGCGGCACTCATTGATGTCGGGTTTAATGGCGGGGAAATCTCAGAGGGAGTTATTCGCATTTCTGCAACTGTTGCTCTTTCAGTTTAATCCCTTATGTGTGTTAAACCATGCGCTTTAAAATGAGTTTTCCCTTCGTAGTATTTCTCTTCTGAACGTCTCCGAGGTCTTTTCTGCCCTAAAGCTCGAGAGAGGGAGAGTCTCACAGCAGAAAAACACACCGCGTGTCAGATGTTCTCATGATGGACAGCGTTTGTATTTAAGCCAGGCTGCTTGCGTTTATGCAACGATCGGCTTCTTGCGTTTAGCTCATGTAAATTTGTCATTCTGATCACGCACACAGCTGCAGGACGAAGGAAAAAGTAACAAATAAATAGTGTGCTCACGGAAAGTGAGGACTGCAGTGGCAATGGTTGTAATCACAATAGTACATGAGCAGGGTATATATGCAATAGGGAGAAAGCCATTTCGTTAATAAATCAGCATTATGGAAGCTCCTTTTGCTTTTTTGTAACTCTGCCAACACTGAAATAAGCATACCCGAGCTGTTCTATGATTCCTCTGGATTATTCCTGTAAATTCCTGATGGGACAAAGTGCATCTGCTGCCATCATGGAGCGTGTGCGTCCAGTAGAAGGGGGAGGTCCTCAGCCTGCGCCGCACAGCAACACACACACACACGTTTCTCCAGACGCATTGGTGTTTGCTTTGGCTCTCCCGTATCTCCAGCAGAGGGGTCATCAGAAGCAGTCTCCTGCCCGAAGCCCGGCGGTCGTGATCCGAGGCCCGGCCCCCTTCTCCGGGGGGACTCAAGTCAGAGACGAGCAGGAACACGAGCAGCAGCCACGTCCTCATCGTGCTGAGACTGAGTTCTGTTATCTGCACTGCAGCTTTCTCATTTCACTTTGAATATGCAAACCGTACAGCAAGCGGGGCCTTTGCTCTCTGGAGGTGCAGACAAAGAGGCAACTTTCTGTCTCAAGGAAAGAATAGTTTGTAACCCGTCCACCTCAGATTTGATTGTTTTTGTGTAACGTCTAGTGGGACAGTTGTAATACATCATATTTCAAATAAAAAAATGCATTTATTGGTATGAAACTGAGTGAGAAAATACTTTAAAACAATTTCCATTTTTATAACGATTAAGGAATGTATTTATTTGTACTACTAATGTCTATTCACTGACAGAAATGTGATTGGCCAGTAACAGGGACGCGGGGCGTGAGAGGCGGCTCTATTGGGGCAGGTGCATCTCCACAGTACGTTGCCCAACCCTGGCTGGGTCCTGAGTTTTTGCATTTTATCAGATATTATCTATAAGACACCTACTGCTGAGCTCCGGAGGACAGACGCCGTGCGTTATTGTCTCCGTGCCTTCGGTGAAGCAGCAGGTAAGAATTCATTCTTTTTTAATCAAACTAAACCGTAAGAAGAGTCCTTTGCGTCAGTGCCCTCCATGTCTCCACGGGGCTCACACAAAACCAAAAGAACAATTTCATTTATTATCAATGGAAACGCAACATTGTAGCCGATGTCTCTTTATTTCCGTTAATGTAGAGGGTCAATCCATCAAATGCTTGAGTGGACGGTGCGTTAAATAAAATAGATGATGCCACATTGTACCCTGAAGACAGCCGCGGCTGTAATGTGCAGTAAAATTCAAATGTTGTGATACGAGCTCTTTGTATGTGCAGATACAATGACGGGTGGAGAACAGGGGACAGGTGATGAGTAGCTGCTAAAAGGCCGGTGTGCAATACTTGTTAGTGAGAAGAGTAGAAATGAACAGGAATATAAAATATTCACCGCTAAATGTTTATAAATAATAAATCATAAAATTGGCCTCAGGTTGTTGTTTCTTCAGTGCACAAAACTCTCATATGTCTATTTTATTATTACAGCCTCAAGCAAAACAACGAAATGGGGAACCTCATGAACACGGCGTGCCAGATGAGCAACTACAGCAAAAGGAACGTGCGCGTGTACGTCACGGAGAAGGCCCTGCCGCTCGACGCCTTCATCGCGCCGCTGGCCGGAGGCGAGCAGACCGTCCCGGCCGTGCACCCCGGGGACAAGAAGTTCAGCTTCCGGGCGGAGGTGGAATGCGTCCGCGTGCTGGCCTCTCAGACCCAGCAGGTGCCCTGGGAGGCTCGCCGCTTCGTGTCCGTCTTCGTGGAGGACGCAGACGACGAGGCGATCTGCTCCAAGCAGATCATGCACAACATGGAGCCCAGTGCCCCGGTGACCGTGCTGCTCTACGACCTGTAGGTCCACCGCCGCCTTCGTGCACCGCGTTGCTACCTGTAGCGGCTCTAAATAAAGCTTGTTGATGCAACCACACGTGGGGTGTTTTCGTGCATTGCTGTCGACATGAAATAAATGTCTTTTCCCGCCTTCCCGTCTGTCATTTCGGAGGTAAAATGATGTTCCGCGGCGTCACTGGCCTTGCGTGACCGGCCATCTGTGATCACCCGCCTCGCTCCCCGAGCTCAGGGTTGTTGCTGAACAGCGCAGGCTTTGTTCCCGCTGCAGGGCTGTGCGTTATTAGATGACATGCAAAGAGGTCCCTCTTCGCCCACGTGGTCGCTTTGAAAAAGAAGACCATTCGTAGTAACTTGTGAGAACAATGCATGTGATCCGGCGTGTTGCACGTGCCCGGGAGGAGCTGATGGAAGACGTGTTTTTGTGCCGGCTTAATCCACAGAACATGTCGTGTATATAAGGTCACTTTAAAATGAATGATAATCTGGGTGTGATGTGATTGAATGCCTGGTCAGGATGTTTAGTCACTGTACCGCTGTGCTGCAGATGTCTCGCACACACTTTGATTGTTACAGCCGGGCGGCCGTGGGATGAATACAAAGATCCAGAGTCAACATGACGGAGCAAAAAGTGAGCCATGTTATGAAAAGCTGAAGTTTTCTTTGTCACGAGCCTCCGGACGTCGTCACACTTAAAAACCACCACAAACGATTCCCGACGCGCGTCACCAGGAAGGCTTGTTGTCTCCGAGTGGACAAAGAGGGACGAGCCACAGGGTGAGTGTGAGGGAGGCTCATGGACAGTGTGTGGCTGTAGAGGGACGGTGGAATAAGTAAGTATACCGTCAGGCCGATCTTTCATTTCGCTCGTCTTCAAGCTTCGTACTCGTCTTCTAAAGGTAAATATCACTTATTACTATTTTTCAGTTAGAAACTACTTCAGACTGAAATGTTCAATTATAATTTTTCTTTATTTTTTTACAGAGCATTATTCATTAATGCTAAACACTCTCACTTTTTGACACCGTGTTTTAGTGGAAACACTTCTTCTCAGGCGCTTTAGGGGATCTTATCACTGTTAGAAACTAAGCTGCTCATCAGTTTTTGAAGCCAGTAACAAAATTCCCATCTTATCAACTGAATATTCCACAATTCTCTTTTTCCCTCATTTTCCCTCCCAGACTCCCCAGACATGAGTCCGTCCGGGTGGTTCTGGTTCACCTACGTGCCCTGCCTGTGTCTGGGCCTGCTCTGTCTGCTCTTCGTGGTCTTCTGGACCTCCCACTGGCACGGAGGCTTCGCCTGGGACGGCTCGGGTCTGCAGTTCAACTGGCACCCCGTCCTCATGGTGACCGGCCTGGTGGTTCTGTACGGCTTCGGTAGGCAACGGCACCGTGGCGACGAGTCCTTCGGAGGATGCAGTTTGGTGTTATTGTTTACCTCCGACTTTAACACAACATTTAAAGGAGCAGCTCGATGTCTAAAGTGCCTCCGACTGGAGCAAAATGACCTCTATGACGTCATCGGAGTCACCTCGGATTAGGTTTTTTAGTTTTTATCACTTCCAGCGGTTGATCTAGTGTGGTTTACTAAAGGAGAATCCTTCCTCGTGGTCGTCCCGTCTGAACTTCCCCCTGCGTGTGACTGAGCTCCGAGGATTTGGTTTTTAATTAGACTAGAATTGTGTATATATATTTAAAGAGCCTGTTTGCCTTTTGGCTGTGTTCTGCGCAGCGGCCGTGGTGTTTCGCTTGCCGTTCACCTGGAAGCAGAGGAAGCTCACCTGGAAGCTGGTGCACGGCGGCCTGATGCTGGCGGCCCTGCTCCTGTCCGTCCTGGGCCTGTGTGCCGTGTTCGATTACCACAGAGCCTCGAAGATCCCCGACGTGTACTCTCTGCACAGCTGGGTGGGCCTCTGCACCGTGGCACTGTTTGCTCTCCAGGTGAGGCAGTGGTAAAGGGAAGCGCAGCGGCCAAAAGGTGAGGAAACCGCGAGAAGCTCCGAGCTAAGCCGCTCCCCTTGTCTGACCCCCCCCGCCGCTCGCAGTGGCTCCTCGGCCTGGCCGGCTTCCTGCTCCCGTGTTCTCCGCCGCGCTTCCGCAGCAACCTGAAGCCCGTCCACGTCTGGATGGGCAAAGCCATCTTGATCCTCAGTCTGACCTCCTGCATCAGCGGGATCACAGAGGAACTGTTCTTCAACCTGTGAGTGCTCAGATATCCACCAGGTGGCGGCGCAGTGTCTTCTTTTTTTGTTCCCAACAGGACGGCGGCCGCGTGAAATTCCTACATGACTATAAATCGGTATCGCTGGTAAGAAACGTGACTGAATGTCTCCATCTGCTGCAGCGATGGAGTCACTGGCGAGTCTTACAGCTCGCTGCCTGTGGAGGCAAAGTTCGCAAATTCCCTCGGCCTCCTCCTCGCGGCCTTCGTCTTGGTCGTCTTCGGCCTCCTGTCCAATAACAGCTGGCAGCGGCCGGAGACAGATGGGGAAACCGTCCCTGTGAGTACTGGGGGACGTGGGCAGTGATCACATTGTTGTCAGTCAATACCAAACAAAGAGATGCTTTTGCTTTGAGGTGACAAAGACGTTTTTAATTACAGATCATGCTCAATGAAAACAGCACATGAAAACAGGAGGACAGTGAGCAGCTCTTCACCAGAAGACAACTTCGTATTTCTCTGAAGTACCAGCATTCCTTGAGGCCTTTCATGGATAATTTGTTCTGCGTCATAGCGAACGGGTGATTGATCGTGTTAAACGTTCAGTCTGTCTTTATTTTCTAACAAATGCATGTTCTGTATCTTTGTAAAAGTCTCACAAAGAGGCTTTGTGAGACTTCATGATTTGTTCGAGACAATATGAAATATTATCGTGTGTAATTGAATAAACTGGAGAAAATCATTTTGTTTTGGTCAAAACCTACTTCTTCTTTGGATCTTATTCTTCAGCAGCTCATCCGATATTCGTTCATCCGATGGATTCATTTATTAATATCGTCGTTATGGTATTTATTTCTAATGTATAGCTGTGTCTCTCTGAACTTGAGCTGCAGTGTTGTTACAGCTGAATGAGGCCCAGACCACTAGAAGTAAGTCAGGGTACAGAATGTACATAGAGACGTTTAACTTCAGGGCTTCCTCCTTAGGTTTAGAGAGAGGAATAACCATGGAAAATAACAAGGTTTACATTCAAATAAAGTCTTTCTTTCAAAACCAGAAGGCTAAGTGGGTGTTCAGACAATAATAAGGTGGGTTAGATGATAGTGGCTTCCCTCGCACTGGACAAACAGGTGGTTTTAGCTGCACAGTTATACACAAGATTCACCTTTTTGAATTCCTGCCGACAGTCAAGGCCACTTTCTATGATTTCATTAATAGTATAAATAATGTAAAAGGTGTCGAACGAAGATGTAGATAAAGAAAAGAAGAGTTGTAGTAACATATTGTTGCGTTTGTGTGGATGTCGTATCAATCAATATCAAAGCAAATCAATACATTCATTGAAATGCAATTTGCAAAACACTTCCTCCGTTTCAACCGAATTCGCCGACATCTCAAGCGGCTCGCGTGAATCACGTCAATCACGTGACGATCGAGCGCACGTGTAATTTCCGTCGACGCGACTCTCTCTATGTACGGCTCTGTACGCGTTGCCGCGACCGCCCCGCGCGCGCCCCCGCGCCCGCGCGCCTCCCCCCGCCCCCCTCCAGCTTGTTGCGTAAAAACGGATGTGGCCGCTGTAACAGGCCCAACGTCTGCGAGCCCGGACGGACGGTCACGTTTTCAACGGACGGCTCCGCGTCACTCGAACACGGTCGACCCAGTCGAGACGGGTGAACGCATTTCTAACGTTAACGTTATTTCAACAAAAAAGAAAAAAACCCCGAAAAAACAAAAAACGCGTCAACGACAGCGTCACGAGGGGCGGCCGTTGAGGAGGATCGTTAAACGCTGTGTCTCGATCCGCAGCGGCACAGCAAGATGGAGTGCGAGTGGAAGCCAGACGAGCAGGGACTTCAACAAATACTCCAGCTGCTGAAGGAGTCTCAGTCGCCGGACACGTCCACGCAGAGATCCGTCCAGCAAGTATCCTTCCCGAAGCCGAGGCGCGGGTCGTGACGCGCGTGTCTCGGTTGTTGGGCGCTCGCTAGACACCCGGTACACCCGGCGGGCTAGCAGGCAGCTAGCCGGGCAGCTAGCGCTGGCCGCGGGCGGGTTACCGTTAGGAGCCGGTAACGACGGGCAGGTGCCGGACGGTCGGGGGGCTTCGTGGTTAATTAACAGGCCCAACGTGCCGCTAGCGAAGCCGCTACCGGGCTGTACGGAGCATACGCGGATATTTATAGCGTTAGAGGTGTACCGTTGTGTTTTATCCCGGGTTAGTGTGACGTCTATAAACGGTCCTTCGAGCGGCTTCCATGAGCCGTTGCAGCTGTATAACAACAAGAAAACCTCAGGTTTCCTCTGCAAATAGCTAAATGAGCAACGCATTTTACCCTTACATTTTAGATATACATACATAAATAAGATCATGTGTAATGTAATAATAATCTACACGGGATTTTAGTAATAATGCCGTTATGATACATTCAACCGGATGCATACAATCACAACATCGGTCTCCAAAGGGATGGTCTGTGTGTAAAGACCATGAATTATGTCTGATGTTCATGCAAAAATAATAATGATAGATTCAGTCGATATCTGAATCAGACACATCCACATTTAATTAACATTAAACACAAATGAGAAACTGAAACTACTTCATTATTTGCTGCATTTCGCTCCACACACAAATGTTATAATCCTAAAATAAAGCTACCTGGGAGACTTTGTTTACTAATTACAGCAGCGTAACATTTAATAGGCCGGTGCTTTTGTATTGGAGAACGCTTAATATGAGGGGCTCTATGCAGCCGGGCCTTATGGTTCTCAAAGGTTTGATTATGTAATTTGCATCATTAACTCCTAGAAAACCTGCTGTTCTAGCGCTGACTACGCCATCTGTCTAGGTACTGACCGTATTCAGTCCGGTCATATGACGCGTTTATGACCTTTGAACCTGCCGTGTGTACAGTCAGCCCCTTGTCCTCCTCAACCACCGTCCACAGAGACTCGAGCAGCTCAACCAGTACCCCGACTTCAACAACTATCTGATATTCGTTTTGACCAAGTTAAAGTCAGAAGGTAAGCTCTCTGTTGGCACCGCCGCGCTCAGACATGCCGCCTTTATGTAACGGCTGAGAGACGGGGGCTCTTACGCCGCGACTCCAGTGACCCAATGGCGTCTTGATGATGTGGCACTCTGAATATGGGTCACTCTAATTTTAAACCCTGTTCCTGGCACCACTCAACTCTTGGCTGGACCGCAGTGCACTGTAGATGACTGCAATGTTAAGTGGTGTTAAGACATTTAAGGATGCTGTTGCACCATTGCTCTTAGGTCCAATGCAACGAGATGAGTACAATAATAAGTTACTCAAGGTTTTTTATTGTGTTATTTTTACAATCTGCCTCTTCTTCGCCGCCAAGACGAACCAACGCGGTCTCTGAGCGGGCTGATACTGAAGAACAATGTGAAAGCCCACTATCAGAACTTCCCCAATGGCGTGTCTGATTTCATCAAGAGCGAGTGCCTCCAGAACATCGGAGACTCGTCTCCCCTCATCCGAGCCACCGTAGGTAAGTGGAAGGCGCTCGCTTTCATTTTTAGGGTTATGCATCAGTTGATCGTCGCGTCTCGTGCGCTCGTGTCCACGGAGGAAGACGTCCACCCTCGTGCTGTGGTGAGGGATTAAAAAAGGCGGTTTTATCGGGGGTGTAACTGGTATTATTTGTGTCGCTTGTAGTTATCTGTAGATTTAGTTGTTTGCTGACTCAACCCACTGTTGAACCTACAGCTGAGTACATCAATTATTGAGGAAATGTAAATTATTTATACTAGACATAGACAACGCAGCTTATGGAATAAAGGTATACCCATGAAATAAATTACATTTTTGACCATTTCTATTTGATTATGACTTGAGATGAATACTGTAAATGTGTGTTTTAAATGTAATAGCGTTATAGTTGGACACAAACAGCACAGTCTGCATCGTGGGTGTCAGTTCTTCTTAGAGCAGCATTGAACACAGCACCTCCTTTACTGAGAGATGCTAAACAGTCTCATTAGCACAGAGCGGCAAAAACACATGAGCATATTTAAACCAGCTTCTAATGACTCGGCCCTCAGTGAAACAGGACACATTTAGAAATACATCTCGCTTGTCTTCTATCCTTTCTGTTTGATTAACAATGCAGAAACATGTGCAACTCACAGCTACCTAAAGCCTTCATTTGCACCATAGTGCTTGTCTATATGCAGCATATCCCCCCAAATGGATTCTGAAGTCCACTGGAAGGATTCCTGCCTTCTTTCCTGGATTGGTTCCTGTTTATTCAGACCTCCTGCCCCCTGTTAGCTGTTGTATTTCCACAGTAACGGCCCTCCCTTGTTTTTCAGTTGATACTTTGACAACAGAAAATCCATCAATGCACATCTGTAACATTTATCCTCACACTTGATGCATAACACAAGCACTGAGGCGCACAACACGCAGCACTAAATCAAAGCTCGGCTAAAGTTCTCCCATATTGATCTAGAGAAAGATTTCAACTCATGCACTAAATCACTGTTCTGGTGGGATGATGGCTCTACATCCGTATCATATCTACAATCTGGACTTTAATCAGGTCCTATTACTTTCTGAAATAGAAAAAACTAACTTGGTGATGAACTCCATTCCACCAAAGGTCAAAAATCAAGTGTTTACTGTATGAAACTAGTTGTTCCCAGAGGCGAGAGAGACAAAACAAACCTCTGACGGCTGCTGAGTAGGATCATGAACGAGGAGTTTAGTCAGCGGTGCCTGTGGACCCCAGTGGCTTCTACATCCGTTTGACTAGCAGAACATCCGCCCTGTCCACAGGTATCCTCATCACCACCATCGCCTCCAAGGGAGAGCTACAGAACTGGCCGGGACTTTTACCCAAACTCTGCCAGCTGTTGGATTCCGAGGACTACAACACGTGTGAGGTGAGGAGGAACGCGGGAGATTCACCTCTTGATCTTGTGGTTGTGGGAATTGAACGTCTGCTCATCAGTCAGGGCCGGCGATATTTGGATATGATGATGATGATGGACTGTTTCCTTGATTCAAATATCACTTTGATCTATTGTCACTGCGGTGTGCGAGGGAGGTATTTGTGGTCATGTGGCGTGGCACACTTATGGCTACAAGTAGGCCTGTCTGGCCACACAGCGCTGCCCATTTGTTTTTCTATTTATTGTGGTAAGGGAGTAGAGCTGGGTCAGCTACAAAGCAGCATCTGGATGGCATCCCGTTGCCAAATGAGCTAAAGGAAGCCTCACAGCTGGAGCTGCAGCCACAACAGTGGATTATTTGACATGGAATAATTTATTCTCTCTAGATCCTTTTCACCAGAAAATCATTACGACCCAATTTCCTATGAGCGAAAAACTGCAGTATGGCTCTTTTCCTAGCAGTCTAATATTATCCTATTTCTTTGCTTTTTTGGCCTATTATCACTTCTTCGTTGCATCAAGCAAAATAGCTCTAATTTGTGAGTTCTTAGTCACATCAGCTCCTGTAACTGCACTGAAATGCTGGATAAGTGCTCCAGTACGGGAGCCTGCAGCGGGGGTTGGATCATCTGATCAGCCGCCTCGCCCACACGCACATAAACTCCTGGGTCATTAATATGTAGTCAGCTGCGTGTGATACCAGGTGGGGTGTTGAGAAGGTCCAGGATTACTCGTCCCTCACAGCAGGAATTTATTCTTTGCAGAGAAGATGTGACAGAAAAAAACAACATGTCGCTCCGCGCTGGCTTCTCTTTATAAAGCTCATTCAGATTTAGGTCAGCTATTTACCGCAGAGGAGCTTGAAGTGTATGTGTGTACAGGGCTTAGCGCGGGGGCAACTCCTCATAAGGCAGGAAAGCTTCTTAATGCCTGATGTTAAAGAGGTTGGTGCCAGACGGAGAAAAAAAGGGTCTTCTAATCTTGTGATTAAAGGTACAAAATGTTAATTTAGCTTTCAGTCGTTTTGGCTCTTCTGACATTGTTGGACCTTTTCCATGCCGTCTCTATTAAGTCTCATAAGAACTTTCACAACGTGACAAAGCGTTCAAAATGACATAATTCATCTGAATGCTTCAAGTAATGATAACACCAACAATACTTGTGCATCAATTTAAACTGGTACAATAAGAAATGTATTTTGTGAAGCTGGGCTTGTTTTAAAATGAAGGAAAATGGACAATGTTCCACTTAGAAAACGTGGAGCTACAATCATATGACTGACGGTCATGTTTTCATGAGGAAAGCTGGTGTTTCACTACACTGAACCTGTAAGCCTGTAAGCTGCTCCCTGATCTGATGTGGCCCGCGTTCTACCTCTTTATGTACGCTGCTGTGGACAAAAGCACAATCCACTAATTACCACACTCAATTTATTAATTTATTTAATTTATGTCTTATTTATAAAAGTTCAAATGCATGTGAGAGGCTGCAGATGTCTAAGACGCCGTAAAATCACCGGAGACAGCAAAAAACCACGGCACGCCACATACACTTTTAAAGGCGTTGACCATCGCCATGGACACCCCTAAATAACACGCACCATTACTGTCACGGGACTTGGATGCCTATTTTGGGAGCCGGTTTGGCGGCTGCCAGTGTACAGTTTCAGAACCGCGCGCAGTCCGTTGCCCCGGCGACGGGAAAAGGTGCGCATGCATGATGTCCTTGGACCACTGGATCAATAGAGCACGTCCTCTGGGTGGAGCATTTACAGTGCATCCATACGGTCTGTCTGCTGACGGGCTAATGGAGCCCTTCTTTCCCCAGTGCTCATCGTGGGGATTTCTGTCTACAAATTAGTAAAGAGCACCGTCTAGACTCTTCGTGGAACGCCCACTGAGATGACTTCTGCTGTTGTTTGCTGCTGTATAAGTGTGATTTAATCGATGTCAGGAGGAGCAGAGCTGGGTAAATGGTGGAATCCGGCCGTGTTTGCGGTGAGCTTTGGGTAAATTTGTCATCTTATCTCGGGTGGGGAGCTTATTTTTGGTATTATTGGGGAAAAATATCAGAAATAGCCCTTCCGCGTATTGTAATAATAAAGCAGTACAGCACGGCAGGAAGCTTTCTGACAAGGCAACAAACAAAAAAAAGCAGGAATGTGTCCTAAGCCCCCGACCACCAGCATCGGCCTGGTCACGTGCTTCAAGCAGTGTTCAGCACCATATCATTCATTTTATACACCGCCCTTCATACCACTCAGTAACCCGTACTGGTCTCTCTCCTCACTCCTTCACACTGTAACCTGCACAGTATCATCCCAAACCTGCATCGTGATTGTGACCCCGGTTTATCGGGACTTATCTTTTTTTTATTACCGTCCTGTTCGGCCGATATTCTGCAAAATCCGGCCCCGGATCCCCGTGTATCATCTCTTCTTAGCTTTATAGACCCACACGTTTGCATCGAGAAAGGATTACAGAGTGGCCCTTTCTCTGAGGTGACCTGTGATTGGCCGATTTCACGGGCACAGGCTGGATTCTCTAAAGCTTGAAAACAGGGCCAAGAGGAGATGCTGAGGTCTGGTTTTCTCCCTGAATGTCTGAAATAAAAAGCATGGGATTTGTGCCCAGTGACAGCCGAGGTATTTCCTCTCACTGTGGCCGTCTCTACATAATTAAACTGCACCGTCGGCCCGCTCTTGTTGATGACGGAGCAGCGGTTGTAGGAAAAGCCCCCTGCGGCGGCACCACCTTGTACCCCTCTCTCCACGCGCTCTTTAAAACGGACAGCAGCAGGTGTGGGATGCTGGCGGAGGGCTTTTTATAGGCTTCACTGTTGTGATTAACGGCAGTGGGGGGGTTTCTGTGGAGGAAGTTGCTGAACACGTTCTGTCACCTCGGCGCTGGTTTGCTCCGTGACATTGTTCACATCTCCAGAGGAGACGTCTGGTTGTGTGAACGCAAACGTCTCTGTTTCCATTCTCAGTTTATTGAGGGGCAGCGGGGGGGACGATTCCGTACATTGCCACATGTGATGAGTTAAATGAAATATTCCTCCTGATGCAGATGAAACTAAAATCCTACAAGGAGCTTTATTGTTTTTGTTTGTCATGTTTTTAAAATAGCTGCATTTCCATGTCCAACCGTGTGCTGCACAATAACTATTAATGAACATATAACATTGTACTTCTACTAAGGGCGGCAACCAAGATTATGGATTTATCTGATCATTGTTTTCCATAAAATATAAATTGGGAAAATGTCGGATCATTTCTGATAAACTATAATCGTCATGTATGTTATGTAGATATATTAAGATGAATGCAGTGCATTATTAAGTGGAACAAGCTATTTTGGCTTCAAAAAACCAACATAACGGTTCAATCGGCAAAATCTGGTGCACATTACATGTTGTTTGAGTATTTTATGTCATTGAACCCGAATGTAGTCCTCTTCCTAATGTACACCACCCTGCAAGATGGAATTGGATAAATGTGTCTCCTAATGAGGGAAATGTCTGCGTTGAGCATGGCAGCGTCTGTCTCCTCTATGTGACCTTGACAGTCTCCTCCTCGTCTTATTTCCTCCCTTTCGGCTCCTCCACATTTTATTTGAGACCGTTTGGTACATGTCATCTGAGAGGCACGCCGACATGGGAACGGTTTCCATGGAAACCCATCTCAGACAGCGTCTGTGTCGGCGCCGTGCTGTTTCCCTCCTATCGGCTCCTCAGGCTGTATTTTATGTGAGAGACAGAGGAGGCTGCAGCATATTGTGAACATGCATACTAACATCCATCAAGCAGCCAGTATTAAGAGAGGTGTGTGTGTGTGTGTGTGTGTGTGTGTGTGTGTGTGTGTGTGTGTGTGTGTGTGTGTGTGTGTGTGTGTGTGTGTGTGTGTGTGTGTGTGTGTGTGTGTGTGTGTGTGTGTGTGTGTGTGAGATAATTGTGACCGCTCCCCAACTGTTATGAAGGTTATTAGAGCAGAAGGGAAAGAACCCTTTGAAGATCGTGGATGAGGGAGGAGAGGAGACATTTTTGAGCTCTCGCTCTGTGAGAATAAGATCCTCTAAATCGCCAATACTTGTTTAAACGCATTATGATCGAACATTGGTACAATATAGAGGCAAAGAAAAACGAGCAAAAGCTGACTCCATTCCTCCTCCACACCCAGCGTCTACAGCAGCAGTGCACATTTCATAATGCTCTCTCTTGTTGTTTTTCTCCCCCTCTCTTTGTTCTACTCCCCCAGGGAGCGTTTGGAGCCCTGCAGAAGATCTGCGAGGACTCAGCTGAGGTCCTGGACAGTGACGTGCTGGATCGCCCTCTGAACATCATGATCCCCAAGTTCCTGCAGTTTTTTAAGCACAGCAGTCCTAAGATCAGGTATGAAGCTTCATTCCCAAACCTTCAATTGTTATTGACAATGAAGCAGAATTTCCACCATGCAGCAGCAAACGTGTTTCTCCCCACGAGGCCAACCAGCGCGTTTGTTATCGTCGGTTTGTAGCAACGTAAAGCGTTGCAATTAAGCTAGTCATAAACTCTGTTAACATTGCGTACGTGTTGCCAGTATAGTTTATTTGGTGTAGTTTAGGAGGCACATCCGGTGTGTTTAAAGGACACATAGTTGTTGCCGTAATGCAGCAGAGCCACGAAAGAAGGAACGACTGCCTCACATTTGGAGGTCAAATCCGCGTTAATGGAGGAGAGGAGAAGACGGGTGCTGAATTCATAGTGCGGGCACGTTGGTAAAACGTGCGTGTGGATCTCAAGTGGCGGTTACTGTGTTGCAGGTCTCACGCCATCGCCTGCGTGAATCAGTTCATCATCAGCAGGACTCAGGCGCTCATGCTGCACATCGACCCTTTCATTGAGGCAAGTAACGGCGTAACGCACCGTGCTCTTTGTCCTCCTCTTTGTGGAAAGGAAATATAAAAACAAATACACAATCAAATCTTGGCTCTATATCGGTAGCATTCATATGACACATGGATGTCATGTGATATAACGGTGTTGACTTTGTATCAGATCTTTCAGACGCTATGCAGTGGTTATTGTTATTGTTTGTTGATATCTGACCCCGGCGTCATCCTGTCCTTTGTAGAACCTGTTCGCTCTGGCCACGGATGAGGAACCGGAAGTGAGGAAGAACGTGTGCAGAGCTCTGGTCATGCTGCTGGAAGTTCGCCTGGACCGTCTCCTGCCACACATGCACAACATCGTGGAGGTGAGAGCTGCATTTTTATTTGTCACAGACGTCCACGGTTTAGTGATCTGCACTATTACTCTGGCTCTTGGGTCCTTCTTGATAATCATAATACATCCTATAAACGCTGGATTTCCCATTTATTTTTCATAGGTTGAGAATAAGAAAAACAATACATTATATTGCCCCTCGTATTCTTTAATGACGCGCCTCTGATGACTCCCATTGGGCACATATGCATGTTTTAGGCTTTGGATGTATTTGCATCCTCATTTTCAGAATAACATATTGTGTTTTAGTAGATATAAAGTACACACGATAAATATGGCCCATCGTTTGATTTCAGTACATGCTGCTGAGGACTCAGGACCAAGATGAAAATGTTTCCCTGGAAGCTTGTGAGTTCTGGCTCACTCTGGCGGAGCAGCCGGTGTGTAAGGAAGTGCTCTGTGGACACCTCTCCCAGTAAGAACCCCCCCCCCCACACACACACACACACACACTCAATACACAGTCTGGCACTCCAATGGTCATACCGCAAGCGTCTGATTCATAGCAACCTTCCCAGTAACGGCTGATTAAGAACCCTGACAGTTGGCCTCGCTCTAACATCTTTCATCTTTCAGTCGTTGAACTGCCCCCCGCAGCAGGGATCACGTGTGAGTGATGGCTCGGGGGCTCTGACCTGCCCTTGTCCTTTGCCTCATCGTTGTTCCTTTGCCCTTCTGCTGCAGGCTCATTCCGGTGCTTGTCAATGGGATGAAGTACTCTGAGATTGACATAATCCTGCTCAAGGTCAGTTTGTGTAGCCTCGTATTTGTGCTTATAGGAGGGGGGGGGGATGAATCGCCGCGTGTCACGCAGTTGACGTGTTTGTGACCACGTGGAGCGATCTGCCGATATTTCTGCCGTCACTTCAGTGACTTTGTCTCACGCCACCAGGGGGACACGGAGGAAGACGAGGCCATTCCGGACAACGAGCAGGACATCCGGCCGCGCTTCCACCGCTCCCGCACGGTCGCCCAGCAGCACGAGGGCGACGGCATCGAGGACGGCGAAGACGACGACGATGACGAAGACGACGACGACACCATCTCCGACTGGAACCTGCGTGAGTCCAGCGCCCCCCACTGTGAAGCCAGCTACCCCCCCCCCCCCCCCCCCCACACGACCTTTACCGAGAGCCAGGAAGCACGCGCTGTATTGATCCTTTGTCCTTTCTTTGTGTCCACTGTACCTGTGACTGTCCGTTCGATGTTTGTCCGCTCGCCTCTGTGTCCCTCTCCTCGCGTGTCGCCCAACATTAGGGAAGTGCTCGGCGGCGGCGCTGGACGTGCTGGCCAACGTGTTCCGGGACGATCTGCTGCTGCACATTCTGCCCCTCCTCAAAGAGCTGCTCTTCCACCCCGAGTGGGTCGTCAAAGAGTCTGGCATCCTCGTGCTGGGGGCCATAGCTGAAGGTAAGAGGGGACAGACATCAGGGTGTGAGAATGAGCAGGAAGGACAGCGATCTCACCCCCCCCACCTCCCCCAGGCTGTATGCAGGGCATGATCCCCTACCTGCCGGAGCTCATTCCCCATCTGGTGCAGTGTTTGTCTGACAAGAAGGCCCTGGTACGTTCCATCACCTGCTGGACGCTGAGCCGCTACGCGCACTGGGTGGTGGGCCAGCCGCCGGACACCTACCTGAAGCCTCTAATGACGGAGCTGCTCAAACGGATCCTGGACAGCAACAAGCGTGTGCAGGAGGCTGCGTGCAGGTAAGACCCGACGCAGCGCTGCACCCGTTTCTTAAAGGTGCTCTACATTCAAAAGTGTCTTCTTTTTGTATTTACGGCCCCTGAAATCTGGTCACCACACTTTAAAATGCGTATGGAGAGGATTTCTCCGTGTTGTTGAGAATAATAATTGACAAATTGCTTCCGGTTTTCATGTTTTCTTACTCCCTCCTTTATTATTTTTAGTGCCTTTGCCACTCTGGAGGAGGAGGCCTGCACCGAGCTGGTTCCCTACCTTGCGTTCATTCTCGACACACTGGTGTTCGCTTTCAACAAGTACCAGCACAAAAATCTGCTCATTCTTTACGACGCCATCGGGACACTGGCGGACTCGGTGGGGCATCACCTCAACAAACCGGTAAGCAGAACAGAAACGTACTTTGGCTCATGTGAATAGGAAAGAAATCCCACTGTTTTGTCCTGACTCATTCGATGTGTGTCATTTAACAGGAATACATCCAGATGCTGATGCCTCCACTGATCCAGAAATGGAACCAGCTGAAAGACGAAGACAAAGATCTGTTCCCTTTGTTAGAAGTGAGTCGCGGATTTGAAGCAGCAGCTGTACAAATCGTTTGGCGCTTGTAGAGTCCCTCCCCAGCGATAACTGACCCCTGCCGTCCTTCCTCAGTGTCTGTCGTCGGTAGCCACGGCCCTGCAGAGCGGCTTCCTGCCCTACTGTGAGCCCGTGTACCAACGCTGCGTCAACCTGGTGCAGAAGACGCTTGCTCAGGACATGGTGAGTGTGGGGGGGGGTTATAAGGACGTATCGTGTGTATTCGGTCATAGTGGGCCCTAAAGCATTTAGGGCGGGGCCAACATAAACCAGACTCCCAGTAAGGCTCATGGTGCAAAGGGATGTATTCGGTCTCTGCATCGCTATTTAGATGGAATATTTTACATATTGTAGAAGCGAGCGAGCAAACCGCCAGAAAATATGGATCTAAGCATAATGTAGCAGATATATATATATATATATATTTGTACCCTATGGTTGAATGCACTTATTGTACGTCGCTTTGGATAAAAGCGTCAGCTAAATGACATGTAATGTAATATTTTTTTTTTTTTTTTTTTTTTTTTCCTGTTGTGGATTTGTGAAATAATCAAATATTCTTTTAATGAATTCTGACTGTTGAACCTGGAATTATTGGGATTTTTTATCACACCTGTATGAAACCATCTTAAGCTGCTACCCCATGGCACTAATTCTACAAATAGTATAATATTGATTATGTTGCAGAAATACTGGGCTCAAACACATCAAATATACATGTTTATTTAGATGTTATGAATGTCAATATGAATTAAACTATGCAGCTTCCAAATACGCATTTAGCTTTATCATCCTTATATTAGTGAAGTTTTATGGAGAGTGAGTGTTGCTGTGTCACATTGCGTCTGTTCCATCAACAACCCCCATTCGCCTGTGGTCAAATACCCCAAATCACTCTTGCGTGTGTAACAAGTAGTGAGAGTGTAGCCACGCTGTGTACACACATTATGACCCCGCCTATGTGGGCATAACTATCTGAATGATAAGCCCTTCACACAGCAGGAGAATACTGCTCTTTGCCCTCAGACCTGGTCTTTGTTGGTCGATGGCGTGATCGCTCGGTGCTGCAGCGATGCGCCTGACCACGCCTCTTTTTAAGGGCTCACGGGTTGGACACAAGTACATTTACTATGTACAAAGACAGAGTGGCTGTGAAAATGCCTCCGCCTTTGTTCTGGCTGGAAGATGGGGCTCAATATGTCAGCGTTGTGTTGACGTTTTGTTGCACTGCCCCCAAGTGGCCAAATAGAACAAATGACTGCAGGTTTAATGGACAGGCAAACCGGGAAAACTATTATTTTAGGATGGAGAGCGGACTAGTGTTCAGTTTTATGGGTAATTACAATTTGATAATCTATTAGTGAATTGTGTTAATTTAATTCAACTCTTAAATCATGAATGGTTGTTCCCTCTTCCAGCTTTATCAGTCACAGCCAGACCAGTACGAAGCCCCTGACAAAGACTTCATGATCGTGGCTTTGGATCTTCTGAGTGGCCTGGCGGAGGGTTTGGGAGGCACCATCGAGGAGCTGGTTGCCCGTAGCAACATCCTCACCCTCATGTACCAGTGCATGCAGGTGACCACAGTGACCACAGAACTCTGCTTCTGTGACAAACTGATAAAGTGACTAACATCGTTGTCCTTTTTTGTTGTTATTGTCCTCTCCAACTGCTCAGGACAAGATGCCGGAGGTGCGTCAGAGTTCCTTTGCTCTGCTGGGGGATCTGACCAAGGCTTGTTTCCAACATGTCAAACCGTGCATCGGTACGTTGTGAGCCGCTCACCCTCAAACACGTTGGGAAACAGGTTGCTAAGTTCACTCGCTTTCCTTCTTCCAGCTGATTTCATGCCCATACTGGGTACTAACTTGAACCCAGAATTAATATCAGTGTGCAACAATGCAACTTGGGCAATCGGAGAGATATCCATACAAATGGGTGAGTGCCTCAATTTCGCCAAATCACCACAATATGTCGGCAATAACAGTCATGATGAAGTAAACCTGTCTCCTGCCGCCGTTCCTCCGCCCGTAGGCTCTGACATGCAGCCGTACATTGCCATGGTGCTGCACCAGCTGGTGGAGATCATTAACAGGCCAAATACCCCAAAGACTCTACTGGAGAACACAGGTACCACTCGGCGGCGGTTCTGAGCCAGCCAGGTCGCCACACTCAGGGAGCCGCTGCGATCCATTCAGCCAGTCGTTCAGCCAGTCATTCAGCCAGGCGTTAAGCCAGTCCCGCCCCTTTAGCGTGTATCTAAAGAAGCCTTCCGTGGCCCGCGGGCCTTTCAGGTTCAGCTGGTTTCCCCAAAGTATGTAAAATATGTCCGCTTACATTTCTGCGACGTGGCCCTTACGGGCAGAGATGAAAGAAAAATTAAGTCCCGCTGGAAAAGGCCCGCCACTTGAATCAAGCGAGCCGCGTAAGTGCTCCGTCGTTACCTGACGGGGGCGGACTGCGCTCCGTCAGGTGTCGTAGATTACGGAAGGCGGTGTGAGAGATAGATCGAGGAGTCCACAGCCTCGCATTGTTACCATGAGACAGACATAGTCACTTGAACAATAACTACTGAATGACTGAGAGGACACCTCAGCGGACTAAATGTAGGACACCTGGACTAGAGCATTTAAACCGGGGGGGTTACACCGAGCTCTTGTTTTTACTAATTGGATTTTAAACGATTTGATCATTCAAAGAGACCAAAAAGTGTGAAGTGTAACCCGCCGTAATGAAAGAAGACCTAGGAACTGTAGACGTGTTCCCGTTTGTTTGCTGTCAGTTTATTTGTTGCTTTAATTTACTGTTCTTTAAATGTTGATGCATATCTGCCAATAGATGTTTAATGTTGTTAAGAATGGCCAACGTTTGATGCAGGATACACCATCATTAAACATTCTAGCTTCACGAGAACTGTTAGCATCTGGCCAGTGAACTTTTTCTATTCACCGTTTGTCGAATGTTTTGTTAATTAAAAACACGACATGGACAGAATATCTCAACAAGACCTTCATTGGCTTTATGTAATATATGAGAAATCTTAATGCCCGTGGCGGTGATTCCTAAGAGAACTTGATCAGTGGAGCTAAATCGGAGCAGACAGCCGCGTGACGCCACCGTCACGTCCAGGTGGGTGTGGCTGCAGAACGCACGCCGGCCTTTTCACCTGTGGTCAGCTTATCCTGCACTGAACTTGATTCTGATGAGCATACCATCTGCTTTCTGCATGTGTCATTGGACTGTTCATAAATGCCTGTTTGTTAATGAGAATGTTGCATAGTTTTGTGTCTCTTAAACTTAGGTCCTCCCTCCTCTCTGCCTCATAGAAACCTGCTGTGCTGGATACTAGTCTCCCTCCATGTAGTTTGCCTTTGGAGTAATGTGTCATTTTTCTTTCAAAAGAACACAACGAAACAAAAAGATTTCTGCTTGTTATGGAAATATAACATTTGTGAGTTTAAGGGAGAGATCTCAGCGTGCACTGCTCTTGTTTAGGCCGGTCTCACGCACACGGCTAGCCTGTGTCTCCGCATTGAGACCCTCATTTTAAATCCCTTTCCTCATAGAAGTGAGTAGCTTTTCGATCCAAATGATTCGTGAAAGCAGATGCCATTGTTTGCCTTTTTTCTATGAATGTCCTGTCAAAGTTGTCGATGTGTTCTCCCTTAAACGTGTTGTATGTTTTTTTTAGAGTGTCATATTTTACATTCCTCCCCCTTGACTGAGGGGCAGTAATAATCAACACTAGTGAAATCTTCTGTTTATTATCACACACAGATTCTGTTGATTTATGTCTCTGAGTTGTTTGTTTTTTCTTTATTTTTTTCTCCTCCCCCTCCTCATTGCTCATGTCTTGGTTGGCGTTTGGTGGTGTGTAACCGTGATTGCGTTACCTTAGCAATAACAATTGGTCGTCTTGGTTACGTTTGTCCTCAAGAGGTGGCACCCATGCTACAGCAGTTTATAAGACCCTGGTGTGTATTATTCAATCTTTTATTTAATTCATCTCCTCTGCTTCCTTCCTATCTTCTCGCCTGTCTCCTGTTGCTCCCCCTTTCCTCCCCTGTGGCTCTCCTCTCCTCTCCTCTCCTCTCCTCTCTCCTTCTCAAAAGAAGTCTTTTCAGTTCTTGTTTTCTTCTTGTTTCTTATTAGTTTGTAGTCATTGCCGACCATGTGACTAACCCTGTCCTCTTTTAAGGTCCTACTTGTGATTCTGTTGTTTTTGCCTCAGTAGCACCTTCATGTATTCTACATTGATTTGTTTAATTTCTAGCTGTTTTTTTTTGTCGTTGTTAACTGTCGCTAGCCTAAAAGATGCATGGGATCAGATTTGCCACATGGCTGCTGGTTCAGCTACAGAGAAAGGGTGCAGACTTTGCTGCAAACGAGCATTTCTGAATCCCTTCCTCAGACTGTAGTCGCCCAGCTGCATGTGCCTGTCCCTAAATAAATAGAAGCCCAACCTTCTCTAGTCAATCTCTAAACAAGTAATGTTATTTCAAGGTGCTGTACATGAGATTTTTAAGAAACACACTGCTCGTAGACAACAGTGGAGATTTTAGTGCTCAGAGTAGTTTGCTAAGAGTTAAAATGTTGCATTTGTTTTATTTGAATCAGTTTTGTGTGCATGCCTGACTTGTTGTCATTAGACACAATTGTCACCTCACATGGATGTAGAAATGCAGACTACCATGTTTTAATGATAAAACCCTAAACGTTACATTTGTATGAAGCATGGAAATAGATTATAGTGTATTATGTAGATATTCATATAGCTATTTACATGTGTGTAGTCAAGCATTCTTTTTGTCATTCTTTGATCTGTCTGATGTGGAATTTGGTCGTCCCCGTTGTCAGGTGCACCTCTCTACGAAATATAAGAGACAATGAGGAGAAAGACTCTGCGTTCAGAGGAATCTGCACTATGATCAGTGTGAACCCGGGCGGCGTAGTGCAGGTGAGGTGCAGCCGACACCGCCCTCGGCGTGTTGCCGCGTTGAAATGTTGCCTCACTTCTCTTCTCTGGAACAGGATTTTATATTCTTCTGCGACGCAGTGGCCTCCTGGGTAAACCCAAACGACGACCTCCGAGACATGTTCTGCAAGGTAAAAGAGGGAAACGTCACTATTCTAAATGAGTCGCGTTCCAACAGAATGAACGATGCACTCAGTCACCCCCGCCCCCCCCCTCCACCCTCTGCCCCACCCGACCCGATGAACAAGAGCTATTTTGAACGGCAGCATTCCCTCGCTACTCGTGCGTGAACTTCTCCCGGTGTTTAATTTCAGATCCTCCACGGGTTTAAGAACCAGGTGGGCGAGGACAACTGGAGGCGCTTCTCGGATCAGTTCCCCATGCCGCTGAAGGAGCGACTGGCGACCTTCTACGGGGTGTAACCGTTTCCACGGCAGCACACGCCTCATCGCAGGGGTCAGTCTCCTCGTGGAGAACCCACTCGCAAACATTTGAAATGAACCAAACCTTTTTTCATTAACGAGGTCCCCCCCTCTCTCCCTCTCTCTCTCCCTCCAGGTCCTTCGCTATGGGAGACAATATGGGGAACCTCTTTTACCCAGGGAACATGTTACCCTTTACTGGGGGGAAGGGGACGCGTACCCCTCCTACCGGACCTGAAGGGCGGGGTGGGAGGGAGGTGGCAGCTGCAGTGCCAAGTGCCTCCATGCACAGGCAAGGGGGTGGGGGGGGGGGGGGGGGGGTCTGCCGGAAAACAACCTTATCATAGGAGGAATATTCATGTTATCTCAATCAGAAATAGTCAATCGATCAGCTTTTTTCTCCCCAAACTTCTGTTTCTTTCGGTTACCTGAACTACTGAGAAGAAAATGTCGCACACGACCCTGAGAAGCTTTTGCCCTTTTCGTTTTGGTTAGAGGAGCAGTTGGCACAGAGAGAACAGGCTTCCATTACCATGTCAGGCCGGTAGTTGCAGCTGAGTAGAAGAATGTCCATTTAAAACGCAGCCGAGATGATGTTTCATCAAGAGCTCTTTGTCTCAATAAAAGGAAGACTTAGAGCTCAGAAACGGCTGCCGATGCTCAGAAAGCATCTTATTAACTGTAGAATGCTGCATATCACCAAGAATACGTTATCACATATACAGTTATCACTTCTGTTCGCTCTGTCTCCGGAGAGCAGCAGGCTTTTCTGGGAATAGGTAGCATGCTTGTATCGTTGTGAGAAGCTGTGGAACATCAGTGGTGTGTGTTGCGTTTGACGCCCCCCCCCCCGCGATGAGCTTCTTCTCTGACCTTGTACTTTATCTATCTTTTTGTTTGCTTTCGTCTAACCTGAGAAATGGCGGCGACTAGCCGTCACGTAGCATGACCGGCCGCGCTCTGCGGGCGTGTCCGACGTCGGCCGCCATGTTTTATACCGTCGGACACAGAGAGGCGTCTTAGGGGTCTGTTTTAGGTCGTGAGTCTCTGGCTGCCCGGAGCCACAATGTCACCTGTTTATTTCTCATCCTCGTCCTCGGGGGGGTGAAGCATGATCCCGAGGTCGACCGTAACGTTTGGGGTGGTTGTGTTTCGTGGGGTACTTTCATCTCTTGCATGTTGGTGGCCCCTCACAGCCCAATGCATGGGGGGGGGATTACGGGAGGGAGGGGAGCTTCATTTAAAGGTTTTACAAATGTATCACAACACTTTTCTAACTTCAACATGATTCTTGCTGGAGTGTTCTCCCTAAACGTCGAC
The DNA here is from genome assembly GCF_964276395.1 of Gasterosteus aculeatus. NCBI lineage: Eukaryota > Metazoa > Chordata > Actinopteri > Perciformes > Gasterosteidae > Gasterosteus > Gasterosteus aculeatus. Next base: position 2,725,380 of record NC_135702.1, on the reverse strand, counting down.
CCCCATAGCTGGATGTGTTGTCTTTGAATACTGTGAAACTACAACGTTGTTATCGTCTCTGGTTGTTTTTGCGCTGTTATATTTTATAAAGTGTGTAAGTCTTTGAGTTAGAAGGAGCCTGAACGTATTCCATGATGGGTTGGAGAGCTTAAGTTAGGTGTTTTTGTGCCCTGCCAGTCTTTTTTCCTCTGCTGGCCAGAGTAATTACTGCAGTATTTTAACCCTTTGCCAGAGCCTGACGTGCACGTCAGGTTGAAACGGCTCGCGCTTGAAATGAATGACGTAGCCAAACCGATCAGAATACGACTTAGTTGTAACGGATCGTTAAAGTACTGCTGCTTAAATGTATTTACCTAATGCAATAAGTGTCCCGATGCAACGGGCTTATTAGAAGACAGAAGTACTTCTGTGTCTTAGAGGAACTTTCTCAGCATACCAATATGTAAAGGATCTGTTAAGCAGCTAAACAGGGGTATAATTCATCATGGAATACAGAGGCCAATACTTGTAAGTGCCACTTCATTTTGTGTTAGGAAGGGATTCTGTCTGTCACATTCCAGCGGTTTGGCATGCAAAAGAAATGGAGGATTCAAGGCTCGATGGGATCTGTGTGTGTGTGTGTGTGTGTGCGCGTGTGTGTGTGTGTGTGTACACAGTCCTGTTATTCTTTCACTGAAAGAGGGTCGTTCCTTAAAACACAAGCGACACAACCCCCCCGTTACTGTGCTGTAATTCCCACTCGACTGCTGCTACACATTGTAGTTGTGTTTCACTACTTGAATACGTGTTTTCTCCGTGTTTACCTCAGGTTGTCTGTGTTTCAGTGTTATTTGTCATGATTTCCCCTACATGTTCGCCTTTTATGCAGCTCTTCTCCACAACTGAAGCTTAGTAAAGACTCTCGCCCTTCGTGTTTAAAGGGGGTAGCCGTGGGTGTTGATTTACATCAATGTTTATTCGTGCGCGACGCCGCTAGCTGTGAAATGTGAATACAGTTGCAATGCAGAGGGAAGAATAAAATGGTAACTTGCACATACTTCATGTACTTTTTGTCAAAAGTGATTGTTATCATACTACGGTGAATATTTAGTGTGAGTTGTACACGATGCCTTGAGAGCAAGTACTTTGAGGTTTTGTTGGTGTTTTTGCAGTAGATGTATACTGTATCTAAAGAAACCGAATTTAAAAGGAAGGAAATGGGTTAAGGACTCAAACGTCGGGTTGTAAACATAATTTGCAAATATAAGTTGGACTTTTATGAAGCTTTACTGAAAAAAATTGTATTTTATAAAGCACCCACCAATATTAAGGAATGTGTAGTCAAACTCCCGTATTCGCATTTAGCCTTCCTCTTTTTTGCTAATCAAAGCAAGAACATCATTTTGATAGACATGGTTTAAATATTCTTTTTTTTTAATAAGCTGCTGAATTAAAAAAAATAAAATACAAAAAGTAATACTTTTGGGGCCACCAAATATTTTGGATCATGCAAAGAATCTATATTGTATTGTAGTAATTTTGTAATATTTGTAAGATGATATAGTGGATGTGACTGGTTACCATTGCTTGATTCTGTACAATGTTCCAATAAACTGTTTACATTAAGACTTGGTGTTTTTTTTGGGACATCTAGAGCAGGTTTCCTGCTGCACAATACTAACATACAAGGAAACCAGAGGCGGTGTATAAACTTGGTCGGTCTCAGGTGCTTCTTGTGACCTCCAAGATGTTTAAATTGAAAACTGTTTTCATCGTATTACTTCACATACCTGACAGTCATCAGTTATCACTATTATGCAGGCTGTGCCTGTAGGAAACATCAAACGCATCTCCATAATTTCTCCATTGGGATCGCGTGTGAATCTAGTGCATATAGAGCATCACACACACACTGATCTATTTCAGAAGATGGGCTCATGGAAGGATACACTCACTTTTATGCGTGCATAACACTTGCATATGATAAACTTAATTTTTGGTTTGGATAATCTGGGAGCACTTTTTCCCCCAAGTTGCGTTCACCGCCGGTTTGGAATATTACATTGTATGCTTCAATACAGCATTATTACATTTAATCTCTTATTTACGTGGTGTAGCATGTGCTTCAGTTTTAGTTATCTTGTCCCAACCAATTCAAACGCAGATTCACCGTCTCATCCTATATGTAAAACCGCCAGATGCGTCCGCGCAACGGTTTTTTTTTTTTTTCCAGCCATCTAGTCGAGTACAGAGGTTTACGTCGAGCCCCTGAACGCGTCGTTTTTCGACGCCGTCGTCCGCCGTCGGCGGCGCTGTTTCCTCCTCTGCGACCGAAGCGCCTGGACGCGTGACGGGGGAGAAGCCGGGAGGCGAGCGGAGGTGGAGTCTCCGCATGGGGAGGGAGAAGAAAGGGGAGAGAGAGAGAGAGAGAGGAGCGAAAAAACGGGGAAAGGCAGATTCAACAGAAACAGGGGGGAGGACGGTGGATGATTTTCGCCGTAAAAGTTGCATTACAACCCATTTAAGAGTTGCGGCCGAGAGGAATAAAACAAGATGATAACGCCCTACTTCCTAGAGAATTTCTGGGTAGGTGGTGCTTTTTATTCTCGGTGTTCGCACCGGTTGCGGTTCCTTGTTATTCTCCCGCTGTGTTCCCTTCCCTGTTAACGTTACGTTCGTGTCAGCCGGAAGTCACGTTAGCTTTCACGGCGCGGAGGCGACCGTCACGGCTCGCGCGCCGTCCGGTCACCGGGGGGGGAGACGCGGTGGTCAGCGGCCCCCACCGTCCGCTTCCCAGCCCCCGGCCATCGGTTCTTTTCCTCGGCGTGTGTTATTTTGCCACCGCGGGGTTTCGGGCCTCTGAACCCATCTAACGTTAACTTGAAACCTCTCAGCCCCCCCCCCCCCCCCCTCCACACACACCTCCCCCCCCTCTCCCTCCCCCACGTTTCGGCCTCTCTAATTGGCTCTCCCGGGCTTCCTTGGAATGTTCCTGGTCAGCTCCGCGAACGCCATTGGACGCTCGAGCTGTCACTCACAGCCGCTCGGCCGTTGCCGTCATTCTTTCTTCCGTAACAAAGTTTTAGTGAGAGGCCAGATGTTTTAGTAAGTCATGGAACAGCCTTAAAAACAGCAAACATGTAACCCCCCCCCTCCCCCTGTGCTGGACATGGCTCATATTAGTACACAGGCAGCGCTGTACTGCGTGTATTACTACTACGTTGTGCACAGTGTATTTACTTCCATACCAAAGGTCATTTCTCGTCCCCTTCCGTGAGCAGCAGGTTGGACAGTAAAATGTCTCTTACTTTACAAGGTCCTGCTTGTCTTTTCCTTTGTGTTGCTACTGCCGACAAACACTAAAGCGACGCGTGCTGTTATTAAAAAGTAAAAACAGCACTTCTGTCTTGTATGAGACATTGATTTGTCTCATACTGTCGTCTGAGCTGTCACAAATACTTTTTGGACAGCGGCCATCGATAGCCGCCGTGACTGAACAGGGTCCAGTGTGTTACTGCCATCATCAAGGGTCCGTGTAGCTTTTGGAACTGCATGGATGACGTTTAATCTACTGTCACCATGGTTACGGCGGTGCATTGGCCGTATAAAGTGCCGTCAAATCGCCACCGGTGATTGGTGTTGCGCTCCTGTCCTCTCTGAGGTGGACACCGACTCAGTAGACCTTTTGGCTGCAGGTGGCAAAGAGACTCTATTCCTGAAAATCACAAAAGTCATTTGGAAGTGCTGCTGTCACACCGACCCCCCCCCCCCCCCTTCCTCTAAAAGGAGACTGCATCATTATCTAAATGGGGAAAGTGGCGAGCCGAGGCACTCTTGATTAGTCAATCTGCCCTTTGTGCCCTGCAGCGGGACACAAGAGCATCCAGTGATGGGGACGGATCAGCTGTGTTTTTAACATTCACGACACACACACACACACACTTAGAGGATGCATCCATTTGGCTTTTGACTTGACTGCAAATCAACACACACACACACACATCTTCACTCGTGTCCCAGTCTCCACCTGTCCCCGCGCTCTGCTGTCTCACGCTGGAGACATTGCTGCTCCTCCCTGGATGTGACATCCAGCCCTGCTTTGAATAATAGCTCTTCATGAATTGGCAGATAAGCGCACACACACACACACACACACACTGTGATTGGTCTCTGGCTGCAGCATTTCTGCGCACAAATTGAGTGTGCAACCCTCAAATGTCCATTTCCCCTTTTTTGTCTGTGTGTGTCTGTGTGTGTGTGTGTGTGTGTGTGTGTGTAATGTGGCCTGCTGATGAAAGTCTGAATGTGAGTCTGCTCAAGTGTCCCCGACGCTGGATTACTCCCAAAGAATTTAGGCCGCTTTCTGTAACAAAGCTTCAATTCTTTCATGTCACATTCTCATTATCAAACGCACACATATTTCTGCATCGCTTCTTAAACGCTCAAAATATAGAGCGACTAAAAGTTGTTAACCGCCCGTTTTCTGCTGCAGACGCTGGCGTCTGAGAGGTCATGTTTAATGTGGGGCCTGTTAGCCGTTAGCATATCATGGGAAAATAAGATGGCAGCGTGATAAGCAAACAGTGTTGATACAGCCAACAGCCCCGGGGCGGCCTTCTTCTCCCGGCTGTTTGCATTGCACGTGTGTGTGTGTGTGTGTGTGTGTGTGTGTGCGTGTGGTTCTCACAACTCCACTGTGTGCAGATTTCACAGTCACACTCCCACAACTTATTGTCTGACGTGCAAAATGTCACAACAACGCCGCAAAGACTGAAGCAAGAAGAGGAGATGGACAATGATGACGCACAACCCCCCCCCCCCCCCCCCCCTTAGGTTTTGGTAAACATTGACTGTTGTCAACACATGCTGTGTTTATATTTCTGGTGAAATGGCTCATGTGTAACTGGTCCGGGGGTTTATCTCATCACCACGCGCGTGATGTCACAACCCCGAACCCAGTGGCAGTCAAGTCAAGTCCACCCTGCCCCCAGCTGCCCCCCCCCCCACATTTATGGTCCACGCCGCTAACAAAGCCTGGCCTGTGTGCTGCTCCTGGACCTCTTTGGTCACGTGACCCTTTGGCAGGCGCTCTGATGTCATCGTGCTCGAGGCTCCCGGGTCCGAGGCCTGTTTAGTGGCCGCACGTCTTTCCATCGCCGCTACCTGCACTCACAGCCCCCCCCCCCCCGTCCCCCCCACCCCCACCCGGCCTCGTTTCCTGTTGATCTGATGTGTTGGTGGAGATGTATTGACGAAGACTTCCCAAAGAACGCCACACGTGCTGTGCTGTGGCGACCTTCACTGCCGCGGCAAATGATGGCTTTTGATTGGCTCTTAAGAGAAAAGGGGTTTGTTCCACTCTGCAGCTCGCACATCGATACGTTTGATTCAGCTCCTTTAACTCCCAATATGCTCGTCCTATGTGTCCGATGACTGAATATTTCCAAAGTCGGATTGTTTGCAGAAAAAAAATAAGTAATTTGAAGATGAGACGTTTCGTTTTAAAGTCAACAGACTCTTTGAGTGAATTGGTAATAAACGCTCAGCGTACAGTTTCTGTAGAAGAAGAAGGCAGTAAAGCATCCACCGAGGAGCTGGGCTCTCTCTTACTGACGCCAGTGGGTGTTCAAACTGGTCTCCAGAGGCAGAGAGAGGATTCCAGATGTTAGCCGATAAGCTGCAGCGCTGTGGTTTGCTTTATCTCTCCTTTAAGGTGTTCAGGTCAGATTGAGCATAGTGACGGTTATTGTTGCGTTGTGTGTTTTGTCCGTGGTGTGGCTTCCCTGCTGAGACGAGCCCCCCCCCCGTTTGAGAAACTACATCTGATGCTTTTGCTGGAAATATGACTTCCATGTTTTATTGACTATCAATATCGTCTTTTGATCCAGCAGAGGATGAATCTAGTAATCATCTAAACAAGTAGAGTGTGTATAAACATATATAAGATATTCCCCTTCCTCTGATTTTACAAACTATATAATATAATAATGTTTCTCATGAATAGGAACTGTAGGTAATTAACATTCCACACATATCTTTCCCGCGTGTCACTCAAAGCGATGCAACACGTCTTTCCAGAAATCCCCACCTGCTTTCCCTCGTCTCTCTTTTGGGCACCGTAGTTCCGTCGTGTCTGGACTGTCCCTTTAAGTCGTGTTCAGGGGAAAGAAGTCAACGGGAGTCAAACGTCCACGGAGCCTCCGTTTGCTTCATAATGAATGAGTTTCGATGATGATCGTCTCTCCTGCTTATGAGTGAAAACCTCGTTCCCGGCGACGCGGCGCCTGCTGCTTTTCATGCTCCCTGTTTTGGATTTGTCTGATGAAGTCAGACCTCTCTCTCTCACTCTGGTGTGATTGGCCCGTGGTCGTGCGGGGAGTGAAAAACTACAACAACAACAACAACAACAACAACAACAGCCCTCCATCATAACTGAAGAGCAGCGAGCACCTCTGGCTCCGGGAATAAGACCTCAGTGAGGGTCCAGAGGAGGAAGTGGAGAAACGCAGCCAGTCTCACTTCCCCCTGAGACGCAGTCGCACAAACTGGCTGCTGGACCAATAAGAGGCTGATTGTGAGTCTCAGGTGTTTCTGCAACCTGCGACACCCCCCACCCCCTCCCCCCCCACAAAAAATCCCGCCCAGAGCTGCTTCCTGTGTTTGTAGTTGTTTTATTCTTTCTTCTTTTGTGTTCATTGTTCTCACATTCCGCCGGAGCGGCGCAGCAGCCGCCGCCGCCACCGCCGCCGCTGAACAGACCTTCCTGTTCGCTTTCTGTCACTTCCCTGTTCTGCCGGCCCGCCGGCCAATGAGGGGCCTCGCTTTCAGCTTCTCGCGGGTCCGTGCAGATGTCATGTGAGCGCACTGCTCACATCTCGCGTCTCGCCTTTCCTGTCTGGTCACATGATGAGCTGGGGGGGGCAGCGGTTTGGGGTTTGGGCGACCATAGCTTTGTCGTCTCGTCGCAACAGGAAGCGAGAGAGAGAGAGAGAGTCTACTTGCTCTGTAAATAAAGAGCGACCTCTGCGCTCCGCTTTGACACGGACGTCCTGACCTTTCGTCTGTGTCAGCGTTGGAAAAACAACACGTCTTGCTTTGGTTTGTGCGAGCCGCAGAACTCCAAACCGCTGGCGGCGGATGGCTGCGGGGAACCAGGAGGCGTCCGGTTCCGCCGCTGGGTCGGGGGGGGGGTCACGCAGAGGTGGCCCTCAGGCTCTTCTGAACGTCTGCCTCCTCCTTGGTCTTTGTTTGGGTGGAGCACGCCGGTGGTCAGAGGCTTTGGTGGAGCTCCTCTCAGCCCGACGGAGGCCGATGAGGAAGTGAAACGTTTCTTCTCCTTTCTTCCCAGAAAGTGACTTTTTGTTTTCTTGAAGGAACGTGAAGAAAAACAGCAGCGGTTTGCGGTGTCGGACACTTGTTGCGTTTCCTTGACGACCACCACAGCCGAGCGGTCGGCGTACCGAGGTCAGCGCTGAAACAGTTTCAGCTTTAATCCCAAATACAAACCAAACCAAAGGCCCCACGAGGATCCGGTTCCTCCTCCTTTGACAAATGAATCCTAGTAGTATTATGTATTCTTAATGATGTAAACACCAGACATTATGAGACAATCTTGATTCAGATCTCGTGTCTTTGTTTTACTGTTTAAATCCTTCGGCTCGTGAGTGATTCAACAAACCACCGAACGTTTCTACGTTTTCTCAAAGCTAGTTTTCTGTTCTGCAGATTGTTTTTAATAATCACGTCGCATAATTACCTGCGTGTCTGCGATGACCTAGAAATACATTAATGGCCTGTTTCTGAAACAGGAAGTGGTTTAGTAATAGATTATTTGTTGTCCTTGATTTAATTTGAGTTTGTCCAATTCACGTTTTATTTGCCGCGATCTAATATCTAATATTTCAGTACAAATATCAGCAGCTGGATGGCAGAACATTCTTCGTAGCCATCAATTATTCAGAGGTGCCCGCATTTCTTTTGGAAGCGTCGCTGCAACTGGATACCTATCGCCATGGTTACGCCACCACAGGCCGCGGCCCTCTCTCGTACTGTGAGCGTATCCGTTAGCGCTCGTTCCCGTCCAACATGGCGAGGGCGGGGATGCTGGACCAGAGGCGGCAGCTGGGGGCCATGCAGGCCGCGAGGACGCTGCTCGCCCAGAACGCCCTCACGGTATTTGGTCGGATCAGAACCCGGAGGGGGGCGGAGGAGGAGGAGGAGGAGGAGGAGGAGGGGGGGGGGGGCTCGTTTGTTTTGCTTTGGACTAATCCCTTGTTGTTGTTGTTTTTTTTTGTCTGTGAAACGCAGGGGGACAAAAACAATGGCTTCGACGTTCTCTACCACAACATGAAGCACGGGCAGATTTCCTCAAAGGAGCTGACGGACTTCATCAGAGAAAGGTGAGACTCTCCCACGTAGTCGACGCGCAGCGAGGCCTCGTCCTCCCTCCCCACCCGTCTGACCTGTTTCGTGGTATGTAAAGGCAGCGCGCCGGAGTTCTTGGTGGTAACAAACACGGGAACTTATCGGAGTAAAATACCTTCCTCTTCTTCTATGAATCGATGAAACGTCCCAAACAGAAACATATTCACTGGGATACGGGTTGCCAAGAAGTTCCCAGAATTCCTCCTATAGTGTTTAGTTCAACATCTGCCTTCCTTAGGGAGCCTGAATGGTGCCATTTGTTGGATAATTGTGGCTTATTTATACTATTCAAGCTATGAAAGGCCGCCATGAGTTCTGTTTGTTCGACTGACGAGGGAATCGGCCCAATCTATGAAGTATTTAACATGTGTAACTGTTTTCATATTCCAAACGGCTGGCCGTCGTTCCAGATAATACACGGTCATGTGATAATGGGAGCAAAAACAAACATCCGCTCTTCCCACGACTTTCTTCACAGTCATTTAAATGAAAACAAACACAGCCTAAACCGGTTATTATTTTGTCACTAAACTGATCAATTCAGCCGCTTCTACGCAGATTCATATCTGTTGAGGAGGTTCCCCGTATTCCTCAGAAAAACAAAGCGGAGGTTTACTCAATAAGTGGAACATTGTGACTTGGTGGAGGTTTGAGGACGTTTTGCAAACGTAACCACACGCAACCCCACTACGCGTTACACACCGTCCGTCTGCATCTGGATGATACCGTAATAATAGCTTGGTTTCAAAGTGCTCCCCGCATCCCTGAAGCTGTGTGTTTATAACCTGCCGCGTGATGGACGGCCGGCCGCGGATTCCTCTGCACGCGCTCACTCCGGCACCCGGCGCGGCCCGCGTTCCGTACGCCGTGTTTGGAAAACCCTCATCAATGACGACGATTCAGACAGACAGTTAGCGGGAGGCTCCAGAGGGGGGGAAACCGTCTGTGCAGCTGGGCGCTCACCTACCCGCTTCAAACCCAATCACCTCTCGGCCTTTCACTTTGCTTAAATATTAACCCTCCGTCCAGGAACGCTGCTGTTTAACTATACGAAGGAATCAGCCCATGAAGGAGACCGATGCGTTGGTTGTGTTGTGCTTCTCACAGGCTGGGTTTAAAATCAGCGACTCCTGGTTGTTGTTGTTTGTTCTTGGAGAGCAGCTCGTCGGCTCCCCCTGGTGGAGAAGGAAGCTCATGAGCTGTGGCCGCTGCTGTTTCACTCTCACTCCTTCTTTTATTCTGAAAGGAGGTAACGCGGCAACCTCCGGACCAAAAATGATCTTGGAGCGACGCGAACAAGACTAAAAAGAACCGGAAGACACTTTCATCTCGCACAGTTTTTCCCAAATCCGTACGACAAGGCAACCGCACTCACGCATTGCATTATGGGAGGATTGTTTCTGGCTACAACCACTGAAGAAGCAGCCTATTCTGGTGCTTTTTAACGGTTATACCTCATATTGTGTCTTCCCATCTGAGCAAAAAACATAAATGTACCAAAGTATGGATTTGGGATACTACTCATGGAAAGAGTTCTCCTGGTTTGCAAGTAGGAAACTTTGGGTTTAGATCCGTTCAAGAATATCTTGACCAAATTTCAGTCGTCAAGGCAAAAAAATGGTTACAATATAGTGAAGGTTATTATGTATCGACTCTGTGACACCCTGCTAGTTATTTCTAAACACAACAAAAGAGGGGCTGTAATTAATGTGAATGACAATCGGACTGAATATATCATATTTAACAGCGGAGCAACAATCTGCAACAGAAGGAAGCTTTTTAAAAGTCTTTGGAAGTAGGGATGCAGCGTGTCACGCGTTTCTAGCTTCTGCCACCCTGAGCGTTGTTACGCTGGATGTGTCTCTATGTGTGTGTATCTGTGTGTGTGTTACTCCCCTGGCTGACCTTGATCCTGCGACTGCAGAGGAAGGCCTGCTAAATGAGTCATGCATAATTCAAGCTTCCACTATAACACTACCGCGGGTTTTTAAAGATTTGTTTTGGTTTTTTTTAAATGTGTCACTTTGCTGAAGGACGAAGGAATAAAAAAAGTGTGAAGCAGCGGATCCAAACGGTATAGCTTCCACACACGGTTTACGAACAAATGCCAGGCCAAGCCGCACGTCAACCTGCTAATCCTTTTGGAAATAACTTACCAAAGTTATAAATGACTTTTCTCACCAATATTGACGTTCCATAACCCGTCGGGTCTCTTCCCGCTCTCTCCCAGGAGCACTATCGAAGAAGCCTACGCCCGGTCCATGACCAAACTCGCCAAGTCCGCCGGCAACTTTTCTCAGCTCGGGTGAGTGTGAACGTCGTTGTGCAGGTTCCCCCGAAGACGTGAACGAGTGAGCGAGCGAGTGAATGTGAGGAGGCTGTCGTCTCTCCCTCCAGGACCTTCGCTCCGGTGTGGGATGTGTTCAAGACCTCCACGGAGAAGCTGGCCAGCTGTCACATGGAGCTGGTGAGGAAGCTGCAGGAGCTTATAAAAGAGGTCCAGAAGTATGTGGAGGAGCAGGCCAAAGCACACAAGAAGGTAAGGAGACGCACGGAAGAACTCATGAAGAAGTGTTCAGGATCTCATGTCACACGCCCCTCTCATATCACACGCCCCCCCTCTCATATCACACGCCCCCCTCTCATATCACACGCCCCTCTCATATTACACGCCCCCCTCTCATATCACACGCCCCTCTCATATCACACGCCCCTCTCATATCAGACGCCCCCCTCTCATATCAGACGCCTCCCCCTCTCATATCAGACGCCTCCCTCTCATATCACACGCCCCCCCCTCTCATCTCACACGCCCCTCCCCTCTCATATCAGACGCCCCCCTCTCATATCACATGCCCCCCCTCTCATATCACACGCCCCCTCTCATATCACATGCCCCCCCTCTCATATCACACGCCCCCCTCTCATATCACATGCCCCCCCTCTCATATCACACGGCCCCCTCTCATATCACACGCCCCTCCCTCTCATATCACACGCCCCTCTCTCATATCACACGCCCCTCTCATATCACACGCCCCTCTCATATCACACGCCCCTCTCATATCACACGCCCCCTCATATCACACGCCCCTCTCTCATATCACACGCCGCTCTCATATCACACGCCCCCCTCATATCACACGCCCCCCCCTCTCATATCACACGCCCCTCTCATATCACACGCCCCCTCATATCACACGCCCCTCTGTCATATCACACGCCCCCCCTCATATTACACGCCCCCCTCTCATAACACGCCCCCCCCTCATATCACACGCCCCTCTCTCATAGCACACGCCCCCCTCTCATATCACACGCCCCCCCCCCCTCATATCACACGCCCCCTCAAATCACACCCCCCCCTCTCATATCACCATAGTACCATTACATTACAGGCGCTACACACACATATTGAGATTGGTATGTATGAACCCACAAACTACTGATAAATAACCAGTGTTATTTATTTAATAACAGGTGTGATGGATGCCTTTGATTAGGAAGCCGTTCTCACCTCCCTGTTGATTTACGCCCCTGGAAAAGTGGAGTAGATTTAACCGTTGATTTCAACCCTGAGAAAAGCTAGCGTGCGGCGCCGCTCTGCGTAGCTTCTTTTCCTCTGACCCTTCACTCCTCCACTGCTCCTCTCTGCTGAGGAACCTTCGCCTCGCGTCTCACGCATGAAGCCACACAACGGCAACAAAGAAGCCAAAGAGGAGCCCGGGTTGTGCGTTTGTGCGTTGAGCGTAAGAAAAAGGCTGCCACAGCGTCTCTCCATCACTTCCCTGCTCCTCCTCCTCCCCGCTCCGTGTTTGCTGGCTGGCTCACAGATGCGCCGCTTGCTGCAGTAAAGTGGTGTGAATAACACAAAGTAAACACCCGTCTTGGAGGGGCTGCTCACAATGTGTACGTAACATGTCGTCGGAGACGAGGGCGAGCAAAACAAACGCCCAAACTCACCGCATCGCAGCTCTTTTTATGTCTTTCAACATGAATACATAGACACGATGAGAATAAGATAAAATGTGAATGTGTTATGAAGGGAATTCTTCTTCACAACAGAAGAATCAGAAATCCGACTATTTGTGTGTCTGTCAGACTAAAGAAGAGGTGGCGTCCACCCTGGAGGCCGTGCAGAACATCCAGACCACCTCTCAGGCCCTGCAGAAGTCCAAGGAGATCTACAACGCCAAGACCGTGGAGCAGGAGCGCCTCCGCAAAGACGGGGCCACCCAGAGAGATGTGGACAAGGTGTGTGTGTGTGTGTGTGTGGGTGTGTGGGTTGGGGGGGGGGTCACACACACCTGTGTACCGTGGGGCAGTGAGGCACGACGAGGTGCCTTCAGGCATTAAGTGGAGGTCGGCCTCTTGTCGGTTTTAAAATTCGATCTGGAAAAACAAGGCGTGCGCGTGTGTGCACGGCGCGGCGCACAACGCGACAACCGCTGTTGACTTTGTGGGTTTTTGTTTCTTTGGCAGGCCGGAGTGAAAGCCAAAAAAGCCACGGAGACCTACAAGTCCTTCGTGGAGAAATACGCTGCGGCCAAGTCGGAGTTTGAACAGAAGATGGCAGAAACTGCTCAGGTACGAACCCTTTCCAGGTCCCGCCTCCGTGTGTGTGTGTGTGCGTGTGTTCATCCGCTCCAGATTGTGTTTTCCTCCTCTGGAACGGAAACCGCTGTGGAAAGGCCTGATTGGATCCATCTGAAGGTCTGATTAGATAAACTCCAAATTAAAATCAGATCACCAGTGTTTGGCCTCCAAATCCTCCCGCACGGCCGCCGCCGCCGCTCCGCCACCAGAAGTGGTTCTAGTTAGCTCGCCGTTTGTTTTTGCTGCCCCCCCCCCCCCCCGGCCCCCTCACACTCCCAAGAGAAAGCCAAGCTTCAGACACCACAGTCTACGGCGTGAGTTATAAACAGCCAACACATGTTCTCTGTGACATCACTACATGTGTTCCCTTCATGTGCGCGTGTGTGTGTGTGTGCGTCCGCGAGCCGGCGGCAGCGAGCGGCTCTTTATCTGTGGCGACGCTTCCTCCGCGTCCTCTCTTTTCATTCTTTTTATTCCGTCTCCCCGGTTAACCCCCAGGAGCCCCGAGTCAGACTCCAGTGGGGAGCAAACACACTCATTTGAAGTCGTTATCTGCACTCTGCCAGCGGCCAAAGGCAGAACGGACCTCCGCTGATGTGTTTCACAAAACAGAATCAGTGTGGAAGCATCTGTGCGTGTGTGTGTGTGTGTGTGTGTGTGTGTGCGACACAGACCACCCAGACAGACACACAGGAAGTGGCCGGGGCAGAATTGGTGAAGTGTATCCTACGCTGCCCTCTCTCTCTCTCTCTCTCTCTGCTCGTTTTCATGCCCTGTTTCGTGTCACTTGACTCCACGAGTCTCAGATCTGTTTGCACCCGAATAACTGCGTCCCGTCGCGCCTCCGGCTTTGTGTTGCAGAAATTCCAAGACATCGAAGAAAACCACATCGTGCACATGAAGGAGATCATCCGGTCGTACTCGCAGTCCGTCGACGAAACGCACATCCAAATAGGAGAGGTGAGTGCGAGCTCACACACACACACACACGTGCTGTGGAACATTCCTGTGGGTGGAGTCGGCGTCCCGTTGACCTGAGGGCTCCGCTCGCCGGGTTCACCGCGCGTCACGTCAATTAGTGTCGTCTTTGATCTCGCTAATCGTTTGACTGAGAAGCAGGAAATGCTCCAGTCATCCCTTTATGCCGAGCAATTAAAGGCTGATCAAAACTCCCCCCTCCTCCCCCCTCCTCCTCCCCCCCCGGCCGATCCGAGACACCTCCGGGAGTCGAGGGCGCTCGCCGGCGGGGCCGAGCGTGCTGTTTGTTTCCGGCGGTGTGTGTGTGTGTTTTGGCTTTTGAGGAAGCGGCATCGGGGGCGGATCGCGTCGTCCACGTGAAGGCTGTCAAACACCATCCGCCGCCGTATTCATCCCCCCCCCCCCCCGCCCCCGAGGTTAACCGGAGATTTCCCTCTCCGTTTATTTACTCGGCAATCACACTTACCAGCGGCGCACAGAACAAGAGACAGACTGCAATCTGCTGCTCCGTGCCTCCCCCCCCCCTCCTCACCCACTCGCCTGCTGTAGTCCTCTCAGCGCCCGCAGAGGGCGCCGCGGCTCCACCGAGAGCGCCTCGCTGCTAGTCGGAAAAGAATGCAGCGCGACAGGCCGGCGCGGGTTACCGCCCCCCCCCCCGGTTCCTGCCTGTCGGGCCTAGAATTTGGGGTTTGGTTGATGAGCTCAAACCAGGTTGGGACCGGCCTTGAATATTATGATCACACGAGGGTGAGGCAGGAGGGAGGGGGGGGCAGTTTGTATCTGCGTCATTGTGCCTCGTCACTGAGCTCACGGGCATTCACACTGACACAGAAATCATACGTTTGCAGTTAAAGTGTAGAATACTGTGAGGTTTGTCGTTGTTTGGTTAGACGCACACACACAAACACACACAGAGGACCGGACGTTCACCTGCTACGTGTCATTCGTCGGCTTTTTATCCCTGTTTGTTACGCCATTTACTTTTAAACTTTGAATACTAAACTGACTTACTGCATGTGTCCCACTGCATCTCTTCAATAATAATAATAATAATGTGATGACAAACAGTGCTCTGATTTGAGTGAATGAATGCAGCACGAGAGACAATCATCTGTAAACAAAGCTGCCCCCGGGGGGTGGAATCTGATTTGTGGGCAAGGTGAGTGCAGACTAGCTGAAGGAAAAAAAAAGTACATTAAAATGATTAAAGCAGGTCACTGTTACTTATTTTTAATCTAATATTACAATGTTACAATTTTACTAAGCTTAAATTCCTTTTTATAGTGTATGTTAATACATATTTCAGGTTTTATTAAGCCTTTTTTCATATGTTGCAACAAATTAACAAAATGAATATACAATACCAGGAAAAAAATATATATATATTCTATCGGCGATCAGAGCGGCCTGCAGAGAGGGAGGGGGGGGGGGGGGGGTAGTTAACCTCCAGGTGAACAGGAAAATGGCGGAGCTCCTGTCCACAGAACATGCGGGGAGGTGCGGCTCGTGGGGAGGGGGCGGGGCTTGTGTCACCTGTAAAGGAGGGATCACGTCAACCTGGCGGGTATTTTGAGACGAGGCTCAGCCGGCATCGGCTCAGTGGGCATGAAGGATAAGAGGGTTAGAGAGGATGAAAGGCGAGCGCCGGAGAATGAAAGCGCCATATATAGACGGGTCCGAGAGACACACACACACCAGGGCAGGTGTGTCGGCCAGGTCAGCGTGCTGTGTTTGCTTTTGTAAGTGAGCGTGTCTGTGTGTGTGTTTGTGTGTGTTGATCCCTTGAAGGCAGATGCATGTTTCCAGCATGTGGTCAAAGGTCTCCACGGTACGAGGTGTGTGTGTGTGTGTGTGTGACGACATTACTGCCCTCCGTCAGGGCAACAGCACCCGACTGATCGCGTGTGCTGCTCTGAGCGTACTTCCTCAACCGCAACAACCAACCTACATCCTCTCCTGCCAGGGCACAGAAGGCTAATGCACTCCACCTCGCTACAGGGGCTGTGCCGGTGTGTGTGTGTGTGTGTGTGTGTGTGTGTGCGCGTGGGGGGGGGGCACACATTGTATGTGTTTGCATGTGTGTCTGATTGATGGTGGAGCCGCTCACAGTATCACGAACATCTGAATGGGTTCCGGCGAGACGGCACAGTCGGCCACTGCTCCTCAGCCCGCTGCCTGTGCGGCGCGTCGGCTTCCCCCTCAGCGCGCACACGTGCACAAATGCACACGTGCACAAATGCACACGTGCACACATGCACATCACCCAAAGCAAGGGCCTGGACGCAGCGCCAACAACGCCGACACAAAGGGCGTCCCTCTCAGTGAAGGCCAGTGCGTCTGCAGGAAATAAACGTTACCCATTAGAAAACACCAACTGGAGGCAAAGCGGCGCCGGCGAGGATTAATAGCGTTCGTTCGGCTGCGCGTCACGAAAACAAACGGCCCTAAACGCTCGCCGCGTGAGGCTGATGTTCACTTGTGTGATGTGGCGTAACAGAAGCGGTAAAAGTCAGCTGTCGGCCCCCCCCAGCGAGCACGAGCACTTCATGTATTTAAAGGTTCAGACCTGAGCAGGTGGGGGGGGGACTCTTCCTCACTACAGTCCTGCACTGGAAAAAATGCCCCTCCAAAAATAAGTAAAAAAACAACAAATACGAGACGTTTTTGCTTGAAATAAGCAAAAAAATCTGCCAATGGAACTAGTGAAAATCGGCTTGTCAAGATTTCTTGAAATAAGATGTAATATTTAGGACTTTTGAGATAGGAATTGATCTTGAAATTAGCCAGGTAAACTTATTTTGAGCTATATTTTACTAGTATTAGAAAGTGTTGTGTATCATAATAAGCTTGAAATGCTCAAAAGTAGCTTTTTATTTTTTCACTGTTCATGGCATCCCTCTTATTTCAAGTGTATTTAACTCATTTAAAGTTCTAAAATAGTGACATTGTCCTAGATTTTAGACCACCACCAACTTGAAATAAGATTAAAAAGTGATTATTTAAGCATTTTAGGATAAAAAATGTCTTGAAGTTAGCTGGAAATACTCATATTATGCATTGTTTTACTCATAAGAAGTGCTTTTGTATCATAACTAATCTAAATTCAAGTGCTTTTAACTTAATGTTAGCTCTACAATAGTGATACTGTTCTAAATTTAAGACAAACGCATACTTCAATGAAAACAAGTTGTGCATTAAACAAACAAATATTTTATTTGCATAA
Source organism: Gasterosteus aculeatus (assembly GCF_964276395.1). NCBI lineage: Eukaryota > Metazoa > Chordata > Actinopteri > Perciformes > Gasterosteidae > Gasterosteus > Gasterosteus aculeatus. Next base: position 2,708,180 of record NC_135702.1, on the reverse strand, counting down.
GAAAGAGCATGCCTCTTTAGCTCTGAAATGCAGGAGGGAGCAAACAATTCTTACAATACAGTGCAGTCAGTCAGTTACACTGTGCCTGCAGCACCAGTCATGTTTTGGCGCAGTGTGTATGGCACTGTAATAAAATACTAATAATAGTAAAAAAACATAGCAAAACATGACATATATGTGTAACACATGGATTACAGTCAGACATAATCATCTGACCTCTGTCTCCTCAATACACTTACAATGTGCTTATTATTGCAACAAGTTATGGGTCTTGGGCTAACATTAACATAAATATTTGACCACTGTGTCCCTCAATAGATCAACAACATTGTTATTATTGCGACCTTAACATTGGGAAACATTTGCTAAATAAGAATGGAAACGGCTTTACTTGCCAACAAAAGCTTTCCAGTCAGCCATGCCCTTCTTGAAAGATGGTGTGAGGTCTCGCTCATGGATTGTGTCCAAGAGAACCTCCGTTTTTATGACAGAGAGCAGAGTGGCTACGCACCTGGGGTAAGTAAGGTGTAGAGCATAATAGTAGGCCGTAAGGTATAAAACACCCTGTGTTACCTTGTCTTTTGGGAGCGTAGTTATCAGCACATCTCCTACAGCCAGGAGGCAGTTGGACAAACTCACAATAAGGACTGGGCAGGAGAGACGACGTTTCTTCAAATAGTCATTGGGGTCTTCTTTTTCCTTAAACACATAAAATGGACATCTTTCCATCAGGATAAAGAAAAATTCAGAGGAGGAGCTATGGTTTTCTTTTACATCAGTGATTTTAGTGGTACTTGAGGAGTCCAATATTTACTGAGGTGGCACACTGTCTAAGAAGCTTTAGAACCACAGATATAAAGAATATCAGAATGTGTCTGTGGGTCTACTGCAAAACATTGTGTTGCTTAACACACTGTATTTGAATCTATATAAATGTATTTACATTTGTTGGGCTAGGCCAGTCTTTTTAGGTCTTCACTAGGTCAATAAAAACTATTAACCAAGTAGTGCATTCATTTTGCTTACCTTGAGGACATGCACAAGAGCCTCACTCACATGTCCTAACTTCTTCAGAGGAGCAGATGAAGAGGGGGACAATGAAGGCAGCACACGTAGGATACTGAGAGCCTGTTCAATTGTTGAGGATAATATGTGTAATACAAGGTCAAATCTGACCAACAGTTTACAACATCTGCTAAAATACAAAAAAAGTTACACAAATCATGCGATAGCCACCACAGATGAAAAGAAGACACTAGCACATAAACCTGCCTAATGTCCACCCTAATAACATCAAACATCATTGCTTACCTTTGTCCATTCCTACTGAGGGTTTCAGCAGCTTTTTCCACACACCAAAAAACTGCACCTTCTGGCAGAAGTCGTCCCATCTTCCCTTCAGCTCATCAATGTAATGGATGTTATTTTTGTCCAGAATGCGTTGAAGCTCCTCCATCACCTATCCAACATACAAATAAAGACATTTGACTGCATTGGGTAGGATACAGAAATTGGCATACAAGACATTGTTTTGTGTGGTGCCATGTTTTAAATTATGCTTAGTCAATAATGACTTACATGTCCAATGTCCTCTGGAATTTTCTTGTGTCTGTCCTCCTCGCAAAAAGAATCAATGAATGCTCTTCTGGCTGAAAATTCCAAATCCAGGAGCTGAGAGACGGACTCACGGTTTGGAGTTTTCTTCTTACGCAAAGATGCGGGCATCTTAGATGAAGGACAGAAATATACATAATTAAATACATGGCATTAATTCATAGAAATTAGTAACTTTATAAATAATATGGTAGCAATTAGTTTGAGTCTTCCAGTTTATTAGTCTTCCAATCAAAAGAAGTGTAAACTATGAACACCACACAATGGTAAATTTGTAAATGTAATGTTAGAACTCACATCTGGCATTGTTGCCCGAGTCAGGGGTGCTACTCCCTTCAGAAGGGAAGTCTTGAATGCTTGAATGCTACCCCCTTTTGAGGGGAGATCCAGAATGACTGTTGAGTCACTTGAATCAAATTCATCTGGGTCAGTCAGGTTGGCACTTTAGCTCCTCGAGTCGGCGCCTCTTTGGATTGGTCTTTTGGGGTGATCTCAAATTTTTCAATCTTTTGTATAGCTGTGAGTACACAGTAACCTGTGACAAGAAAAATTCAAATAAATGCTTCAAACATCAAACATGCACCTGGATGCATTTGACCTACCCATGCATACTTGCTGCTCAGGTCTCGGCCCTGCAGCATGGGGTAGTACAGCACTGTTCGCTTTGCCATAGCTGTTATTTCTGGCTTTGACGGGTATCTGTCTCTGTCCCCCGTTGCCCTCAGGATTGCGATCATACTGGTCATGGTGTTTCGGATGAGCCGACATCTGAGGTCCTTTGACATTTGGCAGTTTCTCTCTTCGCCGGCCTTCGCCAACTCAAAATATTGTTTTCGGCATTGCTCTAGTTTGGTGTCAGTGTGCAATACATATTCGGGGAAGGATAACTTCACAACATTTTCAGGTGTTGTGTGCTTTGCGGGACATCTTTTTACTTGAGTGGATGTCTGAGATAGGGGTGACCCAATCATAGAAGTAGAACTGCTCGTTGATTTTGAGTCTACAGTTTCCTGTAAAATAAAAGATAATTAAGTATTTGTAAAAGCAACTTTTAATTTATACTGTCTTAACACAAATTGTGATGCAGCATTGACAACTCCACTAAGGTTATAACAATAATCCTAAATAGTTTGTGTTAATATTCTCCTTTTAGTGATAATGAAGGTAGGTTTAGTGATTGCCTTATGGTGTTGGATATAAATACTTACTAAACAAGCAGAAAATGAATGAACTTCATCATCAAAAAATGTAAATACACATGATATAACAATAGATAAAGAAATGACATACCTCAGTGGATTATGCATCACATCAGAGTGGTAAATTAAACATTTTAATCAGTCGTAACTCTCTTAATTCTGAAGCAATTTTAATTCAAATTTACTGAATGTATATAGCAATCTACATTTTTTAGAAACTCATAAAAGCATACATTCTAAATAATTTATATTTTAAGTTGTGGTTATTCCGAATGTTTTAGTATAATAGAACAGAGTAGATCCACCCCAGTAACTGGATTTAATTGAAACACGTAACCAGTATAAAGTTAAATTTATCCAATTTATAATAAAACCATTCCATTCAAATCTGTTCAGAATTAAGAGTTACTACCGATTTTATAGAGAGGACTGCAAGTCTTAATCTGTTTAAATTTAGCTGATCTTAACCTCTCTGATGAATCATAAGTATTGCAAAGTAGGTTTTTACTTAAAAGGGATTTTTCTTGGTGTTACTGGTGCAAAATAAATATGACGAAAAATTAATAACCACGTTAAAAATGTATATTTGACTACGTTACCTCTTAAAGTCGACACCGTGACGTCATCAAGTTCGTCCATGCTGTTAGCAGTTTTAGCTAGCAAGTTAAATAACGTTAGCTAACGTTAGCTAGCAAGATAGCTAGCTAACGTTAGCTTGTGCTCGGCTGCAACAGTGTACACAACAAATAATATTAAATATAATATTTAAAATGTATTGGACTAAAAAAACTGAGATATTCGATACAACTTAACCTGCAATGAAATACGAATTCAAACCGTCTCGGACGAGGCAGCTTAATTACGCACCTGTAACATTCCCTCCAGTGAGCCGTCTGTGTTCCGTACTGCGCATGCCCAACTTTCAACAGACACGACAAACGAGTAAGACGTCTCACTCCTTCAAAGAACTAGTGACTGTATTATGCTCACTGTATTATGCTCAGATTTTGAATAAAACGCGTTGTTTTTCAGAGACGGAAATAGTAGTGGAGTGTGTCCTCTCTCTTTTTTGTTTAATCTTTAATGAGGACTAACGTAAAATAGCGGGACAGCCTGCCCACTGCTGAGCCGTAGACTGCTACCATTTACAAAACAGGGGTTTATGGCATTAATTATTTTTTTCAAATTAATTAAAAACAACTAGTTTTTGAGTGTTTTTAGGAATGTGTTATATTTGTGTATAGCTTGACTAAATTGTTGCCCATTTCAGATGAATTATTCTGTAAAGATAACTAAATAAGAACTTGATAAACTACCGGTAATTTCTCCCGGGCTGGATATAACGTGTTGGCTTGCTGCACTCGCCTTAACGTTAGGAACCTTGCTCCTCCAAGATGATCTGCCGTTGTTTCATATGCTACATTTTTGTGGCGTTTACACTGAAAAACATTGAGTCACATCAACTCTTTACACAGTCGCAGCCCTGACTTTCGCATAGTGTGTGGCATTGATGGCTGTCCTAGTGACTATATGAGTGTATAACATAACATGATTCAGACACATTCTGGGGACCTTGGTCAACTGAAGAGTGATGTGATGGGAGTATTTGACCAGTTTAATGACCCTTTCAGTCAAATCGCTACAACACATTTGCAGGATAAAACAATCAAAGAACTGTTACAGCCAGTTGAACCAGAGACGATTATATAAAAAAATACGGTATGTTATGAGAGTTCTTACCATTGAACACCATTACTTTTATTATATACCATTGTTGAAGTTTGGAACAGCTGTTAATGCATCCAAGAGTTCTTGCAATGATTGATCAGGGGCCACAGCCATGCCGGGATGGATTTTTTCACGATTGTATTGATGGAGACATTTTTAAAATCACACCCACTGTTTTTGAGAGTCCCCACAGCATTGCAATTCATTTTATATACAAATGAAATTGAATTGTGCAATCCTCTTGGATCTCGGGCAAGCAAAAACAAATTGTTATTGATTTATTACACCTTAGGTAACATCAACCCTAAATACAGATCAAGACTTGCTGCCATTCGTCTGCTTGCCATGGTAAAATCAAAAGATATTTCTGATTGTGGTATTGATAAGGTGCTTGAGAGCATTAATTGTGACTTGATTGAGCTGTATGATAGTGTTAAAAGTTGTCACTGCAAATGGTGAGAAGACAATTTTTGGGGCGCTTATGACTGTGTGTGGAGACACTCTAGCTCAACATGAAGTGGCTGGATTTAAGGAAGGAGTAGGATTTGCTTACAGTAAATGCAGACACTTGAATGCAACTTTGACGACATGCAGGAGCAATTTAATGAAGATTTGTTTGTTAAAAGGACCATGACAAGTCATATCGACAATGTAGAGACATTAAAAAAGCAAGCACTGACTTTCTGGTATTATATGGTATTAATAGGAGAAGCAAATTAACAGAATTTCCTCACTTTGATATAATCAAACTCCACAAGACATCATGCATATTATTCTTGAAGGTGTTGCCCCAAATGAAATCAAATGTGTTTTAAACCATTTTGTGCTTTCAGAGCATATGGAGTTAGACGCATTCAACAGTGCAATTATTGTTATCCTTTACTCTCTTTTGGATGTAAGAGATAAGCCTTGCCCCATATCGGTCAATACACTGTCATCAAATGACAATAAACTGAAACAGTCAGCAGGGCAGATGCTGGTTTTGTTAAAGAGCATGCATGAATGTAGTCAGAATGTGCATGAGACACATCCAATTTTTTCAAGTCAAGTTGATATCGGCCCAGTCTCTGAGGTTCAAAATGTTCACTACGTAGAAGGAAAGATTAAAGACTTCTTAGAAATACAGAACCTTCAACATATAGTTTCGGTAAAGTGGATAATGCAACATGGAAATAAGTGTAGATGTGAGAAAACTTTGGTTATTTGTAATGTCATCAATAGTACTCCAGAGTCTGGACTTGTGAAAAACATCTACATAGTAAATTCTTCACTGTATTGTTTTGAATGCCAGCCTCTCTCTATAAATGAGTGGAATGATCATTATTTATCTTATGAGGTACAAGTTCCCTACCTAGCTCAAGCCAATATTTTTGTGGATGCTGATAAACTTGATTGAAAGAATAGTTCAACATTCTGGGAATCCCTAGTCTTGTGATCACCATGAGGCAAACAGCAGAGACTCCAGAACTATGAGTTTTCGTCCAAATCCGTTGAAACTTAAGGATTTCCTATAAACAAGATATATTTTCTTAAATCAAAAAAGTCTAATTTCTGAAACAAGATGATTTATCTTTTGCAAACAACACAGCAGCTTAAAAATCTCTTCAAAAGTTAAAAAAGCTTGTTTCATATGACATATGACTCAAAACTAGATGTTTTCAAGACCTTTTCACTTAACAAGATATTCAAGATGTATTGTCTTAAAACAAGTCCCTATATCTTGCTGAAATCGTATGTGGTAGGCATTTGTATCTTATATTAAGTGTAATGGGATATTTTGACTAGAAATGAGACAAATATACTTGGTAAGATTTTGATTTTTTCCAGTGTGTGGTTTAAAACGTAATGGTCATGATGTAAATCAGAAATGACAATAAGGAGACTAAGAGGGTAAATAGAGCAGTCTGTGTATGATTTAGTGTCACGTGACAATATGGATAAACGGGTTTTACCTACAAATCAAATCAATACAACATCTGCAGGTGTTGTTCCAGAGAACTGAAACACCTCCAGGAGCTCTTCTGTTTTTCCACCGCAAATGACCCAAAACAAACGTGTTCGGTAACTGATCGCAGTGAATAACACGGAAACCACCACAGAGGAAATGCTGCTGATTCTTGTCCAACCTCAGTTGTCCTTTCCGTCCCTTCTAGGTCCACACTGAATTTGTGAGGAACATTGAGAACACGTCGGTGGAGAGCTTAGTGCTCAAGCTGTCCGAGAGCAAAGGAACGGGCAAGGAGAGGCCAGGTAAGCCTTCTCTGCTTCATGCTAACGTTTGTCGGGGGGGCTTTTCTGTGGTCTTCCGCCTGCTCCGGCCTTGCGTGGAGAAGAGGGGGGGGGGGGGGGGGGGGGGGGGCTTTATCGAGAGGGGCAATTAGAAGTAGGAGAGTAATCAGAGTCAATCATAGTAATCTGCTGTAAAGGTGGGCAGGCTTGGCATTCCACTAAGCATGTGACACACAGGGAGGGGGGGGCAGACTAAGCAGGCAGAACCGGCCTTTTCAGGAGGTCAGAGCTCAACAATGACTCTTGTGTAAACTTTGCCATGCCACAATAATCAAGGGAATACTGCTCAGAGCCCTTTAGCTCACCAGCGCCCCCCCCCCACGACCCCCCCATCCCACCTTCCTCCCTTTCACACACGCTGCTCCTTCAGTGACCCTCAGATGCTTTTGCAGAGACTTTTGTTGCTCCCTAGTAACTATTTTAACGGGTAGAAATCGCTGAGTTTGGGGACCCCCGTGTCCCCCCCCACCCCCTATCTTCACTTCTCTCCCCCTGCACTTTACGTGAGGAGGCCGCAGACACAAAGGCTTCACCTCTGCTGCGTTTGTGTGTACACAAACGGTGACCCCTGAGCGCAGACGCCGCGTCCGAGCAGTGGTGGCCGTCATTTGTTTGGACAGCAGAATTAATTGAGGCCAAAGAAACGGTCAGAAAATTCCTCCCCGCATCAAGCTGTTCACTAGGGATCACGCAGCGGCCCCCGGCCCTGTCAGGACAATAACCTGTCGCCCGCTGATTAAATAGCTGAACGGATGGCCGGTCCGGGGCCTTCAGAGAGAGAGAGAGAGGTTGAATAAACTTTCTATTGCGGAAACAATCTCAAAGTGACACGCTGCGAGGCGGGGGGGGGGGGTCGCAGTGTTCAACGATATCCAGCTGAGCTGTCAACTGGCGGCGGGCCAGACACGCAAACCCACCTCCTCCCCCTCCTGCCTACCCCCCATGCCCCTCTCCCACTCCCAGTGCCATGTGAAGCATATGCAATTTAGATAAAAAAAACGCATCCTCCGCTCATGCGTGACTGCGTGCTTCCCTCACAGAGAGTAGAAAGAGAAGGAACATCTTCCCCCGATTAAACCCAGTCTGTTTAGGACGCGTCCAAACCGCTCACGTCTGCCCACGTTTAGGTAGAAGTCATGTGTCTGGTGTTTGGACTTCTCTTTTTTTCTTTTTTGTTGCCGTTGGTGTGCATAAATATTGTCAGATGCAATCGCGGGATGCCAGCGGCGTTCCGGCCCGTGACGTAGACGCACGGAGCTCGTCAAACATCCCGCAGCGGCGCGTGTGTTTGTTTTTTTTTCCGGCGCGGCGAGCGAGACGTGATGTCCAAAACAAGATGACTGCGAGAAAATGTTCTCCCCCCCCCCCCCTCCCCTCGCACGCGTGGCGCTTTAGTTTGTGTTTGGCGTCGAGCTCCGGCTCGCTTCCCGCCGGCGGTGTGCAGAGGCCCGATATCGCACAGTAGAGTAGAGTCATTGGTGTACTTCATCCACTTCACTTGGCGTGATGCGCGCCTCTCGTGACTCGCCGCTTCCCTGCGCTTCACTCGGCGCTGCGCACGCCAAACAATGCGTGGATTCTGCTCTGCGACCGCCGTCCTCTGGGAGGGGGGAGGGGGGGGAGCCGCTCTGCTGCCGCTGTATACAGTTTGAGTTAAAATATCATTAGCTTTGTTGTTTTCAGGTCATGGCATGTTAGTGTATCAGAGATATGGCCAGAGGGTCCTCCCCCCCTCCTCCCTCCTCCCTCCCCCCCCCCTCTCCCCCTCTCATCTTACAAGCTATTAAGCTTTCTAGTTAAATCCATCAGGTCTGATAGCACAGACTGCACGTCACGTGAAGGAGGAAGTGGCGGTTGGTTCTGCTGTGATGCGTGTCCACCGTCTGATCCAGATGTTGCATCACGTTTCATCCCGTCGGCGAGGCGTCGCTCTCTCGTAGACACAACGCACACGCTGGATTTCGGGGCGTGCACACTCGTCCCGAGTGCGGGGCCCTCGGAGGCACATCTGTATTAATTGTTGAGCATTAAAATTAGGTGTGAACTTGGTTGTTTTTCTTCCTCGTCACTCGAATGATGGATCTCAATGACGGGCAGCGCTGTTGTTATGACGACCGTCGGCTGGGACCGATGCGACAGTTTGTTAGTTCCATCTGTTAATGCAGGTGTGTGTTTCCTTTGCACGTCGGAGCCAGAGAGAGAGACGTGCATCGTGTCCGCGCGTGTCTCTGAACACGTCGCTGCATTGTGCTCTTATTGTGAAGGGGTTTGCACCTTTGGAGGTTTACGCTCGTCTGGGTACCGTCTGGGTGTGTGTGTGTGTGTGTGTGTGTGTGTGTGCATTCACAGCAGTGGGTCATTGACCCTTTCTGCGCCCCATTAACCTAAAAGGTTACTTTTGTTGTGTCATTAGGACCCATTGAGTTTGAGGAGTGCAATGCAGCCATTGCTACTGAAGGTGAGTCTCAATTCAAGATAAAAGCTGCAACTGAAGTATATTTTTTTTTTCAGTGAAGCAAGTTGAACCCAATGTTTTACAACATTATTCCCTTTTTGCTAAGGTGCCAAACCCAGAAAGAGAAAACCATTTGGAATCCCCGGTCGAAGGAAAGACAAAGACACCGACTCCATGTGAGTGAAGACCGCCTTTAAATCCACAAAGCGCCCCCCGTTTAAAAGTTGCAACTTCATCGTAATGTGATGATTTTGTCTTCCAGGGAGTCGACAGAAGTGGAAGCTGCTGTGAGTAAAAGATTCACCCAAAGAACCAGTTATACCTCCACTTTGATTTAGTCGATATTCGATCCCCGTGTTCCATTGACCTCAAGAAGTAGGAGGTGGAAAACATCCTCATCTCTCTCTCCTCTCTCTGTCTCCCTGTGCGCGCCCTCTGCTTTGCGTTATAGATTTGCTCATTCATTCATTCGTTCGTTTCTCTCTGTTGGTGCTTGTAGAACGCTGCCAACGGCGCTCACCCCGGCTACTACGGCGCCATAGACATCCAGAATGCAGTAAGCAAGCGAACACAAACAGAAACGCACACAATATTGATATCACGTTCTGTGCATTTGTATTTTCTATATTCATATCCATAAACTAATTGAAAAACGTGCTGCTCGTTGTCCTGTATATCAACTAATCCTTGTAATAGTTATTCAAATATTAGCCAGCAAAATGTAGCTCTCGTAGCAGCTACTGCTAACACTTAGTGACTGGTTCCGTTTCTCTTTTTGTAGAATGTTCCTCAGGTGGACGCAGACGGTTTCTGTATCCGACCGGAAGCAAACGAAAACGATATCCTTTGCAACCGTCTGCTCAGCACCTCGCGAGTAATCTGTCCCCGTTTGTCCGTCGGCTCGCTCGGTCAACGAGTCTCCTGTCTCCTGCGCTCTGCTCTTTGCCTCCTTGACTCCTCTCCTTGTCGGCGCGCTCACATGCCAAAGAGAACTCCTTCTACTCGTCCAGCGACTCCGAGGACGACGAGGAGCCCCGCAGGTTCCACGTGGAGATCAAGCCCGTCCAGCCCAACCACGGCCCCCCCCAGAACCGGGCCTCCATCGACCAGCTCAAGGCCTCCATCGGGAACATCATCCTGTCGCCCTCCGCCTCGGTGAGGGCCTTTATCCCCCCACACACACACACACACACACACACACAGAGGAATCCCAAACCTTACCAGCGTGGCTGCAGCAACACAAGAGGGCAACAGGGGGGGATGTAACCTCAGCGAGCCACTGAACAGCACTCCCACTTATTTAAGACCTTTTACATTCATCCTTTCATGAATTATCTGTACTTTTTAAATTAAGTTTCCTCCTTTTTTTTAATGAGGAAAAATACCAAGAACTGAGAAACCCAGAAGAGACACGTGTGCAGACACACGCACACGCTCTCTTCTGGGTTGGGAAGCCACACGGAGCCCGGCCCGGTCCGGTCCGTGACCTCTGCTCGGCCCTTAGCGTCGCTCTCCGCCGCCATTAAACTTTAAAAGCCGGCTGGTGTGTCGTTGCGCAGCGCGTGTGCACCCAGCTGCTGCTGCTGTTGTTGTTGTTGTTGTTGTTGTTGCGCTCGGTGTCGCGCCGGAGGAGAGACGAGTGTCACGGCATCTCCTCCGTCGTCAGCCTCGATTTCTTCATGAGGTCGAAAAAGGCTTGTTTTTACAAATGTTTCATTTCATTTTCACCCCAAGAATGAACGATGCGTTTTTAGTTCACAGAGGACGTTTTTTTTCACTTTGTTCGACTCAAACCCACAAAAAAACACGCAGCGCCGTTTGTGTGCGCCGACTTTCATTTGCATTTAAATACCAGAAGTCATTAAATCGTCGCTGCTTTCCAGCTTTCCGTTCCGCACCTTTTTCCTATTTCACGTTTACAGAAAAGTTAAAACATACGTCGGAGGTGATGACGAACGTCGCGTCATCTGGTGTGAGTTATTGAGAGATTTCCTTCTCTCTCTCTCTCTTTTCTTCTTCCTTTTTTTTTTCTCCTCCGCGCTCATTTTTCTGTCCTTTTCATTCCTCCTCCTGTCGGGTTCTCCTCTGCGGTCTTCCCTTCATTGGAGCGGCGCTGGGAGTCGTGTGTGTGGCCGGCGAGGAGCAGTAATTGAACCCATTTGCCGCTTAGCGCCTGTGGGACCGAACCCTCGGCCTCGCAGCTCGACGGTGGTTAAATGCTTTTTGCTGTGATCCTTAAACCCATTTTGTCCTCCTCCCTTGACAATACGCCCCCCCCCCCCCCTCCCCCCACACACACCACCTTTCTCCTCCTGTTCTTTATGGAAATGATGCTCTAAGCCTCCGTCGGGTTGGTGACCCTTACCAGTAGATCTTGTGCTTCGTAGCCTGACGCTGCAGATCAGTATTGTCCAGAGAAGAAGCCTCTGCAGAGGAAGTTGGTGAAGTGTCGGGGGGGTGAGGGGGCATCGGGGGGGCTGATGGCTTCGCGCGCTCGTAGCTGCGTGGTTTTGCGCCGCTGAGTGCTTCACCCTAGGTTTAACGTCTGGTATGTGCGAGGCCTGTGATTTACTGTCTTCAACCCTGAAGTGGAAAATTCCCTTTTCCACTGGGAATAATTAATAATACACCCTTTTCTTCTCTCTCCTACTTTTATACATCTGAATCGTAATATATCGTTACACAAACACTATCAAAGGCTCGATGTCTCCAACCTCTGGACGGAGGTCTGAGCCTCCACACGCTGCTCGTGTTGACTCTTCGCATACTTGCTTTCACTTTGTTGATCTGTTTAGCGTTTCCTGTGGGGGGGGGGGGGTGGGGTCGGGGGCCGGCGTCTCCTCCTCCCCGTCATTTGTCTCTAACAAACCGAGCAACAGTTGAAACCTGGCGGTGGGTCGAATGCGTCGTTGATGAATCGGTGTCTGTTTTTGCTTTCAGGGTCAGATGCGGAGGAACCAGTCCAGTGAGTATTTCCTCTGCTCGGCCGTGTCTGCATGTGGATGATGTGGGAGGGGGGGGGGGGGGGGGCGACTTTACGGCCCCTCTACTACATTTCTATTTGGCACCAGTTGATTTTAAAGAGGTTGTCTGATAGAAAAGTCCAGAAACTTGGCCAAAACCAACACACTAGCCTCTGGTTCTTGAGGGCTGGAACAAATAAGAGGACTTGCTTTATTGTCTGTTTATATTTTCACATGTCAAAGTGCTCATGTATCTCACTCCATGAGGCCCAGAGGAATATGAATCACACGGTATTGCATTGATACATGTATACTCTACACACGCTTAGGGATCACCAGAGCTCCTGCGTTAAGCCCTGAGGGTCTCGGTGAGTATGTTTTCCTCTACGGTAGTGAGCCTCCAACCCTCCCCGACTCCAGCTAACACCACTGATTCCCCCCCGTGTGCTTTTCATCCCGGGTCCTCTTTGTTCTCTCCTCTTACCTCTGCTGCTTCAGGTGGCTCGTACGGATCTTCTGTAACACTTTAGAAACGGGGGCACACGATACCTAAAGCGAGTCGCCGAGCGACTCCATCCCCAGTTGTAAAGTGTTACCATCTTGTTCAGCAGCAATAACAAGTGTATCCAACCTGAATCGTACTGTGAGTGAGCTCACGATGAAACATGATTGAACCGCTGTCGCCGGGGAAACCTTCTTGTGCTTTGAGTCCCTCCTCCTTCCCGCTGGCGTCGTCTTCACCTTCCGTTGGCTTCTCCTCTCTCTGCAGGTGACGAGCTGGGAAAGGCCAGAGTGCCGACGCCATTCGAGTACGTACCCCCCCGTCCCCCGTCTTCGCTCAGTTGACAGCATCTGTGCCGCTTAGGGAAACGGCAACACTCTTACGTTTGATCTCTCTCTCTCTCTCTCTCCTCCGGCAGACTGAGCAACAACGACCTTCTGTCTCTGGACCCGTTCGGCCCGACCCGCGCGGCAGGCTCCGCCTCCTCCCTGTCCTCATCAGCAGGTGAACCCCACCGCCCCGCTGCACCAATCACATGGTTTCTGTGAGTCCTTTTAAAGGGCCTCAGGTTTTCACTCCCGGTTCACGGAGGTGGAAACGGCAAATTAACCCGCTGGCCGTGTTTGATACGATGAACACCTGAGGAATTACAACGAGGGACCCGCGTTTGAGTCCCTTCATTTTGCCATTTCTGTAGCTTGATCTCGTCTCTGTACATCATGTAGTCGGCTCCCTTTTCCGAGCTTTTCCTCCCAGGTGGAGGAACTGACCCTTGATGTTCAACCTGAGGGAGTTTAAACGGCAGCTTTGTCTTCTCCGTGTTGCACTCTTTACCGTGTTTGTGTCACTGAACTTGCAGAGTGAATCTCACGGCTTTACGTGCATGACACCGGCGCTTAAACAGAGTGACATTAGCGCTGACCCGTCGCCTAGGCTAAGCGTAATCCACAGTTAATTGGCACCTCGTCGAGGTCAGAGGGCGGGCCCTAAAGCCCAATGGCACGTATGTTGTCAAACATTGTCTTGTTACTGTCAAAGGTCCCCGGCTTAAATGTCAAAAGAGCATCAGCCAGAGCCCCGATTAAGATACGGTGATGGGAATTAAATCCAACGCAAACACCCCTACGACTCTACCTGGACGCGGTAGCACGTCGCTAGCACTCACTTATAGCTTCCACCTCCTTGACGCTTGTTGTTGTGTGTCTGTGCGCTCCTGGTTGAACTCATTGTAAGTCGCTTTGGATAAAAGCGTCAGTGGAGGAGTTACCAGCTCCCGATGAAAACATGTGTGGATTTATTTTTCTTTCTTATTTGTCAAATGTTTTATACATTTTGTTTTTTTTATTTGTTTTTGCGCATTTTCATGTGTTTGACAACGTTTGCTTTTAGGTTTTTTGGTTTCATTCCAATGAGTTGATGTGATATTCTTTTTATCTGTGCACATGAACCTTTCTCGTTAGACCTCGCCTCTGTCTTCCTTTCAATCCCTCCATCTCCACCTTTTCTGATGAATGAGCCCGACGTCTTTCTGCCTGAGGCATCAGGTAAAACGTGCGCGTGTGTGACAACTGGTTTGGACGCCTCGACGCATTCACCAACTACTGCTTCTCATAGTATTAGTAGTATTTCTCCTTTGATTCATGTTCAAATGCATGCAGACTGTGTGTGATATTCAGACCGGCTTCTACTTTAACCATCAGCAAGTGTTTCGTCATGAGTGTCTAAAATCAGGCTCATCGCTTTGCACATTTATTGCTGGAAAAAGGGTAGATTTCAGTTTTAATGATGATGTTTATATGTTTGTGGGACCATGCTGAGTGTGCTGATTGTGCAACAATACCGTAAAGCCCTTTAACTCTTGTTATAACTTGTTATTTGGTTGGATGTGTATGATTTTTGTAAAAAACTATCGACAACAATAATTATAATACATCCAAAAAAGGCCACGGATTCATGTAACAAAGTCAAATTTGACCAATGAAGAACTGACGACACAAACCATCCTGTTTCATACCTGCTGCCTGCTGGGACGCACGTTTTTAAAACGCTTGTACGGCAGTTTACTTTCCACTCTCACAATCTGCATTTGTCATATTTATCGCCTCAATCACATCGCGCCCCCGACCCCCCTCCGACCCCCCGTCAGCTGAGGCGGTGACACAACGGGAACGCGCTCCTCCTCTGGCGGCGGCGAGCCGACAGTCCAAAGACGTCTCCTCTTTCTCCTCGTCCACGTCCTCGCCCCGGGACTCTCTGGACGACCCCTTCCAGGCGCCCCCGCCGGCGAGGGCCCGCAGCGCGCCCATCACCGCGCCCGCCGACCCCGCGGGGACCCCCCCGAAGAGCGGCGGCTTCCCGCCCTGGTCCCAGAGCCAGTGGATCGCCTTCGGCGATAACTTGGCTCCGGCTCGCCGCTCGGGGCCCCCGGCCGGCTCCGGCAGGTCGTGCCGCTTCCTGTCCGCCGAGGAGCCCTGCGGGGGGGGCGCCGACCCCTGCTTCTCCGAGCTCTTCTGCGGGGCGTCAGATAGGCCGATGGCAGCAGCTCCATCGAGCAAGGCATTCAATGGTAACATTATTACCGCTGCAGAGACGTGTCTTGTGCCGGAAGTTTGGAGTTACGTCTTTTGTCTTTTTTTTTTTAACTGTACGTTTTGTGGATTTCTTTTGAATTTCAAGTTGACAATTCTGTTGTTTTTTTGTTTTGTTTCATCTTATTTTTCAGACAAATGCTTCTCTAACTCACTGCCTGCTTTGCAACACGTTTGTCTTTGAGTTTCTTTTTGGGAATGTATTTTACCTCCATGTTGTTGCCGTTTGCGTTGATGCTTTTTGGGCTCGAGGCCTTCGTGCATGATGCTCCCCCCCCCCTCCGCAGCTGTTTTGTTTGTCCCCCGATGTTCACCACCGCTAACCGGCGCGACGTGTGTTTCTCCGCGCAGTGCCGTTGCCACACCGGCCGACGACCCCGCTGACGGCCGGCGCCCTGGTGCCCCCCCCTCGACCCTCCTCCCGGCCCAAACTCCCCTCGGGAAAACTCACCGGCATCACTGAGATTGTGAGTGATCGCCGCAAATCTCCCGTCCAGAATACGCGCGGCCATGTTGGGTTAACCCGTGTGACCCGCTGTGCTCAGGTGCGGCCGTTCAGCCCGCCCAAGACCTCCAACAGCGTCAGCCCTCCCCCCACTGCTCCTCTCGCCCGGGCGGAGAGCTCCTCCTCCTTGTCCTCCAACGCCTCGCTCGGCGCCGGCAACACCCCCACCATCGGTAAGCCGCCTCCGACGCTCACTGCGGCCATTGTGTCTCCTCTTTCTCCAGCTTCTTCACCAACTCGCCACGTACCTTTCTGTCTCTGTTTCCTCCTCTCTCACTCCTTCCTTCCTTCCTTCCTTCCTTCCTTGCTGTGACTCCTCTGCTCACAGGAGCTCAGCACACCTTTGCTCTCCTCCTCTCCTCCCCAGAGCCAGAGCGTCTCTCCCTCTCCCCCCTCTTTCCGCTCAGCCACAGTGAGTCCGCCTCCCTCCTTTGCCCGGTCTTCTCCTCCGCCCGGCTCACATTCGTCCTCGTTAGAGCCTCTGAGCTCCTCGTCCGTCAGCTTACGGCTCACCTGCCACGCGCACATCTTAGGACTCCTCGCCCCTCATGTGTTCTCTCTGGCTCTGTTTTTATCTCCTCCTCTCTTCTTCGGGCCTTTGTAATGGGCCGTGAAGAGGAAGACGTGTTCATTGGGAAGCTGCCCACCTTTGAGAAGCGGTGTGAAACACCAGCAGGTACTGTGGAAGTCCGTGCAAGAGGAGCCTCCTCTGTATTTAACCCGGACTAACATATCTGGCTTTGCAGTGATTGCGTTTCTGTTTGCTCTCCACGTTCACCTCCTCCACCACCGTGAGCTCCTTTAACATTATAGGAATGATACGTCCTTTGGCTTTAATTCCAATATGCCGCCTGAGGTAATTCTGTCCGTCTACAGCACTGAGAGCTGAAGCAGCTGTATGATCTCCTCGAAACGACTTTGCTTATTTGCTTTATTTGAAAAATAACAATGCACTGAAAGTGTGAATGGCCGACTTCGTGCAATAATACGAATACCCTAAATGACGTAATGCATCTTTGCATGATCGAGCCGTCCTGATTCCGATTGTGAGCTTTGGACCCCTCCGCTGTAAAACGTCTGATCCGCAGCTGAGTCAACAGACCTCCAACCGTGCGCCTCTCTCCTTCCCAGGGACGTCTCGCGGTCCCAGCCCGGTGACCTTGGCCTCCCTGGACGCTTTGCCCATTGCCGTGGCCTTCACAGAGTCGGTTAATGCTTACTTCAAAGGAGCTGATCCCACTAAGTGAGTCTCACATGACCCCCTGCTGCTCAAAGGGCCCGACGTGGACCCGCACGCATGCACATTTTTGTCCATATTTGATGTTAAACCACAACACGTATGGCGTTCTTTTGGTGCTACCTTCGGTTGTGTGTGTGTGTCCCTCTCGCTCTGCGTGCGTGGAATGTTTTTGCATCAGTCTGACACCATTCTTTCAGAGTGGATAACCTACGCGGGGCAGATTATAGTCTGGGGCAGAGAAAACATTCAGCCGTTTATTGGTTAACTGCTGTTAAATTGCTGCTGTGCAACAGGCTTGTTTTCGCAGGGATTAGGAAATGGAACATTTCATAAGCAATGCAGCGGAGACGCGGTGCGAGCCGGAGACCCGCTGTGGGCCCGTTACCACCGCGGCCCAGGCCAAGCCCCACTGAACGAAGAAGCTGATTTATATTGGACTATAAAAGCATACAGATGTGCGTGTAGAAAAGGGGGAATGGAGATGTGTAACACCTGCAACCTAAAGCCACCGTGTTTGATTTCCCTGCTAAAAAAGGGCCTTAGTTGGATCTTTATATATATTTAATCAGTTATACGGGTTAAAGACAGCCCCCCCCCCCCGCCCCTCTCTCCCTTCCTTTGTAAGCAGTTATCATTACGTTCTACAGGTGCATCGTGAAGATCACAGGGGACATGACCTTGTCCTTCCCCATGGGCATCATCAAGGTGTTCACCACCAACCCCTCCCCCGCCGTGCTCGCCTTCAAGCTGAGGAACACCAGCAGGTTGGAGCAGGTCCTACCCAACCAGCAGCTGCTGTTCAGGTGAGCGGCTCGGTTCCGAGGGGCAGAAGCTGGCTGAATGAAACGGGGGAGGTGGGGGGACTGCGTCAGTGGGAGGAAATTCAATTAGTAATGTGACACAAACCCGTCATTAAGCTGTCAGGCCAGTATTTCCCCCCCCCCAGATGTTAACAGGCAGGTTCTCAGCAGCCCACCTCACACAACATCTGTTTCACTCAGCGCACAATGTGTCTCCTCTCACCTCCTCAGTCTCAGTCCAAAGGTGTTTAAAGTAGCTTCTACCCCACAAGCAGAGTCTCCATGTGCCATGTTTGTAAAAGGAAAATGACGTCTTCTCGATGGCGGCCTGTTATCCCAGGACCTCGCGGTCGGACTCATCCGGTCAAATAGAACTCCGGTGGCAAATAACAGGGTTTTCTTTCCAAGGAACGGCGATGAATAATTGAGCCTCTGATTATTCCTTGTGTCTCCTTCTGACTGTTTTTTACTTTCCATCTAGTGATCCCTCCCAAAGTGACTCAAACTCCAAGGACTTCTGGTTCAACATGCAAGCGCTGACGTCCTACCTCAGGAAATCTTCAGAACAGAATCCTACCGCTTCCTATTACAACGTGGACATCCTAAAATACCAGGTCAGGACATCCAGATCAAATCCAATAATGGGTGTTTCCCCGAGTCCCGTCAAGTCTGAGAAAGAAGCAAATACAAAAGAGAATGCACGTCAGATGTTCCTAAAACCTGCCGCTTCCTCACCGTCGCTGGAATTGAATTTGTTTGTGGTCACTAACTGGCTTTATAATTGAGTTTGCTGCCCTAAAACCCTGCGAGAGCCTCACACGCGAGATAAATGACATCATCTATAAAACAAACCCCGGCTGCTTCCTGATGCTAATTCACATTGTTACATTGGTGCATCTTTTCGTCATTGTGCAGATAAATGATATTGTAAAAGCTTCACCTATTGAAGCCCGTGACGCCTCGGCGCTCAGGAGCACGTTAGCCACGTTAGCCACGACGCTAGCTGCCCAGACTCAAAGCGGCTCCGTTCCAACACGCCCAGGTGCAGTCTGACGGGATCCATTCCACTCCTCTCAACCTGGCCGTGTACTGGAAGTGCACGGCCAGCGCGTCGGACCTGCGGGTGGACTACCGCTACAACCCGGAGTCCATGTCCCCCCCCGGCCCGCTGTCCAACGTTCAGATCTTGGTGCCCGTCGACGGGGGGGTCACCAACATGCAGTCGCTGCCCCCCTCCATCTGGTAACGCCGCGGCGCTCGTCGTACGTGCCCCCCCCCCCCCCCCCCCCCGGCAGCGGCTCATTTCTCTCCGTTTGTTTCTAGGAACCCGGAGCAGAACAAGAGTCTGTGGAAGCTGAGCGACATCTCGGAGAAATCTGAGAACGAAGGTAAAGCTTCTTCTTCTTCTGCTGCTTCTTCTTCTTCTTGGTTTGTTTATTTGTAGTTCACGTGGGAAATTGTTTTCTTTCAACGACTCAGCGTTTTTTTTATTTTGTTTGGCGCCAGGAGCCGGGTCCTTGAGGGCCAAGTTCGAGCTGTCGGACGGCCCGTCGACCCCCACCCCCCTGGCGGTGCAGTTCATGAGCGAGGGCAGCACCCTGTCGGGGGTGGACATGGAGCTGCAGGGGCCCGGGTACAGACTCTCCCTCAACAAGAAGAGGTTTGCCACCGGTAGGTAGCCCCCCCCAGTCCCACCAGTCTGCCCAGTCCCCCCCCCTCAGTTCCCCCCCTTCCAGACGGCTCAAGCTGCTCTTCTTCTGCAGGTCGCTACATGGCGGACTGCTGAGGCTGGAGAAGAAGAAGAAGAAATGCGTCTTCACGAGGATCTC
Organism: Gasterosteus aculeatus; assembly: GCF_964276395.1. Lineage (NCBI taxonomy): Eukaryota > Metazoa > Chordata > Actinopteri > Perciformes > Gasterosteidae > Gasterosteus > Gasterosteus aculeatus. The sequence continues at coordinate 2,688,468 of NC_135702.1, read as the reverse complement.
ACTACGATAAAACAGCACTGAGTATTGAACACTGAAGAAGAAAGAAAGAAGAAGACTGAGATGAGCTTTCAGGAAATGAAATCTAACAATGCTTTCTGATCAATCCACTTTTGTACAGTCAGAAACAATTGATGGATTAGATATCAATTTATATTGTAAAACAACGACATGCACTAACAATCTTCCTCCTATAATCACCCTTCAAGAGCCTTTAAGGACTTTAAAACAGAACCACGTCGGCGTGGAAGAGAAGAAAAGGTTCCTTCCTCCGATCTCTACATATCGACACTGATCTCTCTCCTCCTCGTCTTCTTTTCATCACGTGCAATGAAGCAGCGAAGGTGGAGTCTGTCTAAAGTCCTCTCACGCCGCCGCCGCCTCTTAAAGTAACATCCAAGTGCTTTGAAACTGAAGCTGACCTCAGCGCCGTCCTCCAGGCTTTTTAATGTCTTCGTGGGTCTGTGATCAGCTCTTTTTTTAGAATCTCACTGACCCTCTCGGTGATGGCTTGAGTTTGTATACTTTTATAAAAGAAATCTCTGCTGTTTTGACTGTAAAACGTTGTCAAATGTTTAGCGGCTTTAAAAAAAAAAAAAAGAAGGAAAAAAAGCATCGAGATTTCAGCCCAATTTTAACTCGCAGCCTTTTTTTACATCACACTTTTGTGAGCAATGTGCCTGAATCTAATTCTTTTCTTTTTGTAAACAGCACATTTATTAAGAAAAGCACCAACACAACAAAGTGCCAGTTTGATTTCATCAGGATATTGAAGGGAAAATCTCTTTTTACGAGCCGCTTGTCTTCCAAAACGCCGAACGAGTCCCGCTTTCCTTTGACACCTCCTCTTTTTCTACGGGGGGGTCGACCCCATCGCCTCGTAGCGCGGCGAGGAAACGCCTTGTTGTGACGCCGCCCTGCCTCTCGCCCCCCGGTGCATGCTGGGAAAGGCCCCTCGGATGCTCTCGTGTCTTTTTCCCGACGGAAGGCTGCTGCTCTGGAAGCTGTGTCGTGCTTCTTGGCGGAGCAGGTTCGTGTTTTTGTGTTTTTGTACCCGTTGACCTCGACCATGAGATGATCCCTGATTGGTGAACGGATTAGTGGATGCGATTAGTTGCTGGAAGCTGTGACGTTTCACACGCTGCGCGTCGTGTGGCCTCTCGGATAACTGACTAAGAAAGGTGACTTTTCACATCAGGCTTGTTCTGCTTGTTTTTTTTACTGTCCGCCCGGCTTCGGAAAAATGACTGGTGGTCATTTTTAACCGACTGGTTTGAGGGTGAAACTCGTCGATGTCTCACTCGATCATTTATTCGATGTCGTTCAGCATCTCTGGCCGGGAGGGTCGTCCAGTTTGTAAAGTTGTGTGTGTGATTCAAGTTTAAGACTTTGATAATAATCTCGAGGCAGACGTTAATCTCGAATGGATTCATTCGCTCAAACTAAATTGTTGTATCTCGCTCTGGACTTAAATCAGCCAAATCCTAAAGCTATTTGAAATGAACGCGTTTACATAAAATCCTTAAATTGTATCTTCGGACATTTGTACAGTTAGAAATCAGCACGTCTCTCTGGGTTTTCTTTTAATTACGTCAGATGGGACGAGCAAGCTGGTTCTTGCTGCCTCTAAAAGAAAACTTTACAAATCAGCTTCCAGGGGTCCTTGTTTTTTGTCACTTTCACATCCTTTGTTTCTTTATATGTTGTATTGAAGAGAGTTTAAATAGTGCAAAATTATGTAAATGATTCTCATAAATTGTACATTTTTACCAATATCTCAGCCACTTTTGTCTTTACTTTATGATTTTTCATCGTGCTTGTATTAAATGTGTAATATATGAATATATACAAATATATTAAAATGACTAAACGTGTCCTGCGTCCTTTCCTTTAGTCTCATCATGAAGAAGTATCTCGTGTCAGGATTAACGCATTGCTTTTAGGTTGTTTTCGGCGCGTTGCTGCTTTAATCGGACAGTAAACGCCGTGTGGAAGCACAATAAGTCCGATGAATACGTCACGGTGACCCGCCGGCTCCGTCCTCTCCAAAGAATCTCCATTCAGGCGACGTCTGTGTGACTGTGAGCAGCACAAATCACATCTGAGAGACTTAACAATGAGAAACGCTTGAATCTACTAAATTAGTCTGAACTCTTTGTTTCTTTTGTTTGTGCTTTTGGTAGAATTGAGCTGTTGAAATCACACCGACGTGACCTGAACACACGGACGTGGCACTGACGTAAAAAGTAGGACTGGCCCTTTAAATCCTGACTGACGAGAGTCTCAAGTTTGCATGAAAGCAGTAAATCTCTTAATTGGACGTGATTCGATGTCGGTGAAACAACCTTGTCAAGGCGAGTGTGAACCAAAGATAACATTCTTATTAATACCATATTCCATCTCTGCCAATAGATTCCTCCAAATGCTAAAAGTGCACAGCGTTCCTTTCTGCGTCTGGTATCGATTGAGGGGGTCTGAACGCCAAAGGGGAGGCGTGAAGCCTTTTGTTGCCCACCATCACCGTCTGGTTTGTCCAAAGGCCCACCGGAGCCACGGAGCCCAGTTGTTCTGCCGTCCGGAGAACGAGCCCTTCGTGGACAGTTTCAAATGGATGTGTCCATATTTGATCTCCCCTCTTCGCCACGAGGAAAACCACCTGAGCAAACACGGATGGTGTAAGTTTATGGCGTTAATGCGGATTCTTCTCCCCTCGCTACTCCCGTTTCTCTCCGAAGCCCCCGGCGACCTCTGGAGAATAACTCAAAGGCGTCCGTCACATTTTCCACTCGGCAGGCTGAGCGCCGTCGACTGCTTCCTCCCGGCAATAAAAACAAGAACACAGCTTTTTTTTCTTCAAACTGAGTCAGTGGTTGACTGCTTCACCCCAACAAACCCCAGTGTGTTTTTGGCCTTCATTTGACGGCCGCTGGGTGACATTAATTTGCTCAAAACGAACAAAAGAAATCCATTTTTAATCTGGCTCCCATTCGGCCTTTTGGACGCATCAGGGCGCTAAACACAGCTGTAATTGATCAAACTAATGAAGACGCCATTCCGTTTAGTGTGTTCCAGGGCGTCAGCATAAACAACGCCGAACCCAAACGGGACCAGCGCACCCGAGAGTGATACAAGATGGCCGCCGGGAGGCGGGCCTGTTGTGACGCGGAAACGCGTCCCCGGACGTCTCCGAGGGGCCGTTTTCCACCGAGGTCAAACGACTCAGCGGGGTTCAGACGCGGCGAGGAGACACTGGGAGTTCCATCCGCTGGAGGACTCCACTGCCTCTTCTGCCCTGGAGGGGGGAGGGGGGGGCAGACCCTTCCGTGCCATGTTCACAGAGGCATGTCACAGGCTATTTGTCTTGGTAAGGGTGTGTGTCTGTGTGTGTGTGTCTGTGTGTTTGTGTGTTTTGGGGGAGGGGATCGCTGAGAAATGGTCTTAATTCCTACTGTGATCCTTTCTTCTCTGCATGGAAACGGTACTGCCTGCATACATATATATATATATATATATATATATATAATAATAATAATATATATATATATATATATATATATATATATATATATGATTATATGATCTCTCATCACACATGAAAGGGCTTTAAAATCTACATCTTATGACATTATGTTCCACCTCCACCTTTGAGTGAGAGACATAAGAGACGAGGTCATTACTCAGAGGGACGAGGGTAGACTGTCCCGTCTCCTGACCCCTGAGAGCTCGGGCCCCCCCCCCCCACCCAGGTGAGAACAGAGCTGAGTTCGGGGCCCGATGTGCCCAAAGGGGGCGGGCGAAGGACTTCGTCATCATCGCGTCCTTTTTTAAATGAGGACATCGATCAGGTGGCATCGCTTCTACGTGAGACTCGCTCCTCCGAGAGCTTTTCTGATGAGACGTTGGACGGACGAAGCGTAAACCCAGAGGACCAGTACGCCCCATGTGAGTCTACAGGACACACACACACACACACACACACACACAACTCCCCTTCCGTCCAGAGAGGAAATGTTCAGTTCCTAAATATTTGGATTTTTCTAATTGAAAGAACCTGCGCAGCTTCGGTCGTCTAAACACGCAGAGTCCTCGTGCATCTGCTCCTTTGTGCATCAATGCAGAGAGAAAAGAGTCTGCACACACATTCAAGGACACACACGCACACACACACACACACACACACACACACACACACACACACAGGGACGGCTTGAAAGGGCCACTGGCATTGTGTGTGTGTTGTTTCCACTCTGAGGAACTCACGTGTTGTGCACGTTGCTGCTGAAAAACATGTTTGCATGTCACCGTGTTTGCGTTTCAGGATAAAAAAAAACAAAAAATCATAAACACAGGTGGGATTTTTTTTTTTTACTGTGCACGCGCGCGCGCGCACGCGCAGGCTGCTGCAGCCCATGGGGGAGACGCAGGAATGAGGCTTTGTCACGCGTCCCTCCCCTGAACACGCCCCGCGGTGACGTGTCTCATACCTGAAAGGTTAATTATATAGGAGAGGGGGGGGGGGTGGTACTCTAATGTTTTATCACATCAAATAAAGTTTCTCTCCACGAATTTTACCATTTAAAAACCCAACCGAACCCCCCCGGACAGACACCGCGCCGCATCCCATTTAGCGCTCCCTTTCCTTTCACGTTAATAAAAGCAGACAGCGGGAATAATACAGTTAACCCGGGATATACCGGGATAACTCTGAGCTGCTGCCCTCATCAAGTGAGCACGTGCGCTGCTCACCACCTCGCACTTGTGTTGTCACGACTTCTGACCCGTTTCCACCGGTTAGCGCCACACGGAGGAAGCATCAAGGTTGGAGACGTGGAGGAACCTCGGTGGCTTCCTTCGGACGGCGCAGGTTGGAGGAGCCTGGTAGAGGAGCCTGGTGGAGGAGGCTGGTGGAGGAGCCTGGTGGAGGAGCCTGGTGGAGGAGGCTGATGGAGGAGGCTGATGGAGGAGCCTGGTGGAGGAGCCTGGTGGAGGAGCCTGGTGGAGGAGGCTGATGGAGGAGGCTGGTGGAGGAGGCTGATGGAGGCGGCGCAACCTCTTCTCCGCCTTCATCCTTCCTCCAACTTAACTCCACGCGACACAAACTCCTCGTGGGAGCTCACAGGTGTGATCATCATGCATGAATGGAGACTTGTGGACAAACTCAGCTGTCCGTCTCATCTCAAAACCCATATCGGCGCGCATTTAGTCTCTATAGCTGCAGACACCTCTGGACAGATGTTCGTCACAGCCGCAGAGACACGTTTGAACAAGCACGGGGAACTATTTCGAAGATCGATAGTCTGAAGAATTAACAGTTAACCAAAAGTCAATCTAGTAGTAATTGTTCTCACACTCGCATAAAAGCATAAACGTCCGTAAAAACTACTACTAATGATACAAATAACAAGCGGTCACAATCGGCCAGTATTCCGCTCCGATTAGGCGGAAGTGATCAGTTTACTTCCCCTTTAGTTCCTGCGCGCTCGTTCAGACACAGACTGGACCGGTGATGCGTTCACTGTCTGTTGCGTTTGCGGGACAAAGTGTTTCTGCGCCACACGGGGGCAGAAACACTGAGGGAATCCACGCACCTTCACTCACCGGGCCAGGTGGGTTTCACCGGGATTATGGACGCCTACAGTTAAAGGTGTGACTTCGTAACAACAGGTGTAATGTTGATAATGACAAAATTACGTTGTTTATAATAAATATAGCAATTTGCTTCATTACATGAATTATGTTGATTGTTCCTTCAATTTTCATTGCAAATAACTTTTCATCTTTCCTTTTTTTAGAGATATTTTGTGAGATACAAAATAATAATAATTGTAATTGCCTTGTTGTTTTAAATCGCCTTGTTGTCCCAAACAATCTTGATTAATAATAATCAACTAACTCACGTGTTGTTTTCGATTTTTCTTTTCCGAAGTTAAGGTCCGTGGATGTAAATTAAATAAAATCGATAACTAATTATGATAAATAAGTAAATTAATAAAGTTGTACCATGCCGACTAACTGTCAAAACATTAACACAAGCAATGTAAACAAAATGATTTATTGAAACTGAATAAACTTTCTTAGTTTATACATTTGCGAATAAAACCTGCACTTCCTTTTACTCAAGTTTGTGTTCTCAAAATGATCCGATAAGATTAGATTTAACTATTATTCTAAAGATGATGATTAAAAGTCAATAAATTACTGTTGAAGCAAATACATTTTTGACATTCGCATATTTAAGCTTCACGGATCACAAAGTGAGACGTTTCTTCTCAGCTGGTCGCTTTTTTATTTGGAGGTTTGCTGATGACACGTAGGTGTGCTGAGCTCTGTAAATACTGACCCCATAACTGAAGAATACCCCCCCACAACGGAATTAACCCCCCCAAACGAACTGCCGGCTGTGAGCAGCACTTTAAAAAAGAAGATTCACACCAATTTAAAACATCTCAGGACCTTCAGACATGATTAAAAAAACCCGCAGCGCAATATGACCTCCATTATTTTTACTGCGCAGTAAAACGCGGGTGGCCGCCAGGGCCCATTACTTCACATTACTTCACATTACTTCACATTACTTCACATTACTTCACATTACTTCACATTACTTCACATTATTTCCCCACTTTATATTACGGAACACGTTGCACGTGGAAACGTTCGCCCACAAAGTCCCACGAGGACGCGAGTCCCGATGTGAGTTTCATTGCGAGGATATTAGCTGTAAGTTGTGCGGTTGATGATGAAGGAAAACCGCGTTACTATTTCCAGCTGCAGCTCCTTTATTGATAAACGGCAAAAAAAACAAAAAAAACAATCGATAAGAACAATATTAGACAGTCGGAAATGTGTCTTTCTGCAAATAAGGAATCAGGAAAATCTCTCTGAAGGCAACAGGTGTTTTTTTCTGCTGAACTGAACCAACTGAGTTTTTATGTCTTTACCTCCAGGATGAGCGTGATTGTGCAGTGTGTGTGTGTGTGTGTGTGTGTGTGTGGGGGGGGGGGGGGGGCTTCTCACTAAACCACATGTGCTCCCAGCTAAGCATTAGTGGACGGATTTGGAAACTACATCTGAAAGGGCATTTTCCTTTTGAAAATGAAAAATACCAAAGGGTCAGATAATCTCCAGGAATCATGATTAGACCAAAGTAAACGAGCGCTGAGCTCACTCAGCCATTGTGTTTGCAATGTTACACCATGTAGGCTGCGTGCTAATAAGACTTTAGACCCATTGGGCCTAAATATCAAAAAAGCTTCGGCGCACGTGGCCGACAGGGCGGAAAAGAAACGCACAAAGGAAAAAGTTGATTAACATTCGTCTCAGCAATCGTCCGACATTTCAACGGACGGACTCACGTGTGTTCGTTTGACCTTTTAACTAAATGTCCCGCTTTTGTTTCTACTCGGGCGACATGATGTTAGCTCACGCGAGTCTGACGGATCATCGTGTCCTGAGTCGAGTCTTCAAGTCCCAAATAGACCATTGTGCACTTAAAAGATTGCAAATGAAGTAAATTTGTTGTGTTTTTTGGCTTGTCACTGTTTTTAATTGCTGACTTATTAAGGGAAATACAAGCAATGTGTTTGTTTTATGGGGTGGGGGGGGGGGCAGTCCACCCCAAACAACCAACTAAAGAAGGATGACTTACTGGTTCCCAGATGGTTTATGTGTTTGACCTCGTAACACAAAGTGCTCGTGACCTCTCGTCACAGGTCGTATGCATAAACGTTGTTAGTAGTTCTGTGAAAAGAGTGATTACCTCTCCTCAGATTGTTTACTTTGGAGAACTTTTAGAGGCTTAAAGAGGAGAAACGGGAGTTCTTACAAAGAAACAGCAAGAAATAGTCGAAAAGTTCCTCATTAAACATGGTTTTGTTTCAATAAAAATATTCAGTAATTCATTTTTTTCTTTTTTCTTTTGTAACTATTTTTACCATCTCAGAACACTTTATAAGGTCCCGCCCCCCCAGGTTGGGAAACACCTGTTTAAGGAAAACAGTTCAAATACACATTCTGGAAAATATACATTTCTTTTAATTTTTGTCATTAATTTTTGTGCCAAAGAATAAAAGCTCAATTTTCCATTTACAGTGTGAAATCCCAGAAACAAACATCTCACATTTGTAACAAAATAAAACTCCAGAGTTAAAAAGAGAAAAACATGTTGTGTTTTAAATGAAAATGTTTCCCTGAAGCGACGCTAAAGAACTCCACCTTCCTGTCGGGACTTTATTTTGGCGGGAGAGGCTGATCTGGTGAGACCCATTCACGTATTATTCCTCTCAGAGTCCCTCGCATTATTTTTAGCAGCTGAAAGTGGCTGTTTTCAAAATAAGTTCCTGACCGTATGTTTATCAAAAGATCCGCGTGCCACAGCGGTGGCATTTCCTTGTGTGTGTGTGTGTGTGTGTGTGTGTGTGTGTGTGTTGCCTCTGTAACTGCAGGCCATGGTGACAAATGGATTCCACGTTTTTCAGGGAAACACGCTGGAGGCCCCGGGGAGCTTTGTTGTTTATGAAGAACACGTGAAACCGATCAAATCTGAATTATCTTCCTGTTGTTCCAGCTTTTGTCGTTGGCAGTTTTCAGTTCTCTCGCCAGCGGTGTCACCACCCAGCGAGCAGGTCTGTGCATGAAAAGGTAAGAGGGGGGGCTGCAGACAAACACATGCAGTGAACTCACATGCTCCCCTGAGGATCACATGCTGGTGCACCGACACTCTGAAGGAGATTCAACCGGTTTGTCACTTTCACTTATTATGTGGCAAAGACATCAGGTACAATCAGGTTCTTTCCCTTATCTTCTATTGCAACAATAAAGTAATCTGCCTCCCCTCCTCCCTTTATTAACTTTCCCCTCGCAGCGTCCAGGAGCGGGGGGCTCACCTGGGGGAGCAGGTGTTCAGCTGGTCGGTGAAGGATCTCGCTGCAGCCTGAGGGTCTTTGTGACACGTCATGTGACATCCAGGAGCGGCGCTTCATTTAGAACTCGATTATTTTATTCTAGGCGTAAGTTCACAAGTTTTAAAACATAAAAAACAAAAAAAAGCCAATTAGGAAAAAAGGGCGACTGAAGTTCTTCTTGTTCTGAAGTCTGTGTTTTTCTTTGTACATTTAGCATTTACTATTAAATGTCTGCAGTCTGATTGGTTTGGTTGTGACATTCTGCTCAAACTTCAGATCACACTGAAACATAAAAATGTAGCTGCACAGTTCTTAAAAAAAAACACTTTAAAACAATTTCAACTGCAATTTGACCCCAATTATAAATGCCCAGATATTATTCCTACTTTCAAAACGTTCCAACACAGTTTACATTACGTTGCATTTGTTACATCACTATATAATGTCGTCTATAAAACATGTACTGCTTGCATCATTGTGGCTGCAGAAGTTCTACCTGACGTCTTTCACGTCTTTACACACACTTTTTAAAACGCCATCTCAATCATTTATTATTTATTATTATGTGTCGTCTCGTAGGCTGCAGGATCACATCCAGCAATATGTAAAATAACCACACAAGGCTTAAATAGTGTGCAATAAACATCATAACGGAGATGACGTATTTAGCACAGAAAAAAGCTTAGACACATATTGACAGAAACCAAATCAGCTTGTATTTGAACATTACTAATAATACTATCGCCATGACGTCATTCTACTTCCTGTTCACCTCGCCGTCGCTTCCCTTCCACCGGCTGAACACGTTTGAACCGGCTGGTGAATCACGTCTCCTTACTGTTTAACGAAGGAAGCTGCGACACAAAGCAAACATTGACAAATGGCTGCTGGTCGGTTTATTTACTGTTCGAATGGTGATTAATAAGCGATTGACTCAAACTCCCCGGACGGCGACACAGCAGCTCGCATGGTCGCGTGACGCGAAGCGGGAAGAGAGAGAGAGACTCGGTTACCCCCCCCCCCTCCCTCTGTCATTGAATGCAGCAGTAAGTATAACATTTCACACTAACAGAAATTAGGAGCAAGGAGAAAAGCAAACATGGGAGCGTTCGGGAGCCGGTTATTTTGGAAAAGAAATGCCGTGTTTGCATTAATGTTTCACCTCTGGGAAAACGTCTGTCACTGGCGATTTGAAGCGCATGCGGCCGACGTCACGTCAATTTGCTGCCGCCGTGGTATTTACCACTTCACTGAATCAGGGGCAGAAAGTCTGCGGTGGGTCGAGATGTTTCGGGAGGCGGATACAAAGGGAATGTGGGGGGCGTTTCCGTCCACATATGGTCCTTGTTTTGGCCTGTATACCCAGAACCTCAGCGCTGACCCGTGACCCGGCCCCTCAGACTAACATGATTCTGGCTGTCTCACTTTGAGCTCAATTTGACCCCGTGTCCGCCGGAGTTCAGGGGTCACCTCCAGGGAGCGGCAAATTAACCCAATGTGTCAAACGTGGCATGACACCATGTTGGGCCGCTTTCCACCGTCCCAGGTCCGTCCCCTGTCTTCTCCGCGTGGGTTATTTTAAATTCTACCTCAAAGTTTATGGAGTGAGACTAATGCCCCCGTCCCCCTTTAACCTCCCTCATCTTTTTCACTCCCTTCTGCACAATTCTCTGTCTCTTTTACTTCTATGCCATCTTCATCCTTGTGATCTTCTCCCTCCCTCTCTCTCCTCTCTCGCTCTCTCGCTCCTTGCGGTTAAAGACGTTTCAGTTCAGCTGTCACAAATTATGTTCGCCTGCCCAGCTGTCAAAACAGGGGGGTGTCCCTTTCATTCCACCTCACATACTACGAAAGGAGCCGGGAGGGAGGAGGGCCCTAACGCCCGTGTTTGGACACAAGCAATTATCCCTAATTATTGTTTTTCTTTTCAGTTTCGCCGTCCCGACGGAGGTCCGACCAGACGAACACGCAGTAATCCGCTCCGGTCGTCCAGAATCAGCGGGCCTTTTTTCGGGGGCCGGGCTCGGTCCCGGGACTCGGCGGGCTTTCATCTCAATGTGAGTCAGGAGTTGATTCAAACGCGGAGTGATGGGAGAATTAACCTCCGGGACCCGGCTTTCAATGGGCTCAGCGGAGAGATTATGTGTGTTGATGGCAGCGCTTTTATACACACGGGGCTTTCAGAACGTCAGCTGTTAAATCAAGGCAGAGGATCTTCACCTTCAAGTCTTCAGTATGTAAATCCCCCCCCCCGTCCCCGTCCCCGTCCCGCCTCTCTCTCGCCCCTCCCTCGACGCAGAAACATTTTGATGCGTCCCTGTAACGTGACGAATTGCACCCCGGCAACATGTCGGGATCCCCCCAGCAGACCGCTCTGCTGGAGGTCGAGGCGAGACGAACCGGAGCGTCCTCCGGATGCTGAGTCATGTGAGCGTGATGATGACGTCGTCCTTTTTTTTGGTCCACGCCAAAGCCGAAGGATGTTTGGGGCAAAACCAAAAGCCTCAAACGTGACACAAGAGACGATGAGGAGGAGGAAAACAAGAGGGGAGGAAGATAGAAACAAGCAGTTGTGAGTTTGCATTTCTCCTTCTCTCACCTCCTCCAGCCCGACCTCGGTCACATGTTGCCCCCTCACTGTCTGCTGAGAGCGTCCAGACCTCGTAAAGGCATTTAAAACAGCCAAACGTTTGTGGAGAAAATACATTAATTTCACTGGAAAACGCTTACGCGGGGGGGGGGGGGGGGGGGCAAGTAAATCCATGCAAATTTATTTGCGTCGAGATGAACTGTGGACAACGCGAGTGAGCCGTCTGGACAGCGGTGACCTTTGAAGGAACATGGATCATGGAGGGGAAGACCACGGCCCGCTGGCTGCTCGCTGTGCCTCTTCTCCCCTTTGGACGGTGACCTGCTCCAGAAGAGACGTGGACGTCTGTGTTCCCCTCTGAGGGCTCACTGCTTGGCTGAATGAGAGCGTTTATCCTCCTCTACTTAGTCAATGAAATTATGTAGAAAACAAAAGGCCAAGTACGGAGATAATAGAGCGGTGCTAGCATTAGCCATTAGCTCCCCGTCTGCAGGCATCTATCAACGCCTGGTTGCTGTGTCACATCTCAAAGTCGCAACTGTATTTCCGCATAATATTTGTTGAGCTCTGAAATATGAGAACGACGGCAGGGAAGCCGATTCGTCACATTGAACCCAAACACTCTAAATGTGAAGTGCACACGCCGCCTTCACACACGTCGAAACTGTCACGGTGTGGTTTTATTTCCTGTCTTATTTTGTAGTTTCCTGCTTCTTGTCTCCCCGGGTAACTTCACTTCCTGCCTGGTCCTGTCATCCCCTGTGATTGTCTGATCGTTTCCACCTGTGTCCAATCACCTGCACCTCCCCAGTGTATTTAAGCCGCGTGTCTCGTGTGCCACTTGTCGCGTCATTGTCAATCGTCCTGGATGTTCGTAGTTCCTGCCTGCCGGTTTATCCCACAATGCAGTGGGGTAGAGACGGCTACACATTCATTCAGCGTGGACTTCTTCGTGGATCTCGCGTGAGGTCGGCGCTGGTTACCACGGTGACGCTCCTCCAACTGCAGAGGGCGCTCGCTGGAAGCGACGTGGTAATCACAGCTACACGCGTCCTAAAAAGATAAACGCGTGTTGAGTAAGTATCACGCAGCAATTCGAGTAGATATTTATCCGCTGAAAGTAAACAGAAACCCCCGTTTCAGGACGATGCGGCGCCGACTAGTGCGACGCTGAGCTCTGTGCTGCGATGTCTCCCTCCGCCCCCCAACACACCACCCGCTTTCACATTGTCCCAAAGGTGATACCTCTTGGCCGGTGTCACATCCACCCTAGCCCCCTCCCTCCCCTAATTCCTCTCTCCCGGGGTCTGATCCACCCTCTTTTTGTGTGCGGAGTCTATAGCGGAGACATTACATGGCGGCCCGTCATTGTCCGGCCTCGGGCCCGGCGTGTAATCTCTCTTGTCAAAGGGAATATTCAGCGATTATCCCCCCCCCGCAAATTACAAGGGGTGATCAGCGTGTCTGTTCAGCGCTCATTAACTGCTAACAGGGCTCCACCAGAGCCACCCACACTACCAGGACCTTCAACCTCTCACCCCTGACACCTGGGACTTTCTCACGTCTTCAGCCCCCCCCCCCCCGAGCGTGGATTTCTTCCTCAATCAGACGTGCTCTTTCTTTTTTTTGTGTCCTCCCGCAGGCATCTGACGAAGTGATTAAAGAGCCGCAGTGTGTTAGTTTGAAAGAAGATTTAAAAAATAAAGAATCCTTCCAGGGATGATGACCGGGTCGCCGCTGGACGCCGCGATGGCGAGGGATGGAACGGGAGGTAAGACATTGCAAGACCATCCATCTGTGGCACGGGCTGGACAAACAGCAGATAGTTTTCTGGGTGTAATACCTAACAGATGGGGGGGGTTGGTACATCAGAATGGGGTCGTCTACGCTGCTGGTCAACTGGTCATTTCTCCGGGCCCATTAACCACCTGGGATCGCTGTGTTTAGTCAGCTTTTTTTTCCCAGTTTAGGGTTTCATTTGGCCCGCTTTGAAATCGAACACACCCCCGCCCCGCACATGCTGAGAAACAAAGCTTTGTCTGACAAACACACACAAACACACATACGTGTACGTGTTCCCATTGGTCCAGACGGCTGGGTTCCCCATTGGCTCACTGGATTTGTCATGAAACTCATGATCCCCAGAGGATGCGTCCTATTGACTCTGATGATCCACTTGCTCGTCCCCAGCAGGTGAAATGTTTCAACACGCAAAGTGTTGTTGTAAAACCGTTCGTGCTAAATGTCACTCAGCAGTTAGCGTGTTAGCAACTGTCAGTCTTGCTCATTACTTGCTTGGGCTTTAGATGGTCTTGACTACATCGCTGCTATTTACTTATTCACTGGAAACGTAACGAGGACAGCGTGTTTTGGTTTGGACATTTGGGAACGAGCCGGCACAGAACAAGTACATATTGTCATGCGGTGTGAAACAAATGGATGTGAAAATCCACGATGTGAACTTGCCCTGCGATGAACTCGTCACGAGCCCACACACTGTGCACACACATGTCTTCTGTGCCTGTGAATTAAGGAAAGGAGACGGATAGAAGTGATAACTGCTGACTTTCCTCCGTTCTTCCATTGATTACTGTCAGATGTGGAATTCACTTAGTTTCACACAGTTTTAAACACGTCCGTCTGTCAGGGGACCCAAAGTACCAAAAGTCAATTCTATGGTGATTTCTGTTTTTTTTTCTCCAATTTTCCTCTATTGCTGTCGTTTTGGAACCCAAATTTGAAGGTGCTAACAACAACACCTTCATCGCATGACATCACTCTTCATCATTGAAGGGTTGACTGGGTGGAGGCAGTGAAACTGAATACAAGCCGTAACGCTTCCATGGAACTCCGTTAACACCGCCGGCGTTTCATCTGCCGTGGCCGAAGACATTTACTTGTCTGTCCTTCCGTCGCTCCATTATTATTTGATCGGTTAGGGAGCAACTTCAATCAGGGTTCTCCCCGTAATGAGGCTGTTGGCACCGGAACCGTGTTCAACTCCACCCAACCGCCTTTCTGTGTTGGCTGGCTGGGAGTCTCTCCAGTACTCTGAGAGACAAAGTATGAATCTATTATGGGGAAAAAAAAACCTTTTAAAAGGTTCTGTGTCACAAAATATTTAGACATGAAATTCATACTATAGTATCGGTTCGACACGAAACAATAATGACATCCTTCGCATTGTCGGCCTGTTGGAAACCCGAGGTTAAACCGACGCTAACAAAGTCGTGAGTCGAGAACTTAAGATGCGGCGTCGCTGCGTCTGCATATTCGAGATGGTGCGTTGAAGCCTTCGCAGTCCTCGATGGGGAGACATGTGGCCCCATCGTGTCACCTGACTACACATGTGTCTGGTTTCTTTTGTTTGACTGGATTCTGGATGGTCCCCCTTGAAGTCCTGCAGCCGATGTGTCTACATGGTTCAGGATGTTAAACCGGTTTGTACAAGTTGTCGAACCATCCATCCACATTGGTTGTTTTTGGTACAGCTGAGTTTGGATACGGGACTGAAGTCCCGGTTTGATGTGGTGGCTTGAAAGCATCTGATTTTCCTGCAGTAAAACACAAAGTACCGACAGTGTCTTTGCCTCATTTTCTCCATCACAAACCTCGTACGCCGTCCCGGTAAAGAATTCATCCCACAGATCCGTCCGTGCATGAAACATTTCAAAAACAGCTTCTGAAGCAGAGGAATTCATAACCACCCATCTGCGTTACACACACACACACACACACCCAACAGGAAAACACTTGGCGAAATTACAGTTGCATCTGGATCTTCTCAATTGTTTTGCATTCCGGCCCCTTCAGCACGGCTATAGATCATATTTCCCCATGAGAGAATGTCAGCGAGAGCTTTTAGGCACCTTTGTGGGGGAAGTTGGCCTGGATGTCACCAGCTCCACGTTTGAACCTGGGAAACGACACACTACTTACATTACTTTGAATTAAACACCATGAAGTAAGCGCTGCGATTTAAACATTGCAACATCTAAACGGTACGTACGTCTCTTTAAAAAGACGTCTTCGATTCAAGATGATCATACGGTTTTAGTGACAAAGTGTCACCTATAATCGGCACCGAAGGCTCCCTCTTGTATGATATCATTCTTCACATGTGTGTGGGTTGGCTTGAAAGATGATTGCAACATGCTGGCTTCTCTGCTCATGGGAACTTTGCAAAGAGCTGAGAAGTCTCTGAAGTGCACAGAGGACCACACCCGAAGCCCCGACCAATATCTGCTCTGCCCCATATCGATTATTTCCATAAAATGTTATTACGAAGCTAATTGTGCTCCTGTTCTTCGCATCAGATTGCCAGCGCATAAAAGTCAATAAAATGTGGTATTTGCGGGCTTGAGAATAAATCCACTTCAACCTAAATGGTCTAACAGCCCCCTCACTCACTAGCTAGACCGTGTGGCGTTTCACCGATTGAAATGTTTCAGCGGCATTTGTGTGAACGTTGCGAAACCGATTTCACCCCCCCCCCCCTGTCCCCGAAGGCGCGTGAGGGTCTCTTTACGCCAAATGGTTGCAGCGTAATGGTCGCGGCGCTGCACAAGTAGCTCATGTTCACTCAACTGAGCGTGACGAAAGTAGATAAAAGTGTCGATTACCGGAGGTATTAATTGAAAAGGCGGCCGCGCGAGTGGCTTAAACCAAAAACCATTATCTGTCCGATTGACGCTAATAAAGGTCCTTCACAGACGTGAACTAGAAGAATTCCCCCGGTGCAGCGAAGCTGGAGACGTCGCGCCGTAAACAGTTCCAGCAATGCCTGCCGAGAGCGTGAGCGAGAGGGCCGGCGCTATCAGACGCAGGCCGCGAAAGAACCGCAGAGTGTGGGAGCATGTGGGGCGGACCACCCGTGAGCGTGCACCCCCCCCCCGTCCCCCGTTCCCCGTCCCCCCCGGCTGCAGCTGGGAGGGACACAATGCCGGAGCATGGGAACCGAGCGGCGGCCATCGGCCCGCGGAGCACAGGGAGGGTTTTTTTTGGGGGTCTCGCTCGACGCTTTGAGTGCACGCGCGGGTTTCTGAGGCTCTGAGCGCTCGTTTGTTTAACAAACGTCCCCGGGGAGATTTAGACATGTGCCGCTGCGGCCGATGCAGATGCAGGAATATTAGAGCTTTGATGGGACGAGGATGTCCGTGTCAAAAGGAGGAATCACTCCAGACACTTCAGGCCCATTTAGCTTAGTGGTTTAATCCGAGACGTCCCGCGTTAAATGTCGAGCCGAGTGTTTTGCATCAAACTGATGACGGTTTCTGTCACCGTCCCACATGGCCGACGGTGAGCCTGGATCGCGCGCCTCATCGTCCTCGCCCGCTCGTCCCTTTTCAGCCGTGTCTCCTTGTTGGAAATGTTGAAACCCGAAGCCGACGCCCTCGGCTGCGATGTTTAGGTTGAGTAACCCCCCCTGGGTTAATAAACTAAACAAAGGTAAACCGTGCAAAATGGCCACAATGAAAGCCAGGCTAAGTAAACGAAGCAGAGTTTACAAGATACACGGGGTTGGGGCTGCGTGCGTGAAACTTTAATGTGAAACATGTGATGAATGTGTTTTTTACTCTAATAAAGAGAATCCCAGCGAAGGACAGATGATTGAAAATCACCTGGCGAACATGCCGGAGCCGCTCGGTGCCGCTTTGGCGGTGTGATTGACGTTGCAGCAGTAGCCCGGCTGTTACCGGGGCCGTATCGTCTGATCTGACGTCTGGGCTCATGTTCTGTCGGGTCACTGGATTGTTCGCCGAGTCTCTTTGGAGCGTGAAGTTTAAACACGAACTCCGGCAATCGCCTTCAATAAAAGCACGCAGCTCTGCTTTGATTTACGTCTTATCTTGGAGATTATCCGCAGAGTCTTGTGAGAGTTTGTCTTCGCTTTAAGTGAGTTACGACACTCAGGTTTTACCCGTTTCATCCGGCGCGAGACGAGCGCTGCACGTGGAGCAACTCCAGAGAAAATACGAACCCCCAAGAACAACAGAAGGGTTCTTTTTAACTTCTTTCAAACCACGTCTCCCAATAAAAGCTGAACAAACATACCCCGCCACTCGCGAGCGGCTGCTGTCCGGCGAGTTTCACAGAAAAGGGGTTCACTTTTCCAAAGGGGGCGGGGTTGGTGGGGGGGGGGGGGCTTATGGGAGTAATGAAAACTTCACCTTAACTGAAATAATAAAACGCACACCACCCAAACACTGGCGATTTGTTCCTCTCCGTCGGCGTTTCTCCGCGCTCGTCCCGTCACTCTAGATGCCCGCGAAGGAAAAAGTCATGCGCCGTTTTTTGAGACGTGCCTCTTTGTGGCCTGTTGATTCCTGCAGGGGAATGACGCGATTTAAAAGACGTCAAACGCGCTTCGCAGTGCAGCAAACCGCAGCGCTGTCTGCAAGAAGGCCCGACGGCATGCAAACGGGGTCGGGGGTGGGGGGAAAGGCCTCGGGACGGAAAGCGGGGACGTCCACCCCCCCCCCCTGAGCTCCTCCCGGGTGGAGACAAAGCGGGTTTAGCGGCGGCATGAATAAGACTGGCCTGTGAATGGTTACTGTTCAATTTGTATTTGGTTCCCCACTGGTCGCTGAGCTGAGATCAGAGCCGAAAGTGAAAACACATGGCGAGGGTCAGCGGGATCAGAGGACCACCACGCACACTGCCGAGAGTAGGAAAAAGTCAATGGGAACTTGTGTGAAGAAATGGATTGAATAAACAGAGTCTGCAATCGCCTGCACCCTATTATCCTATAATTTACACTGCATGGGAGCTTGGAAGCGCCGGCTTTCAGAGGCGGCCATTGGTTTCCACTGGAGGTGGCATTCCACGCCACATGCCAATCAAGAAGCCGGGCGTTATAGTGCGAGACAAGTTTTGAATTCCTTCGGGTCTAATGTGTTTGTTTTAAATATCCCAAGGAAATGATTACATCAGCGGCGAGCGACGTGTCCAGAAACAGCCGGGACCTTTTGAAGTTTGCCAGCAGCAAAACATGCATTTAATGACATAATAACTTTAGAAAATTGTATTTGTAAAATCAATAGTGAGGATTAGATGTGGAAGTGTGAGATTGGACTGAAGAATTGGCCGTGCCGCGACAAAACAAACTTCAGAGGGGAAGAAAATAACTAGAGACGAAGAATTAGAGCGTCGGTTTGGCGCTGAGCTCGGCATCAGCCCCCCGGCCCCCGATGAATGTCAGCTCACTTCATCCAACCAGCTTTAAATACCTCTCCGTCCCCTCCAATAGTGCGCGGAATGAGCGGCAGTCAGCTCAACGGTATGGAGACATTTCTGGAAACCTCTCTCGGGACGTCCCGTAAGTCTCCCCCGGGAGGGATCCAAGCCACCGGTTATTCCTGCACATCAAAGGCCGCGAACTTGACATTGCGGGTGCGGTCGCTCATCTGCTGACCGCCGGCCGGGCCGACTGCAGCGCGCGACCGCAGCGCAGGAAGCTCCGCGGTGCAGCGCGGATGTGACCGCGGCGTCCGTAAAGGAAACCGGCGGATCGCTTGATCTCACCGGCCGTGTTCTGGTGCAATCCTTCCCGGGGCTGGTTCTGGGGATCTGGTCGCGGTTTAAACGCTGTGTCACAGTGACACTTGTTACCCGAACAGGTTGAAAGCAGGCCGACGTTTCTAGAACGTTTTGTGTCTGTGTGAAGAACCTTTTGGCGCTAGCATTAGCGAAGCACGTCATTAACTAGCGTTAGCGCAGAGCTACTGACACTGACACAATGTAAACAGTGATGAAGAACAACAGCGGTGTCATCCACATGTGAGCCACATCTGTAGCTTCAGCCTCCACCATTATCCTTTTTAATGCTTTTTGCAGCTAAATATCTTTGACATCTTTGGAAAAAAACCTTCAAACCAACTGTGCAGACTTTTCTGCTTCTCTCTGTTGCCCCTTTTTTATTATTTAAACTAGATGTATTCAGCGAGGGCTCCATGGCAACGCAGCCATGACCAGACCGTGTAGTTAAACGTTGTACGTTAAAGGGCCTTCAGGAGCGAGTGGAGTGGATTCTGTTCTTTTCATTCGTCCGGTGAGAAGAAGGAAGCCTTTCTCGCTCAGATCTCCTTCCCCTGTGGATCTGGGAACGGAGGCTAATTGGAGTCAGTGTTGTCCTATTCCAGAACGGGGCAGATCACCGTGCTCTCTCATCTGTTTGGTTTGATGGGCATTGGCGGAGGTTATCCAGCCTTTGAATCCCTCTGCTTATTTATCCAACAGCTGGGCAAATACCCACAGCCCTTCTGCATTAGGGCTCATTTTTAAACATTTAGAAAAGACAGGGCCCAGTGTTTATGCCTCCATCTTCCTTCACATCTGCACTTAATATCATTTTGCAGACAGAACAAGGGCTCGATCCTTTGTTATGACAGGAAGATATTTTGAACTTTTTGAGGATTAATACTGTTTGCTTTCCTGTTCACTCCCTCCAAAACAGCTCCAGGGACTCAATAGGTTAAAGCTGAACTCCGTAAGTGAATTTGGCGAGCCAAGTAGATGGGACCTTGTTTTCAATTCATCTGCCACTTGCGTTACTCAGCTGGGAAACATTGTCTCCTTCACCAACCCACCTTTTCCTCATTTGCTCTCCATCACAGTTTCATTTTCCAGTTCATGTTTGTGGAAATATGCACATATGTCCCTGGTGTGAGCACATTTAGTCTCCATCCACAGATACTTAATGCGTCTCTCATGAACTGATCGATTTGTTATCACAGTAACACACAGTTGTCCTTTCTGAGAAGCAACTCTGAACCCGGATTCTGTCTCTGAATGAGAATGTAGTCATACTTTCCTCCAATGGATCGGGTTGATTTAAAGAAGTCGAGGGGCAAACAAAGGAAGCATTCTGTGAGCTAGTATGTGCACGTTGCCTTATCGTCGCTGCAAAGTGCCGCTGAGCAAGGCACAGGGACGCTCCGGGACACCGTCCCTACAACTGAATGATGCGTTCTTCAGAAGTAGGGTACAAATACAATACAAGCTTCAGAGGGCAACTTTTCTGTCCCCAAACAGGATCCCGCAGCTCTTCGTAACCATGGTTTCATATCAGCAGCATCATAAGCAACAACTGAACTGTCTGGAAATGATGGTCGGCGAGTGAGTATCAGGCAGCAGTGTGAGGAGGGAAGAACATGCGGGAGATTCTTAAACT